>NC_086106.1:110388629-111035879 GCF_963921235.1 Mobula hypostoma | reverse complement strand
TGACCTTCGTCTGGTCAGGGAGAGTGAGGAGGTGATAGAGAGGAGTTGCAGGCAGGTGGTCACGCCGGGGCCACGGGAGGCAGACAAGTGGGTCACGGTTAGGAGGGGGAAGGGGAAGAGTCAGGTAATAGGGAGTACCCCGGTGGCTGTGCCCCTTAACAATAGGTACTCCTGTTTGAGTACTGTTGGGGGGGGGGACAGCTTACCCGGGGGAAGCGACAGTGGCCGTGCCTCCGGCACAGAGTCTGGCCCTGTAGCTCAGAAGGGTAGGGAAAGGAACAGGAGGGCAGTTGTGATAGGGGACTCGATAGTAAGGGGGTCAGATAGGCGATTCTGTGGACGCAGTCCAGAGACCCGGATGGTAGTTTGCCTCCCTGGTGCCAGGGTCCGGGATATTTCTGATCGTGTCCAAGATATCCTGAAGTGGGAGGGTGAGGAGCCAGAGGTCGTGGTACATATAGGTACCAGTGACATAGGTAGGAAAAGGGATGAGGTCCTGAAAGGAGAATATAGGGAGCTAGGAAGGGAGTTGAGAAAAAGGACCGCAAAGGTAGTAATCTCAGGATTACTGCCTGTGCCACGCGACAGTGAGAGTAGGAATGCGATGAGGTGGAGGATAAATGCGTGGCTGAGGGATTGGAGCAGGGGGCAGGGATTCAAGTTTTTGGATCATTGGGACCTCTTTTGGCGCAGGCGTGACCTGTACAAAAAGGACGGGTTACACTTGAATCCTAGGGGGACCAATATCCTGGCAGTGGGATTAGCGAGGGCTACTGAGGTGACTTTAAACTAGAATGGTTGGGGGGTGGGAATCAAATTAAAGAGGCTAAGCATGAGGAGGTTAGTTCACAACAGGGGGATGGGAACCAGTGCAGAGAGACAGAGGGGTGTAAAGTGAGGGTAGAAGCAAAAAGTACTAAGGAGAAAAGTAAAAGTGGCAGGCCGACAAATCCAGGGCAAGCATTAAAAAGGGCCACTTTTCAACATAATTGTATAAGGACTAAGAGAGTTGTAAAAGAGCGCCTGAAGGCTTTGTGTGTCAATGCAAGGAGCATTAGTAATAAGGTGGATGAATTGAAAGTGCAGATTGTTATTAATGATTATGATATAGTTGGGATCACAGAGACGTGGCTCCAGGGTGACCAGGGATGGGAGCTCAACGTTCAGGGATATTCAATATTCAGGAGGGATAGACATGAAGGAAGGGGAGGTGGGGTGGCGTTGCTGGTTAAAGAAGAGATTAACGCAATAGAAAGGAAGGACATAAGCCGGGAAGATGTGGAATCGATATGGGTAGAGCTGCGTAACACTAAGGGGCAGAAGACGCTGGTGGGAGTTGTGTACAGGCCACCTAACAGTAGTAGTGAGGTCGGAGATGGTATTAAACAGGAAATTAGAAATGTGTGCAATAAAGGAACAGCAGTTATAATGGGTGACTTCAATCTACATGTAGATTGGGTGAACCAAATTGGTAAAGGTGCTGAGGAAGAGGATTTCTTGGAATGTATGCGGGATGGTTTTTTGAACCAACATGTTGAGGAACCAACTGGAGAGCAGGCTATTCTGGACTGGGTTTTGAGCAATGAGGAAGGGTTAATTAGCGATCTTGTCGTGAGAGGCCCCTTGGGTAAGAGTGACCATAATATGGTGGAATTCTTCATTAAGATGGAGAGTGACATAGTTAATTCAGAAACAAAGGTTCTGAACTTAGAGGGGTAACTTTGAAGGTATGAGACGTGAATTAGCTAAGATAGACTGGCAAATGACACTTAAAGGATTGACGGTGGATATGCAATGGCAAGCATTTAAAGGTTGCATGGATAAATTACAACAATTGTTCATCCCAGTTTGGCAAAAGAATAAATCAAGGAAGGTAGTGCACCCGTGGCTGACAAGAGAAATTAGGGATAGTATCAATTCCAAAGAAGAAGCATACAAATTAGCCAGAGAAAGTGGCTCACCTGAGGACTGGGAGAAATTCAGAGTTCAGCAGAGGAGGACAAAGGGCTTAATTAGGAAGGGGAAAAAAGATTATGAGAGAAAACTGGCAGGGAACATAAAAACGGACTGTAAAAGCTTTTATAGATATGTAAAAAGGAAAAGACTGGTAAAGACAAATGTAGGTCCCCTGCAGACAGAAACAGGTAAATTGATTATGGGGAGCAAGGACATGGCAGACCAATTGAATAATTACTTTGGTTCTGTCTTCACTAAGGAGGACATAAATAATCTTCCAGAAATAGCAGGGGACAGAGGATCCAGTGGGATGGAGGAACTGAGCGAAATACATGTTAGTAGGGAAGTGGTGTTGGGTAAATTGAAGGGATTGAAGGCAGATAAATCCCCAGGGCCAGATGGTCTGCATCCTAGAGTGCTTAAGGAAGTAGCCCAAGAAATAGTGGATGCATTAGTGATAGTTTTTCAAAACTCGTTAGATTCTGGACTAGTTCCTGAGGATTGGAGGGTGGCTAATGTAACTCCACTTTTTAAAAAAGGAGGGAGAGAGAAACCGGGGAATTATAGACCGGTTAGCCTAACGTCGGTGGTGGGGAAACTGCTGGAGTCAGTTATCAAGGATGTGATAACAGCACATTTGGAAAGCGGTGAAATGATCGGACAAAGTCAGCATGGATTTGTGAAAGGAAAACCATGTCTGACGAATCTCATAGAATTTTTTGAGGATGTAACTAGTAGAGTGGATAGGGGAGAACCAGTGGATGTGGTATATTTGGATTTTCAAAAGGCTTTTGACAAGGTCCCACACAGGAGATTAGTGTGCAAACTTAAAGCACACGGTATTGGGGGTAAGGTATTGGTGTGGGTGGAGAATTGGTTAGCAGACAGGAAGCAAAGAGTGGGGATAAACGGGACCTTTTCAGAATGGCAGGCGGTGACTAGTGGGGTACCGCAAGGCTCAGTGCTGGGACCCCAGTTGTTTACAATATATATTAATGACTTGGATGAGGGAATTAAATGCAGCATCTCCAAGTTTGCGGATGACACGAAGCTGGGTGCAGTGTTAGCAGTGAGGAGGATGCTAAGAGGATGCAGGGTGACTTGGATAGGTTGGGTGAGTGGGCAAATTCATGGCAGATGCAATTTAATGTGGATAAATGTGAAGTTATCCACTTTGGTGGCAAAAATAGGAAAACAGATTATTATCTGAATGGTGGCCGATTAGGAAAAGGGGAGGTGCAACGAGACCTGGGTGTCATTATACACCAGTCATTGAAAGTGGGCATGCAGGTATAGCAGGCTGTGAAAAAGGCGAACGGTATGCTGGCATTTATAGCGAGAGGATTCGAGTACAGGAGCAGGGAGGTACTACTGCAGTTGTACAAGGCCTTGGTGAGACCACACCTGGAGTATTGTGTGCAGTTTTGGTCCCCTAATCTGAGGAAAGACATCCTTGCCATAGAAGGTTCACCAGATTGATTCCTGGGATGGCAGGACTTTCATATGAAGAAAGACTGGATGAACCGGGCTTGTACTCGTTGGAATTTAGAAGATTGAGGGGGGATCTGATTGAAACGTATAAGATCCTAAAGGGATTGGACAGGCTAGATGCAGGAAGATTGTTCCCGATGTTGGGGAAGTCCAGAACGAGGGGCCACAGTTTGAGGATAGAGGGGAAGCCTTTTAGGACCGAGATTAAGAAAAACTTCTTCACACAGAGAGTGGTGAATCTGTGGAATTCTCTGCCACAGGAAACAGTTGAGGCCAGTTCATTGGCTATATTTAAGAGGGAGTTAGATATGGCCCTTGTGGCTACGGGGGTCAGGGGGTATGGAGGGAAGGCTGGGGCGGGGTTCTGAGTTGGAGGATCAGCCATGATCATAATAAATGGCGGTGCAGGCTCGAAGGGCCGAATGGCCTACTCCTGCACCTATTTTCTATGTTTCTAAAAAGGCCTGTTTTGCATTGGCATGTAAAATGAATTCCTTATCTCAAAGTATTCTGGTTTTGCTGGCTCTCTCGCATGAGGTATGTATATTATGGCATCTGTGCCTGTGTCTATTTGCATCAGTTGAAGTTTAGCAGGAACCTTTCTCTTCTCGAAAATCAATAGCATGACCCATATTTGTCATCCTACATTAACAAGAGTATGAATTCATGCAGAAATTTTCTTAACACTGAAAATCAGGCCTTAGTGAGAAACTGGTTCACAATGATGGAAATGTGATTGGAAGAAAGCAGAAATTCTTTGTTCTTTCCTCATGGTATCCATACTGCGAATTGAGCGACAGATTCAAGATGCTTGAGATACTGTAAGATAGCTGGGCAGGCACCGGGAAAATGACATTGCATGTGTAGTGGAAGAAGGAATTTGAAAGCTGACTTCTCACTCGTTTGACAGTGTAAACTTGTCAAAGCTGAGTGCATGATAATTAAATAGAAATTATTTACAGTAGCTGAGGTCAATCAAGTTTGAGGAAATAGATGAAAATTGCCTGAGTAGAAGTGATAGTAGGTTGAAAGGAGCTGGTTTTTGACAAATTAAAGCTGAAGATCTTGGTGCAGATGTTTTCTCGAGAACAAATCTGGATATTCTTGTGGAATAAGAGTGAAAAAGGAATTTAAAATCTGGTGTAATCCATCTTCCTCTCCCCTGTCCCCACACTAATTTCTGCATTGTATATTTCAACTCTGGAATATCTGCCTCAAATACTGATGTTGCCTCACTTTGCAATTGTTTTTATGGAGTAATAACCCAGGTGATTAAGCCCTGCAGTGGAAAGGTAAAAAGCAAATGTCGTTCAAATTTACTGCCACTGTTGTGCTTTGTGGACCTAGTTTTGTATTGTCTGACAGTGGGTTCATTTGTAGACATAATTGTTCAGTACTATAACTTATTAAGTCTCTTGTACAAGTTGCAGAGTCTGATAGTTGAGGTGCTTTCTTTTGCATGTACATAGAGCTACTGTACATCACTAAAGTTCATTATCTGTCCTTTTGCAGACAAATCTTCCAATCTTTAAAATGAAGGATTCATGTGTGCGCCGACGATACAGTGACTTTGAATGGTTAAAAAGTGAATTGGAGAGAGACAGTAAGGTAAAGGCTATTGACTTGAAGTGCATTGATTTATGGATCTCTTGCTGGTTTGTTAGATTTTATTCAGACTATTTGATATCAACTTTTTAAAACACTACAATCAAAGTGGTGTCAAAGCTCGTGCATTTGAATATCAATTACAAGCTTTATCTTTTAAATTAAGACTTTTTTTAGAGACACTTTTAAAATAAACTAATCTTTAAACCATTCTGACAAACAGTGGCTTTTTGTTAAAGTATCAAAATGCTCTTAATGTTTGTTTGTGTATGCCCACTGCCTATGAAATAATTCTACCCTTTAGGTGCATACATGGGCTACAGAAATAATTATTTTGAAGCAATACTTCTGTAAAACAAAATTTGTGCAATCTGAGAAATGTCTGTCATTGCTTTAGCAGTGTAAATATGGTTGAAGTGAGCAAGGCAAGTGTTTTGATCAAAGCTTTCCATACTGATTTAGATACTTGATTTTTTTGTTAGAATAAGAGTAATAAAATAGCGTGGCTTACAAGGTCTTTTTTATAAAGCTACTGAGGGATTTGTGGACGATTCAGATTATTGCCTTAAATATTCTGTACGATATTTGTGTATTGTATCCTATAAGTGGGAAAGCATGTATTTTAAAACTTGACTTGCCTGAATAGATTCATTCCTTAAATTTTTAGTTTCCTTTCTTTGTTGCAGATTGTTGTTCCACCATTACCAGGAAAAGCTTTGAAACGACAACTTCCATTTAGAATGGATGAAGGAATTTTTGATGAGTCTTTTATTGAAGAAAGAAGAGTGGGATTAGAACAATTCATTAACAAGTAAATTCTTTGACTAATTCTACAAATCCTGACTGTTGAGAATTTAAAGTATCATTGACAAGACCAATTTTTATTGCTAATTACCCTCAAAGGTATTTGAGCCTTTTGAATTGGTACAATCCTTCACATTAAGGTACTGGGTAAGATGTTCCAGCATTTGGACCCAGAATCATAAAGCTCTGGTATTCCCAAATTGGGATGTTATGTGACTTGGAGGGAATCCTGCAAGTATTTTCACATGCATTATTCTGGGTGGTGTCATGGATTTGCTGGGTATAACCTAAATAAATAACTCTGCACTTTGTGCACCACACATATCACATGCCACTGACTGTCGGTAAATATTTGGGCTGGTGAGTGGGATGCCAGCCAAAAAGGCTTTAGTCTCAGTGATGAGCTTCTCAGGTTGATCTGAGCGGGAGAGTCCTCTATCATATTTCTGATGGGCCGTGTAAATGATAGACAAGGCAAGTGACCAGACCTCTGACAATGCAGGACTTTTCTGTAACCATTTATACATAGGGAATTATCTTTTCCTTCATTGTCATCCTAGTAATGTGTGGCTTTGTTTTTGTGGAAGTACAGGACACTTGGAAAGCTTCTTAGTGACTTTCTGCTTTTTTTAAATTTTGGTGAGCAATCTGAAAGTTTGTCTCTGACCTGATTGCAACATCAGTATTACAAGGCCCACTATACTGCAATCTAAAGTCAAAATATTGTAAACTGGAGCGCATTTTTCAGAATTGGGCATTAAATTCAGTTGTGGCAACTGATTCATCTTCTAAATTTATCAGAAGAAAATTAAATTTTGAAGTAGAAGGTGAAACATTCTTTGTTTTTTTAATACATTGTCAAAATGCTTACTTAAGAAGGAATTGATTAAAAATCAATTATGGGCAAAATGCAAGGATGGTTCCGACAAGGAGAAGGTGAAATGGTTGTAGCATGAAATTTTGTAGCTTTTTAAAGTTGTGGAGAACTAGCATTAGCTTAATGATTCCAGTACATGCATTATGGATCAAGGTTTCCAGAAGCCATTTTAATGGTGCCATAGAAAAGGTACCAAAGAAAATAGACAAAGCGCTAACAAAACAGCATAATGTCAAATTTCGTTTTGACAGGAAAAGACCCATTATTCGACGGGTGACCGCAAAAATCAGATGCAAAGGGATCTTGGTGTCCTTGTGTATGGTTCACAAAGATTATGCCCTTGCAACAGAACAAGGGATACTAACAATTATTCTAGGAAAACTGAATACAAAAGTGGAGATCTTGTGCTTGGTTACATAAGGTATGGACCTTGTGAGTTTGTACACTACGGGTACAGTACTTTCCTCATATCTGGGACTTGCAGTTATCTAAAATGGGCAGCCATTATTTTGAAACAGAATCTTTTTTTGCAGTTCATGAGTCCTTGGAATGTTCTTCCTCCAAGTTGTGAATATGGAGTTCTTGAATATTAAGGCAGAGGTAGATAGTTTTACATTTCGATGGAAGTGCATGTGGAGTGAACTTATGGATAAGTAAGCTACTCCTAATTCATGACTTTCATGTATCTAACTTTATTCTCTTTCTAGAATTGCCGGTCATCCGTTGGCTCAGAATGAACGCTGCCTCCACATGTTCTTACAAGAAGAATGCATTGATAGGAATTATGTACCTGGTAAAGTGCGTCAATAGGTCAGCTGGGTTCTTTGGTTTCTTCCTCACACACCCCCTCACCTCACTTCCAGTGAATTGCATTTATTTTTTACACTAAAATTATATGCATTTATAATCACCTGTCTCTAACTTCAACCATTCTAGAGAACACAGGTTTTTCAGAATCATATATTTGCATTTTAAACACCTTGTGCTCTCCCAAGTTCTACTTGTGAAATGTAGGTTCTGTAGTTCGGGATTCTTGGTTTGAGTTGGACTGAAAACATCAGATTGTTGAGGCTTCCCATTCCCCTTGTTGTGTTTCTACCCCAAGTCCATGATTTCACTTGAAAGGGAATGGCACCATTAAAGTTTGGTTTACTGACCTCCTGGAAGTCAAGTACAATTTCTAGTTTTTGTATGCTTGATTTGACTTGTTTAAACTAGTTGTTCATATTGCAAAACTGTTAAGCTTGTGTGCCCTACAAAATATTTTCTGTTTTTGCTGGAGAACAATTTGCTGAAGAATCAAAGTTATTTTTAAAGCTTTAACCTTCAAGGTATCTTGGTAGATTCCACTGATTTGAGTACACGTGTTCTGATTTCTTCAACTTTTTCTGTCATGTGATGCACTGATTGGTTTTGTATGGGCTTGTAAAGGGTGATCCTCTTGGACCAGATTTTGAATTGTAAAAATGCCTAAACCCCAAATGATGAATTTTAAGTGCTTAAAACTGAGCCCTTGCCTACGGATAACTTGTGTTGATATCATACATTATAAAACTACTTTATTAAAGGGTTAATATGACTGAATGTTGACAACATATCTTTGAATTTATTTATTTTAGTCCCTTTTTGGCCAAAGGTTCTGAGGGCCAGTATATAATCTGGGATTTTCCTTAAGGAGATTAAGTATTGAATGTGCTGCAATTGTTCTTTAGTGTAGTTGGTGAGTTTTACACTTTATTGCAAAATGTACATAAGCTATGTAGTCTTAAGATGCATCTTCAACATCTTGGCAAGTAACATTGGGTAACTTCTGTTAAAGTGATTTTTGTTAAGTATTCAGTGACTTTTAATATTCAACATTCTTGTTTAATGAGCAATTGAATCCAAGACTAAAAGGATTGATGTTGGCAAGGAACCTCCTAGGAAAGGATTGAAATGTGATCTTTGGTTCCAACCATAAACTCTAAACTGTATCAGATTAATTTCTGGTTTCTCAATTTTTTTGCTCCTTTCCATTTTTTGCACTCTATAATTTTACACTTTGCTGATTCACTAACGGTGCTGCTGCTTCAGCTTGAAATCATTGTACAGATCTTAGCACGGATTCTTTGTAATTGAGGTCTTTAGCTGGTTTGAGATGTAAGTGTGTTAAGCACTTGTATTCTGAAGGCCTCCAAAAGAAACATGGACATCCTCTCAACAGCTATTGTGTGTTGACTATTAATTTAAAAGTGAATAATCCTGTAACTATGCCAGGTAAATACAATGGCATTTGGTTAAGCCATCTAGTTAATAACATTTAAGTCCCAAAAGTTATTTGTAAGCAGACTCTGTATTTTAAATTACAATGCCAGTTTAAAAATTGAAGTTACCATTGGTGTTAGCTTCAATCAATACCCTACTATTAAACTGCCATTTTTTTTTTTTTTGATTTCCATCTCTTCCCTCACCCACCCTCCCCAAACTCCAGATTCTCTCTGTGGACTTCTAATAGGGAAACAAATCTGAGTCACCTGCAGTGCTTTGGATGGAAAGGCTGTTGACCTGAAGACAATTACAGTTGTTAGTCTTAATGCTTCTGCCATCCTACTGTTTTATTGTTTTACCTTTTTTCTGGTTTCATTTGCTTTGCTATCCTGTTTGCTGCTTGTACTGGGTACTCTTGCATCAAACACTTCTTCTACAGTAGTAAATTGTAGCATTTAGAACTGAAGAAGAGTTGTACATTCAGTAGTTAAAAGTGAAAGGCTTGACAAATGATTTCATCAGTTAGAGCAGATGGAGAGGGGATGTCTTCAAATACAGAAGACAAGCCAGTTTGGTGACCTAATTGCTGATTTTTGGGTGTATTCATTAAACGTCTCCCATTTTAGGTGTTTCAATTGGAATGTGTGAAGTTTATTTAACAATTCAGTTGGAAATAAAATTCTCACTTTGTCCCAGCTTGGAGTATAACTTTCACTAAGAACCTTGGAGTTGAGAGTTTTTGATGTATACTCCTAACCGAAGAACTGGAGCACTGAATGAAACTGCAGTGTAAGTAGGCAGGCCAAGCTATTGGCAGATTGGCAATGGAGAAACCCTAGGTTACACACAGCTGAAAGGCAGTGATCAATTGCTTTATGAGGGTGAAGAACACAATGTACTGAATCTTTCGGTTCTGAGTGGGAGATGTTTATAATATTTCAGGACCAAATGGATTTGGAATATCCAAGTGATAACTGGATGTGGAGTAGTAATTGAAACAATTGTACAATACATTGGAACTGTTCAGTTTATACTTCTGGGAATAGTAAAGTTGATAACTCTGTATCTGATCTGTGAATGGGTGTGCACTTGAAGATCGATTCTTTCAATATTGGGGTGATGCTTTAGAAGAATCTTTGCCAAAGATCAATGCGAAGTGCAGTCTGTCGCTGCCTCCAGAAACCAGAAATCAATCTGATTTGTTTTATTTAATGAGTAAACCGGCATGGAGCTGACAATTTAATCTTGATATTCAGTATTGTTGCCAATAATGTGCCCTCCTGACCTATTCAACACTTAAAACAAGAGTTTTCTGTAAATTCACTTTGTACTATTACATTGGTTTTATCTAGGTGCTTTTTGTGTCAGTGGGGAAAGGATTACTTACTATATTGAGCAGCTTTCTCTTAATCTAAACAGATGTGTCCACTTTTGCATTCATAATAAACCACTATAAAATCACAATTTGTGCTGGTCTTTATTTTTGTAACGACTTGGTTTCATTATCACTGGAAATTCTTTGTGACAGGAGTACAGTTGCAAAAATTCCAATCAATCACAACATAGTGCGAAAAGGGGAAAAAAAAATCTGATGCCAGAGGGGAAGAAGCTGTTCATGACAGTGTAGATCTTTAGGTTCATCTGGATGCTGATAAGAAGTTGTGTCTGGATGGTGAGGATCCTTAATGATGGATGAAAATGACCTTGATGGTGGGGAGAGCTGTGCCCACAGAGCTAGCTGAGTCTACAGCCCTCTGTAGCCTCTTTCAATCCTATGCACTAGCACCTCCATTCCAGATGTTGATGCAACCATTCAGAACGCTCTCCACTGTACATCTACAGAAATTTGCAGGAGTCTTTTAATGTATGCCAAATAACAAACCACTAATTAAGTAGAGCCTTGTGTTTTGCATCAGTGTTCAGTCTAAGACCAATCCTCTGATCTGTCTAAGAATGTAAAGATACTGGTTTAAACTTTGTGCGGTTAACAAATAGCATTCAACATGTAATATGTGCTTTGATCTGCTGTAACTTGGGATTATCACATGTCTGCCATGAGTTCACCTTTGGAGGGGAAAAGGCTGAAGAGTTGAAGTCTAAACTAGGAGCCAGTGAAATACAATAAACACTTAATGCATATGACTATTGTGATATTTTCTTCCATTAATACACTTAATTGTTTTATCAGCATTATTTCTAATTCAGAGTAAAATGCCCTGACACATAGTAAAATGTGTAATTCTCTTTTGCCACTACCTGCATACACAGCAAAACTTAAAACTGGCATGTTTGAGGCTTGGGTATTAGACTGACATTTTTTTTGGGCATATTTACATACTAGAATAACATCCAATATTTGGATAGTATGGAGTATAATTTTCCAGTACAGCCAATAAGCTTCAAGGGAGCATGAGAGTTGGACCTTTGTAAAATAGTGTTATGGCAACAACATTTTCTTCAATATCAGTAAAAGAAAAAATAGTCTTTTCCTTCAGGAAGAGGTGCAGTGCACATGCTGCTGTGTGCATTGACAGTGTTGAGGTTAAGAGTTTAAAGTTCCCAGGGGTGAACATCACCAATAGTCTGGACATCATAGTCAAGAAGAGTTCACTAATCTTTTAACTTCCTCAGGATGCTAAAGAGATTTAGCATTTCCCTGTTGATTAACAATTTTTATCAATGGATCATAGCTTGGTATGACAACTGTTCTGCCTGTGATCAAAAGAAACAAATCAGCATGTGGGAGGGAGATTGAAAACCTGGCTGAGTGGTGCCATATCAACCTGTCACTGGATGGCAGCAAGACCAGTGTCATCATGAGCCAGTCCTCATCAGAGGATCAGCAACTTTTAAATTCTTAGGTGTTATCATTTCAGGGGATCTATCTGGAGCCCAGCACATAAGTGGAATTACAAAGAGAGCACAGCAGCACCTCTACTTCTTTGGGTATTTGAGAAGATATCATGCTGAATCAAAAGCTTTGACTAACATCTATAGATGTGTGGTGGAGAGTATATTGACTGGTTGCATCATGGTCTGATATGGATACACCAAAGCCCTTGAATGGAAAATCCTACAAAGTACTGGATACAGTCCAGTCTATCACAGGTGAAGCCCTTCCCACCATTGAGCATATCTATATGGAGTGCTGTTGCAGAAAAGCAGCATTCATAGCAGAAATAAATCTAAGATAGTGAGCAGTAAAGATGTCAGGAAAGACGGGCAGGTGATGGGGGCAAAATTGTAGCCATTGGGATGAGTTGCAGTGCAATAAAGTTGCAGTGAAATCAAAGTAAAAAGTACCAAATACTGGTCTTAAGCTGTTATACTTAAATGCACGCAGCATAAGGAATAAGGTGGATGATCTTGTCGTACAGCTACAGATTGGTAGGTATGATATTGTGGCCATCACTGAGACGTGGCTAAAGGATGCATGTCTCTGGGAGCTGAACATCCAAGGATACACGGTGTATCGGAAGGATAGGAAGGTAGGCAGAGGGGGAGGTGTGGCTTTATTGGTAAGAAATGATATTAAATCAGAAAAAGGTGATATAGGATCGGAAGATGCAGAATCTTTATGGGTTGAGCTAAGAAATTGCAGGGGTAAAGGGACCCTGATGGCAGTTATTTATAGGCCTCCAAACAGCTGCAGGGATGTGGACTACAAATTACAACAGGAAATAGAAAAGGCTTGTCAGAAGGGCAGTGTTATGTTAATTGTGGGGGATTTAAACATGCAAGTGGATTGGGAAAATCAGGTCGGCACTGGATCTCAAGAGAGAGAATTTGTAGAATGTCTGCGAGATGGCTTTTTAGAACAGCTTTTTATTGAGCCCACTAGGGGATCAGCTGTACTGGATTGGGTATTGTGTAAGGTGATTAGAGAGATTGAGGTGAAGGAACCCTTAGGAGGCAGTGATCATAACATGATTGAGTTCACTGTGACATTTGAAAAAGAGAAGCCGAAATCTGATGTGTCGGTATTTCAGTGGAGTAAAGGAAATTACAGTGGCATGAGAGAGGAACTGGCCAAAGTTGGCTGGAAAGGGACACTGGCGGGAAAGATGGCAGAGCAGCAGTGGCTGGAATTTATGCGAGAAGTGAGGAAGGTGCAAGACAGGTATATCCCAAAAAAGAAGAAATTTTCGAATGGAAAAAGGATGCAACCATGGTTGACAAGAGAAGTCTAAGCCAAAGTTAAAGCAAAGGAGAGGGCATACAAGGAAGCAAAAATTAGTGGGAAGACAGAGGATTGGGAAGTTTTTAAAACCTTACAAAAGGAAACTAAGAAGGTCATTAAGAGGGAAAAGATTAACTATGAAAAGAAGCTAGCAAATAATATCAAAGAGGATACTAAAAGCTTTTTCAAGTATATAAAGAGTAAAAGACAGGTGAGAGTAGATACTGGACCGATAGAAAATGATGCTGGAGAAATCGTAATGGGAGACAAGGAGATGGCGGAGGAACTGAACGAGTATTTTGCATCAGGCTTCACTGAGGAAGACATCAGCAGTATACCGGACACTGAAGGGTGGCAAGGAAGAGAGGTGTGCGCTGTCACAATTACGACAGAGAAAGTAGTCAGGAAGCTGAATAGTCTAAAGGTAGATAAATCTCCTGGACCAGATGGAATGCACCCGCGCATTCCGAAGGAAGTAGCTGTGGAGATTGCGGAGGCATTAGCGATGATCTTTCAAAAGTAGATAGATTCTGGCATGGTTCCAGAGGACTGGAAGATTGCAAATGTCACTCCACTATTTAAGAAGGGGGCAAGGAAGCAAAAAGGAAATTATAGACCTGTTACCTTGACATCGGTGGTTGGGAAGTTGTTGGAGTCAATTGTCAAGGATGAGGTTACAGAGTACCTGGAGGCATATGACAAGATAGGCAGAACTCAGCATGGATTCCTTAAAGGAAAATCCTGCCTGACAACCTATTACAATTTTTTGAGGAAATTACCAGTAGCGTAGACAAGGGAGATGTAGTGGATGTTGTATATTTGGATTTTCAGAAGGCCTTTGACAAGGTGCCACACATGAGGCTACTTAACAAGATAAGAGCCCATGGAATTACGGGAAAGTTACATACGTGGATAGAACGTTGGCTGATTGGCAGGAAACAGAGAGTGGGAATAAAGGTATCCTATTCTGGTTGGCTGCCGGTTACCAGTGGTGTTCCACAGGGGTCCATGTTGGAGCCGCTTCTTTTTACATTGTACATCAACGATTTGGATTATGGAATAGATGGCTTTGTGGCTAAGTTTGCTGACGATACGAAGATAGGTGGAGGGGCCAGTAGTGCTGAGGAAACGGAGAGTCTGCAGAGAGACTTGGATAGATTAGAAGAATAGGCAGAGAAGTGGCAAATGAAGTACAATGTTGGAAAGTGTATGGTTATGCACTTTGGCAGAAATAATAAACAGGCAGACTAATATTTAAATGGGGAAAGAATTCAAAGTTTGGAGATGCAACGGGACTTGGGAGTCCTCGTACAGGATACCCTTAAGGTTAACCTCCAGTTTAAGTCAGTAGTGAAGAAGGCGAATGCAATGTTGGCATTCATTTCTAGAGGAATAGAGTATAGGAGCAGGGATGTAATGTTGAGGCTCTATAAGGCGCTGGTGAGACCTCACTTGGAGTACTGTGGGCAGTTTTGGTCTCCTTATTTAAGAAAGGATGTGCTGACATTGGAGAGGGTACAGAGAAGATTCACTAGAATGATTCCGGGAATGAGAGGGTTAACATATGAGGAACGTTTGTCCACTCTTGGACTGTATTCCTTGGAGCTTAGAAGAATGAGGGGAGACCTCAAAGAAACATTTCGAATGTTGAAAGGCATGAACAGAGTGGATGTGGCAAAGTTGTTTCCCATGATGGAGGAGTCTAGTACGAGAGGGCATGACTTAAGGATTGAAGGGTGCCCATTCAGAACAGAAATGTGAAGAAATTTTTTTAGTCAGAGGGTGGTGAATCTATGGAATTTGTTGCCACAGGCAGCAGTGGAGGCCAAGTCATTGGGTGTATTTAAGGCAGAGATTGATAGGTATCTGAGTAGCCAGGGTATCAAAGGTTATGGTGAGAAGGCGGGGGAGTGGGACTAAATGGGAGAATGGATCAACTCATGATAAAATGGCAGAGCAGACTCATGGGCTGAATGGCCAACTTCTGCTCCTTTGTCTTATGGTCTTATGGTCATTCATTATCAAAGACCCCCATCATCCAGGCCATGCTCTCTTCTCGCTGCTGCAAACATGAGGAAGGTACATTAGCCTCAAGACCCACACCACCAGGTTCAAGAACAGTTATTACCTCTCAACCATCAGGCTCTTGAACCAGAGGGGATAACTTCACTTAGCTTCGCTTGCCCCATTACTGGAACTGCTTTCACAACATATGGTCTCACTTTCAAAGATTCTTAATCTTATGTCCTCCATAAATTGCTTATTTATTATTTTTTTCTTTTGTATTTGCACAGCGTCTTTTGTTCATTGGTTGTTTGTCCTGTTGCGTGTGGTCTTTTATTGATTCTACTGTGTTTCTTGGATTTATTGTATATGCTCAAAAGGAAATGAATCTCAGGGTTGTATATGGTGACATTAATGTACTTCAGTGATAAGTATACTTTGAAATTGCAGAGTTGTGGACATACCCTGGTCATTTTCTCTTCTCCCTTCTCTCATCAGACAGAAGATGCAAAAACCTGAAAGCAAGTACCATCAAGCTCATGGACAGAGTATTAAATGGTTCTCTAGGATGATAAAATGGGCTCTTAAATTTACTTTATGATCTTACACTTATTGTTTAACTGCACTGCATTTTCCCTGTACACTTTATTTTACAGGTAATTGTCTTGCCTCAATGCTAGGTGTAATAATCTGATCTGTATGAAAAAGTGCAAGACAAATTTTTCACTATCTCAGAACATGTGACAATAATAAACCAATTATTGGAGCCAACACCCAATGAGCCTGCATTCTTGGAACAATTTAGACAGGAGATTAGGACTGTGTTGCATCTAGGTGCTTTCTTGATGTTTGACTCATGCCAATTACAATACAGGAATCAAAGGTCCCAGTGGCCACCCATTTTAATTCCACGTCCCATTCCCATTCTGACATGTCCATCCACGGTCTCCTCTACTGTAAAGATGAAGCCACACTCAGGTTGGAGGAACAACATCTTATATTCCGTCTGGGTAGCCTCCAACCTAATGCATGAACATCGACTTCTCTAACTTCCACTAGTGCCCCACCTCCCCCCAGTACCCCATCCGTTATTTATTTTTATACATACATTCTTTCTCTCACTCTCCTTTTTCTCCCTCTGTCCCTCTGACCCTCTGACTATACCCCTTGCCCATCCTCTGGGTCCCCCCCCCTTGTCTTTCTCCCCCGGACCTCCTGTCCCATGATCCTCTCATATCCCTTTTGCCTATCACCTGTCCAGCTCTTGGCTCCATCCCTCCCCCTCCTGTCTTCTCCTATCATTTTGGATCTCCCCCTCCCCCTCTCACTTTCAAATCTCTTACTAACTCTTCCTTCAGTTAGTCCTGACGAAGGGTCTCGGCCTGAAACGTCGACTGAAACTCTTACAATAGATGCTGCCTGGCCTGCTGCGTTTACCAGCAACTTTGATGTGTGTTGTTCTTTTGACTCCCGTCCTTCTCCATGGCAGTCATGATTGTTCAGTTTTGAAATGTTATGGTGGGGCTCAGCAAAAATATAGAACCCATGATGGCTTTGATCCTTTCTAAGACACCCAAAGTTCAGCCATGTGAATGCTGTCAAGTTTTGATATTGAAGCAAATTTGAATGATTACCACCTGGGCAACTTTTCTATAACCGGCATAAAATTACCAGCGATCTGCTGTACATGCCAAATTCAGCCACCAGATGGCAGCAAATCCAAACTCGAAGCCACCTATCTATCAATTGTGCTGCAGGATCTCAACCCAAAAATGTCAATATCCTTCTGCCTCCACAGAAGTTGCTTAACATGCTGAGTTCTACCAGCAGCTTTTGTTTTTTCTCCAGATTACAATATCCTCTGTCTCCAGAAATGAAAGTAGACAGAAATATTTGGACGTCCTTTGGCTTTGATGTGTAAATGTGCAAATCCACCGGTCCCTGGAAGAGGACATTGTGATGCCTTATAATTTCCAACAATTTTTTACATATTTAGCTACTTAATCTCCAGTTCATGGTGCAAGTCACTGAAAACAATCAATATTCCATTCCTTGTTAGAATGAAATAAAGTCTTGAGAAACGGGACAAGATTAAATGGTTTAGGGAGTGTTTCAGCATGAAGCCAAAGCACCAGGAAATACAGCTGCCAATTGTCTAAAAGTGTGATGTAAATATGACCAAAATCAGTGAGAAAAGTGGAAATCTACTGAAGGTAATCCTCTGAGAGAAGAGGTCATTGATGAACTGAATGAGCTGTATTGTGATAGTAGATTTTTGATGAAAAATAAGAGGGTTTCTGTACTGTATAATATGGGACTACTTTATGTTGTAGGGACACGTCATTGCATGTGCTATTAGGCACGTATTGAGCATGCGTTATTAGGCGCGTATTGATCTGTACCTGTGTGTTCAGTTCGGTTTCAGTCGGTAAAGAACCTTGTTAACTTAGCTCCTGTCCACAGCGTTTTCATTTATAGCTTTGTTGTGTAACCCGGCCACATACACAACAGTTTCCTTTAGCAATAATCACAACTAATGACACTTCATCAAGGGCTCAGCCCAAAACATCAACTGTTTATTTCTCTTCATGGATGCTGTCTGGCCCGCTGAGTTTCAACAGCATTTTGTGTGTGTGTGTGTTGCTGTAGATTTTCAGGATCTGCAAAATCTCTTGTGTTTAGGATCCTCTCCACCATGTAACTATAGAAGTTTGGCAACGTTTGGGTGATGTGCCGAATCAAAGTAAACTTCAAAGGAAGTAGAGGTGCTGTTGTGTCTTCTTAGTGAATACACTTATGTTCTGGTCCCAGGACAGATCCTCGGATATGTTATGCTAAGGAATTTAAAACTACTGACTCCCTCCACTTCTGTTCCCATAAAGAGGTCTAGATCCTGGAATTCTAACTTCCTCCTGTAGTCAATAAAAACACATCAAAGTTGCTGGTAAATGCAGCAGGCCAGGCAGCATCTCTAGGAAGAGGTACAGTCAATGTTTCGGGCCGAGACCCTTCGTCAGGACTAACTGCAGGGTCTCGGCCCGAAACGTCGACTGTACCACTTCCTAGAGATGCTGCCTGGCCTGCTGCATTCACCAGCAACTTTGATGTGTGTTGCTTGAATTTCCAGCATCTGCAGAATTCCTTGTGTTCCTGTAGTCAATAATCAGCTCTTTGTTCTGGCTAATGTTGAGTGAGAGGTTTTTTTCCCTCCATCTGAGTGGATAAAAGATACTTGTACCTCTGTCATTTCCTTTCTCTGCTATTAGACATATAACTTAATGTTTTAGTTCTAATTATGTTTTCTCCCACAACAGGTTTAACAGGTGTAACAGGTGTGAATAGGCTCTGGGGATGATGATATCATAGTCATAACAGAAACATGGCTGAGGGAAGGGCATGACTAGCAGTTCAGTGTTGTAGGATACAGATGCTACTGAGATGCAGATAAGAGAGGAAGGGAAGTTGCTTTAATGAAAGAAGACATAACAGTCCTTAGATGTTATTCTTGGGGATCATCTCATGAGACCATACAGGTAGAACTTGGAGGCAAGAAAGGGATTGTATTACAGTATAGTGAGAATTGGAGGAGTAGATATGTAGAGGGATTGCAAGTTGTTGTAAATATAATAAGGTAGTATTAGTGGAAGATTTTAATTTTCCCTAATATAGACTGGGCTAATCATATTGTGAAAGGTGAGGACAGAATGCAATTTGTGAGATGTATCCGAGAGCTTCTTCGATCAATATATAGAGGGACAAAGGAGAGGGACTTGCTGGCCCTCATGGGGAATGAGGTGGGAGATATTTACAGACTTTTTTTTTTACCTCTCCAGGCTTCAATCTGAGGCTCCTACCTGATTTAAGAAGACCACTCAGCCTGCTTCCCAAGAGAAACAAGCTAACTTGATCTAATGACTACCATTCAGTTGTTCTGACATCCACCATCTTGCATGCCTTCCAAACACACGATTTCATTACAACAGTGCATTAAGGAAGTACAAGGGAAAACAATAGCAGGAGGTAGGCATAGCTCAAATACCATCTATAAATTTGCTGACGATACAACCGTTGTTGGTAGAATCTCAGGTGGTGACAAGAGGGTGTACAGGAGTGAGATATGCCAACTAGTGGAGTGGTGCTGCAGCAACAACCTGGCACTCAACGTCAGTAAGATGAGAGAGCTGATTGTAGACTTCGGGAAGGGTAAGACGAAGGAACACATACCAGTCCCCAGAGGGACCAGAAGTGGAGAGAGTGAGCAGCTTCAAGTTCCTGGGTGTCAAGATCTCTGAGGATCTAACCTGGTCCCAACATATCGATGCAGTTATAAAGAAGGCAAGACAGCGGCTATACTTCATTAGGAGTTTGAAGAGATTTGGCATGTCAACAAATACACTCAAAAACTTCTATAGATGTACTGTGGAGAACATTCTGACAGGCTGCATCACTGTCTGGTATGGCGGGGGGGGGTGGGTTGCTACTGCACAGGACTGAAAGAAGCTGCAGAAGGTTGTAAATCTAGTCAGCTCCATCTTGGGTACTAGCCTACAAAGTACCCAGGACATCTTAAAGGAGCGGTGTCTCAGAAAGGCAGCATCCATTATTAAGGATCTCCAGCACCCAGGGGATGCCCTTTTCTCACTGTTACCATCAGGTAGGAGGTACAGAAGCCTGAAGGCACACACTCAGCAATTCAGGAACGGCTTCTTCCCCTCTGCCATCCGTTTCCTAAATGGACATTGAACCCTTGGACACTACCTCACTCTTTTAATATACATTATTTCTGTTTTTTGCACGATTTTTAATCTATTCAATACAAGTATACTGTAATTGATTTATTTATTATTTTCTCTTCTAGATTATGTATCGCATTGAACTGTCGCTGCTAAGTTAACAAATTTCACGTCACATGCCGGTGATAATAAAACTGATTCGGATTCTGAATAAAGTGTTAGTGTTGCAAATAAGGAGAACATTTTAATATTTCTCTTCAGTTTTTACTGTAGAGAAAAAAAAGAAATACAGGAAATTAGTGGTGATGTCTTGAACCACATAAGAATTAGTAGGAAGGAGGCATGAGTGTTTTAAGGTGGATAAATCCCCAGGAGCCTGACCTGGTACATTCTTGTATTTTGTGGGAAGCAGGGGAAGAAATTGCAGAGATTTGTACTTCATCTTTCGCCAGAGGACAATAAAGAGGAACGGGGGCATTGGAGTGCAATTGCACAGCTTATTGAACGTAGCATCGCAGTGAGATGGGTGGTACCATTGTTTAAAAAGGGTAGCAAAAACAATCCCAGAAAGCCTGACAGAGACAGCGAGTGATGGGGCTCACACCTTTGTGCAATGGGGAGATGTGTCTGACAAATCTCGGAGTTTTTCGAGGGGGTAGAGCATCGTGGCACACTAGTCTGGAAGGTTAGATGATCACATGAGATCCAGGGGGAGGTAGTGGATTGAATTCGTAATTAGCTCAGTGATTGGAAACGGATGGTAATGATCGAGATTGTTTCTCAGTCTGGAGGCCTGTGTCTAGTAGTGTGCCACAGGCGTGGTGCTAGGGCTTTTGTATAAACAATGTAGAATGTACAAGGCAAGGTTAGTAAGTTTGCAGATGATACTAACATAGGTGGTGATGTAAACAGTGTAGAAGGTTATGAAAAATTACAGGGGGGTCTTGATCAGCTAGGTATATGGACTGAGGATCGGTAAATAGCTTTCAATTCAGATAAATGTGAGGTGTTGCGTTTGGGAGATCAAACAAGGATGGGGCTTGCAGAGTGAATGGCGGGGTACTGGACAGTAATAATGGGACAGAGGGACCTAGGAACATAAGTTCATAGTTCACTGAAAGCAGTGTGGGGTGATGGGCAATAACATTTCACTAGCATTCAACACAGGTGCACCTCAATGATAGGTGCTTAGGCCACTGCTCTGCTCTCACTCCGCTCATGATTATGTGGCTAAGCACAGCTCAAATGGCACCTGTAAATTCACCAATGACACTTGTTGTCGGTAGAATTCCTGATGGCAAATAGGAACTGTGCAGAAGTGAGATAAATTCAATGATGTTGCAGCACCAACCTGACATTCGATATCAGCAAGACCAAGAAATTAATTGTGGACTTCAAGAAGGGGAAGTTGGAGAATATAAACCAGTCTTCATTGAGGAATCAGTGGTGTCCTTCTCCACTGCGGACACCTTCAACATGCAGTGCCTCGAGAAGGCAGCGTTCATCCCCAAGGACCCTCGCCCGCAGGGACATGCCCTCTTCCCATTACTAACAGTCGGGAGGAGATTCCGGAGCCTGAGGACCCACACTTAATTATTTAAAAATAGCTTTTTCCTCTTTGCCACCAGTTTGCTGAATCGTCCATGAATAGAACTTTATTTTGTTTGTTTTTACAAACATAAGCCTTGCAAGTTATAGTAGATTTGTATATACACTATACTGCCACAGACCAACAAATGTCACACCATACAAGTTAGTGCTAATCATTCTAATTCGGAAGAAAGCACTTGGCATACATGATAATGAGTAAAGGAGTGTGGAATTATGTTGGCAAGGCTGCACTTGGAGTATTGTGTGCGCGTTTGGTCACTTTGTCAAAGAAAATATGTTATTAAACTAGAAACAGTGCAGAAAAGATTTACCAGGAAACCATCTGGTCTTGGGGACCTGAGTTACAAGTACTAGCTGTGTAAGCCACCCCCCACCTGCAGGAAGGCTACTAAAAACAAGAGGGCACATGTTTAAGATCAGAGAAAAGAAATTTAAAAGGGATGTTGGGCAGCTTCTTCACACAAAGGATGGTGCGTATTTGGAATGACCTGCCAGAAACTGTACTGAGACAGGCACATTAGCAATATTTAAAAGCCATCCAGATATGTACATGGATAGGAAAAGTTTAGAGGGCTACGGGCCAAACACAAGCAGAAGGAACTAGTTCGCAGAGCTACATAGCTACCATAGACACGTTGGGCTAGCATGGACACTTTGGGCCAAAGGGCCTGTTGCTTTGCTGTGTTATTCTATGACTGTATGTCTCTGACTCGATCGGTTTTTAAGTCTCCTTTGGTTCCTAAAACTCCAAGGTCTTGGATTTACTGTCATTCTTCATGACTTTTTCAAGCTTAACATTCAATTAAAATACCTTCCCTACTTAGTTACGCATGAATTACTCTCCTGTGAAGTCTTTACTTCAGTGCATCTTTGTTGAGACTTACAAAGTGCAAGTAAATTCCTGATATTGCTCATCAACCCACAACTCTTTGCATTCACTTTCCTGATTGACACTGGCTGAATCTGTTTTATGGGAAGAATGTAATAGAGAAATGGAGGTCATTTAAAGGTGAAATTTTGAGAGTACAGAATCTTTATGGTCCTGTTAGGTTGAAAGGAAAGGTTAAAAGTTTGAGAGAGCCATGATTTTCAAGGGATATTGGAAACTTGGTTTGGAAAAAGAGAGATATCTACAATAAATATAGGCAGCATGGAGTAAATGAGGTGCTCGAGGAATATAAAGAATGTAAAAAGAATCTTAAGAAAGGAACTAGAAAAGCTAAAAGAAGATATGAGGTTGCTTTGGCAAATAAGGTGAAAATAAATCTCAAGGGTTTCTACCATTATATTAATAGCAAAAGGATAGTGAGGGATAAAATTGGCCCCTTAGAGAATCAGAGTGGACAGCTATGTGTGGAACCAAAAGAGATGGGGGAGATTCTGAACAATTTCTTTTTTCGGTATTCACTAAGGAGAAGGATATTGAATTGTGTAAGATAAGGGAAACAGGTAGGGAAGTTATGGAAACTATGATGATTAAAGAAGAGGAAGTACTGGAGCTTTTAAGGAATATAAAAGTGGATAAGTCTCCGGGTCCTGACAGGATATTCCCTAGGACCTTGAGGGAAGTTAGTGTGGAAATAGCAGGGGCTCTGACAGAAATATTTCAAATGTCATTAGAAATGGGGATGGTGTCAGAGGATTAGTGTATTGCTCATGTTGTTCCATTGTTTAAAAAGGGTTCTAAGAGTAAACCTAGCAATTATCGGCCGGTGAGTTTGACGTCAGTGGTGGGTACATTGATGAAAAGTATTCTTAGATATGGTATATATAATTATCTGGATAGACAGGGTCTGATTAGGAACAGTCAACATGGATTTGTGCATGGAAGGTCATGTTTGACAAATCTCATTGAATTTTTTGAAGAGGTTACTAGGAAAGTTGACGACGGTAAAGCGGTGGATGTTGTCTATATGGACTTCAGTAAGGCCTTTGACAAGGTCCCACATGGAAGGTTGGTTAGGATGGTTCAATCATTAGGTATTAATATTGAAGTAGTAAAATGGATTCAGCAGTGGCTGGATGGGAGATGCCAGAGAGTGGTGGTGGATAACTGTTTGTCAGATTGGCGGCCGGTGACCAGTGGTGTGCCTCAGGGCACACCACACTGTACTGGGTCCAATGTTATTTGTCATATACATTAATGGTCTGGATGATGGGGTGGTAAATTGGATGAGTAAGTATGCAGATGATACTAAGATAGGTGGAGTTGTGGATAATGAAGTAAGTTTTCAAAGCTTGCAGAGAGATTTATGCCAGTTAGAAGAGTGGGCTGAAAGATGGCAGATGGAGGTTAATGCTGATAAATGTGAGGTGCTACATTTTGGTAGGACTAATCAAAATAGGACATACATGGTAAATGGTAGGGCATTGAAGAATGCAGTAGAACAGAGGGATCTAGGGATAATGGTGCAAAGTTCCCTGAAGGTGGAATCTCATGTGGATAGGGTGGTGAAGAAAGGTTTTGGTATGCTGGCCTTTATAAATCAGGGCATTGAGTATAGGAGTTGGGATGTAATGTTGAAATTGTACAAAGGACTGGTGAGGCCAAATTTGGAGTATTGTGTACAGTTTTGGTCACCGAATTATAGGAAAGATGTCAATAAAATAGAGAGAGTACAGAGAAGATTTACTAGCATGTTACCTGGGTTTCATCACCTGAGTTACAGAGAAAGGTTGAACGTTGGGTCTTTATTCTTTGGAACGTAGGAGGTTGAGGGGGGACTTGATAGAGGTGTTTAAAATTATGAGGGGGATAGATAGAGTTGATGTGGATAAGCTTTTTCCATTGAGAGTGGGGGAGATTCAAACAAGATGACATGAGTTGAGAGCTAAAGGGCAACAGTTTAGGGGGAACATGAGGGGGAACTTCTTTACTCAGAGAGTGGTAGCTGTGTGGAACGAGCTTCCAGCAGAAGTGGTTGAGGCAGGTTCGATGTTGTCATTTAAAGTTAAGTTGGACAGCTATATGGACAGGAAAGGAATGGAGGGTTATGGGCTGAGTGCAGGTCAGTGGGACTAGGTGAGAGTAAGAGTTTGGCACAGACTAGAAGGGCCGAGATGGCCTGTTTTGGTGTTGTAATTGTTATATGGTTATATGGAATCACCATGCATGCTAATACCTTTAACATTAAAACTCTAGTATCAGATTTAAGATGTATTATTGCTCATTATTAAAAGTCCATCATTTTTATATTAAGATTACTCTCCCCACAATATCCTTGCTGTGTAATTACTAAATAATCCAGAAAAATAGCTAGATCCCTGGTTGAGTCTACAGCTTAATGTTCTAGGAAACTACTCTGAATAGATTTCCATCATTCTGAATAATACTGTGGTCATTTTCAATTGTTCAGTCTCTGTTAAGATTATAGTCCATAAATTAATTCCATTACCTTTGTTGTGAAACACCATTATTTCATAAGAACATGTGTAGTGGTCAGTGCAACACCATTACAGCTCGGGGCATTCCCGAATTCAGCTCCGTCGCCATCTGTAAGGAGATTGTATGTTCTCGCTATGGTTTTCTGCAGATGGTCCTGTTTCTGCACACAGTCCAAAGACTAAACCTATATGGTTAGCAGGTTAATTAGTCATTATAAATTGTCCTTGGATGGGGCTAGTGATAAATAGGTGGGTTGCTGGGTGGTGTGGCTTAATGAGCCAGATGGGCCTATCCTGCACTGTATCGATAGCTAGCTAGATAGATAAACAAATACAAGTAGAAACTGGCTTACACAATCAGTCCCCTGCCTGCTACACCATTCAGTATGATAATAAATAATATTTCACCATAGCACATGTCTGTACTAGTCCTGTATTCCTAGAATCCTTTAACTTTTGGATATTTATCTCCTGGATATGCAGTAATCAGCAACTGAGCCTGCACAGCTCTCTTGGGTAGTGAATTCTACAGATTCACCGCTCTGAATGGGGGAATCTCATGTGCCCTGAGTTGTCAGCTCTTTATTCTCAGACTGTAGCCTCTTCCAGACACTCCAGATGGGAAATGATTGAATGTCTCCATTCATTTCAATTCAAGAGAGCATATGCTCAGCCTGCATTATCTCTTTATTCCCTTACCTTCACCAACCCTGACACTATTTTCAAAACCAAAATCACTCATCATAATCCTAGAGTCATCCTTTCTCATCTTTTTTTCTTTCTCACAAACTCTGCCTCTTTCTCCCTCCCAAAGACAAGACCAGGTATGCCCTTTTCAAGTCCCAGTTCATTGGAAAAGGCGAACATACACAAGGCTTTTGGCGGTATACCTGTAGGAGTTTGCAAGTGTCTTTGATCGTATACCAATCTCCACAAATTCCTAATTAATTCTCTCCAACAGATTTCACATTCATTTTGCATATTTCCCAAATATGGAATATTTCAGGTTTGTCACCTTGCAACCATATCTCTGTAATGGATTTAGATCAAACCTTTTATATCTACTTTTGACACTAATTTATCAACATTGTTATGAATTCAGATAAAGACTCTTTATCTTCTCTGTACCTTCCTTCCACATTATATTTATTATTTCCCCATCTCTAAATTTCTAATTTTTTTTCTCTCAGACCTGAACCCTATCCGCTCCCGAAGACACGCAAAGCCTATATCAGTCAAGTAAGTATTTCTGAAGTGTCAGTGCTTGAAATGCAGGTACAAGTAGCAAATGTATCAACTTGTCAGGAATAATAGGGAGGAGAACTGGAAAAGAGGTAGGGGCAAATGGTTTGGGATCAAATTGTCTGACAGAAGGTCTACAATTACTTGTTCTTTAAAGAATGTTGCTGTATGAAAATGAAAAACATGGCAAGATGGGGAAATCATCTCATTAGTTCAATGTTAACTGTACAATCAGTTTTTTGGAGTGGGTTTAGTGATGAAAACTAATAAGTTTTTAAGGTCGCAAACAACAGGAATACTGCAGATGCTGGAATTTCAAGCAACACACATCAAAGTTGCTGGTGAACGCAACAGGCAAGGCAGCATCTCTAGAAAGAGGTACAGTCGACGTTTCGGACCGAGACCCTTCGTCAGGACTAACTGAAAGGAGAGCTAGTAAGAGGTTTGAAAGTGGGAGGGGGAGGGGGAAATCCAAAATGATAGGAGAAGACAGGAGGGGGAGGGATGGAGCCAAGAGCTGGACAGTTAGTCCTGACAAAGGGTCTCGGCCTGAAACGTCAACTGTACCTCTTCCTAGAGATGCTGCCTGGCCTGCTGCGTTCACCAGCAACTTCGATGTGTGTTGCAAGTTTTTAAGGTATAGTGTGGGAATAAAGGAGGCCTTTTCTGCTTGTCTGCCACTGACTAGTGGTATTCGGCAGGAGTCAGTGTTGGGACTGTTTCTTTTCATGTTATATATCAATGTTTTGGATGACAGAATTGATAGCTTCGTGGGCAAGTTTGCAGTTGATACAAAGTTAGCTGAAGGGGCAGATAGTATTGAGGAAGCAGGGAGTGTGCAGAAGGACAGATGAGGAGAATGGGCAAAAATGTGGTAGACAGAATACAATGTAGCAAAGTGTATGGTCATGCACTTTGGCAGAAAAGTTAAAGACAAGGACTATTTTCTAAATGGGGAGTAAATTCAGAAATGAAAGGTTCAAAAGGACGTGGGAGTCCTTGTGCAGGATTCTCTAAAGGTTAACTTGCAGTTTGAGTCAGTGGTAAGGAAGGCAAATGTTATTATTCATTTCAAAAGGACTAGAATGTAAAAGCAAGGATGTAATGCTAAGGCTTTATAAGGCATTGAACAGACTGCACTTGGAGTATTGTGCACAATTTTGGGCCTTTTATCTACGAAAAGATGTGCTGCTATTGGAGAGAATGCAGAGTAACAATGATTTCAGTAATGAAGGAGTTAACGCATGAGGAGCTTTTGATGGTGTTGTGTGTACCCGCTGGAGTTTACAAGAATGATGGGGGGGGGGGCGGAGCGGGATTTAATTGAAATCTATGGATTACTGAAAGGCCTGGATAGAGTGGATGTGGCGAGCATGTTTCCTGTAGTGGGTGAGTCTAAGACCAGAGGGCACAGCCTCAGGATACAAAGGCATCTCTTTAGAACAGAGATGAGGAGTTTCTTTAGCTAGGGGGTGGCGAATCTGTGGAATTCATTGCCATGGCTGGGTATGGAGGCCAAGTCATTGGGTATATTTAAAATGTCAATTGATACGTTCTTGATTAATAAGGGCAACAATGGTTATGGGGAGCAGGCCGGAGTCTGGGGTTCAGAGTGATAGTAGATCAGCCACGACGCAATGGCAGAGCAGACTCGAAGGACCAAATGACCTAATTCTGCTCCTATATTTTACGGTAAAAAAAATTAATAACCGACAAAACGAGAACTAGTAAGAACAGAAAAAGGCTGAAGACTGTCAGGAGTTCCGTATTCATCTTCGCAGAGATACTGCGAGCTAGCGTCTCAGGCTTCCAGCATCTACTGCCTTACACTGCAAGAGAAAAGTGGACCGCAAGCGATTAGAACCCAGCTGCTTGATATATATGAGGAAAATACTGCGGACAAGTCACGGTCGTATTAAATTAATCCAGGAGAGCGTCCGCCGGGAGAGAAACAAATTTGACTGTCTGTGTATTTGCAGAACTCCCTCCGTCGTTCCCCAGTGAGTGGGAGAGGCGGGGCTCTTGGTGATTAACTGGGATCTCGCACGCTTCCTGTTTATAAGTATCCCAAGGGACTGAATGTTGTTGGCAATTAGTTTTGCCGTCAGATGTGTTACTAGAGCCCGGCTATCTCGCCGACGTTTTCCCGTGTTTTCGTGTTAAAATGGGGCCAGGGGCGGAGTCTCTGCCTGGCAGGGTATTTGTTTTCTCTGTCGTTGATTGATTCGGTAGTTGCGTTGATTCTGGCGACCTGCCCAATCAGTGAAGGACGAGATCAGGGGGCCGATTTACACCTGATTTTCGAGCATAAAATGATTACGGAACACTAACCTCGATCAGTCGATTGTATGTTCGAGCTCCGCTGTGATTCAAGAGCGCCAGTTACATGTGAATAAAGCAGCCACATTACATAAAAGCGGTGGCTGTAATTCACACCCTTCGCCAAAAGGAGCTTCACCCAGAGTCTGTAGCGATCCCTTTCCTGTCTTGTCCGGAGGAATGGACGCTGAGGACAAAGCTGGGCAGATGTCGGAATCTGCCGAGGATGAAGTGGAGGGAACAGTGCAAGAGGTGGAGGTGCCTGGGAGCAAAGAAACCCCACAACCGGTGGCTGTCTCGCCTTCTGCTCCCCAGCCAACCTACCAAGTGCCCGATGGAGGTTTCGGCTGGGTAGTGGTGTTTGCGGCCACCTGGTGCAGCGGTTCCATCTTCGGCATCCAAAATTCATTCGGAATTCTCTTCTTGATGTTCCTGAAGGAGGTGGAGGACCAGAAGGACCCGAGCCTTCTCTTTAAGACGGGTGAGTGCGGATTGCCTGCTTTCTCCCAGTTCCCAGTTCCGCACGTGTTGTCACCGAGTGTGTAACTAACCTGTACCTCCAATCCATTCTGTAATGAGTTCATTTCAAATTGTCATTCAACCATACACATGTATACTGCCAAACGAAACCACGTTCCTCCGGACCAAGGTGCACAACAAAGCATGTATAACTGTACACAATGCATGAAGTGATATTGCTGCAAATAAATTAACAAATAATAAAAATGTATTCCAGAAGATTGACATTTAGCATAAAGTGCATTTAGGACACACTTTAAAAAAAGTAAACAGTATAACACTCCACTAAGGTTAGCGACAGGGCGACAATAATCCCAGAGTATTTTGTGCCTTATACAAAGCAATGGGCAAAACATCCCGAATTTTCCCGAAAGGAATGGAAGTTGGAATTTCTGGGAGCACCCAGACCAAGATCAGAGAGAGAGAGAGAGAGAGAGTGTTTCTCTCCGTGGAAGTATTCCTAGTGAGTCTACTTCAGCTTGTGCTTCGATGTATGTGCCACCTTGTACATGACGTTTCAATACGATGGGATCAGCTGTGTAATTTACCGCAAACAAATGGCCACTAAGTTTGCAGGGTGGCGTTGATGGGTGAAATTGGGGCAGATATGAATTCCAGAATTTTACAGGGGATGGAGGCGAAATAAGGCAGGAAAGCTTAAGGCACAGTTTCAGGTGATTCTGTGCTGGTGTCCAACGTTCCCTCTAATACTTCTTTCACAGCTGCGCGAACCAACCATTGCTCTGAGCAGGAAAGTTTTGCATGGCCTGAAATCTGCGTGGCCCTTTAATGAAGCACATTATAAATGAGAATTCCAGCTGTGTGGCAACAGAGGCTATGTGTGCATGAGCATTTCAGTTACTGCACAAGTACAGCTCATGTAGCTTGGAGGGTACAGTGGGCACGTCACAATTTCTCAGCAGGTTTAATTGAAATGTAAACTGCAGAGAAATTCTTCGTCAGAGTACTTGTAGTTTGGTGGACACTCAGGGCATCTTGAGATGTGCTCCATTTTCTCCATTTTGTCATGTTCCCTGCCAATTTTGATGGCCACACTTATTATATTTGGGGAAAGGGTGGCTGCAAGCGGTTGTGGAATTTATGTTTAATGTAAATAATGTTGTTTTTAAATAAAACTTGCTACAAATAAACAGCTCTTGGCTTTTTAATTAATGCCATTTTCTCTTTCAAAGTTTTAATTACATCCACGTATCGCTTGCCAACTCTTGCCTCATCCCACTCCCTCACCAATTTATAGGGGCATGGGCTCGAACTAAATCATCCACTTCTCTTCACAGATGCTGCCTGACCTGCTGAATTCCTCCAGCAACATTTTTTTTTCTTCACTCCAGATTCCAGTCTTGTGCTTTCGTGACAAAAGATTCTATTCATCAAAGACATTTAACATCAACAAAACATTTCCTCGGTTCTTACCTTTTAAAGGGCACTTGAAATGGGAGGCCAACTAAAGGTTTTATTTTCTGGCTGTTAAGGTGATGCATTTTTGAGCTAGTCTATTAAGTTGAGTTTATTGGCATGTGCACAAATACAGTGAGATACAGTTAAAGTACGACAAAAAGCCTGCAGCACCATCACAGATCTATAGGTAAGATGACAGACTGAATATATACTATACAGTGCAGATAAATATTCTGCAAACCAAAGACATTGGTGCTTCTAGACTGTTCTCTCAACAGTTTGTTGAGGAGGGATAGAGTAATTCCCCTGGTATCATTGGCATCATTTACCCTACATTCAACATAAATTAAACTGGTTGTTTGAAACACTCAGTTAAAAGGTGAAAGACCATAGTAATAAAATACATAAAGAAAAAGTTGAGTCCAGAGATCAAACTGTAACATTTCTTCAACAGTGAAGTAGTTACTGCAGTTCAAAAATGCCCTTTCTTTTGAATTCCCATTGGTCTTTGGAGGCCTTTTGGGTGTGTTTTAGAACATAATCACAAACTTTTTTAAATACAGCACAGTTAAGAGCCGTCCAAGCGAATGAGCCTCTGCCACTCAATTATACCATTGTGTACCATATAGCCTACTTTATAATATGGGACTATTTTATGTCGTTGTAACACGTTATTGAGTATGTGTTATTAGGCGCGGATTGATCTGTATATATGTGCTCAGTTCGGGTTCCGTAAGTAAAAGCCCCTGTTAACTTGGCTCCAGTCTCTAGCGTTTTTATTTATAGTTGTGTAATCCGGCCATATACACAACAAATTGGCGACGAGGTTAGTGAACCTACATCATATCGAAACACCGTGTTTAAGTGATAACGGCACTCAGAAGAGACAGAGTGAGTCCGTGAGTCTGAAAAGAAGCAGGAGTTCAGCCAGAGTCGGGAACGTCGGGAGACTGAAAGACACAGTCAGCCATGGCACGTCCAGGCGAGACCACAGCCGGCGCTGAACCCCAGGGCTGAGGGTCTGCCTGCCTCAGAAGGGAGATTTAAAAAAGGAGTGACACACGCATCTAGCCAGAGTACGCTCGCGATGCTAGCAAAAAAAAAGGTCACATGAGTCAAAAACAATACAAGGAATACGAAATGCAGAGCTTTTTCTGCAACTGGAGACAGAAAAACTGTAAAGGAATTATATTAGAGAGAAGAAAGAAGCGGAGAGAGTGCAGGAACCCCCACCTCAGACCAGCCTGAGCCGCAACCACCTCACACAGGAGTTGGACTGCGACTTGGTATCCAGACCAGTCACAATAGGGGTACGATCTGAGGTACCAATAGACAATGTTGATGTCTTACTCGGTAAAGACCTTGCAGCTGGAGATGTTTACCCAGCAGTTCAGTTCACAAGTAAGCCTGCCGCTGCTGAGGACCCGTCCATAGATGCTGATGTGTATCCCGCATGCGCAGTGACTCGAAGCATGTCCAAAATGGCTGCTGATTTATCCGAGACTTTCCTACTGTCCCTATACCAACAGGACCTAGAGGGTAGTAAGGCTGGGGAGAGTAAGGAGGAAGGGAAAGACTTGTCCTTATCGAGGAAGGAATTTATAGAGGAACAGAATAAAGATCCTGAAATTGTGGCTGAAATTCAGAAAGAGACAGTGGGATATTACCTTAAAGATGGGGTGTTGATGAGGAAGTGGAGACCAGTCACTGTGTCTGCAAGTGAGGATTGGGCTACTGTGCATCAGATAGTGCTTCCAAAGGTTTGCAGGGCTGAAATTTTAAACCTGGCCCACAAGATGCCTTTAAGGAGACATTTTGGAGTAAAGAAGACAGTGCACAGGATTATGAGGGAATTTTATTGGCCTAACGTGAGGAAAGATATCGTTCAAGTTTGTGGAGTAGAAAGACAAAACTTGAAGTGTTGTTTAGACGAAGAGGCACCATCTGCAGGTGTTATTATTAAAACACTTGGAACTAAAGATTTCGGAGATAAAATTAATGACTTGTTTGGAACAAAGGACTTATTTGGAATTTTAACAAATGTGCTTAGTTTAGAAAACATTGGTGTGCAAGGATCTATTCGAGCTGATAAGCAAGTTGATCAAGTGATGACTAAATGTTCTGTTTTGAAGTGGACAAGGGACAATGGGTGATCAAGCACCATTTTGAGGACAACAGGATCTGGTTTTGCAGGAATTTGACTTTTTTTTGTAACAAAGCATGTGAAAGATGAAGGCACTATCATGGTAGACTGTCTAAATATTAAGTTTAAAAGTGAAATAGAAATTAGTATTTGTATACGCTTCTGTAATGTGCTACATGATAACCACGTATATATTGCTTTATAAATCCTGTAATCTACTGTTAGGCAAAAATTTTGCCTTCGTCAAAATTTTTCCGAAAGGGAAGGTGTTATGTAACCACCCCCCCCCGAGGGGGGTCATTTTTTTATGGACTATACCTTTAAAATGAGAGAGAGAGAGAGTTGTTCAACATCAGACACCTTGCTATTAAGAGAGAGAGGCGAAAACTGCTTTGAAATGGTGTTATGAACCCCTAAGGTTCATATTTTCTGTGGACTGTCACTTTAAGGCATGAGAAAGAACTGAGACTAACTTTTGGATTTCTGCTGAGTTCAGAGAGAGAGGGCACCGAGCAGCTCGTGGGTCGCCATGGTGACCGAGGGTGGCATTATTTGATGGACGATCGATGTTATGGTTTCTGTGCAGCATGTTTACTTTTTACAAGGACAGTTCCAGACACAGAGAAACACATGCTCGGAGTCAAGATGGATTCGATCAATGAAACACACCAGTGAGTGAGGTCCTGGTCTAAACTTTCAGTAGCCCGAAAAGGGGTGAGTTGAGATCGATCCTAAGTATTGATAAATGACTCTTACAAGTTTCCTGCAACTGGAACAAGTTTGCAGGGAGAGAGAAGAGAGGAGCTACTTGATGGACAGCTGGTGTTCAGCGTGGTGAGAGGAATAGAAGGTCAGCTGATAGATGGACAGACACATGGTTTTGGGACACTGGATGAGCTTTGTTGTGCCTGCAGAAAGGTGGGTTTTTGGAGGATGGGTCAGGAGAATCGATCAATGGCTCTTGCAGCGTGGAGAAGGTGTGACTGGTGGGGAGTTATTTGTGGTTCAACCCTCGCCTAGGTTGATAATTCCACCACAGAAGAACGGTCCCCTTTTGTTGTGGTCACATTCGGTGACTTTAAAGGAAGAGAAGAGAGGAGAGAAGGTTTGAAACAGAAGAAACCTAGTGACAGAGGTCACTGTTTGGACTCTCTTTCTAAGTAGCCCATAAGGGTGAGTTTCATTCCATTCGAATACGAAAGTGTGGTTGTCACATAGTTAATCCACAGGAGTGGGCTCTTTGGTGAATACTACTTGTGTGTTACCCTTGTTTGGGTGTGGTAGTTCACTGAAGAAGGGCACCCCGGTGGCAAATCACTGTTGCAGTTATTTCGTATGTCGTAGAACTGGATATGTGGCTATCACAGTTGTGTGTTCGGGGTAACCTTGTGTGGAAACTACCTGTGTGTGATAATCCTTGCCTGAGTTGGTAGTTTTACCACTTGAAGAAGGTCCCCTTAGCGATAGACTACTGTTGGTGATAATCCCTACATGGATTCTGTTGGAGTGTCCTGTGGCCACCACTTTGGGATGACATGTAGTTGAATTGGGGTGTGGTACCACTTGTGTCGAAAGGATATTCGTTGAAGATCACTGTCAGTGATACTTTGTGTGTGCAGTGGAACAACTTCGGAGATAAAACCTACCACTATTGTTATTCTGTATTGCTGTCGTGGAATATCGACATAATTGCCTTCTCACAACATTCGCCCTTGGATTACAAACATCTCGCATTAATTAACCTGAAGAATTAAATATCTCTCTCTCTCCATCACTACTCAACTAAATGTCACGAACTGAACTGAAATTTACTCATCATCGTAAGACTATTTACCCCTAGACTCGAAGAAGCTTGATTTTCATATATCACCACATTTATACAAAACAGATTAGCAATGAATATATCTGATTTTTATATCACTGTATTGCATAGTTACTAATATATACCATTAGTTAATAGCAATACTGGACTCCAAAGTGTTTTCCATTTCTGCTGGGTCACCAGGTATGTGACACTAGCGTTTTTATTTATAGTCTTGTTGTGTAACCTGGCCACATACAGAACACTTCGTGACCAACTAACCTACTAACCAGTATGTCTTTGGAATATGGGAGGAAACTGGAACACCCAGAGGAAATCCTCGTGGTCATAGGGGGAACATACAAATTTTTTACAGACAGCAGCGGGAATTGAACCTAGGTTTCTTGCTCTGTAATGGTGTTGGGCTAACCAGTTCATTGCAGTGCCAGGCACTGTTCTATAGCAGTTAGCATAACACTTCTACAACTCGGAGTTGGAGTTCAGAGTTCAATTCCAGCGTCCTTTACAAGACAGTTTGTATGCTCTTCCCATGTGTACATGGGTTTCCTCCAGGTGCTCCAGTTTCCTCCCACAGTCCCAAAGACCTGCCAGTTCCCAGGTTAATTGGTAATTGGAAATTGTCCTGTGATTAGGCTGGGGGTAAATTGGTGGGTTGGTGGGCAGGAAGGGCCTGTGCCATGCTGTCTCTTTGAAGGGTCTCTTTTGTTTGGGTTTACCATGGATGTTGTGTCCCATCTGTCTACGTGATACACAAACCCAGGCGGTACAATATGCAGAGCAAGCTGTTGCCCATGCAGCAGACTCCCCCTCTCCCTGCATCTGATGAATCTAAAGATGCAGCAGAGATTGATGCAGTTCGGCACCAGCAGCGTTGAGGGAGTTGCCAGTCAGCGTTGAACTCAACTTGGGACTACTTAGGGACTCCAGCTCCAGACTTTTCCTCGGGGCTTGCTCCCAACACCTTCTCCGTGAGTAGGTATAGCTTCAAGTTAGCAGTGGTGGTTTGAGATCAGAATTTTCCTTCTAGGTGAGCTGCCAACTATGGCTGAAGAGCCCCATCTGCCTGAAGCTATATCTCTAAAATAAGTAAGTATTGAGAAAGGTTCTGTAACATGTCATTGACCAATAAAATTTCTGTGTCTCTCACAAATGCTGTCTGACCTGCTAGGAGTTCCCAGCAGTTTGATTTCACTTCTAGTTTACAGAATTTTATTCTTCAGTGCTGTTCCATGAATTTTCAAACCATGTTTGGAAGATCAGTTGATCTTGATATAAAATCTCTTCAGTTTTCTCCCTAACAGTGGACTCGTAAGGGAGAATGATTCTGTAGCTGCTGTGGTGACATTGAAAGCAGAGTTGAACAAGGTATCATGGATGCTGTCTGACCTAAGGAGTTCCTCCAGCATTTTATTTGTGTTGCTACCAATTTAAATTGGCTTTATTTGTCATACATGCACCGAAGCATATAGTGAAGTGTGTCTTTTGCATCAAATCCAATCTGTGAGTATTGCATTGAGCAGCCTGTACGTGTCGCCACACTGCTAGCATAGCAAGCCCACAGCTCTCTAACCCTAACCTGTGCATCTTTTGAAAGTGGGTGGAAATGAGAGCACTCGAGGGAGCCCACATGGCTATGAGGAGAATGTACAGACTCCTGGCAGGCTGCAGCAGGAATCGAACCCTGATCTTGGAGCTGGTACTGTAAAGCATTGCGCTAACTGCTACTCTGGCACGCCGCCTATTGTTCAAATAGAATACGGAAAATAAAATGACTTGCTGCCAAGCCCTTCAGCACTTGTGTTTTGAACTAAAACATCTTGCTTTAAATCTAGGCAACTGCAGTTAGTGGCCACTTTGTTAGGCACAGGAGTGCAACCTGGCGTGGTCTTTGCTGTAGCCCATCCACGTCAAGGTTCGACATGTTGCACATTCATAGACGTTCTTCTGGACACTGTTGTAATGCATGTTTTTTTTTTGAGTTACTGTTGCCATCCTGTCATCTTGAACCAGTCTGGCTATTCTCCTCTGACTTCTTAAAAAGGCATTTTCACCTACAGCGCTCCCACTCGCTGTATTTTCTTTTGTTTGTGTTTTTTTTTTGCATCGTTCTCTGTTGCGAGTGAAAGTCCTAGGAGATCAGCAATTTTTGAGATAATTAAACCATCCAACTGGCACCGACAATGATTCCACAGTCAAAGTCCTATAAATTGCACTTCCTCCCCATTCTGATGTTTGGTCTGAGCAACAACTGAATCTCTTGACCACATTTACATGTTTTTTAATGCATTGATTTGCTGCCACATGATTGTCTGATTAGGTATTTTCATTAACAAGCAGGTGTACCTAATAAAGCGACCACTGACTGCATAATCCCAATACAAGTTAATTGTCTCTTTTGCCAGAAATAAAACACAGAAATCTACAGCACATTACAGGCCTTTCAGCCCATAATGTTGTGCCGACCATGTAACCTACTCTAGAAACTGCCTAGAATTTCCCTGCCAGATAGCCCTCTATTTTTCTAAGCTCCATGTACCTATCTAGAATTTAATTTTGAACCTTGTGGAGTCAAGCACAATGGTGGTAGTAAGCTCAGCCACGTTTAGAGCGTGCTCTTTTGTTCTGCTTAATCTAATTTAGTTGAATTCTGTTTTGTGAAAAAGTATCACGAGATTTTGAAACAAATTATGGAAGTACTCTGAAATACTAATATAATTTGCAGAGGGAATTCCATATGAGCTAGCTATTACCTCAGGATAAAGTTGTTCCTTGATTTTAACTTATTCCTTTTTCAGGATACAGGCATCAGCAACAAGGCCAGCATTTTTAGCCCATCCCTGAGAAACCGGCCGAGGGAAAACACTGCCCTCTGTCCATCAGGACTGTATGTTGACCATTATGCATTCATTTGCTCTATTCCTACTTTATGCACCCAAGTTTGCATCTGTTGCTTTCCACCCCCCCCTCCAAGATTCTATCTCATCATCTTGTCTTTGAGCTTCTAATGTACTACAACTTCCTAAAGTGCTTGTCAACCTACTTGGGAGGGAATCACTTTGCCGAGTCGGTGGAGTTGGTATTGGAAACTGCTTTGTCTGGGTCAACACAAAGTTGTGGAGACAGCTTAGCCCATCACAGAAACCAACCTCCCCTCCATGAACTCTGTCTACACTTCTCACTGCCTAGAGAAAGACCTCACCCACTCCAGATGTTCTTGCTTTTACCCCTTCCCATCAAGCAGGACCCAAAACTGCTCACAGTATTCTAAGTGAGGCCTCACCAGAGCTTTTGTTTGTGTTTTTTTTTTTTGCATCGTTCTCTGTTGCGAGTGAAAGTCCTAGGAGATCAGCAGTTTTTGAGATAATTAAACCATCCAACTGGCACCAACAATGATTCCACAGTCAAAGTCCTATAAATTGCACTTCCTCCCCATTCTAGTCCTCTTAATATAAATGCTAACATTGCATTTGCCTTTCACACCACAGACTCGATCCACAAATTAACCTGTAGGGTATCCTGCATGAGGACTCCCAAGTCCCTTTGCACCTCAGTTTTTTGCATTTTCACTCTATTTAGAAAATTGTCAACCCTTTCATTTCTTCTTCTACTTTGCCCATTCTTCTAATCTGTCTAAAGCGCTTCTGTACCACCTCTACTTCCTCAAAACTACCTGGCCCTCTTCCTATCTTCATATTGCCTGCAAACTTTGCAACAAAACCATTAATTCCATCATCCAAATCATTGACATATAATGTAAAAATAATCGGTCCCAACCTGGCCCCTTGTGGAACATCACTGGTAGCCAACCATAAAAGGATCCCTTTATTCCCACGCTTTGCCTCCTTCCAATCAGCCACTGCTTTAGCCATGCTAGAATCTTCCCTGTAATAACATTGGCTCGTAGCTTGTTAAGCAGCCTCATGTGTGGCACCTTGTCAAAGGCCTTCTGAAAATCTAAGTACTCAACATCAGCCAATTCTCCTTTGTCTATCCTGCTTGTTATTTCCTCAAAGAATTCCAACAGATTTGTGAGGCCAAATTTCCCCTTGAGGAAATCGTGCTGACTTTGGGTTATATTGTCATGTGCTTCAAAGTACCCTGAGACCTTGTCGTTAATAATTGACTCCAACATCTTTCCAGCGACTGAGGTCAGACTAGACGAACTGACCTATAGTTTCCTTTCTTCTGCCTCTCTCCCATCTTGAAGAATGGAGTGACATTTGCAATTTTTCATTCTTCCGGAACCATTCCAGAATCTATTGTTTCTTTGAAAGATCATTATTAATGCCCCCACAATCTATTTAGCTGCTTCTTTAAGAATTCTGGGGTTTATACTATTTTTTTCCAGGTGACATCCTCCTTCAAACCTTTTCAGTGTACCACAAACCTTTGCCCTAGTAATGGTAGCTTCACACACTTATCTACCTTCAGACCTCTGTCTAGCTGTGGACATTTCAGACACTTCATGCCCCCTGACACCTGGAACTTCCACCATACTGCTCGTGTCTTTCACACTGAAGACTGATGCAAAATACTTATTCAGTTCATCTGCTATTTCCTTGCCCCAATTACTACCTCTCCAGCATGGTTTTCCAGCAGTCCAATATCCACTCTCGCCTCTCTTTTACACTTAATGTATCTGAAGAAACTTATGGTATCCTCTTTAATATTACCGGCGAGCTTACCTTTGTAATCCATCGTTACCTTTTTAATTATGTTTTTAGTTGCCTTCTGTTGGTTTTTAGAGGATTGAGAAGTTTTTAACTTTCCAGTCATTTTTACTCTATTAGATGCCTGCTCTTTGGCTTTTATGTTGCTTTTGACTTCTCTTGCTAGCCACAGTTGTGTCATCAGTACTTTAGAATATGTCTTCCTCTTTGAGATGTATATATCCTGTGCCTTCTGAATTGCTTCCAGAAACTCCAGCCATTGCTGCTCTGCCATCATCCCTGCCAGTGTTCTTTTCCAGTCAATTCAGGCCAACTCCTTTCTCGTGCCTCTATAGAAGACAATTGAACGGCTTCCTTGTACAATAAAATGAACTTTTGACCTCATAATCTACCTTGTTATGGCCTTAAAGGATTTTTAAAGTATTTGTCCCATATGCATCAAAGCATACAGTGAAATGTGTCATTTGCATCAAATCAGTGAGGATTGTGCTAGAGAGTCGGCAGGTGTAACTGTGCCTTTAGCACTAGCATAACATGCTCACAACTCACTACCACTAACCATGTATCTCTGAAATGTAGGAGAAAACCGGATCGCTCGATGGAAACCCACTTGTTCACGAGGAGAATGTACAACTCCTTACAATCATCAGCAGGAATTGAACCCTGACTGGTGATTGTGCTGCTGTAATAGTTTAACACTAATTATTATGACACCATGCTTTGCAGCTTATTGTCTGCATACACTGCATTTCTCTGTAGCTGTTGCACTTTATTCCACATTGTTATTGTTTTCCCTTGTACTACCTCAGTGCACATCTGTATGCATGACATGCAAAACTAAGTTTTTCACAATTGCTTGGTTCATGTGACAGTAACACATTTACCATTATATCGGCTTAAACATATAAAGGTAGCAAGTGCAGCAGGAGGCTTTTTATAATATTCAGCTAAATTATTTTAAACCGAGAATAAAGATTGAAATTGTGTTCCTAAGCTGTCAATGTGAGGTTTAAACTGATTCACTCCACTCTGATAAACTTACTTTGAACTTTGAATGCCATTGAGATACAAAGTACATATATGTCACCATATGGAACCCTGAGATTCATTTTCTTGTGTGTATGCTCATTAAATCCATAACAGAATCTATGAAAGACCACACTAATTTGGGCATTCAGCCAGTGTGCAAAAGACAACAAGCTGCAAAAGTAAAAAGGAACAAGTAATTATAATGCATAAATAAACAATAAATATCAAGAGCATGTGCTGAAGAGTCCTTGCAAGTGAGCCTGTAGTTGTGGGAACAGTTCAATGTTGGTGTGAGTGAATTTAACCCCTCTGGTTCAAGAGCCTGATGGTTGAGGGGTAACAACTGTTCCTGAATTGTAGGTCCTGGGGCTCCTGTTCCACCTTCCTGATGGCAGCAGTGAAAGACACCATATCCTGCGTGTTGGGGGTCCCTGATGATGGATGCTGTTTTGCTGCAACAACGCTCTGTGTCAATGTATTCAATGGCGGGGAGGGCTTTACTTGTAATGGGCTGTGTCATTTCAGAGCTTTTAAATAGTAAAGAAGTGCTTCACCAGAGCCATTATTCAACACAGTTCTATATTGAGCTGCGCTATCAAAGGCTTGCTAAATGAGTTTAAGGAGTGACTGGGGGAAACTCGTGCAGTTGCAGAGAAACGTCACGCAGATGGCACCTGATGTCAGGACTCAACCCAGGTTTCTGACGCTGCAAGGTAAAATTTCTACTAGCTATACTATTGTGCCATCTTATAGGATCATTGGACCACTCCAATCTTGGGTCATCTGATGTTGAAATCTCTATTTTAGCTCTTGTTGAACCTTGACCTGATTGTTCAATGCATCGATGGACAAACTCAGTCGTTTCACTCTACGTAATGTATTTTGTCTTTCACTTTCTTTAACCAGCTGAAATCTTTTACGAGATCAGTTCTCCATTTCAAGTTGACTGCCGGCATTTCCATTGCCTTCCCTTAGAATTCTAATGCCAACACAGAGTTAGCTGACCCTGTTGTTTGTTGCTGATTTTAAATACTGGTTTACACATATGAGATTTCAATTGTATCATCCCAAAAGGTCAGCTTGCAGCTGAAACACCAATGCAAAGATACAGTTCTCTGTTGATCAGCCTTCTTCAGAGTTCAAAGTCATCATATTCTGATACATAGAAACGCAAAAGAATCAATGAAAATCTACATGCAAAGGTGGACAAACAACCAATGCACAAAAGACACACGAATATATACAAACAACCATAATGTCCAGTTGTGAGGTTTGGTGGTAGTAAAGATGCAGTCTGAGCCCACTGATGGATTAATCTCAATGTTCTCTGCCTTATCCTGTTTTTATTATCCTCTGTATAGTATAATGCAATGTTTTTGGACTGATTGAGTTGAGCATGCTAAGTCTTGAATCTGGCACCACTCTGATGATTCACTACTTGTGTCAAAGTCTCATTTCTCGCATAAAACCAGCAATTACTGGAAATGCTCGGCAGGGAAAGCAGCATCTGTGGAAAGAGAGAATTAATATTTCAACTCCTTTACCTAGTGCCAGAACTGGAGAGAAAACAAGTTGGTTTTCAGTAGTAGAGAAAGTGGGAAACAAATGGGTAAAAGAAACATGGATAACTTCACTTATCTCAACATGGAACTGACTGTACAACTGATGGACTTCACTACCACTAATGTTCCTTTCTTACTGTCTTTCTTCCATTGTTCTTCCTTAATTTCTTTCATATTTCTTTGTTCTACTGTGAATGCCTGCAGGAAAATGAATCTCAGGGTAGTGTATGGTGACGTAAACACCCAGTTATTTACATATACCTGCACACTTGCTTGTTAATGCAAATATCCAATCAGTCAATCATGCATCTCAGAGACTGCTGATCTCCTGGGATTTTCATGCACAATACTCTCAAGAGCAGCGGTTCCCAACCTTTTTCATGCCATGGACCCCTACCATTAACTGAAGGGTCCACGGACCCTGGGTTGAGAACCCCTTTTCACAGAGAATGGTGCAAAAAAAAAAAACCCAGAAAAAAGCATCCTGTGAGTAGCATTTCTGTGGGAGAAAATACCTTGATAATGAGAAAGGTCAGAGGAGACTGGCCGGACTAGTTCAAGCTGACAGGAAGGTGACAGTAACTCAAATAACCATGTGTTACAACAGTGGTGTGCAGAATAACATCTCTGAGTGCACAGCATGTTGAACCTTGAAGTGGATTTGCTACAGCAGCAGAAAACCACGAATGTACACTCAGGCGGTACCTAATGAAATGACAACTGGATGTACGTACTTTGATGATAATTTTATGTTGAACCTTGAATTTTAGAAAAAATGGAAAGTATCTAATAGGACAAGACGAACTGAATTGAAGCGACTTGGGCACAGGAGCAAATAGGATAGTACCTCGATCAGTTGGTCAGCTTGCCTTTCATGTTTTTTTTTGCTGTCTGCTGGATTTCAGTTTTACTGGTGTCCTAGCTAGTTTCTGCTGTTCTACCAACCATCAGTCTGAGCTCAGTCAAATCTCAAGTGCCTGATTACTAATATACGTTAACTAATCATGTATCAATTCCCGTGCTTGTTGATGGAGTCTGATCCCCTGTTTAGCAAATTTTAAAATAATTATAAATCTCTTATTCTTTTCAAATCGTTACATTAGTCCATTAATGACACATTATACGTACAGATAAGCACTTTCATGTGCAGAATGAGCTGCCAGCAGAAATGGTGGATGCAGGTTTGATTGCCACATTTAAGAGAAGTTTGGATGAGTACATGGATGGGAGGAGTAGATGAGGCAAAGGGAGTGTTTCTGTGCTGTGGCTTCTCTATAGAGTTATAGAGCACATAATCTGCCTCCAAATGCCCCCATCAAACTAGTTGGTCTCATTCAGTTAGAGAACTTCCTTTTTACCTCCCCCCCCCCCACCATCTTGTCTACTGAATACTTGTTTTCCTCCTTTCCCAGTTCTGCAAAGGATCTTGGTATTAATATTATTTTCATATAGTGAAAAGTTTATCTTGCATATAGATTAAATTATGACACGGTGCATTGAGGTGCAACAAGGTGATATCGTAACAATGCACAATAAAGTGTAAAAGCTACAGAGAAAGTGCAGTGCAGGTAAATGACGAACTGTAAGATCACAGCACAGTAGATTGTGAAGTCAAGAGTCCATCTTATACAAGAGGTCTGTTCAAGAGACTGATAACAGCAGAATAGAAGCTGTCTTTGAGCCTGGCGCTACGTGCTTTCAGGCTTTTGTATCTTCTGCAGGCGGGAGAGGACAGAATGTCAGGGATAGACCTACATGCTAAATTGCTTGTTTTCACAGATATTTCCTGACCTGCTGAGCACTTTTCTGTATTTCTGGTAAAGTTCTAATGGGAAGGAGGTACAAAGTTGATTGTTTCATTTTGAAATAAAAGCTGAAAATGTTCTAGGTGCTTTGGAGGTGTGGCAACAATGGAATCTGAACTGGAATTCAGAACCTAATGCCGGCTTTCCTGCTTTTTGCATTCATGTAGCTGAACAATTTCCTGCCAATCCCATTTAAGACATCTATATGACTCATCCTTGAAGGAGACAAAACTGCCATTGACATTCCTGTGGTCCTCACAACTTGGAATTGTGCCCTGAATGAAACTGCTTTACCTTATTGTTTCATTATTAATATTTGGACGCTATTGTATGCATTCCCTCAAATAAATAAAACTCAATGGACACTTCATCGGGTCAACCTGCTCATTAATGCAAATATCTGATCAGCCAATCATGTGGCAGTAAATCAATGGATAAAATCATGCAGGCATGGTCAAGAGGTTCATTTGTTGTTCAGACAAAACATCAGAACGGGGAAGAAATGTGATCTTAGTGACATTGACTGTGCCAGATTGTTGGTGCCAGACAGAGTGGTTTGAGTATCTCAGAAACAGCTGGTCTACTGGGATTTTCATGACCAACAGTCTTGTGTTTCAAGGAATTGGTGCAAATAAACACAGAACAGTCAATGAGCTGCAGTTCTGTGGGAAAAGAAGCTTTGTTAATGAGAGAGCTCAGAGGAGAATGGCCAGAGTGGTTAATGCTGAGAGGAAGGTGAAAGTAATTCAAATAATCATGTTATAGTGGTGTGCAGAAGAACATCTTAGAACACACAACAGATCTTATCTTGAAGTGTATGGTCCATAGCAGCAGAGGGCCACAATGTGTTCTGCTGCTTTACCTAATAAAGTGGCCACTGAGTGTAATTTTGCATAAATTCTCTCAATCACTAGTCCACAAAATAACATCCCCAATCTACATTTTTAAAACTCTGCCTCCTGGCAAATCTCCAGCGTGATGACTATTCATTTTTTCTCTCCCCCAACTGTCTTCTCTGACCTATTGTTTTCAAATGACGAATTAGTACCTCTTCAGAACCTCTGACAGGGGCAAGTTAAAATCTTTTTTAAAATTATGTCTGTTTTAAGGATATTAAACCAGCTGTACCTAATTATTCATCTTAAAAACAGCTAAGGATTTACCAATTGTTAACTTGAAAATTAGATTGGTAGATTTCTGTTGGCTCAAAGGCAAAGGACAAAAAGAAACAGGAGTAGGCAGCCAGATCCCTCAAGCCTGCATCATCACTCAGAATGATATTGGCTGATCTATGTTAGTCTCACCTCTTCTTCTGTGCTAGTTCCCCGTAACACTACTTCCTTCAAATAGCTTTCAAATATTTGTCTCCCTCCATCTCAAATGATCCAGCCTCCACCTATATCAGGGGCAGAGACATCCAGAGATTCACTGTCCTGAGAGAGGATACTTCTCAGTTGTAAATGACCACCTCCTTATTGTGTAGCTGTGTTCCCTTGTTTGTGACTCTCCCACAAGTGGAAGCATCTCAACATCTATCTGGTAAAGACCCCTTGGGATCTTGCATGTATGAATAAGGCCATCTCTCATTATTCTAAACTTCAAGGAACACAGACCAAACTGTCTGGATACTCTTGGTAGCATGACCCTTTCACCCAGGAATTGGCTTGGCACCAATGCTATTATAGGCATCAAGGTGCCAAGCTATATTATATACTGTAGATATTAAGTATTTTTAACCTAAGGGGACAAAAACCATGCATAGTATTCCAGATGTGACCTCATGAACAACCAGTACATCTGTAACAAATCCTCCCTATTTTTAAACTCTAGCCCCTTTGCAATAAAGGCCAATATGTCACTTCCATTCTTAACTATTGGTTCTACATGCACTAGAACTTTTGAACTCTACCCATTTGCACTCTCTCTCCATTTAGATAATTCATCATTTGATTCCTCTTACTCTCACGCATAAACTCACACTTCCAGAGTTGCCAGGTTCAAGTTCAAGTTTAACTGTAACTGGCATTCAGCCATACCTGAATACAGCCAAATGAAACAGTGTTACTCCAGGGCCAACAAGCTAAACATAGTACAATCAGCACAAGGCACATATAGCTCATGAAAGATAGCAAGCACATGCAAGATATCAGTAAAATACAGTCACACAAAAAAAACAGTTCAAGATCCTGAGTCCATGAATGTTGCAGGAGTCTGCAGTTGAACACAATACAGCTGGTCTAATGCCGAGTGAACACTGGGATACAGCACTGACTCTGACTTGGATGCCACGCTGCACCACCTCCGGTGGAGCAGATTGATTCCAATGCCTCTCTCCTGGGCGCCTGTAAACAGGCGACACCGCGACTTGAGGCCTAGTCCTCGCTGCAACCAAGACCACGCAGTTCCCCCTCCATCTGCCAATCAATCACAATGTCTTTATTACAGCATGCCCTTCTAATTACTTTTGTGTCCTTGGAAACCTTTCATTTTATTTCCTCCTCCAGGCAAACACTTAGGGATAAGAACCTATCTGTCTTTGGGGTTACTCGTTACTTCCCTCCACCCTGAAATGAGCCCATTTATTCCTAGTTTCTACATGATTGCATGTTTTCAATCCCCGTTAACACACTTCCTCAAAGATCTTTGAGCTCTTAATTTTCGTACCAGCCTCTTGTGTGCCATTCTGTCAAATGCCTTTAGAAGATCTAAATACACCCCCCTCCATTAACTCTCCCTGTAACATTTTCAAAGAATTCAAGCACATTAGTCAACATGATGTACTTACCTTGTGTAAAGCCATGGTGACTAGGTTAGATTATATTCAACTTTCCAAAATGATTAGTTAGTTCCTCCTGATTATTGATTACAGTATCTTGCCAGCAATAGGCAATAAACTACACACAGTGGCCACTTTATTAGGTACCTCCTATACGTAATATAGTGGATAGAGTGTATATTCTTCATCTTCTGCTGCCATATCCCATCCACATCAAGGTTCGATGTGTTGTGCTTCTGCACACCGCTGTTGTAACAATGTTACTTGACCTATTGTTGCCTTCCTGTCAACTTGAACTCGCCCAGCTATTCTTCTCTGACCTCTTTCAATAACCGGACATTTTTGGCTGCAGAATTGCCGCTCACTGTATGTTTTTTTTGATCTTCATACCATTCTCTGTAAACTCTGGAGACTGTTGCATGTGAAAATCCCAGGAGATCAGCAGTTTCTGAGACACTCAAACCACCCGGTCTGGCACAAACACTTGTTTGACTCCACAGTCAAAATCACTTGTATCACATTTCTCCCCCATTCGGATGTTTGGTCTGAAGAACTGAATCCCATTAACTATGTCTGCATGTGTCCATGCATTGAGTTACTGCCACGTGATTGGCTAATTAGATATTTGCATTAACAAGCAGGCGTATAGGTGTACCTAATAAAGTGGCTGTACTGTGTACAGTAATCGGTTGGTGGTTCTTCACCTTCTGTACAAAGGAGTCACGTTGGCTGTTTTCGATTTTTATGGAAATTTTGTGAGTTCGGAACTTTTTCAACTAATTGGTCCAGCACATCTGTGGCCATCTCCTTTAAAAGCCTTGTGTGCAAATCCTTGGCTTGTGGCAATGCTTCCGCCTTTTGCCGTGCGAGTTTCCCTTGTATTTTATTCCTTGTGGTTTGCAATTTCTACAAGCTCTTCTGTGTTATTTGAAATTATCCTATGTTATCTGAGGCATATTTGTAGTATCCTCCACAGTGAAGATTGATATATGATTTAACTCTGCCACTTACTTGTTTCCTGTATTTTTTTTCTATCTCATTCTCTAGGGGTCCTTAGAACGTTACAGCACAGTACAGTCCACAATGTCGTGCCGACCTTTTAACCCACTCTAGATCAATCTAACCCTTCCCTCCTACATAATCCTCCATCTTTCTATCATCTGTGCACCTATCCAAGAGTTCATTAAATGCAGCTAACGTACCTGCCTTTACCACCACCCTGGCAGCACATTCCACACACTTACCACAGTCTGTGTAAGAAAGAAAATTACACCCACCTCGTATTAGTCATTTTCGCACACTACTTAATCACCTTCTTCCTATTAGTATATCCTTAGAGACACAGTTTTGATACTACACATTTTCTCTCAAAATCAATTTCCTGTTCCTTGTGAACTTTGTAATCTTTCACTGCTAGATCCTAAAGACTCCCCGTTGCTGTAGTCTGCCTGCAGCCCTGCTGCTATGTCTATTTTACTTAGACATTTAACACTGTCCTTGCCTCTCGTTAACCATAGATTGTTCCTCTTTCTCATGGAATCTCTCTTGCCAATTGGGATAGATTCTTGCTGAGTGTTATAAACCAGTAGTTTGAATATCTGCCACTGTTGATCTACTGAATGTCTCTCAGCTTGTTTTCCCTGTCCACCTTCACACTTTCATAACTGTGGTTGTTTAAATTGAATACCATAGCATTGGTCCCACGGTGTTTACTCTCAAACTGCACCCGAACTTCTGTCTATTATGATCACTACCTCCTAAGGGATCTTTAACCACAAGATCTCCTATTAATCCTCCATCATTACTCATGACTATATCCAAAATAGCCTGTACCGCAGTAGGTTCTGGAGCATGCATGTTCTAAGGAGTATATCTGAATACAACACAAATACTTCTCTGCAATCCACTTTAAAAACGCAAACACGGGGAAATCTGCAGATGCTGGAAATTCAGGCAACACACATCAAAGTTGCTGGTGAACGCAGCAGGCCAGGCAGCATCTCTAGGAAGAGGTACAGTCGACGTTTCGGGCCGAGACCCTTTGTCAGGACTAACTGAAAGAAGAGCTAGTAAGAGATTTGAAAGTGGATGGGGGAGGGGGGATCCAAAATGATAGGAGAAGACAGGAGGGGGAGGGATGGAGCCAAGAGCTGGACGGTTGATTGGCACAAGGGATATGAGAGGATCATGGGACAGGAGGCCTAGGGAGAAAGAAAAGGGGAAGCGGGGTGGGGGGAACCCAGAGGATGAGCAAGGAGTAAAATGAGAGGGACAGAGGGAGAAAAAGGGGAGAGAGAGAAAAAGAATGTGTGCATATAAATAAATAATGGATGGGGTACGAGGGGGAGGTGGGGCATGCCATCAGATTGGAGGCTACCCAGATGGAATATAAGGTGTTGTTCCTCCAACCTGAGTGTGACTTCATCTTTATAGTAGAGGAGGCCGTGGATAGACATAGAAATGGGACATGGAATTAAAATGTGTGGCCACTGGGAGATCCTGCTTTCTCTGGTGGACAGAGCGTAGGTATGCTATACAAGTGCTACACATGCCCTTACACTTCCTCCCTCACCACCATTCAGGGCCCCAGACAGTCCTTCCAGGTGAGGCGACACTTCACCTGTGAGTCGGCTGGGGTGATATACTGCGTCCGTTGCTCCTGATGTGGCTTTCTATATATTGGCGAGACCCGACGCAGACTGGGAGACCGCTTTGCTGAACATCTACGCTCTGTCCGCCAGAGAAAGCAGGTTCTCCCAGTGGCCACACATTTTAATTCCACATCCCATTCCCATTCTGACATGTCTATCCACGGCCTCCTCTACTGTAAAGTTGAAGCCGCACTCAGGTTGGAGGAACAACACCTTATATTCCGTCTCGGTAGCCTCCAACCTGATGGCATGAACATTGACTTCTCAAACTTCCGCTAATGCCTCACCTCCCCCTCGTACCCCATCTGTTATTTATTTATATACACACATTATTTTTCTCTCTCTCTCCTTTTTCTCCCTCTGTCCCTCTCACTTTACCCCTTTATCATCCCCTGGGCTTTCCCCCCCCCCTTTTCTTTCTCTCTAGGCCTCCTGTCCCATGATCCTCTCCTATCCCTTTGGCCAATCAACTGTCCAGCTTTTGGCTCCATCCCTCCCCCTCCTGTCTTCTCCTATCATTTTGGATCTCCCCCTCCCCCTCCAACTTTCAAATCCCTTACTAACTCTTCCTTCAGTTAGTCCTGACGAAGGGTCTCGTGAAACGTCGACTGCGCCTCTTCCTATAGATGCTGCCTGGCCTGCTGCGTTCACCAGCAACTTTGATGTGTGTTGCTTGAATTTCCAGCATCTGCAGAATTCCTGTTGTTTGTAGTCAACATTTAGGGCTGAGATCCTTTTAAATTCAAAGTAAATTTATAATCAAAATATGCATTTGTCACCATATGCTATCCTGGGATTCATTTTCTTACAGGCATTTAGAACAAAGAAATGCCACAGAATGAATGAAAAACAACACACAAACAACTAATGTGTAAAAGAAAACAAATTGTGGAAATACCAAAAAAAAACAAGTAATATTATTTGCATCAGGACTGGAGCAGCTCAACAGAACCAGCAATGAGAGATGGTTAAGTCCTGAAGGGCAAAGCTGATAGACAATGACTACTGTGGGCAGTAAATGAAACTACATTAGGAATAACCATTCTTACTCATTCTAGCCCTGGCAGATGTGGCAATTTGTAGAAGCCATCACCGTGCATTCCTTGTGAGGACAATGTCCTGGCTTCACCCTGAGGGCAGCCTCCATGTTTTTATGTGTGCTAATTAATTATGTAGAGATACAGCCTGTCCGGCCCAACGAGCCCACGCCACCCATGCAACCAGAGGAAATCCACCTGGTCTCAGACAGGAGCGGGTTTGAATCTGGGTTGTTTGCACTGTAATAGCATAGGGCTAATGTGCCTCCCAAGGGCACAGAAGACAAGAGAAGATGTGTGTAGCCTATATCTGCACACCTAAGTTAGAGTTTAACCCAGGTCTCTGGCACTGTGAGGCATTGGCTCTACAACTGTGTTGTGTGGCACAGTAGTACAGTTGTTAGTTGAACGCTTTACAGTGCTGGCTGCATGATTGGGGTTTAATTTCTGCCACTATCTGTAAGGAGTTGGTACGTTCCACTCCTTTCCCCCCCGCCCCACCATCACTGCAGCTATTTCCCCTGGGTGCTCTGGTTTCCTCTCAAATTCCAAAGAGGATTAGTAAGGTTGTGGGCATCCGATGTTGGTGTCAGAAGCATGGCCACACTTACAGCTGCCCCCAGCACATACTCGGGCTGTGTTGGTCATGACAAAAGTGGCGCATTTCACTGTATGTTTCAATGTACATGTGACAAATCTAATGGGGCAGACTTGGAACACATCTGGCACTTCAGGAGATGCCGTGGACCATCAGCATCAGTAGAAACATGTGCTGTCGCAATCTGTAACCTCCCCCCACCCCCACCCTGGCCCAGCTCAGCACAGTCCTCACTCTAGCATTACTGAAAGCCAGTGAATCAACAGTGGTTTGATGAGGCGTGCACAAGGGCTTGCTAGGAGCCGCACCAGGCATTGGTGAAAAATGAAGTGTCTACCTAACGAAGCTGCAATATCAGCACTAAAGAGCAAAAATAGCAACCAACAGCCGGAGCGCAGCGATCTCGTAATGCAACAGATCACAGCATTCCTACCTATCCAGTTCTGAATGGTAGTAGGCATTTAAACAGCTTAACAGGCAGGCTCTGAAATCTTCAACAATGGCAGGTATCAGCTTGTGAGGCTAAAACATTTGCAGCCACATTAGTTCACTTTTCAGGAATCCTCCTGAGACCCTCAGCATCCCTCCAGCCGATTTGATGCACCCCAGGGGACGTCGAGCAACAATTGAAAGCACTGTATGCAACACAAGCAGTGAGACCATACCACCTTAACTACAGTACTGCTCCAGAACTAGCTGCGCCTTTACCAGTATGAATGCTACCCTTGAGTTTACATTAACATGTACAAGAGTGTCCAAATGTGTCTTTTCTCATCATGTATTCTGGGTAATTACCAACCGATCTCTCATATCCCTATCATCCTTTAAAGATTAAATTTTAAATATTATACTTTATTGTTGCCAAACAATTGATACTAGAACGTACAATCATCTTCGTGCTCCCTGGAGTACAAATCAATAGTAAATATTAAAAATTTAAATTATAAATCATTAATAGAAAATAGAAAAGGAAAAGTAATGTAGTGCAAAAAAAACCGAGAGGCAGGTCTGGATATTTGGAGGGTACGGCCCAGATCCGGGTCAGGATCCGTTCAGCAGTCTTATCACAGTTGGAAAGAAGCTGTTCCCAAATCTGGCCGTATGAGTCTTCAAGCCCCTGAGCCTTCTCCTGGAGGAAAGAGGGATGAAAAGTGTGTTGGCTGGGTGGGTCGTGTCCTTGATTATCCTGGCAGCACTGCTCCGACAGTGTGTGGTGTAAAGTGAGTCCAAGGACAGAAGATTTATTAGCTTAATTTGTCAAATGCACTGTATATCAAAATATGCTGTGAAATGCATTGTTTGCATCAACAGCAAACACTGTCTGAGAATTGTGCCATTGCTTCTGGCGCCAACGTAGCATGCCCACAACTCCTAACCCTAACCCAACATCACTTTTGGACTGTGGGAGGAGACCAGAGCACCTGCAGGAGACTCCTTGCTCACAGAGGCTGGAATTGAAAGTAGATTTTTTATCAGGTATGTATAAATTACACAACATTGAGATTTGTTTGCTCACACGTAGCCGCAAAGCAAGAACTCCGAAAGAACCCAACTAAAGAGCAAAAAAATAAAAAGACCAACACCCAACGCGCAAGAGAAAGAAAAAAAAATGCAAATCATGCAAACAATTGAAGCAAAGACCAACAGCTGCTCCCTGATTGGTGATTGCTGGTATCGTAAAGCGTTGCACTAACTACTATGCTACTGTGAGGAAAGCTGATGTTGACGCACCATCAGGCAGGAGCTACTCGCCAGTGCCTAGTTTTAGCTTTGACAGTTCCGTGTTGCTCCATACATAGGTGAACTCCAGAGGTAAGCTATGAGAGACTTCAAGGTAGCGTTTGACTGAATGTGGCTCCGGTAAAAGTGAGGTTAATGGGTATCAAGGGGGAAAACCTTCCAGTGGCTGGAGTCATACTTTGTACAAGATACGTTGCTGTCATTGGAGTTAATCATCACAGTCCTAGAGGTTTCTCAGAGCTGTGTATAGACAGAATCACCTTCAGCTGTTTCACCAATGGCTTCCCTTCCACAAAGTGGCAATACTCGCCGATGACTTCCCAATGCTCAAGTTCACTTCCGACTTTCAACAAACAAAGCAGCCCCTGCCCGCTCACAGTAAAGCCTAGTGATCCTCCAGGTATTGGCTAATAAGTAGGAAGTAACATCCATGCCCCAATAATGCAGGGCAAAGTGAGTTTCCAACAAGAGAAATTTTAACCAACAGCTCTCAGTAAATTCAGTACCATTGCCAGTTCCAGTATCCGAAACTGAAATGGATGAACTCTATAATTACAGTGGTAGCTAGAGCAGATCAGAGGGTGAGTGCTTACAGTTCACGAGCCACCTCCTGACACCCCAACGCAAGGTGTTTTCGCTGACCAGATACTACAGGTCAAGAATCTTTGCTAAATGCAAGAGATTCTCTAAATAGTCATAGTCATACTTTATTGATCCTGGGGGAAACTGGTGTTCGTTACAGTTGCACCATAAATAATTAAATAGTAATATGTAAATTATGCCAGGAAATAAGTCCAGGACCAGCCTATTGGCTCAGGGTGTCTGACCCTCCAAGGGAGGAGTTGTAAAGTTTGATGGCCACAGGCAGGAATGACTTCCTATGACGCTCTGTGTTGCATCTCGGTGGAATGAGTCTCTGGCTGAATGTACTCCTGTGCCCACCCAGTACATTATGTAGTGGATGGGAGACATTGACCAAGATGGCATGCAACTTAGACAACATCCTCTTTTCAGACACCACCGTGAGAGAGTCCAGTTCCATCCCCACAACATCACTGGCCTTACGAATGATGGGAATCTTGAGCAACACACACAAAACACTGGAGGAACTCAGCAGGTCAGGCAGCATCTATGGAGAGAAATAAACAGTCACCATTTTGGGCTGACACCCTTCATCAGGAGTCTGTCCATGCTGGTTGAGTGCAGTTCCAACAACACTTATTAGGTATGATTCCATCCAGGTGGATAAGGAACCCCCATAACCAGTGGCTTTGGTACCTCATCCCTTACTCCAATCATTCATTGTCAAAGGCTGTAGCGTGTGCTGTCCACAAAATGCTCTGCGGCTACCTGGTCATCTCCTTCTAAACCTCCACTTTCTACCACCAGGAAAGACGAGGTGCGTGGGAGCACCTAAACACACTGGTTCCTCTTCCTGTCACTTCCCATTCTGATATGGAAATATATGGCTCATCACTAGATATAAATCCTGTCGCTCCCTTTTCCTTAGGAATAGATTTAGCAGAGGGACAGTGGGTGTATACAAATGTGACTCCTTGTCATCTTAAGGGCAAAAATCAGCATGAGCAGATTAAAATGTTGGAGCAACGCCTAAAAATGAATAAATTAAATATCTGAGATCTTATAAAGGTGTTAGTATGATATACAGGATAATATGTCTTATCTCTTTAGCTCTTTCTTAAAAACTGAAGCAGTTTAATGTTGCTCAGTCTGTGTGTTGAAGAATGTATACCAAAGAGGAGAATCCAAGTGTTCCCAAACTGGAAACGATGGATGAACCCGGAGATCCTCTCCCTTCCAAAGTCTGGGAAGGCAGTGTAGAGATACAAAAATAACAGGGTGCAGAATAGAGTGTTACAGTTACAAAGCACAATGCAGGTCGACAACAAGGTTATGAGAGTGAGATTGTGATGCCACAAGTCCATCTGATGGTACTAGGGAACTGTTCAATAGTCTTGTAGAAGTTGTTCCTGACCCTGGTAGTGCGTCTTTTCAGGCTTTTGTGTCTGATGGGAGAGGGGAGAATGGAGAATGTCCGGGGTGTGTGGGGTCTTTGATTAAGCAGGATGCTTTACTGAGGCAGTGAGAAGTATAGACAAAGTCCATGGAGAGGAGAGGCTGGTTACTGTGATGTGCTGAACTGTGTCTGTATCACTCTCTTAGTTCCTTTTGGTCACAGACAAAGCAGTTGCCATACCAAGCCATGTCGTATCTAGATAGAATGCTTTCTATGTTTTTTTTTCAAATTAACAAAATAAACTTTATTCACAATGAAAAATTATTTCCAAGAATGATCCCTTTCACGACTTTCCATTCTTTACAGAGGCGGTCAGTGCTTTTCACACTGTTGTAACAGTGTCACCACTTGTACCACTCTAGGTTTTAATCTGAAATAACTACAGTAATTGAGGGGCTTCCTCCCCCCACCTGGCCCCTCCCTCTCCCACAGGAGAAGGACCCTAAACCGTGGCTCTTCCCCACCAAACACTTGCGGTGGCTGCACCAAGTTTTAGTGTGTCCCTCAGCTGGTCCTGCAGCCTGGAATGTGTCGGCTGGCAGCATTCTTCCACAGACATCTTTATGTGCTGGAAGACCAACAAGTTTCGGGCCGACCAAAGAACGTCTTTCACCAGGTTGATGATCTTCCAGCAGCACCGGATGTTTGTCTCCGTGTGCGTCCCCGGGAACAGCCCATAGATCAGAGAGTCCTCTGTTACGCACCTGCTGGGGATGAAGCGTGACATCAGCCCTTCCATCCTCCTCCACACCCTCTCCACAAACCCACAGTGTGCAAAGAGGTGGGTTACTGATCCTGCCCCACTGCAGTCCTCCCGTGGGCAGTGGAATGTGGAGACAATGTTCCGGGCGTACAGGAGGGATCTGACTGGGAGGACCCCTCTCACCGCCAGCCAGGCAAGGTCTTGGTGCCTGTTGGTGAGGTCTGGCGATGAGGCGTTCTACCAGATGGACAGTCTGCTCAGGGAACCATCAGAGATCTTGACACCCAGGAACTTGAAACTGCTCACTCTCTCCACTTCTGATCTTTCTCTGAGGATTGGTATGTGTTCCTGAAGTCCACAGTCAGCTCTTTCATTTTACTGACGTTGAGTGCCAGGTTGTTGCTGCGACACCACTCCATAACTTGGCATATCTCACTCCTGTACACCCTTCTCATCTCCATTTAAGATTCTGCCAACAATGGTTGTATCATCAGCAAATTTATAGGTGGTATTTGAGCAATGCTTAGCCACACGGTCATGGGTTTAGAGGGAGTAGAGCAGTGGGCTAAGCACACACCACCAAGTGTAATTATCCTCTTTTGTTCAAGAGCCTGATGGTTGAGGGGTAGTAATTGTTCCTGAACCTATTGGTGCGAGTCCTGAGGCATTTGTACCTTCTGCCTGATGGCAGAAAAGAGCAAGGCCTGGGTGGTGAGGATCTTTGCACTACAGATGTCTGTGTAGAGCAGTTGGATCTGATTCCTGATTGCCTCCCCAAATCCTACTTTGGTGAGTATGTCCATCATGTATGTGTGTGATATCCTGTCGAAGGCTTTCACCTGGTCCAAGCAGTTGTGTCAATAAAGATCAGTGAAGGGTAAAGGGGATGTGCCAAATTTCTTTAACCTCCTGAAGAAGTAGAGGTGCTGGTGAGCATTCTTTGTCATGGTGTGTGAAGTGTGGTAAAATGCGAGGGCATTCTGAGATGAAGAAAGGGGTAGTATTGGTTTCTCCAAAGAACATTAAGGTGCATGCCCCCAGAGCCTTGGATTGTTTACTCTGGAGTGGAAGAGGCTGAGGGGAGACCAGACAGAAGGTTACGAGAGGCGTAGATTTTTCCTTCAGAGTCAAAATGGCTGATACTAGAGGGCATAAATGTAAGGAGAAAGGGGGAAAGGTCAAAGGGGATGTGCAAGAGCAGGTTTTGACAGAGCAGTGGGTGCCTGGAATACACTTCCAGGGGTGATAGTGGAGGCAGATACGATAGAGGCATTTAAGAATATGCAGGGAATGGATAGATATAGTCTATATCCAGATAGAAGGAATTAATTTAATTCTGTATCTTAATTAGTATGCCTTTGAACACTATCTCACTTTTTTATTTCTGTTTTTTAGCATTACTTATTTTAACAACTATTTAATAGGTATGTGTGTGTGTATATATATATATATCAGTTTTTTTCTCTATATTTATCATGTATTTCATTGTCCTGCCGTAAAGTTAACAAATTTCACGACAGATAATAATTCTGATTCTGACTCTTCGAGGCCAAGTTTGTGGATGATACTAAGATGGGTGGAGGTGGAGGTAGTGTTGAGGAAGCAGGGAGTCTACAAGATGACTTAGACAGATTGGGAGAATGGATGAAGAAGTGGCAGATGGAATACAATGTAGGGAATATATGGTCATGCACTTTGGTAGAAGGAATAGAGGCGCAAAGTATTGTCTAAATGAGGGAAAAAGTTCAAAAATCAGAGATGCAAAGGGACTTGAGAGTCCTCCTACACGATTCACTAAAGGTTAGCTTGCAGGTTGAGTTGGTAGTAAGGAAGGTAAATACAATGGTAGGATCATTTTGAGAGAGCAAGGATGTAATGGTGAGGCTTTATAAGGCATTGGACAGACCGCACTTGGAGTTCTGTGAGCAGTCTTGGACCCTTTACAGTATCTACAAAAAGATGTGCAGGCGTTAGAGCGGGTCCAGAGGAGACTCACGAGAATGACTCCATGAATGAAAAAGTAATGAATGAGGAGCGTTTGATGGCCCTTGGCCTGTACTTGCTAGAGTTTAGAAGAATGAGGGGCGATCTCATCGAAACCTATTGAAAGACTTACAGAGAGTGGAGGTTTCCTATAGTGGGGGAGTCTATGCCCAGAGGACACAGCCTCAAAATAGAGGAATGTCCATTTAGAATGGAGATGAGGAGGAATTTCTTTAGCCAGATGGTGGAGAATCTGTAGAATTCTTTGCCCTGGACAGCTGTGGAGCTGTGACTGAGTTGACTTAAAGTAGAGGTTGATAGGTTCTTGATTAGACAGGGCATCAAAGGCCAGGGAGAGAAGGCAGCAGGACAGGGCTGAGATGGATAATGAATCAGCCATGATGGAATGGTAGAACAGATGCCAAGGGCAAAATGGGCTAATTCTGCTCCAGTGACTTAGGGACTTATGGTCTGATTAGTTCAGCTAATTGTGAACCAAAGGGCTTGTTCCTCTGCTGTTCTGTTCTTTGTTCTATGAAGTGTCTTGGCCTGTTTTGGTATTCTCAAGCCGGGCATCATTCTGGGCCGAAGTGGAGGTTCAAAACTATGACTGTTTTCCTATCTGAAACAGGGGTTCAAACTATCCCCTAGGTCTGGTCAGGAAGGGACTCAAGCAGAGACCACATTGCCAGCCACAGGTGGTGAGATCTTGTCATTGCCTCGTGGTTGCAGTTGCAGCGATTAGTAAGGAAGGGCTTTCCTGTTGAAGCGTGAACTCCTTACGGATCATTGATCGCTGAGCTCTTGGGCAGGTGTGTCTCCCTGCTGGGAACTCGCCAGCTTTTCCTCCCCCATCCATGCTAGCTTATGATTCCAGTCAAGGAGAGCAGCCTCGTGTACTGATGCCCTTAACTGGGATCAAATAGTTTGTACAAAATCCAGGTCGATCTTTCCACATGTGCCATACCCCTTCTTGTAGACTGCACGACTTGAGATCACAGTGGAAATTACCAAATAAAACAAAAATTGCTGGGAACATTCAGCAGATAAGACAGCATTCATGGAAAGAGAAACATCATTAATGCCAATTCCCACAAAGGTTGCTTCAAATTCAGATGCTGATTGCTTTTCCCTTTTCAAAAATGCCACTTGACTTGCTGGGTGTTTCTGGCACTCTCCGTTTTTGTTTCAGATTTCCAGCATCTGCAGGTTTTGAAAAGTATTTTGTGGTAATTAATCACCATTTAAAGATAAAGCTTAGCAATATTTGTCACCTGTACTTTGAAACATAGTGAAATGCGCCGTTTGCATCAACGACCAGCGCAGTCCGAGGATGTGCAGGGGCAGCCCACAAGTATCGCCATGCTTCTTGCACCAACGTACCATGCCCTAAACTAAGCTGTATGTTTTTGCAATGTGGTAGGAAACTGGAGCATCTGTGGGGAAAGCCATGGGGAGAACGTCCACATTCCTTACAGACAGCAGTGGGAATTGAACCCCGATCTGTAAAGCATTACGCTAATTACTGCACTGTTGCACCGCTCACACCATTTATGACAATACCAAGAATATACCTCTAGCTAATCTAACCCATGGTTGTTGATGCTGTCAGAATAGCATCAGGTCAGCAAATATTCAAGATTGTTTAATGTCATTCTTCACTGCACTAGTGTAAAGGAGAATGAAATGATTGTTACCCTGGATCTGATACAGCATTTAGAAATCCCAATAAGCACAAAGAACACAATAAAATAACAATAAATACATAAAATTAGTTAATTTTAGGCTCAGGAGCTTGAAGACTCGTAAGGCCAGATTTGGGAACAGCTTCTTTCCAACTGTGATAAGACTGCTGAACGGATCCTGACCCGGATCTGGGCCGTACCCTCCAAATATCCAGACCTGCCTCTCAGTTTTTTTTTGCACTACCTTACTTTCCATTTTCTATTTTCTATTTATGATTTATAATTTAAATTTTTACTATTTACTATCGATTTGTACTCCAGGGAGCACGAAGCGCAGAATCAAATATCGCTGTGATGATTGTATGCTCGAGTATCAGTTATTTGGCGACAATAGAGTAAAGTAATATACAGAAACTGATTGTATGTACATAAAGTGATGCTAGGTCCAGGAGTATCAGTACATAAGATGATCCTGACAAGAAATGATAAAGTAGTGGTGGTTTAATTAAGTGTCTCAGCCTGAGCACACACCCCTCAGCATCAGCGGCTCCACAGTGGAGAGAGTGGAAAACATCAAGTTCCTTGGGGTGCAGATCTCGGACAATCTCACCTGGTCCAGGAACACCACTGGGATTGTGAAATGGGCCCAGCAGAGATTACACTTTCTGAGGAAGCTTAAACAAGCATCACTCCCCACTAACATCTTAACTACATTCTACAGAGGCGTGGTTGAGAGTGTGCTGACCTTTTGCATCACAACCTGGTACTCCAGCTGCAGTGCTGTTGACAAAAAAGCCTTGCAGAGGGTGGTTAGGGGAGCAGAGAAGGTTATTGGGGTCTCCGTACCTTTTGTCCAAGACCTCTTTCAGAGTCCATGCCCTCAGAAGACACGGTACATCATTAAAGACCCCTCACACCCTCTCCATGAACTGTTTGTTCTTCTGCCATCAGGCAAACGTTACAGGAGCATCAAAACTAAAACCACAAGGCTACTAAACAGCTTCCTCCCACAGGCAGTCAGACTGCTAAATGGCTGCTCTACCTGACTCTGCTTTGGACACTTTTAACTTGCACTGGACACTTATAACTGATTTTATCTGACATGTGGCTGTTGTGTTTTACTATTTATTGTTATGTTTATTATTTAGTGTTGCGTTTGTTATGTTATGATTGCACTGCTCCTGAGAAACGCTGTCTCATTCTGCCCTGCAGAGCTGATGTACGGTTAGAATGACAATGAAGTTTTTTTGATTTGATTTAGTTCCACTTAACATTGTCAGCTAAAGGACTAGTTCCTGTGCTGTTCTATAAAGCAAGATCACAATCTCTCAAGCATCTATTCCAATATTCTTCAGCCAGCAAGTCCGACACACTAATCTATGTTATTTGCATGCCGCAGACCCATTCTTGGCTTTACGCCACGCCACGCCATACCACACCACCTTTTGATGCCAACAAGTCCCCCAACTCGTAATTATTCCTTTCTATTTTGAGATTGGCTGGCACATTGATCCTTATAAAATCTCCTTGCTTAAGTGAAATGTGGAGCTGGCATAACTATATATTCAGAATGGTCTCGAGAATGTCCTGCAGCTAATCACAAATGAGTGAAGTACAAAGGGATCCAGATGTTCTCGTGTGAAAATCAGAAAAAAATTAGCAGGTCAGTTTATTAGATCATTAAGAAGGCAAAGGCATATTAGTGTTTATTACAAAGGAGTTGGGGTTTAGAAGATGAGACATTTTGTTAAAATTATATAAGGTGCTACTGAAGACTAAATCTGAAGTACTGTGCACAGTCTTAGTTCCTTTGGATAAGAAAGACAGCGCAAAATATATTTCTCAGGAAAATTCCTGGAATGGGAAGGTTATCTTGTCACTAAAGTAATAGGAAATGAAGGGTCGTCTTATTGCAAGGTCCTAAGTAGGCATGACAGGGTAATTGTTGATATGTTTCCACTAGTGGAAGAGGCTTGAATGAAGGGACATGGATACAGATAAGGAAGTGATCATTTAAAACCAAGAAGTGAAGAAATTTCTTTTCAGAGGCTGGTGAATCTTTGGAATTCTCTACCCCAGAAGGTTGCAAAGGTTTTGAGAGGAGGTAGAGAAAATTTTGAAATATTATGGAATTGAGGGCAATGGGAAATTAGTACAAAAGGGGACATGAAGTCCAGGGGAGACCAGTCACAATCATATTGAATGAGCGGCCAAGTGTCTTATTCCTTCTGCTATGTTCTTGCCTTCTTGTGATGCTCTCATTCAGTTTGAATGGAGATGGTCTAAATGTTATGTAGAACTCTTTGAACTTTTCCCAACCTCTGGATCTGCTGCTAAACCCTTTAGCAATACACGTTGACATTTCTTGGCCCCTGAATATGGTGCTATTATTTTAAACCAACCCTGAACTCTGATCCTAAACTTTGCAAAGTCAACCATTTTGATTCCAGCAATATTGTTTTGATAGTTTAAGGGAAAGCATATCTGGACTTTGGAAAAAAAAAAGACTGAATCAGTTTACCTTTGCATTAACGTTTAATTTTTCGCTTAATTGAATCAAAAGCTCAGAAAAGTCAGCACACAGGTACATTCTGTTTTCACAGTTTGTTCTGAGGGATGTATGGAGCAAAGTAATAGTAATAGGTAGAGGTAAGTTAAGTATAACCAGCCACTAAATTCTATGTAAAAGTTTAACTCTCCTTTGGACCTTGTACTATCTGATATTGCTTAATTTGGGTCAACATATGATAACCTAACCTTCAACTATTTGATGTCTACACAAAGACATTGGGATCATGGCCAGTCATCTTTGCTTTCCCCCCAACCCCACCCCCCATCTCCAGTGATGAACCTTTCTGATATTGCCGTTGCATATTGTCTCTTCTTAATCAGGTCTGATGAAGGGTCTCAACCCCAAAAGTCAACTGCTTATTCCCCTCCATAGAGGCTGACTGGCGTTGAGTTCCTTCAGCATTTAGTGTATATTGCTCTAGATTTGTAGCATCTTCAGAATCTCTTCTTTTTACGCCAAGGTTGGACTTGGATGGGGCAGGTGGGCCGAATTCATACTGGAATCTTGGCCAAAAGATTTTTGGGTCTGCAGAGCCTGAATTGAAAATGAAAACAGATGCAACATTGTTAGAAAAAATTTTGCTCAACAGTGGACCTGTTCCCCACTCAAAAGAGAAAAACCGCTGTGTTGGGAGAATAAAAGCTGCCAGAACTCATTATAACTTGGCCCTTGACAATGTCTTCAGAAGCACATAATCAAATTCCTGTTGAGACAGCTTTCCAAAAGTTGAAAGCACTTTGTGCAATTAGTTGATAAAAGCAAATCGAGCCCTCCTACTGGCCTATTGAACTGAACAATTTATGCGAGAGCCTAGGTTGATTGCGACTATTTGGAAAACGTGCAATTCCCATTCAAGTTGCAGGATTTGAATTCCTTTGTGGGGTGGATGTGAGTGTTTTGTTTGTATCCCACAGAACAATATTGCACAAGTGCCAAATTCTAAGCTTGTTTCACAAAGATAGGAGAAGCAACCAAGGTAATTAAAGAGAAACGTAGCTGGTTTCTCCATGATCTCTGTTCCCTAATGCCTATTACTAACAATCTTTTCTTAGCAGCCCAGGTACGGAATCTAATGTCGAAAGTTGGAACAGTTGGAATACCACTAATCTTAATGCAACAAAGCACATTAGCAAGAAGTCTGCTTCAATGAAACAATTTAATCTCACTTTTTAAATATAAAATATAAATATATAATATAAAATTCTAAATATAAATTTGAAGAAATGAGAAAGGATCTAAAGAGCGTGGATTGGGACAGGTTGTTCTCTGGCAAGGATGTGAAGTGCAAGTGGGAGGCCTTCAAAGGAGAAATTTTGAGAGTGCAGAGTCTGTATGTTCCTGTCAGGATTAAAGGCAAAGTGAATAAGAATAAGGAGCCTTGGTTCTCAAGGTATATTGCAACTCTGATAAAAGAAGAAAAGAGAGACATGTATGACATGTATAGGAAACAGGGAGCAAATAAGGTGCTTGAGGAGTATAAAAAGTGCAAAAAAATCCTTAAGAAAGAAATCAGGAGGGCTAAAAGAAGTCATGAGGTTGCTTTGGCAGTCAAGGTGAAGGATCATCCAAAAAGCTTCTACAGGTATATTAAGAGCAAAAGGATAGCAAGGGATAAAATTGGTCCTCTTGAAGATCAGAGTGGTCGGCTATGTATGGAACCAAAAGAAATGGGGGAGATCTTAAATAAGTTTTTTACGTCTGTATTTACTAAGGAAACTGGTTTGGAATCAATGGAAATAAGGCGAACAGGTAGTGAGGTCATGGAACCTATACAAATTGAGGAGGAGGAGGTGCTTGCTATCTTGAGGCAAATCTGAGTAGATAAATCCCCAGGACCTGACAGGGTATTCCATCGGACCTTGAAGGAGACTAGTGTTGAAATTGCAGGGTCCCTGGCAGATATATTTAAAATGTCACTGCCTACAGGTGAGGTGCCGGAGGATTGGAGGATAGCTCATGTTGTTCCGTTATTTAAAAAAGGCTCTAAAAGTAATCCGGGAAATTATAGGCCGGTAAGTTTGACGTTGATAGTAGGTAAATTATTGGAAGGAGTACTAAGAGATAGGATCTACAAGTATTTGGATAGACAGGGACTTATTAGGGAGAGTCAAAATGGCTTTGTGCGTGGGAGGTTATGTTTAACCAATCTAATAGAGTTTTTCGAGGAGGTTACAAGGAAAGTGGATGAAGGGAAGGCAGTGGATGTTGTCTACATGGACTTCAGTAAGGCCTTTGACAAGGTCCCGCATGGGCGGTTAGTTGGGAAGATTCAGTCACTAGGTATATATGGAGAGGTAGTAAATTGGATTGGGCATTGGCTCAATGGCAGAAGCCAGAGAGTGGTAGTGGAGGATTGCTTCTCTGAGTGGAGGCCTGTAACTAGTGGTGTACCACAGGGATCAGTGCTGGGTCCATTGTTATTTGTCATCTATATCAATGATCTGGATAATGTGGTAAATTAGATCAGCAAATTTGCTGATGATACAAAGATTGGAGGTGTAGTGGACAGTGAGGAAGGTTTTCAAAGCTTGCAGAGGGATTTGGACCAGCTGGAAAAATGGGCTGATAAATGGCAGTTGGAGTTTAATACAGACAAGTGTGAGGTATTGCACTTTGGAAGTACAAACCAAGGTAGAACATACAAGGTAAATGGTAGGGCACTGAGGAGTGCAATAGAACGGAGGGATCTGGGAATACAGATACAAAATTCCCTAAAAGTGGCATCACAGGTAGATAGGGTTGTAAAGAGAGCTTTTAGTACATTGGCCTTTATACAAACCCCATTTCCAGAAAAGTTGGGATATTTTCCAAAATGCAATAAAAACAAAAATCTGTGATATGTTAATTCACGTGAACCTTTATTTAACTGACAAAAGTACAAAGAAAAGATTTTCAGTAGATTTACTGGCCAACTTAATTGTATTTTGTAAACATACACAAATTTAGAATTTGATGGCTACAACACACTCAACAAAAGTTGGGACAGAGGCATGTTTACCATTGTGTTACATCACCTTTCCTTTTAATAACACTTTTTAATCGTTTTGGAACTGAGAATACTAATTGTAGTAGATTTGGAATTGGAAACTTTGTCCATTCTTGCTTGATATAAGACTTCAGCTGCTCAACAGTCCGTTGTTTCCATTGTCTGATTCTCCTTTTCATGATGCACCATACATTTTCAATAGATAGATCGGAACTGGCAGCAGGCCAGTCAAGCACACGCACTCTGTGTCTACAAAGCCACGCTGTTGTAGCCTGTGCAGAATGTGGTCTGGCATTGTCCTGCTGAAATAACCATGGACGTCCCGGGAAGAGACGTCACCTTGATGGCAACGTATGTCTCTCTAAAATCCTAATATACGCCTCAGAGTTAATGGTTCCTTCACAAACATGCAACTCACCTATGCTGTGGGCACTGATGCACCCCCATACCATCACAGATGCTGGCTTTTGCACCTTTCGCTGATAACAATCTGGATGGTCATTTACATCTTTGGCACGGAGAACTCGATGCCCGTTTTGTCCAAAAACTAGCTGAAATGTGGACTCATCTGACCACAGCACATGTTTCCACAGTCTTTCGTTCCATCTGAGATGAACTCGGGCCCAGAGAACTTGCCGGCGTTTCTGCATAGATTTGATGTATGGCTTCCTCCTTGTATAATACAGTTTCAAGTTGCATTTCTGGATGCAGCGACGGACTGTGTTGAGTGACAATGGTTTTCCAAAGTACTCCCGAGTCCAGGTGGCTATAATTGTCACAGTAGCATGACGATTTCTTAGGCAGTGCCACCTGAGGGCTTGAAGATCACGCACATTCAACAGTGGTTTCCGACCTTGCCCTTTATGCACTGAGATGTCTCTGAATTCTCTGAATCTTTTCACAATATTATGTACTGTAGATGTTGAAAGACCTAAATTCTCTGCAATCTTGCGTTGAGAAATGTTCCTTTTGAACTGACTAACAATTCTGTCACGAATTTTGGCACAAAGGGGTGAGCCACACCCATCCTTGCTTGCAAAGACTGAGCCTTTGATGGATGCTACTTTTATACCCAGTCATGATACCTCACCTGCTACCAATTAGCCTACTTAATGTGGAGTTTTCCAAACTGGTGTTACTTGAATATTCTGTGCACTTTTCAATCTTATTTTAACTCTGTCCCAACTTTTGCAGCCATCAAATTCTAAATTTGTGTATATTTACAAAATACAATTAAGTTGGTCAGTAAAACTATTGAAAATCTTTTCTTTGTACTTTTGTCAGTTAAGTAAAGGTTCACGTGAATTAACAAATCACAGATTTTTGTTTTTATTGCATTTTGGAAAATATCCCAACTTTTCTAGAAATGGGGTTTGTAAATCAAAGTATTGAGGAAAAGGGTTGGAATGTTATGGTGAGGTTGTATAAGGCATTGGTGAGGCCGAATTTGGAGTATTGTGTGCAGTTTTGGTCACCAAGTTACAGGAAGGATATTAATAAGGTTGAAAGAGTGCAGAGAAGGTTTACAAGGATGTTGCCGGGACTTGAGAAACTGAGTTACAGAGAAAGGTTGAATAGGTTTAGACTTTATTCCCTGGAGCGTAGAAGAATGAGGGGAGATTTGATAGAGTTATATAAAATTATGATGGGTATAGATAGAGTGAATGCAAGCAGGCTTTTTCCGCTGAGGCTAGGGGAGGAAAAAAAACAGAGGACATGGGTTAAGGGTGAAGGGGAGAAAAGTTTGAAGGGAACATGGGGGCGGGGAGCTTCTTCACACAGAGAGTGGTGGGAGTGTGGAATGAGCTGCCAGATGAAGTGGTAAATGTGGGCTCACTTTTAACATTTAAGAAAAACTTGAACAGGTACATGGACGAGAGGTGTATAGAGGGATATGGTTCGGCGCAGCTAAGAAGGGCCAAAAGGCCTGTTTCTGTGCAGTAATGTTCTATGGTTCTATTGATGACATGAATAAGTAACACAGTAGGAGTGGTAGAGTGATCACTCAGTCGAGTATGATCTTCTCCTAAGGGGTTGTCTATTGGTGGGTCCTCAGGTGGCTGTATAGCTGATCCGGGACAACATACTCTGGTGCAGTGTGGACAAGACTAAGAGGTGGCTGTGGTTAGTGGTTGGATCTTTTGATTGTTCAGTCTCTCTTTCCACAGTTGCCACTTGTTCTCTGAGGCACAGCTCCCTCTCGAACAGATTTCCTCCTGGTTTATCTGTTGAGTGCAATGTCTTCCCAGTTTTTAGATGTAATGTTGAATTTCTTCCGGCTGATTTTGATGCTACCTTTGAAGCCCTCCAGGGGCTTGCTGATCTTTCTTAAACTGGGAGTCAAGGATCTGTTTGGGGAGAACTTGAGTTAGATATCTAGATGACATGACCTATCCATTGGAGTTGGTTATTTCTTTATCGTAGTGGAGGTGCTGTTCATGTTGGCCTTCTTCCGGTCCACTGGTGTTAGTGCATCTGTCCTCCCAGCTGATTGTCAAAACCATTCATAAGGACGCAGGACTAAATTCCCCTACACTGACTAAAAACAACTATAAAAACAAACTGGACTTTGTAACAATTTAAATTGACTGGAACATCTTGCATTCCCATATCAGTCCGGAGCTGTCCATTCCTAGTCCGAAGGGATATTCTGAAGATGGTTTATTTTAAATGCTATAGCCACAATCAGCAAGTTTTTTTTTCTGGTGTCCTGAGTATCTGTGATCTGGCTGTTGAGATTTAGTAATCCCATCAGTAAAGCAAAAGTAACTTGAAGGCACCTGTTTCTATTATTTTATAACTTTCATCCGTTTTAAAATCATCAACCAGTGAATTATTGGAGTCTTTCATCTTGAACAGTTCTTACTTCATAACAATCATCCCCATCTCCAGATCGAGCAGCTATTATGCTTTATACTTGAAATCAGATGAGTTCATCCTTTTGTGAATTAGCCTTTGATGGAAATATTTCATACCTCTCTTGCAAATGGTGTGAGTAATAGTTGGTATAAGAAGGGAAATAATGGTTGTCTTCATTAATGTGGTAAATGGTGGGAACGAGTGATTAAACCCTATAAAATCTACTTGTCCTGTTGTATGTTCTACACAGCTTGGATCGGTGCCCTCGCGATGGGGATGATATTCTTCTGTTCTCCAATAGTCAGCATTTTTACTGACTGGCTTGGCTGCAGAAAGACAGCGATGAGCGGAGCTGCAGTGGCGTTTATTGGACTTCTTTCCAGTTCCTTCACAAAGTAAGATGGTATTTAAGATGATTGTGTTTGTGCGGACGGACACACACACACACACGCGCGCATACACCCATATAAAAGCATCTACACCTTGCATTATCTCCCAGTAGAAAGTATAGGGGACTTGATCAGCTGGAATGATACCCCATGCCTTGGATGCTGCTGGAAGATTAGAAGCTGGGTTCTTGATGCTGTTTACACTATGATCTGTCTCAGCCACTGCATTTTAACTTCATGTCCACCTGAGCTGATAGATAGCACTTTATCTTCCATCCACTGTGTTTTTATCCCAAGTGCCCTTCCCTTCCAAGTCTCTCCATAATCCTAGGTCAATTTAAGTTAATGTGTCATTTTTCATGTAATATTCTGTTTTGGACAATAGGGTTTCCCAATCCAGGCTGCTGTCCAGGTATGCTACACACAAAACCAACTATCAAGAATGATATTTTTTTCTCATTTGTATACATGGATACATTGCTAACCTTGTCGTAGTGCTCTAATGGCATTTACTACTCAATCAAGTTCAATAATGATATTGAGTCCACTTCTTATATATTTGTCACAGTCTTCGTCAAGGGCATTTTTCAAATCCGTAGGAAGATGGACTTGAGCAAAAAACAGATATAGTTACTTGAGAAGCACTCACAAAATGCTGGAGAAACTCAGTAGGTCAGGCAGCATCTATGGAGAGAAATAAACAGTCAATATTTTGGGCTGACTTGATTTGTTCAACTCAGTGATCTGAGATTAATGAGAAGGCAGACAGTATATGTTCACACTGGCTATCTTCCTGCTAATTTCAGGCATTTGTGTTGAATGAGTCAAGTGATTTGATTTAACATCAGAGGATGTATATAGTATACAACCTGAAATTCTTATTCTTCATGATCAAGTGCTTTTGTTAATACTAACAAAATGCCAGACTAATACTATTGTTAGTCAATATAAGATAATAAAGACAAGAATCTTTTCTTAGAATAAGTATATAAATGTATAGTTTTGATTTCTTTGTTTAAAGAAGGATGTACGGCAGTGTAGATGACGTGGTTATCCTTTTAGAAAGACCAGTTGTCCATCTAGGCCCGTGGACTATTGGGAAATTTAGAGTTATGGGATCAGACTACCTGATGGACTTGAGACCAGCCATCAGATCAGTCATAATCGTGTGATGCAGAGGGTGGTGCTGCTTCCGACTGCTGTCATGTTCTCCTTTCAACAACAGAAACCAAGATCCTGCAATTCATTCATGTATCCTTTGTTCTGCACGTTGTATAACAAAAAAAGTACAAGCAGGATGTTTGGAGCCTACCCCATTTAACAAGTTCATGACTAGTCTACTTCAGCCTAATTTTCCTATCCTACACAAATATCCTTGAATTTACTAATATCCCCTGATGCTTTAATAATTGAGCATCTATGGCTCTCCATTGGGGAAAATTCTGGGGAATCACCACCCTTTAAGTGAGGAAATGCCTCCACGTTTCAGTCCCAAATAGTCTCCCCCACCCCTTTGTTTTGAGACTGTGGCCCACTGGTTCTGGACTTCGCAACCAGAGGAAACATCCTACCCACACCTACCTGTAAAAGAACACAACATCAATATTGAAAGGCCTAGATAGAGTGGACGTGGAGAGGGTGTTTGCTATAGTGGCGGAGTCTAGGACCAGAGGGCACAGCATCGGAATACAAAAATGTCCCTTTAGAACAGAGATGAGGAGGAATTTCATTAGCCAGAGGGTGGTGAATCTATGATTTATCGCATTATTTGCCGCAGATGGCTAGAGAGGCCAAGTCATTAGGTATGTTTAAAGCAAGAGTTTCTTAGATTTTTCATTAGTAAAGGCGTCAAAGGTTCTGGGGAGAAGACAGGAGAATGGGGTGGAGAGGGATAATAAACCAGCCATGATGGAATGACAGAAGTGACTTGATGGTCTGAATGACCTAATCTGCTCCTGTCTTATGGTTTTATGGTCTTAACATTAGTAGGTAGAAAGAGTGCCAAATAGGAAAGAAGAGCTGAAGGGCTTCACTGGGTGAAGAATGCTGATTTGAAAACCTACCCCAATAACTAAAAGTAAAGGAATTGTGAAATTAGGTTTTCAGCAGCAAAGATCTTGAGAAGAAATGAAAGCTTTAATTCATCTGTACCAACCACTTAGAAGGTATTGACAATCTCACACTTGGTTCAATGCCCTTTATCCTAGGGAGATGCCCATAGGTCACTGTGGAGAAGCACAGCAGGAATTCTCACCATTCCTATTACCAATTCCAGGTAATTACATCTTTATGCTCCTTGAATCTGCAAGCTGTTACCTCCTATATTCAACTTTTCCCACTTATAAGTTCTCACGTGAACATTTATATTGGGAGACGTTGCCGTGTAAATAACTAGGCTGAACTTGCACCTCGCTGGCATCCCTGTCACCTCTAAGTGGGGTTTCTATATGCCTGAAATTGATCTTGTGCTGTGGCTACATTCTAGTACTCCAGACAATTATTACTACTTTGAGATTTAAATAGGGTATCATTTATTTAAGACCATAAGACATAGGAACAGAATTAGGCAATTTGGCTCATCAAAGTTTGCTCCACTGTTCCATCATGGCTAATTTATTATCCCTATCTGTTCCATTCTCCTGTCTTTGCCCTGTAACCTTTGACACCCTGATGAATCAAGAACCTGTCAACTTGCACTTTAAATATACCCAATGACTTTGGCTTCCACAGTCTTCTGTGGTAATGAATTCCACAGATTTGTCACTCTCAGGCTAAAGAACTTCTACCTCATTTCTGTTCTGTGGATGTCCCTCTACGCTGAGGCTGTGCCCTCTGGTCCTAGAGTCCCCCACATCCTCACGTCTTCACTACATCCACTCTACCCACCACTGAGCACGTCTGCATGAAACGGTGTCGCAGGAAAGCAGCCTCCATCATCAGGGACCCCCACCATTCAGGACTTGCTCTCTTCTCACTGCGGCCATCGGGAAGAAAGCCCAGGAACCTCAGAACTCACACCACCAGGTTCAGGAACGGTTATTAACCCTCATCCATCAGGCTCTTGAACCAGAGGAGATAACTCACCCCATCATTGAGATGTTCCCACAACCTATGGCCTCACCTTCAAGGACTCCTTATCTTACGCTCTCAATATTTGTTGCTTACTTATTTATTATTATCATTTCTTTCTTTTTGTATTTGCACAGTTTGTTGTCTTTCGCACAGTGGCTGAATATCCAAGCTGGTACGGTCTTTTATTGATTCTGTTTTGTTTATTATTCTATAGATTTATTGAGTATTCCCTAAGATGATGAATTTCAGAGTTGTATCTGGTGATGTATGTGTACTTTGATAATGAATTTACTTTGAACAGTGTTGAGGAGAGTGAAGTTATCTATGTTAGTTCAAGAGCCTGATGGTTGAAGGGTAATAACTGTTCCTGAACCTGATGGTGTGGAACCCAACACCGCTGTACCTCCTGTAGGGAGAAGAGAGCATGTTCCGGATGATGGAAGTCCCTGATGTTCATGTTACCAAGGCAGAGTTTGACAGCCCAGGCATTTGTTACTGAATGCGTGATGCAGTTAGCACAGAAAGAAACTCGTTAATGGTTTGCCTTGTACATAAGTTGCCTGTGTATATTAACTGGCGAGTTAGTTATTTTATGCTTTTTTTTAGTTTGCTTTGCAAACATGTATTTTATCTTGGGACTTGGTAAATCGTAGATTTGTGTACCAAAAAAAAACCAAATGCACCTGTTTTTTTTTTAGTACAGACTTCTGTACTAATAACATGGAAATGATAATCCTGCATATTTACGTCAGCAGTGAAAACAAGCTGTTGATTGAGTTACTTTTCTGATGCGAACACTAAGTTCTTTATCACTTGTGAATACTGCAGAAGCTGGGTGGTCAAACATTAAACTACTGATTTGTATTGTAAGTGACTAATGGATTTTGTGAAACTCCCTACCCTAAACAACAGTTTTCTTTATGCCGATGGTGAGAGCAAGAGTCAAACAAGCTCTTGAAAAACAATCTCTAATTTCCTGGAATAGATTTAATTGGGGTAAGGAGTGGGGGGGTGGTGGTGGGGGTGGAAGGAGTATAAACTGGCAGGTGATAGGTGAAATCAGCTGAAAAGGAAGATGGGTGGGTGGGAGAGGGGGATGAACGGAGAAGCTGGGAAGTGATAGGGGGAAAAGGTAAATGGCTGAAGAAGGAATGTGATGGGAGAGAAGAATGGACATTTATTCCCGTCCATTGATGCTGCCTGACCTGCTGAGTTCTGGATTTCTAGCATCTGCAGAATCTCTTATGATCGGGAATTGAGCACATTCCAGATTAATCTTTGCCTTGAGTCATTAAAGGTTAAGAGTTTCCCATTTTGTATGTAGTTACTCTCTTCCCTGAATGTCTATAAATGCACAGACCAGGAATATTGAGAAGTGCTTGAAGATGAGACTGGTGGGGTTCTTCAGATGATCTGACCTCATGGTGTTGGGGATAGATTATGTAAATCAGTCTGCTGGTTTAGCTGGAACTGCTCTGTTGACAGCATTGAGTGCTTTGCAAATATTGCCAAAAGCAATGTAGAATTATCTGGAGCTAAAACACAACATGCTGGAGGAACTCAGCAGGTGAGGCAGCATCAATGGAGGAGAATAAACTGTCAACCTTTCAGTACAAGACCCTTCATCAGGACTGGAAAGGAAAGGGGAAGAAACCAAAATAAGGTGGCGGGGTGAGGGGAAGGAGTACAAACTGGCAGGTGCCAGGGGAGAGGGAAGGTAGGCGGGAGAGGGGATGAAGTAAGAAGCTGGGAGGTGATAGGTGGAAAAGGTAAAGGTCTGAAGAAGGAGAAATCTGATAGGCGAGGAGAGGAGACCTTTATTCTGATAGCAGAGGAGACTGGACTTCCAAGCTTACAGATGATTTGAAGATAGGTGGAGCGCAGGTAGTTTTGAGGAAGTAGAGAGGCTACAGAGGACTTCGATTAGAAGAATGGGCAAAGAAATGGCAGATGCAATACAGTATTGGGAAGTGTATGGTCATGCACTTTGGGTGAAAAAGTGAAAGGGTTGATTATTTTCAAAATGGCGAGAAAATACAAAAAATCTGAGGTACAAAGGGTTTTGGGAGTCCTTGTGCAGAATTCCCTAAAGGTTAATTTGCAGGTTGAGTCTGTGGTGTGGAAGGCAAATGTGATGTTGGCATTCATTTCAAGAGGACTAGAATATAAAAGCAAGGATGTAATTTTGAGACTTTATAAAGCACTGGAGAAGGTTTACTTGGAGGTTCACGAAAATGATTCCAAGGGTTAAACTGCTTGTCATAAGAAGAGTGTTTGATGGCTCTGGGCCTGTATTCACTAGAATTTAGAAGAATGAGGGGTGACCTCATTGAAACCTATGGAACAGGCCTTGATAGAATCGATGCGGAGAAGATTTTTCCTATGGTGTGAGAGTCTAAGACTAGAAAACACAGCTTCAAAATAGAGGGGCATCTTTTTAGATGAGATGAGGAGGAATTTCTTTAATCAGAGATGGTGAATCTGTGGAATCTGTTGCCACAGGTGGCTGTGGAGGCCAAGTCTTTATGTATATTTAAGGGATTATTGATAGATTCTTGATTGGTCAGGGCATGAAGACCTATGGGGGGGGGGGAAGGCAGGAGATTGGGTCTGAGAGAAAAAAAATGGATCAGTGGTGAAGCAGACTCAATGGGCCTAATTCTGCTCCTATATCTTATGGTCTTAAGGTCTTATTCGCCTCCATGGATGCTGCCTGACCTTCTGAGTTCCTCCAGCATTTTGTATGTTGCTCAGGATTTCCATCATTTGTGTTTATAAAATTACCTAGTATACTTTGGTTGTAAACACAAAATAATCTGCAGATGCTGGGATCATAGGGCCTCTGCCCCTTCCCTCTTCGGTCCTGACGAAGGGTTCCGGCCCGAAACGTCGACTCATCGTTTCCACAGATGCTGCCCGACCTGCTGAGTTCCTCCAGCGTGTTGTGAATGACATTTCGGTTGTAGTTCGTGCAGAGAAAGCATCATGTCCAAATTGTTCTCCCATCCCTAAATTTACACTGTGATTCAATACAGATGGGATCCAACCACACTGAATCTCAGTGTAGATGCATCATGCATCAAAATGACCCTTATGAAATATTTTCTCACTGTGCTTCACAATGAGATACCTCTGAGGATGCAACAAACTCCCTTATCTCCTGTATTTTTAGATAATGACAATGGCCACATCATGCATGTGGTAAATTGTACCCCTTCCAGCATTTAAAGATTACATTTTTTTGTTGCAAGTATGTCGAAACATACAATGAAATATGTTGCTTTAGTCAACGACCGATACAGTTCAAGGATTGTGGTTGCAATCCTTGTTACAACTCTTCAGGCACCAACAAAGTATGCCCATCACTCAATAACCCTAACCTGTACGTCTTTGGAAGGTGGGAGGAAACTGGAGCATCTCGAGGAAACACACATGGTCACAGGGAGACCTGACAGAGATGGGTCAATTTTCATTCCTACGTTTAAGGATTTCTGCTGGAATACCATTCTTCCAGAGACATGCCACATAACAGAGGTCGAAGTTGACGGGGAGAAGGCAGGAAAATGAAGCTGAGAGGGAAAATAAATCAGCCAAGATCAAATGGCAGGGTTGACTTTGGGCTGAATGACTATATTCTGCTCCTGTGTTTTATGGTCAACTACTGAGATCTGGGTGGCTTTGGTTCTGAAGTGCAATTGCTGTAGATAGAATACTTCTCCACTAGATCGGAAGGTGCAATTTCTTATTTAAAAAGAGAACTATGTACAAAAGGAAACAGCTGAATCCAGTATCCCTTTCAGAAGCTGATTGTCCAGTCTGTTTACTCTAATCTAGAACAAATTATTCAAATGCCAAGTTCTTTGTACGTTCCTCTAAAGAGCTTTCTTTCCTTTGGTTATACCTCCAGCAGCTTTTTTTATTTTTCATTTTAGATTTTCCCTTGGTGGTGTCAGACCATTGCAGTCCATATGCTTTTTGAAACCCTGTTGCATCTAAGCAATGGTCAGAATTTATCATTCATCATTTATTGATGAGGAAGTGCTAGAGACTGGGGTGGTGACTCTAAGTTTGTTGGTTGGTTTTATGTAGAGTGCTGTTGGGAATTTCAGATCTTGACCAACAGTCGTAGAGCAAAAGCAGTCTGTTTCGTGTCCTAATTGTGCACAACCTCAAAGTTAATTCATTATCTAAGTACGCTCCTGTATATATCATTATATACTGCTTTGAGATTTCTTTCCTTGCAGGGATTTACAATGGTATTTGCGAGCAGAGAGCACGGCCTGGATGGTGGGGGTCCTTGATGATGGATGCTGCCTTCCTGGGGCAGCGCTCCTTGTAGATGTGCTCAGTGGTGGTAAACAATTCTGAACGAGAGGCCAGTGATAAAGGAGCTGAAATTGAGAATATTTATGAGCCTCTTAGATAGACACATGGATGAAAGAGAAATGGAGGGCTATGTGGGAGGGAAGGGTTAGATTGATCTTCGAGTAGGTTGAAAAGCCAGCACCACATCATGGGCCGAGGGGCTTGCACAGTTGTTCTATGTTCTATGTATATCACTGGGCCAGACACACTGCCTTGCATAGATCCAACTCTGATGTCCTGGGGCCGAGATAATCGACCTCCAGGCATAATCACCATCTCCATTTTTACAAGGCACAGCTCGAGCAGCCTGAGAACGGACGTCTGTGCAGGCAGGAAGGGCGGTGGAAAGAGAGCAGCGGGGAGGGGGGTCAGGTTTGGTGAGGCTGCAGATTCAGCCCTGATGATGGTCAGTAGACTTCGCAGTAACGACCAGCACTGATTCCTCCATGAGATTAAGACCTGCAGGGGTACCCTGTCCACTTCCAGCTGGTTCTTGCTGTGGCAGACTGGTGGCACGTTCTGGAGTGAATGCCAGGCTGTGTTTCAGAGTGACATGCCTATCATAACTGAATTGTACAAGCTGTGAGAGGTGGGTATTATCTTCTCTCTTCTCCCCTCTCAAAACCCCCAAGCCCAACCTCAGTGTCCCTCACCAGAGAAACCTCCCCTGAATCCGTTCATCGCAATTGGGTGACACATATTTCTCCTATCTCTTATCTTCAGCAGTAACCAAAAACAAGCAGCTTACACAGAGAACAGAAAAGCACAACAGGGAAAAAAATGAGGCATGTGAACCAGGGCATTACAGGAAGATAAAATGAAAAGCTAAAATAGATAAAAAGATAAAATAGATCGAGTCATTACACAGTACATCGAGCTAGAGAAAGGCAAAATGATAACAATGCAGAATAAAGTGTAGAGGCTGCCAAAATCGTGCAGTGCAGGTAAATGATAAAGTGCAAGATCGTAACAAGGTAGGCTGTGAGGCCACAAGTCCATCTATTGTACTAGAGGTCTGTTCGAGTCTGTCATTGAGCCTGGTGATGAGGACTTTCAGGCTTTAGTATTTTCTGCCTGATGGGAGAGAGACTGTATGGGATGGGTGGGATCTTTGATTATGTTGGCTGCTTTGCTGAGGCAGTGAGCATGGAGAGTGTCCATGGAGGGATGGTAGTTCCCTGTGATGAGTCATAGTCATACTTTATTAATCCCGGGATAAATTGGTTTTTGTTACAGTTGCTCTATAAATAATAAATAGTAATAGAACCATAAATAGTAATATGTAAATTATGCCAGAAAATTATGAAATAAGTCCAGGACCAGCCTATTGGCTCAGGGTGTCTGACCCTCCAAGGGAGGAGTTGTAAAGTTTGATGGCCACAGGCAGGAATGACTTCCTATGACGCTCAGTGCTGCATCTCAGTGGAATGAGTCTCTGGCTGAATGTACTCCTGTGCCCACCCAGTACATTATGTAGTGGATGGGAGACATTGTCCAAGATGGCATGCAACTTAGACAGCATCCTCTTTTCAGACACCAGCGTCAGAGAGTCCAGTTCCATCCCCACAACATCACCGGCCTTACGAATGAGTTTGTTGATTCTGTTGGAGTTGAGCTGTGTCCACCAACTCTGCAGTTTCTTGTGGTCACGTGCAGAGCAGTAACCGAACCAAGCAGTTACACCTCCAGACAGAATGCTTTCTATTGTGCATCGATTAAAAATTGATAAGAGTTGACGGGGGCGTGCTGAATTCCTTTAGCCGTCTGAGGAAGTAAAGGCAATGGTGAGCTTTCTCGGCTGTGACATCAACATGATTAGGCCAGGATAGCTACTGGTGATCTTCACACCCAGGATCTCAAAGCTCTCAACCCTCTCAACTTCGACATCACCGATGTGGACAGGAGCATGTGCATTGCTCCTTTCTGGAGTCAATGACCAGCTCTTATGCTTTGTTGACATAGAGAGAAATGTTGTTGTGATGCGGCTGGTCCATTTGAGTTTCTGGTCAGTGGTGGCACGGTGGTAATTTGGGCAGTCTGTGGCGAGTGGTGCAGTCCTTTCAAATGCCATTTCCAGATCTTGATGATTGATTCTTGTAACCCTGTACCGAAGTTCTCAGGGCCTGGCTGCTGCCTTTGGAGATTAGTTTCCACTGCCTCTGAGAACATGTGTGGAGAACTTCTTAGCTCAGCCTTTCAGGGGCGGTCAAGTTCAGCATTGTGCTGGTTCAGCGCCGTGTCCAAAATTATGTGACAAATATCAGCACCCTACAGACATCATATTCAAATCCCACCAGTGAGGCACAGGATCATCACTTGGCTTCCAAATGAACAGCAGCCTGCACCGAGATCTAGTAGCATGGCAGGGCCTTCTCCTTTGACTGCTGTACAAAGCTTTATTTTGCTATTGCCTCAATCATGAGCATAGCTACCGTGGCAACAGGTCCATTAGCTTTGTAGACAAAATATTCTAGTTTAGCAGCCAGCAGGAGATTTAAGCTTTACTTTCTCCCCCCTCCCCCAAGGAGGCCCCTTGCACATACAGTACCTCAGATTGTAAACCACATCGCTGACCTATTTTGTTTTTCTAAAGTTCTTTGTAGAGTTTTAACTCCCAGTTACCAGGAAGGTTTGGAATTCACTTTGTCTCTTTAAATAAATCTTTGGATTTTTATTTATTCCTTCCTTAAAATTTACGCACGTAACTGTTTGAACTGCACGGATCTTTGGGTGAGGTGGGGACATTTCCGACTTGTGTTTGTCCCTTTCACTGATACGTTAAGACGGCACTTTGGCATTGCAGTTAGAGGGAATGCTAATACAGCGCCAGCAACCTGGGTTCAACTCTGCGGCTGTCTGTGGGGAGTTTGCACGTTCTCCCCATGACCGCGTGAGTTTCCTCTTGGTTCTCTGGTTTCCTGCCTCTCCACAGAGATGCACAAGTTAGTAAGTTAATCAGTCACGTGGGCGTAATTGGGTGATGCAGGCTTGTTGGGCCAGAAGGGCCTTTTATTGTACTGTATCGCTAAATAAATCTAAAATAGTAGGCAGCAGTTAATAGAAGCGCAATTAATTATTTAATATAATAATTACCAGTCCAATTCCTTTAGATTTATTTTTATTGTGCATGTGTTTTTTCTCTCTTGGGCTGCTCATCACAGAAATCTGGAGATTACTCATTACTTCCTGTGGTTTCCATGACGATCCAGGAAGGTTGATCATAGAGCTTTGAATAATATTTTTATTGGAATAGATCAAGCAGAAGAATGATATTTGGTTTTGGCTGGCAGTTCTGTAACTCGACGAGTGGGCTTTGCAAAACATTCAAGTGTCAAGCATGAGAAAGTCTGCAGTTGCTGGAAATCCAAAGCAACACACACAAAATGCTGGAGGAGCTCAGCAGGCCAGGCGGCTTCTGTGGAAAAGAGTAAACAAACAGTCAACGTTTCGGGCTGAGACCCCTCTTCAGGACTGAGAAGGGAGGGCGAAGATGCCTGAATAAAAAGCTGGGGGGAGGGGAAAGTGGCTAGCTGGAAAGTGTAGGTGAAGCCAGGTGGGTGGGAAAGGTAAAGGGCTGGCGAAGAAAGAATCTGATAGGAGAGAGGAGTGGACAATCGGAGAAAGGGAAGGAGGAGGAGATCCAAGGGAAGTAATTGGCAGGGGAATAGAGGAAGGGGTGGGGGTGGAGAAATCCTTCACCAGAAGGAGAAATCGATGTTCATGCTATCAGGTTGGAGAGTACCCAGACGGAATATAAGGTGTTGCTCCTGCACCCTGAGGGTGACCTCATCCTGGCACAAGAGGAGGCCATGGAATGACGTGTTGGAATGGGAATTAAAATGTTTGGCCACTTTGGAGTCCTGCTTGTGGCGGATGGTGCAGAGGTGCTCAATAAAGTATCCCCCAGTTTGCAAGTGTCAAATCCATGTGCTGAAAATTTCTATTTAGGCACAGAATTACCAGAGGCCCATACCAGAAACTGGGCACTGGGTTTCGTCGGCATATTACCTGTAAATCCTAGATTGCAACTGAGGAGCTTGCAGGAGGAAATAGGACCAATTCAGGCTTGTGCATGGTGGGGTTGTAATATGTAGCTCAGGATGTGGGACAATAACCCCTACACTTCCTGGTTCCACATGAGGGTGAAGCGATAACATAAGGGTTAATTTTTTATGATTTGGCCACAACAGTCTCTGAACAAACAGAATCCAGACTGACCAGTACAGAGCAGTTTTGCAGACGGACGCATGCATTCATTAATAAACGGCCAAATGTTTGCTAAAGATAACCGTACAGAGGTTGAGGTTTTGTTCAAGGCTGATTGGATGACAGACAAGTGCTTTAGAGTGCAAGACATATGTGGACTAGTAAGATCATTAAGTTTTGATCCCACTAATTGCCTGAGAATCAGACTCATGTCTGTTTTCTCAGCCAATGAACAGTTGTCTCTCTTCTTAACTCAGCACTTTTTTTTGCCATCAGTAACTTGTCAAGAAACTGCACCCAACAGTGCCCTTTTCTTACTAAGAATAATGTAGCACTATTGTATCTCACAGAAATATGGCCAACAGTTATAGTTCATTAGGAGCTGGAGGAGACTTGGTACGTCACCATGAACTCGAGCAAATTTCTACAGATGTACGATGGAGAGTATTCTGACTGGTTGCACCGTCATCTGGTTTGGAGGCTCCAAAGTGCAGCATCAAAAAAGGCCGAAAACAATTGTAAACTCAGCCATCTCCTTCACAGGCACCACCCTTGCCACCACTGAGGACACCTTCAAAAGTTAATGCCTCGAGAAGGCAGCATTCGTCATTAAAGACCACCACTTCTCGTTACTGCCATCAGGGAGGAGGTACACGAGTCTGAAGACCCACGTGCAATACCTCAGGAACAGCTTCTTCCCCTCCGCCATCAGATTTCTGAACTGTCCATGAACACAGCCTCACTATTCCCGTTTTGGACTATCCAATCTATGGTAACATATTTAGGGGTGGCATGGTAGCACAGTGGTTAGTATAACGCTATTACAGTGCCTGCAACCGGGTTCAGTTCTGCCGCTGTCTCTAAGGAGTTTGTACTTTCTTGCCATGACTGCATAGTTTTTCTCCACCTGCTCTGGTTTCCTCCCACATTTCAAAGACACGCTGGATACTAGGTTACTTGGTGATATGGGTGTAAGTAGGCAGTGCGGGCTCGCTGTATCTCTAAATAAAACAATATTATTGTAATTATTTTCTATGCCTTGCACTATATTATTGCGGCAAAGCAAAAAAATTGCCTGACATACAATACTGGGCAAAAGCTCGGGTGCCTGAGATGTTTGCACAGTACTGTATTTGTCAATGTGGAGAGGAGAGTGAGTTTGTAAATCTGGCAGGAGCAAGGGGTTTTGGGAATGGCGACAGCGGAGCGCTGCGGGAGGGGTGTGGGACAGGTGGCAGAGACGGAATGCCTGTGGGGAGGTGGGGATGGCGTGTGTGCGGACACCCCCAGCCCTGAGATACAAGGCAAGCTCATTTGATTCCAAACAATTGGTTCATTGATCGTTACAGAATGTCTCTCTGGTGTTTCCCACTCCCTCCCCTCTCCCTTCTCCTTTTCCCAACCACCATTCCCCCCCCTTCCCACTCTCAGTCCACAGTAGAGACCTATATCAGAATCAGGTTTATCACCACTCACAAATGTCATGAAATTTGTTTTTTGTTCACGACGGCAGTACAGTGCAATACATAAAACTACTGCAGTACCATGCAAAGGCCTTGGGCACCCAAGCTATATATATATATATAATATATGCCTAAGACTTTTGCACGGACCTACAGTATATGATAATAAACCTGAATTCTGATCCTGCGATTCCCTCCCACTTGTCAGCCTTGACTCAAGGGTCCAGTTTACTGTTGGTGACAAAACAACAGCATAACTAAAATAACCAAGCCCGTGCCTTGTGAATCAACACTATTTGGATCAGCAAATCAATCTGCCAGTTTCGAACAAAGGGTCAGTTGCGTTCTTTAGGATATCCAGTTTAAATACTTTAAGTTTAATGTTCAAAATATCCCCTTCTCACTTTGGTGCATGCAATTCATTGCCAGATCAGTCTCCCAGACAGACACACGTAAAGGAGCAACGCTGGTCATGAAGACAGCACGTGCAGTACAACCTGGTGAACTAAATGTCAGTGAGCTTGAGTTGTAAATAACCCAGCAGGCAGAGATGTAAATAATGTTCAGTGACATGTTACATCCCTGACCCTTCATGTCCCTCCAGCATTCTGGACAGTTTTTTTAAAAAAGAAGAGAAACTAGAAGTTTCCCTCTAGGGTGATTTTTTTTTTAGGTGAGGCTCACAGAATGTCACAGCTCGGGAGGAGGGCATTTTCCCAGCACGCTTTCGAGAAGCTCAATTAGTCCGACTCCCTGCTCTTTCCCCAGAGCCCTGTAAATGTTTTCTCTTTGGATATGGATCGATTTTTCCTGTTTAAAAAAGAGGGGACTTTGCAACTATGTCATGTCCAGCCTTGACGCAGTGCCAGCAAGGCACACTCTTTCACATAATCCACTTTCTCTGATATCCATGCTTGTGCAGAGCTGTTGTATATTTGTCTGGGTTAAGTGTACTCACCGAGTTCTTTCTGTGCATGCTCAGAGGTGATCCACGTGGTTACATCTGCTTGTTCCAGCTCTTTGAAAGAGTTCGCTAATAAAAGATCGGCTTTGCTTGTCACACATACGCCGAAGCATACAGAGAAATGCGTTGTTTAGGTTGAAACAAATCAGCGAGGGTTATGCTGGGCAGCCTGCAGCTATCGCCACACTGCTCGTGCTAACATAGCTTGCCCTCAACACATTAACCCTAAGCCTAACTGTACATCTTTGGATTGTGGGAGGAAACTGGAGCATTCAGAGGAAGCCCACAATGTTAGGGCGAGAATGTACAAATCCTTTACACACACTGGTAGGAATTAAACCCCCATTGGTGATTGGTGGTACTGTTTTTTTGAGGCAGCCATTGGTTGGGGTTGACGATGGATGTCGTGTCCCAGCTGTCTACATGATACAAAAGCGAGTATGCAAGCCAGGGCAGTACAATATGGAGAGCAAGTTGTTGCCTATGTAGCAGGCTTCCCCTCTCCACACAGCTGATGAATCCAAAGGAACGGCAGAGACCAATACAGTTTGGCACCAGTGGTGTCACAGAAGTTGCCAGTCCGAGTTGAACTCGATGCAGAACTGCCTTATGGACTCCAGCTCCGGATTTTTCCTCTGGGTTTATTCCCAAATTGAGGGGGTGTAGCTAGAAGGCAGCGGAGGTCTGAGATCAGAGTTTTCCTTCCGTATGAGCTGTCGACCACAGCTCGTGAGCCCCATCTGCCCAAAGCGACTGGTTTTATTTAAGGCACTAGTAACCTGCCTTTGCCCTTTCTCCTGTCAGTAGAAATGGTTCCACCGGGCTTAGAAGCTAAGCCCTACATGAAGGCAAAACAAAAATGTGTATAAGCTGTAGTTGTCAACATTATTGCCATCTCTGAATTCTGCACCATTGACCAGAAACTTTACTGGCCCAATCATGTAAACATTAACATTTTATGGATTAGATAAGCAAAAGAATACACTTCTGAATTTCAGTTACAAATGCAGAGAAAAGACTGGGAATTCAATAGCCAATGAACAGTTCTCAAAGTCTTTCCACACTTTCCAGGCATCTCAGGAATCTGATGGATTTTTTTCCCACATGCCTGGATGGATGCAGCTCCAACAATAGTAAGAAAACTAATACCATCAATATCAAAGTCTTGCTGAAGGATTTTGGCCTGAAACGTCGACTGTACTTTTTTCCAAAGATGCTGCCTGGCATGCCTTTGCCTGGTTTGGCTTTTTCCATTGAGAGTAGGGGAGATTCAAACAAGAGAACATGAGTTGAGAGTTAAAGGGCAAAAGTTTAGGGATAACATGAGGGGGAACTTCTTTACTCAGAGAGTGGTGGCTGTGTGGAACGAGCTTCCAGCAGAAGTGGTTGAGGCAGGTTCGATGTTGTCATTTAAAGTTAAATTGGACAGCTATATGGACAGGAAAGGAATGGAGGGTTATGGGCTGAGTGCAGGTCGGTGGGACTAGGTGAGAGTAAGAGTTCGGCATGGACTAGAAGGGCCGAGGTGGCCTGTTTCCGTGCTGTAATTGTTATATGGTTATAAGGCCAGGAACTGGACTTCACTGTCATAGGCTATTTGAGATGTACATTATTGGGAGCATTTAATAGGTAGTGGGTGATTATCCCCAGCTGTAAACACCTTAAGGAACCAGTACCGTAATAATGTTATGCTAACCACTAAGCTACTGTGCCAGCAACATCCCTCCCGTTCCCCTGCTCTTCATACAATTTTCCAGTGTTTTGTTTTCAAGAACGTATCCTGTTAAGTTTTGAAAGTTAACAGTATATTTCCCTCCAACATCCTTTCCAATCAAAACAGCTAGATCATGTGAGCTGATTGTGTTCATGTGTTTAAAAAAAAACATTTTGCAATGTTGCTTTGCCAGCCACCTTAAGTTGGGACATTTTTGTCTTAGTGTAACAGAATCCTTTAACAAATGCAGAGTGGGAGGAGGGCTGCCATATATAGCTGAGGTTTTCCAGCTCTGCTCACTTCTCACTGGAGACCCAGAGCAGGGTCTAAGTTCAATTTTATTGTCATGGACATTTATACCATGAAAATTAGCTTTACAAACATGAGAAACATTTATTACTTAAATTAACATAAATTATACAGAACTTGCTCCACACTATAAACAAAGCTATCATAATGGTGTTAGTGCCAGCTGAAGGAAGTATAGTCCAAGATAGAATTAATATTTTTCAGGTCGGTTCAAGAACTTGATAGCAGTGGGGAAGAAGCTGCTGTTGAACCCTGAGACGTGGATCTTCAAGCTGCTGTGTATCTCCTGCTTGCTCTTCAGGGTACATCTGTTGAAGTTTGTTGAAATCTTTGATTACATGCTAAATCCCTTTAAGCTTCTAAGAAAGTGGAGATGTGGGTGCATCCTCTTCATGGTTGTATCTCTGAGCAAGGCTGACGACAGATGCTCCGAGATGTTGAAGCTGCTCTTTGTGGGCCACTGTGTAACAGGCGTTTCTCATCTTCCATTCCTCCCAATCAGCCTTTCTTTAGGTGACCCTTCACTACGGCTTCTGGTTATCTAATTGTGAGGGGACCATCACATTCAAATCCAGTAATGTACCCACTGGACATCCATTCATCCCTGTAGGAAAAACTGAGGTGTGGTGGATGTTACACAAACATCTGCACTACTACCTCAAATGAACGGACTTTCTTTTCATAGAGTCATAGAGCACTACAGCACAGAAACAGGCCCTTCAACCCATCTGGTCCATGCTGAACTATTATTCTGCCTAGTCCCATTGACCTGCACCTGGACCATAGCCCTCCATACCCCTCTCATCCCTGTACCTATCCAAAATTCTCTGAAATGTTGCTATTGAACCCATACCCATCCTTTCCACTGGCAGCTCGTTCTACACTCACATCACCTTCAGAGTGAAGAAGTTCACCCTTAGAGTCCCCTTCAATATTTTGCATTTCATCCCTAACCTATGACTTCTAATTTTAGCGCAAACAACAGGAATTCTACGGATGCTGGAAATTCAAGCAACACACATCAAAGTTGTTGGTGAACGCAGCAGGCCAGGCAGCATCTCTAGGAAGAGGTGCAGTCGACGTTTCAGGCCGAGACCCTTCATCAGGACCTGACGAAGGGTCTCGGCCTGAAACATCGACTGCACCTCTTCCTACAGATGCTGCCTGGCCTGCTGCGTTCACCAGCAACTTTGATGTGTGTTACCTCTAATTTTAGTCTCACCCAACCTCCGTAGAAAACGCCTGCTTGCATTTACCCTTTCTATAGCTCTCATAATTGTACATACAGTTCCTTCTGTCAAATCTCTCCCCTACACTCCTGGGAACTTGCGTTCTAACCTACTCTTTCTTTCCTTGTAACTCAGTCATATCATTGCTTGAGAGAAATCTTTTATTTCTGTCTCCTGCTGCCAACATCTCAGGCACATCCTGTGATCAGTGGAGCAAATGTCTCTTTATTAGATCCCAAGGTATGCAGCCTCTAACCATCCCACGCAAACACCCACACAGTTCAAAATTTGACCATTGAGCATTAATTGGACTCCACATTGTGCACTGGACCACAGAGATAGATAGACTGTTGCGTTAATTTGAAATTGATCTGGAAAAGGCAGTGAATTTTAAAAGGCAGGAACGATGTTTACTTTTTGCAGCTGTACCCAAGGAGAGTCTATCAGGAATGGCTTCATTCATTTTAGGGGGAAACATGTAGGCCAGAGCTTTCTAGAAAATGGTGGGAGACCTGGGGCCCTGTCTGTTGTTCTGTGCCAGGTTAGGCCCGGTGCAGGAACAGTGAACACACGTTTGTGAAGGGAGCAGAGATGCTGGGTTGAGAGATAATAATTTCATTAATGTTTTACTTTTGAAAAAGTCAGTTAATTCAAACTGTTTAATTTGTTTAAAAGAATCTGTGATATTTTTTTAAAAAGCTTAATATATTTAATTTTTTCTAACTGATGGTTCTAGTAGTGTTTGAATGGGGCGCTACAGTGGCGTTCTCACGGCATCTCCGTGAGAACATCTGGGAGCAGAGAGGACTCAGCCTTACCACCAAGCTGAAGGTCTACTGTGCAGTGGTCCTTACCACCCTCCTTTACGCCAGCGAGACCTGGACTGCCTACAGCAGAGACGCCAGACAGCACAACCACTTTCACCTGAGCTGTCTCTGCAGACTCTTCCACATCAGATGGCAGGACAAAGTCCCCGACACGGAAATCCTGGAACAAGCTGGGCTCTGCAGCGTCTACACCCTCCTGCTGAAAGCCCAAGCCAGGTGGGCTGGACATGTGGTCAGAATGCCAGACAGCCGATTGCCTAAGCAGCTGCTGTACGGAGAACTGTGTCAGGGCAAGCGCTCAGTCGGGGGGCAGAAGAAACGTTACAAAGACTGCCTGAAAGCGTCCCTCAAAAGGCCTGGGTGTCGACATCAACACGTGGGAGACACTTGCCCTCGACCGTCCAGCTTGGCGCAGCAAGATCACCACAGGAGCCCATGCAGCTGAAGTCAGGCGCATCATCGAGGCGCAACGAAAGCGTGCTGTGCGCAAGGCCCGAGCAGCATCCACTGCCACGACAGCACCCACCCACTTGTGTCCCACATGTGGGCAAGCCTTCAGGGCCCGGATTGGCCTCATCAGTCACCTCCGGACCCACAGCCACCAATCTCCCATTTGACTTTGAAGCCAAGGTCATCTTCAACTACGAAGGACAAACAACAAACACAGTGGCGTAGTGGTTAGAACGATGCTATTACAACTCAGGGCATCAGAGCTTGGAGTTCAATTCTGGCGTCCTCTGTAAGAAATTTTGTACGTTCTTCCGTGTGCATGTGTGTTTCCTCTGGGTGCTCCAGTTTTATTGTACAGTCCAAAGACGTACCATTTAGTAGGTAAATTGGACATTGTAACTTGTCCCGTGATTAGGCTAGTGCTGAATCAGTGGGCTGCTGGCCAGTGTGGCTGATTGGGGTGGAAGGGATGGTTCCATGTTTCATCTCTAAATAAATAAATTTTCATCTTCAAGCTACGTGATGAGCTCTGGAGCTGGCAATGGCTGAGGCTGTGGTTTGGGTGGTTAAATTTGTTTTTCAATTGTTCCCCTGCGTATGGTGTGTTCTGCAATCTCCCCCCCCCCGCCCCCGACTCTTGCCTCCCACCAACGGTTAACCCATGATGACATCACTTAATGCCCACCACAGCCCAGAGTGATGCTGTGCTTATTTGGGATAAATTCAGGAAAAACACCTTGTTAGATCTGGAAGAGCTAAATTAATTTCCTCCTTCCTTGATTAATTTCTGTACCTGAAGCTGAAGTTCGGGCTCCAGGTCATCAACTCTAAGCACAGGTTCCACAATCACAGTAGTTCCTATTTGCTTACACACCGTAATCCAGCTGTGTTGTTGCTTTAGATGTAATTTATTCATTAGTTAATTTATAAGTCAAACTCTGTATAACTTGTAGTTAGAATTTTGTTGAATTAACCTGCTTTAAGGTACCGATTTTACTGATTTTTTTTTGGGGGTCCGGATTATAATAATGAACTCTTTTAGGATGGATAACGATTTTTTAAAAAGTACAATACTCTCTAGCTACTAACCTTGCTGAAATGCCATATGTTGTTCTTATTCCCGCTCTTTAATACCCATAATGGTGCATGGTGCATTTTATTAACCCTGATTTTTCTTTTAAGCATACTTTGCCGACCATGGCCAATACATGAGGGCACAATGTTAAGATGATTGGAGGGAAGTGTAGAGGTGGGGGATGTCAGAGGTAGATTCTTTTTTACACACAGTGGAACCTGCTGTCAAGGATGGGGATAGCATTAAGTACATTAGGGACACGCAAGAGATTTTTACATAGATACATGGATGAATGAAAAATAGAGAGCTATATGGGAAGGATGTTTTTTGCACCATTCTCTGTAAACTCTAGAGACTGTTTTGTGTGAAAATCCCTGGAGATCAGCAGTTTCTGAGATATTCAAACCACCCCATCTGGCACCAACAGTCAAAGTCACTGAGATCACATTGTTCCCCATTTTGATGTTTGGTCTAAACAAAACAGAACCTCTTGACCATGTCTGGATGCATTGAGTTACTGCCACATGATTGGCTGATTAGATCTTTGCATTAACGAGCAGGTGTACAGGTGTACCTAATAAAGAGGCCACTGAGTGTAGGTATCAAAACAATTGAAGACCCATTATATTCGGTTTCAGGGACTTGTTTTCTGTGATTGATTCAGTATGGGGATTTTGCTCTCAGGTGTAACTTGCTCCTGTGAAGCAGGAACGATACCAGTCTCTCTCCTTTCCCTAAAATTGAACTGCTTGTGCCATATGATTGTGTAAAATGAACTCCTTTGGAGTTTTGGGAAGGTTTTTGTGGGACAAGTTACTAGAATGGAAGCAAGCCCCTTCCTTTAAAGAGAGCAGCCATCTGATGCAATGTACCTCTCTGTTGTCTTCAACAGGTCCCTGGAGCTGAGGTATTTTACCTATGGAATTCTCTTTGGATGCGGGTCATCTTTTGCTTTCCAGCCATCATTAGTCATTCTTGGCCATTACTTCCGACGCCATTTAGGCCTGGTGAACGGAGTGATGACGGCTGGAAGCAGTCTGTTTTCCAGCGTCATGCCTCTTTTCCTGAAGAAGATTGGTGATGCCTTGGGTCTGGCCCACACCCTGCAGATTCTCAGCGTGTTCTTGTTCATACAGATACTTCTGTCCTTGACATATAAGCCTCTGTTACCAAGCAATCCTGAAGAAGGGAGGACTAACACAACAAAATTCGACAAGTGTTTCCATCAGGTCAGGAGATACCTAAATCTGAGAGTCTTCAGGGAAGTAACATACAGGGTTTGGGCCTTTGGAGTCGCCACTGCTGTCCTAGGTTACTTTGTGCCATATGTTCACTTGGTAAGTGCACCAAACCGGAACGAGATTTTCTGTAATGAAATGTAAAAACTATTCTGAATGGTTTTGTGCATGGAAAACCCTCTATTCCTCTACTAAATTGGATTGACATGCTTATATACGAAGGTCAAATTAATTTTAAAGAATTCTGTGCACAGCAGAACAATGTTAATGTGGGTTTGTTTGATCAGCAGTGATTATTGATTCATGGAATCAGAACATTTGGGCCATCGAGTTCATTACCAACCATATATCCATCCATATTAATCCTATCTCCTAGCACTTGATCCATAGTCCTCTGTACCTAGACAAGTCAAGTGCTCACCTAGACACTCATTAATGCTGTTAGTGACTCTGCGTCCAACACTCCTTCAGGCAGTGTTTCCAAGTGCTTGCCACGTTCTAGAGGGACCCCTCAGATCCTTTCCAAATCTCTTAGCCCTTACCCTAAGTCTATGTTTTATTCACCTCCTAAAAGAGGAAAGGTTTCCTACAGACAGATCCTGAGTGATTTTTTAACTCCGCTTCAAAATGACTACAGTAGATTCAAAGCAAACATATTAGTATAAAGGTGACTGTTTCTCAGGCTCAATATCTCTGCTGGAAATTTAACCTATTGGACCCGTAAATTCAAAAATTAAAACCCACAAACTTAAATTCATGCATAGATGCTGTGTGGCCTCCTGAGTTCCTCCAGCATTTTGTGTGTGTTGCTTGGATTTCCAGATTTGCAGATTTTCTTGAACTTGAATTAATGTGTGGCTAAAAGTATAACTCTGTGCTGACGACTGTCAAACTTTAGGGAATTCTGAAGCACTTCCACTGCCGTCTGAATAGTCACAGAAGGAAAGTCACTGTTAAATTGAAAGTCAATATTCTGCCCCACAATCTGCAGGGGTTATTCATTAGACCAATTATTCGTAGTACTAGATGAGAGACAAATGTTGATCAAGGGACTGTAGGGAACTCCCCTGCTCTTCAAGTAAAACCAGGAGGTTTACCAGGAAGATTATGGATGAGACCATAAAACAAAGGAACAGAACTAGGTCACTAGGCCCATTGAATGTGCTCCTGTTAACTTCTCACCCGCAGCATAGCACCTCTGGTGCGGCACCAAGATGTATACAATGTGTGTTCACATATCAGATATGCAGGATTTAAGCTATGCCACACAGACCAGTGTGACCACTGAGCAGTTTGTGCAACATAGAATTTTAAATGATATTAATCTTACCCTAAATACGCAAGTCCTGTGTGTTGTTCCATCGGTCATTAGAATCACTTTAAAATTTTTAAATAAAATATGGGGAGAGAGATGGAAAACCTTTCTAGACTTTGGCTGTCTACCTGGTAAATGATGAGCAATTTTGGATGCATATGCATTTGAAGTGTTAAATTTTGACATGAACTTTAAAATGTGAGTCCATCAAAACCCTTCAGACGAGCTTTTCCCTAACAACCAGGAATTCTCCAACTTGGGTTAACTTAGGCCCCCTCTAGTTTCAGTTTTTCCACAGCACATTGCAAGTTCAAACAAGTTAAGTGCAAACAAAACTTTGAGCTCAGCAATTCCAGCCCCTCTCTTCATTCCAGCATTTACTGTCGATTTTGTTCATTGCTTTTCTGATAAATTCCGATGGCTTTGTTATTTATCAATGAAATACCACTCACTTGCATCCTGGTCCTTCACCCCTTTTGTCGTTGACTCCATCCTTGACCTTCAACCCCCAACACCCAGAACATGCTCTCTTCTCACTGCTGCCATCGGGAAGGTGGTAGAGGAGCCTCAAAACTCACACCACCAGTTTCAGGAACAGTTTTTACCCCTCAACCATCAGGCTGTTGAATCAGAGGAGATAACTTCACTCAACTTCACTTGCTCCCTCACTAAAATGTTCCCACAACCCATGGACTCACTTTCAAGGACTCTTCATCTCATGTTCTCGATATTTATTGCTTATTTATTTATTATTATTTATTTCTTTTTGTATTTGCACGCTGGTTGAACACCCGAGTTGGTGCAGTCTTTCATTGATTCTGTTATGGTTATTATTCTATGGATTTACTGAGTATTCCCACAAGGAAATGAATCTCAGGATTGTATACGGTGACATGTATGTACTTTGATAGTAAATTTACTTTGAACTTTGAACCTTTGTGTTCTCTCTGTACCTCCTCTTCATTCGACAGTTTTTCCTGTTCTGATTGAGGATCTGAAATGTTCACTTTGCTGCTCTCTCTACAGATGCTGCCTTACCTGCAGGGTATTTCCATCTCCATTGTATAGTAGAGCAGAGAACAGTATGTTGTGCCGACCTTCTGACTGCCAAGATAAATCTAACGCTCCACTCCCACATAGCCCTCCATTTTTCTTTCATCCATATGTCTATCTAAAACTCCTAAATCACCCTAATGCATCTGCCTCTAGCACCACCCATGACAGTGTGTTCCGTTCACTTACCACTCTCCATAAAACTACCTCTGATATGACCCCTATACTCTCCTCCCATCACCTCAAAATTACGCACTCTCATTTCTGGCCCAGGAAAACGACGCTGACTGTCCACTCTTATCATCTCGCGCACCTCTAGTAAATCTCCTCTCATCCCCCTCCAGTCCAAAGAAAAAAGCCCTAGATTGCTCATCATTTCCTCATAAGGAATGTTCCCCAATTCAGACAGCATCCTGGTAAATCTCCTTTGCACCGTCTCTGAAGCTCCCACATCCTTCCTATAATGAGGGGTCCAGAAATGAGCACAATCTAACTGGAGTTTTATAGAGCTGTATCATTACCTCATGGCTCTTGAACTCAACCACTTGATTAATGAAGGCCAATACACCGTATATCAACTTCGAGGGATCTGTGGATGTGGACCCCAATATTCTTCTGTGCCTCCACACTGCTGAGCACCCTGCCATTCACCCTGTGCTCTGCCTTCAAGTTCGATCTTCCAATTTTTTATTAATTATACAGTACATTAGCCGACTGGCGGCGTAGTGGCATCAGCGCCGGAGTTTAAGGCGAGTGGTCCCGGGTTGAAATCCGGCTGATTCTTCGCACGCTTTCTACCTGTGCTGGGTTGAGCGTCGAGCTAACAACTCAGCCTCGTTTAAAAAAAAAAGACAAATGCTAAAGAAACGGCAAGGTTTCTGCCCGATGCGCCACTGGGCGCGGAAAGGAATGACATCAATAATACGGTGCATTGAGACTGAATGTAGATGGAAGCGATTGATTCCTGAAACACAATGTAAAGATGGAAATGAGTAACTCAGACATTTTCATCTTCTCTACAGCTATTTTTTGGACAATTTGTAGAAAGAGAATTACTATGACTATTAAGAGTACAGTAGTAAAGATTTTTGTGATACAGAGATAAGGAATTCTATATTAGAAATGGAAAACCACCACATAGATCTGACATTGATTCCATGGATAAAATGGCCAGTCAGTTTATTAAAGATTTGTAAGCAGCTTGAAATGTTATTTCTAATATCTAGCAAATGATTTGCCTACAGATGAACCATGTAGAAAAAGAATTTGGAGAAACTGAGAGAAACTGGATACTGCTCGTCTGCATTGGAGCTTCGTCAGGAGTCGGACGCTTAGCATTTGGAAAGATTGGTGATTGCATCCCTGGACCTAAGAAGATCTACCTACAAGTAGGTCAATGCAGTCTAAATACTCAGTTTCTGAGAAGCAGGCTCTTGGCTACAGTTCATTATTTTGCATTGTTTTGATTACCCTGTGAAGGCCTTTTGCTCCTCCTGAAAAATTCCCGTTTAATCTCACAGTTCTGTTGAAACCACACGTACAAAATGGCAGCAACAACTTTTCTTAAGACCAAAGGTTACGATCAAGAGTCATATATCAGGCGTTTCAGAGTTCTGGAGACATTTATAAATGCTCTTTTCAAGATTAATTAGTTAGCAGGAACTGAGATAGTGCCGTTAGGTTAGAGCAGTGGAAAATGTAGCTAGGCTCTCTTGCTTTGACAAGATATTCAGTGAGTCATGCAATAAGGTATACATAAGGTTAGTACAGGATTAGCCCTGAGCCTCCCAATAGCTTGCCAATGTTATTTTTATCTAGTTATTATTGAAATAAAGACTGAATAAAAGCTGCAATGAGAAGAAAAAACAGCCTGGTCACTGCAGGGCAACATGGAAAAGTTCAGAAGAAGTTAGTCAGATGGCAGTTCAGTGGATGATCTGCACACCAATTGCTTCCCTCCCTGCTTCTAGGCAGTACTTGCTTAAAACAAAATTATTTGCTGAGTGGCACACACAAAATGGTGGAGGAACTCAGTAGGTCAGCCAGGATGTATGGACGGAAATAAACAGTTGATTTTTCGAGCAGAGATGCTTCATCAGATTTTAGCCCAAAACCACATCAGCTGTTTATTTTCCTCCATAGTGTGTTGCTCAAGGTTTCCAGCATCTGTAGTTTCCCTTCTGTCTATCATGTTTTAGTGGATAGATTTTTAGTGTCTCATGATTTTTTAACCCTCTGTGGTTTTTATTAGTACTGTAGATCTAGTGAAGCACAGCGACCACTTGCCAGTAGCAAACAAAACTCTAAATTACACTTTTTCTCAGATACAATCACGGCAATCAGTAGCCTGTAACTTCCCTTTAGAAGTTGAGCTTTTGAAATGCCTGTATGGTCTGGCATTTCTGCGCGGTGAACTGAAGTCTCAGAAGTGCAGGACGGTTGCAGCATGGCATATACAGGCCGAATCGAGGCACTTGGGCCCAGGCCCTGGAGTGGGGAACAAGCCAGTGTTTGATCATTGCTGGAACGGAGTAGGAGGTGATTCGATTCAACAGAACAGAGGCGAGGCAGCAGGGCCCAGGCCCGAGATCAAGGAATGGCCAGCTGTTTAAACACCGGGCAGATCGAAGAGGTTGGGTATGGGCTGCATTGAGGTGGTGGCGCCCGGAGCCAAGAGTGTATTGAAGCAGCAGGGCCCAGGTCCAGGAGCGAGGAACGATCCGAGGTTTGGCTGATTTAAGCGATAGGCCAGATTGGAAAGGTCAGAGTGTCAGGGCTGCTGGAGAGGGATAGGCCGGTGTTCAGCTCGCTGCTCTGTGAGGTTTACTCGTCCCTGTGCTGAACTGAGGCTGTGGCCTGCAACTAACGGGTTCCTGGATCAGCTGCAGTGATGACCGGCTTCATGCTGTGAACTCACTGTTGTGAACCTCAGTCCTGCATGTTATTTGCTTACATGATTTGTTCCCCCCCCCCTTCACTTTGGGAGTTTGACAAAAGACTTTTTAAAAATGGATTCTATCGGAAATCTTTGTTTTGTGGCTGCCTATAAGGAGGTGAATCTCAAGGTTGTATATGGCATAAGTACTTTGATAATAAATAGAACTTTAATAGTCTCCTGTTTCCCATTTGTAGGTGGCATCATTTTGGGTGTTGGGTATTATGTCCATCATGATACCACTCTGTAAAGTGTTTGAAGGCCTCATTGCTGTTTGTATTTTACTGGGGTTTTGTGATGGATGTTTCATCACAATTATGGCACCTATTGCCTTCGAACTGGTTGGACCTCAAGAGGCTTCACAGGCTATTGGCTTCATTCTGGGGCTAATGGCCATTCCTATGACTGCAGGACCACCTATTGCAGGTCAGTAAGAAATGAAAATGCAGACTTTATTTTTAACAAGGTAGTCAATAGAGCTAAGCTCTTCCTTGCTAATCAAGATGCGCATCTAAGCTGGTCTCATTTGACTGAGTTTCACCCATACTTCTTTAAACCTTTCTGTCCCGATGTATTTTAAGTGTTAACCATATAACAATTACAGCACGGAAACAGGCCAACTTGGCCCTTCTAGTCCATGCCGAACTCTTACTCTCACCTAGTTCCACCAACCTGCACTCAGCCCATAACCCTCCATTCCATTCCTGTCCATATATCTATCCAATTTAACTTTAAACGACAACATCGAACCTGCCTCAACCACTTCTGCTGGAAGCTCGTTCCACACAGCTACCACTCTCTGAGTAAAGAAGTTCCCCCTCATGTTACCCCTAAACTTTTGCCCTTTAACTCTCATGTCCTCTTGTTTGAATCTTCCCCACTGTCAATGGAAAAAGCCTATCCACGTCAACTCTATCAATCCCTCTCATAATTTTAAACACCTCTATCAACACCTTGTATCTGCCTCAACCACTTTCTCCAGCACATATTACATATACAGACCACTCTGTGTGGAGATGTTGTTCCTTGGGTTTCTATTGAGTCTTTCCCTGCCCCTCTAGTTCTCCTCGTTTTTCTATACTGGCATACTAATCTAAACAATGCACAATTGCACCTTCCAACCTTTCTAAAGAGCAGGAGGTCTGACAAATCCGCTTGCTTTGACTGAGCATGATTAAGAGCTTTTGGTGTGAGATTCCATTTTATTGAAAATCAGATTAGGTCCATTCCTGTGATCAAGACGGAGCTCATGTGGAAACAGTTGTTGATATTAATATACATAAACCTCCAATGCTCAAAGATTCAGATTATTACTTGGTTAAGCACTGTTGCCATGGCTGTAAATTTCCACAAGGATTAGTGGCTTTTAAGTTTAAATTTTGCCGGGGTTTAGTCAAGTGCACTCTTAACTTTTGATCTGTTTACTTCATACAGGGTTTTTAAAAGATTCCTTTGGCAACTATCACTTGGCTTTTTACTTGGCCGGAATTCCACCTATTGTTGGCGGAGTTGTTCTGTTCTTTGTCCCTATAATTCATCATCGAATGATGAAAAAGCAAAAGAAAGAAGACCCTGGCACTGACAAGATATTGTTAGCTTCAGGAAATGCATTAACTGGAGAGATGCTTCCAGGAAACCCCAACCCAGAAACCTGTATGTAATCTGTAAAGTCAAGGCATGCTACATTCCACAGTGGGATCAATGCCAGCACAGACTGTGATGTTTCCTTTTGGTATGTGTGCCTGTTTTGAAATAATAGTTCTTCCACCCATGTAACACTGAGTTCCCTTTCTAAAAATTCCACAAAGGCATTAGAATTTTTAAAAAAATGTTAAAAACTTGGTGGGAAGTTCTCAGATGAGGCTTAAAATGTCTGTGGCCGCTTCTTAAGCGCAGTGTTGGACTTAATCTCAGCCCAGTAGCAATGACAGCATTTTATTGCGGTATTTTGTTAGGAACAATCTGATCAGGGAGCACTGTGTAGAACTGAAATTATAGAAACATTACAGAATAGTGGGAGTCTGTTAAATGGGCACAGTCTGTGCAAAAGTAATCCAGCTGGTTTCAATGGAGTTCTTCCAAAACTCAGGGTATGTGGCCACCAACTTCTCATTGTCCTTCCTTGTTCCTTTTTGTGATTGGGTCAAGAACAGATTGATTTCTGGTCATAATTTGCTTTCCCTTCTCAGCCCCCATGTTAGGGAAAGAGCAAAGAAACATTACAAACAGACAAATCATTTCCAATTTGAGGGTGACCTTTCCCTGATCAAACTCTGAGCAAGGTTTACACCAGGCAACCAATGTCAGGTGGTCATCCTGCACGACCCAACTGCTACTGCCCTGACTTGCCCCCCATCGGCTTCCTAAATTTCTGTTACTGTCATGCAGCATCGGGCAAATGCAGAAAAATAAGGGGACTATCCAACATCTTCCTTATTCTGTGGCAGTGTATTTTCAGTAGTCCACAGCCCCATCATACAATGGTAATTTGCAATTAATGGTGCGTGGGAAGATTACCTCACACCTCTCTATTGTGTCCACTAATGCTCAAATGCCCGATGTGAGCAAACAATAACAGAATGAGCATGTGGTCAAGCAATCAGTTGCCACTTGTGCTCCCGTGTCCCAGTTTCACAGAATACAGTAAAGAGTGAATTAAATGTCTTCTCTTGGGAGACCATATGAGTACAGCATAGGAGGCCATTCTGCCCAATTAAGACCAAGCCAGCACTCATATTTATCCCATTTCTCCGCTTCTTTTCCTGTCTCATTTGTTTCTCAACTGGGACCGCAAGAGAAAGCCGATGGGGATGAGAAAAGGCAGCAACACTGGCTGCAATCACCTGAGAGATTGCAAGAGGGAATAAGATGGAGCAAGGTAAGGATTATAAAGGTCATTAAAAAGGGAGGTAGATGTAGCAGATATTGGTGCTTATCACTACTCCACATCCTTAGACTAATAAACACCCGTCTCAGGATACCGAGTGATGACGCGCAGATGGAGTTAAAGTGCAAAGCAGCCATGATCTAACGAAGTGGTGGCCAATTTGGAGGGTTTGAATGGACGACACCTGGTCCTAGGTTCACTGTGTGTATCAGCATTGATTCGGAAGGAGGAACATTCATGTCAAACTACAAGTAATTTCTGAGATCTTGATAAGTTAAATACAGTAAAACAATCTAATATCTGTTGGAAAAGGACAGTGGAATGTTGAGCAAAATTGTTGTTGTGTGCAGTTAGCATGGGATGTGCAGGAATTACATGACTGAAGCATAATCTCCTGACTATTCAATTCAATTCTCCCATCAAGAAAAAACCTGATTCTGTTGGACTTCCTGATTAGTTGCCACATCTACATGCAAACCTTTTGCAAATTCTGCCCTAGGGCTCAGAGCTTTGCAGACTTGCCCCATTTAAGTACTTTTGTTTTGCCAAAATGAACCACTTCCTCTTTCTTACCTATCCATGTGTCATCAAGCAAATTTGGCATCTGAATTTTTGGTGCTTTCATCCACATCAAGTATATAAATGCAAAAGATTATGCTCCAGCATTGATGGCACATTAGTTACATCTTGCTAACGAGAAAAGGTTTGATTTTAGCCTACCCTCTGTTGTTAGCCAACTTATCCCCTGTCCATGTCATCGCAACTCGCCCATCAGCTTTCATTTTTCAGAATAATATTTAATTTAGTACATTTGATGCCTCTGGGCGTCAAATTTTTCCTTATCCTTGACACCTACTTCATCAAAGAACTTTAATGAAATGGTCCAACTTTCGCAAACCATGTTGCCTTAGCCTGATTTACCCCATCGTGCCCTCTTCCGAAGTTTTTAGTAGTAGCTTCTAACGTTTTTCCCCACAATGTATGTTAAGCTAACTGGCCTGCGGATTCCTGCTTTTCAGATATGGGAATTAGTATTGCTATTTTCCAATTTAATGGAAAGGTCTCTAAATGTAAAAGGAATTTGGAAAGTTAAAAACGAAAATTAAAAATTAAAAACTCTCTAACCACTTTCTAGCAGCTTGGAATGAAGTCTGTGAAGATGCTGAGACTTAAGAGATTGCAGCTCTAACAATGTAGTACAATTGCTCTGTTGATGTAAACAACAGGAATTCTGCAGATGCTGGAAATTCAAGCAACATACATCAAAGTTGCTGGTGAACGCAGCAGGCCAAGCAGCATCTATAGGAAGAGGCGCAGTCGACGTTTCAGGCCGAGACCCTTCGTTAGTCCTGACGAAGGGTCTCGGCCTGAAACGTCGACTGCGCCTCTTCCTATAGATGCTGCTTGGCCTGCTGCGTTCACCAGCAACTTTGATGTATGTTGCTCTGTTGACTGGAGTTTTCCTGGGCTGCTGCTTCCTTCCGTCCAGTTCCCAGTTGACTGCTATTACTGGGATGTTACTTGGATCTTACTATATTGAAACATGTTAAATTCATTTGTCATCTCCTTATTTTTCATTATTAATTCACCTGACTTGCTCCTAGACAACCAATACTAAATTTATTAACTCTTGACAAGAATGGCTGACTGGCAGGAGGCAAAGAGGGGGAATAAAGGGGGTCTTTTTCTGATTGGCTGCCGATGACTAGTGGTGTTCCACAGAGGTCAGAGTTGTGACTACTTTTCACGTTATTCATCAATGATTTAAATGACAGCATTGATGGCTTTGTGACCAAGGTTGTGGATGATCTGAAGGTGTGTGGAAGAAGCAAAGAGTCTGCAGAAGGATTTGGACAGATTGAGAGAATTGTCGAAGAAGTGGCAGATGGAATACAGTGAGGGGAAGTGTATGGTAATGCAATTTGGTAGAAGGAATAAAGGAGTAGACTATTTTCTAAATGGGGAGAAAATTCAGAAATCAGGGGTTCAAAGTTAAATAATCAAGGTAAATTTATTACTAAAGTACATAAATATCATGATATACAACCCTGAGCTTTGTTTTCTTGCGAACATACACAATCAATTCAAGAAACACCACAGTCAACGGCAAATAACCAATGTACAAAAATCAACAAACTGTGCAAATACAATAAATAAATAAATAAACAAACAAACAATAAATATCGAGAACATGAGATGAAGAACCCTTGAAAATTAGTCCATAGGTTGTGGGCAGAGTTCAGTGATGGGGTGACTGAAGTTATCCCCTTTGGTTTAAGAGCCTGATGGCCAAGGAGTAATAACTGTTTCTGAACCTGGTGGAATAGGTCCTGAGGCTCCTGTACCACCTTCTTGATGGCAGCAATGAGAAGAGAGCATGGTCTGGATGGTGGTGGTCCTTGATGATGGCCGCTGATTTCCAGCGGCAGTATTTCGTGTGGATGTGCTCAATGGGGGGGAGGGGGGAGAAGAGGAGGGCTTTACCCATGATGGACTGGGCCGTATCCACTATTTTTTGTAGGATTTTCAGTTCAAGGGCATTGGTGTTTCCATACCAGGCCATGATGCAACCAGTCAATATACTCTCCACCACACATTTATAGAAGTTTATCAAAGTTTTGGATATCATGCTGAATCTTCACAAACTTCTCGGACGTAGAGGCTCGGTTGTAATTGTGCTTATGTGCTGGGCCTAGGACAGATCCTCTGAAATAATGACAGTGAAGGATTTAAGGTTGCTGTTCCTCTCCACCTCTGCTCCTCCGATGAGGACCGGGTCACAGACCTCTGGTCAATAAGCAGCTCCTGGGTCTTGCTGACATTGAGTGAGAGGTTGTTGTTGTTGTAGCACCACTCAGCCAGATTTTCAAACCTCCCTCATATGGGCTGATTCTTCACCACCTTTGATTCAGCCAGCGACGGTGGTATCATCAGCAAAGTTGAATAAGGCATTGGATCTGTACTTAGGCTCATAGTCATAAGTGTAAAGCAAATAGATCATGGGGCTATGCACACAACCTTGTGGTTCAGCTTTGCTGATGGAGATTGTGGAAGAGATGTTGCAAACTGACTCCGGTCCACAAGTGAGGAAATCGAGGATCCAGTTACACAAGGAGGTATTGAGGCAAAGCTCTTGGAGATTATTGATTAGTTTTGAGGGCATGATAGTGATGAATGCCAGTAAAGAGCATCTTGATGTGTGGAATCTTTGCTGTCCAGATGTGCCAGGGTTGCGTGAGAGCCAATGAGATGGCACCTGCTGTGGACCTGATGTGCTGGTAGGCAAACACGAGCGGATCCAAGTTAATCCTCAGGCAGGATTTGATATGTTTGATCACAGTGGATGTAAGTCCTACTGGATGTAAGTCCTACTGGACGATAATCATTGAAGCAGGTTACCACTTTTTTTTTTAAGGTACTGGTATAATTGAAGCCTGCTTGAAGCAAACAACAGGAATTCTGCAGATGCTGGAAATTCAAGCAACATACATCAAAGTTGCTGGTGAATGCAGCAGGCCAAGCAGCATCTATAGGAAGAGGCGCAGTCGACGTTTCAGGCCGAGACCCTTCGTCAGGACTAACTGAAGGAAGAGTGAGTAAGGGATTTGAAAGCTGGAGGGGGAGGGATAGAGCCGAGAGCTGGACAGGTGATAGTCAAAAGGGGATACGAGAGGATCATGGGACAGGAGGTCCGGGAAGAAAGACAAGGGGGGGGGGTGACCCAGAGGATGGGAAAGAGGTATATTCAGAGGGACAGAGGGAGAAAAAGGAGAGTGAGAGAAAGAATGTGTGCATAAAAATGAGTAACAGATGGGGTACGAGGGGGAGGTGGGGCCTTAGCGGAAGTTAGAGAAGTCGATGTTCATGCCATCAGGTTGGAGGCTACCCAGACGGAATATAAGGTGTTGTTCCTCCAACCTGAGTGTGGCTTCATCTTTACAGTAGAGGAGGCCGTGGATAGACATGTCAGAATGGGAATGGGATGTGGAATTAAAATGTGTGGCCACTGGGAGATCCTGCTTTCTCTGGCAGACAGAGCGTAGATGTCCCATGATCCTCTCGTATCCCCTTTTGCCTATCACCTGTCTAGCTCTCGGCTCTATCCCTCCCCCTCCTGTCTTCTCCTATCATTTTGCATCTTCCCCTCCCCCTCCAGCTTTCAAATCCCTTACTCACTCTTCCTTCAGTTAGTCCTGACGAAGGGTCTCGGCCTGAAACGTCGACTGCACCTCTTCCTGTAGATGCTGCTTGGCCTGCTGCGTTCACCAGCAACTTTGATGTATCCTGCTTGAAGCAGGTGGGTATCTCAGACTGTCGAAGTGAGAGGTTAAAGATATCAGTGAACACTCCAACCAGCTGATCAGCATAAGTCTTTAGTACCAGACCAGGTATCCCATCTGGGCCGGCTGCTTTCTGTGGGTTCACCCTCCTGAAGGATGCACTCACATTGCCCTCAGAGACTGAAATCACAGGATTATCAGGGCTTTGGGAGTTCATGAAGGTCAAAGTGAGCATGGAAGAGATTGGGCTGATCTGGGAGCAAAGCCTTGTTGTCGCCGATGTTGCTCGGCTTCACTTTGTAAGAGATGATAGTATTCAAGCCCTGTCACAGCTGTCGAATATCCATCAGTTATTCAAGTTTGGTCCAGAATTGCCACTTTACCTGTGAGATGGCTTTCCAGAAATCCTACCTGGGCCTCTTGTATCGCCAGTCCTGAATAGTACTGACCTGGCCCTCCGCAGATTGTGGATCACATGCTTCATCCAGGGTTTCTGGTTGTGGAAGACTTTGAATGATTTTGTGATATATACTTGTCTACAACATAGAAAGCCTGTGACAACTGTGGTATATTCATTCAGATCCTCTGAGTCCTTGAACACAACCCAGTCCACCAACTCAAAGCAATTCTATAGCTGATCCTCTGCCTCCCGTGACCACCTCCTTATCTCTGTAGCCTTGGTCTTCAGCCTCTGCCTGTATGCAGGTAGAAGGATGACAGCTAAGTGATCAGATTTCCCAAAGTGCGGTCTATGGATGGAACTAAGGGCATTCCTATCATCGTGGTCAAGTGTGTTGTGGCCCCTACTGCTGCAGATTATATGCCAATTATAATTGGGCAGAGATTTCTTCAAACAAGCCTAATTGAAGTCTCCGGCTATGATTCTTGTTTGGTGATGGCAGGATTCAATATCTCAATTAGCATCAGCTTTGGGCAGTATGTAAACTGTGGTCAGGGTCACAGAGGAACAAGAGTGCAACAAAACCACCATGTCTGAGCACCAGACCAGACCCCACCCTTTGCCTTCTCAACTTGGCAGTCAGTCCATCCAGCGTATCAAGAAGCCTTTGGGTCTTACCAATTTATCTGGCATGTTTGGTGTGAGCCACGTTTCCTTGAAAAACAAAACACAGCAATTCCTCATTTCCCTCTAACAGCAATCTTGCCCTTAGGTGCTCAGCCTTGTTCTCCAGTGACTGTACATTTGCTAACAAGATGCTGGAACAAGGTGCAAAAGGACTTGGAAGTCTTCCCGCAGGGTTCTCTAAAGGCTAACTTGTAGATTGAGTCCGGTGGTAAGGAAGGCAAATGCAATATTGGCATTCATTTCGAGAGGACTAAAATATAAAAGCAAGGATACAATGCTAAGGCTTTATAGGGCATTGGTCAGACTGCACTTGCAGCATTGTGAACAGTTTTGGGCTATTTATCCAAGAAAGGATGTGTTGGCATTGGAGAGTGTCCAGAGGTTAATGAGAATAATTCCAGAATGAAAGGGTTAATGTTTGAGGAGGGTTTCCTGGTTCTGGGCTTGTACTCACTAGAGTTTAAAAGAATAAGGGGGAATCTCATTGAAACCTATCAAATATTGAAATGCCTGGATAGAACGGATATGATGTTCCCCTTTGTGGGAGAATAGAACTAGAGACATAACCTCAAAATAGAGGGATGTCCCATGAGAATAGAGGATATCTTTAGCCAGAAGGTGGTGAATGTGTGGAATTCATTGCCACAGACAGCTGTGAGGCCAAGTCATTGAGTGTATTTAAAGCAGAGGTTGATAGGTTCTTGATCATTCAGGGCATCAAAGTTTCTGGGGAGAAGGTAGGAGATTGGATAATAAATCAGCCATGATGGAATAGCAGAGCAGACTTGATGGTCTATCTGTTCCTATGTCTTATGGTCTATGACCTTTTAATTATCAATATGAACATTATTTTTATATATTTCTGGCTTTTTTTCTTATTAATCTTTTAGTCATTCTTTACTTTTTTTATATTCTGTCCAGTTTCTTTAAATTGCCATCCATCATGGAGCAATTATATTCTTTTCAAGTGTGATACAGACAGAAAGGGAATGGGTGGCCACTAAACAGCGTAGCAGTAGGCAGGTAATGCAGGAGTCCCCTGAGGTCATCTCCCTCCTAAACAGATATACTGTTTTGGATAATGTTGGGGGAGATGTCTCATCAGGGGAAGGCAGCAGCAGCCGAGTTCATGGCACCATGGGTGGCTCTGCAGCACAGGAGGGAAGGATAAGGAGTGGGAGAGCTATAGTGATAAGGAGTGGGAGAGCTATAGTGATAGGGGATTTGATTGTAGAGGAATAGATAGGCGTTTCTGCGGCTGCAAATGAGACTCCAGGAGGGTATGTTGCCTCCCTGGTGCAAGGGTCAAGGATGTCTCTGATCGGCTGCAGGACATTCTGGAGCGGGAGGGTGAACAGCCAGTGGTCATGATGCACATAGGTACCAACGATATAGGTAAAAAACGGGATGAGGTCCTACAAGATGAATTTAGGGAGTTAGGTTCTAGACTAAAAAGTAGGACCACAAAGGTAATAATCTCTGGATTACTACCAGTGCCACGTGCTAGTCAGAGCAGAAATAGGAGGATATATTAGATGAATAAGTGGCTTGAAAAATGGTGCAAGGGGGAGGGATTCAAATTTCTGGGACATTGGGACCAGTTCTGGAGGAGGTGGGACCCAGGATGGTCTGCACCTGGGCTGGACTGGAACGACTGTCCTAGGGGGAGCATTTGCTACTGTTGTTTAGGAGGATTTAAACTAATGTGGCAGGGGAATGGGAACAAGTGCAGAGAGACAGAGGAGTGTAAAATGAGGGTAGAAGCAAAAAGTAGTAAGGTAAAAAGTAAAAGTGGCAGGCAGGCAAATCCAGGGCAAAAATCAAAAGGCCACTTTTCAACATAATTGTATAAGGGCTAAGAGTGTTGTAAAAGCAAGCCTGAAGGCTTTGTGTGTCAATGCAAGGAGCATTCGTAACAAGGTGGATGAATTGAAAGTGCAGACAGTTATTAATGAATATGATATAGTTGGGATCACAGAGACATGGCCCCAGGGTGACCAAAGATGGCTCAATATTCAGGAGGGATAACATGAAAGAAAAGGAGATGGGGTAGCATTGCTGGTTAGAGAGGAGATTAACGCAATAGAAAGGAAGGACATTAGCCAGGAGGATGGGGAATCGATATGGGTAGAGCTGCATAACACTAAGGGGCAGAAAACGCTGGTGGGAGTTGTGTACAGGCCACCTAACAGTAGTAGTGAGGTTGGGGATGGCATTAAACAGGAAATTAGAAATGCGTGCAATAAAGGAACAGCAGTTATAATGGGTGACTTCAATCTACATATAGATTGGGTGAACCAAATTGGTAAGGGTGCTGAGGAAGAGGATTTCTTGGAATGTATGCGGGATGGTTTTCTGAACCAACACGTAGAGGAACCAACTAGAGAGCGGGCCATTCTAGACTGGGTATTGAGCAATGAGGAAGGGTTAATTAGCAATCTTGTCGTGAGAGGCCCCTTGGGTAAGAGTGACCATAATATGGTGGAATTCTTCATTAAGATGAAGAGTGACATAGTTAATTCAGAAACAAAGGTTCTGAACTTAAAGAGGGGTAACTTTGAAGGTATGACACATGAATTAGCTAAGATAGACTGGCAAATGACACTTAAAGGGTTGACGGTGAATATGCAATGGCAAGCATTTAAAGATCGCATGGATGAACTACAACAATTGTTCATCCCAGTTTGGCAAAAGAATAAACCAGGGAAGGTAGTGCACCTGTGGCTGACAAGGGAAATTAGGGACAGTATTAATTGCAAAGAAGAAACATACAAATTAGCCAGAAAAAGTGGCACACCTGAGGACTCGGAGAAATTCAGAGTCCAGCAGAGGAGGACAAAGGGCTTAATTAGGAAAGGGGAAAAAAGATTATGAGAGAAAGCTGGCAGGGAACATAAAAACTGACTGTAAAATCTTTCATAGATATGTGAAAAGAAAAAGATTGGTTAAGGCAAATTTAGGTCCCTTACAGTCAGAAACAGGTGAATTGAACATGGGGAACAAGGACATGGCAGACCAGTTGAATAACTACTTTGGTTCTGTCTTCACTCAGGAGGACATAAATAATCTTCCGGAAATAGTAGGGGACCGAGGGTCGAGTGAGATGGAGGAACTGAGGGAAATACGTGTTAGTAGGGAAGTGGTGTTAGGTAAATTGAAGGGATTAAAGGCTGATAAATCCCCAGGCCAGATGGTCTGCATCCCAGAGTGCTTAAGGAAGTAGCCCAAGAAATAGTAGATGCGTTAGTGATAATTTTTCAAAACTCTTTAGACTCTGGACTAGTTCCTGAGGATTGGAGGGTGGCTAATGTAACCCCACTTTTTAAAAAAGGAGGGAGAGGGAAACCAGGGAATTATAGACCAGTTAGCCTGACTTTGGTGGTGGGGAAAATGCTAGAGTCAGTTATCAAAGATGTGATAACAGCACATTTGGAAAGTGGTGAAATCATCAGACAAAGTCAGCATGGATTTGTGAAAGGAAAATCATGTCTGATGAATCTCATAGAATTTTTTGAGGATGTAACTAGCAGAGTGGATATGGGAGAACCAGTGGATGTGGTATATTTGGATTTTCAAAAGGCTTTTGACAAAGTCCCACACAGGAGATTAGTGTGCAAACTTAAAGCACACGGTATTGGGGGTATGGTATTGATGTGGATAGAGAATTGGTTGGCAGACGGGAAGCAAAGAGTGGGAATAAACGGGACCTTTTCAGAATGGCAGGCAGTGACTAGTGGGGTATCGCAAGGCTCAGTGCTGGGACCCCAGTTGTTTACAATATATATTAATGACTTAGACGAGGGAATTAAATGCAGCATCTCCAAGTTTGCGGATGACACGAAGCTGGGCGGCAGTGTTAGCTGTGAGGAGGATGCTAAGAGGATGCAGGGTGACTTGGATAGGTTAGGTAAGTGGGCAAATTCATGGCAGATGCAATTTAATGTGGATAAATGTGAGGTTATCCACTTTGGTGGCAAAAACGGGAGAACAGATTATTATCTGAATGGTGGCCGATTAGGAAAAGGGGAGGTGCAACGAGACCTGGGTGTCATTATACACCGGTCATTGAAAGTGGGCATTCAGGTATAGCAGGCAGTGAAAAAGGCGAATGGTATGCTGCCATTCATAGCAAGAGGATTCGAGTACAGGAGCAGGGAGGTACTACTGCAGTTGTACAAGGCCTTGGTGAGACCAGACCTGGAGTATTGTGTGCAGTTTTGGTCCCCTAATCTGAGGAAAGGCATACTTGCCATAGAGGGAGTACAAAGAAGGTTCAGCAGATTGATTCCTGGGATGACAGGGCTTTCATATGATGAAAGACTGGATTGACTAGGCTTATACTCACTGGAGTCTAGAAGATTGAGGGGGGATCTTATTGAAACGTATAAAATTCTAAAGGGATTGGACGGGCTAGATGCAGGAAGATTGTTTGCGATGTTGGGGAAGTCCAGAACGAGGGGTCACAGTTTAAGGATAAAGGGGAAGCCTTTTAGGACCGAGATGAGGAAAAACTTCTTCACAGAGAGAGTGGTGAATGTGTGGAATTCTCTGCCACAGGAAACAGTTGAGGCCTGTTCATTGGCTATATTTAAGAGGAAGTTAGATATGGCCCTTGTGGCTAAAGGGATCAGGGGGTATGGAGAGAAGGCAGGTACAGGATTCTGAGTTGGATGATCAGCCATGATCATACTGAATGGCGGTGCAGGCTTGCAGGGCCTAATGGCCTACTCTTGCACCTATTTTCTATGTTTCTTTGATACCATTTTCAACCTTGTTGGTTAATCACAAAAATTTCCCTTGAAAGTTTACATTCTTATTGGACTGTACAGTACCTGTACTGTGTATTCTGACTGATTCCTGTATCTAACTTGCTGGTTCACTTAGCTCTACTTTCAGGCCCTTATAATGTCCCTTACTAAAGTTTAAAATCTCTCTCCCTCTTTCTCTCGTCCTCCCTTTCTCTCTCCCCCCCCTCACCCACCCACCCTCCCTCTCTCTCTCTGCTTGTTTCTCTGCCTCTCTCCCCTCTTTCTCCCTTTCTGTCTCCCCCTCACACCCACCCTCTCCCTCTCTCTGTCTCTCACTCACACTCACACACACACAAAAGAGTTACAAAATACACATGGACTAAGATGTTAACTGTCCTGTGCTATCACCAGTGGGTTAATCACAAAAATTTCCCTTGAAAGTTTACATTCTTATTGGACTGTACAGTACCTGTACTGTGTATTCTGACTGATTCCTGTATCTAACTTGCTGGTTCACTTAGCTCTACTTTCAGGCCCTTATAATGTCCCTTACTAAAGTTTAAAATCTGCCACCTGTCTTCAGGAGTTTCGGCCCGCTTATGATCAAGACTCCCTCGAGGTGGTGGGCCAGCAGTGCTAAAGCACCACCTCCCACTGGTGAGCTTAAAAACTTGGCAGCTGCCTCTATCAGTCACTTCCATCCAACAGATAGTCTGCTCTTCAGGTGTCTATGCAACTACTGAAGGGTTTGCAAGATACGTATACACTGTCTGACTATCTGCCCCTCTGGACGTACTTGGTTCATACCCATGCTGATCCTTTCTCTGCTGCCTCAGCTGCAGCCCTGCTGGTTGACTTGATCTCTCTTCTAGTGAAGCCAAGGTCACGCAGCTACTTCTGGAAAGTGAATGCGATAAACACACGGCAGCCTACTTCGAATGGATAGCATGAGACCTTCCATCCTCTGTCTCTGCACTCTGATCTTAATTCTGCAGACTTGGTTAACTTGCGCTCATGGGCTTCATCGATGTTGTCTTTCCAGGGGACTGAGAGTTCACCAATAACCACGTCTCTACTGGTGTCAGACCATACGATTATATCTGGACGCAATGTTGTGAAAGCTATTTGCTCCGGGAAACTGCCTTTCCCATCCAGGTCAGCCTTGACACACCAATCATTGGCTGAAGAAAGTATGCTTGATCGTGAGCCTGCGCTGTACACCCTTGACTTGGAGCCTTCTTTCACAAATGATATGTGATGTTCTGCGCGTCATGGGACATGAGATAAGTTGTGCTGCAGTACTCTCTGCTCAACTGCTTCTGTTACAACTTTGAGAACGTTGTTATGTCTCCAAGTGTACATGCCGCTGGAAAGATTGACTCTGCATGCACTCAGAATATGTTGAAGCGTTCCCTTCTCGCCACAAGCAGCACACCTGTCTGTCTTATCTTCATACCAGGTGCTGAGGTTGGCAGGTGTTGGGACCAGATCGTACGCTGCTCTGCATAAAAAAGAAATGCGGAGCGGTTCCATCTGCCACAGAACATTCCAAAATAGATGTCGTTGTTCAACACTTTCCCATCGGGTCCAAGCCCCTTGTTCGGCCAGGCCAGCTGTTTTAGCTAACCTCTTCTCCTCTTCTACCTCTCGTATTTCTTGTGTTACAAGCTCACGGCACTCCTTACCTATAGAAGATGACCACCACTTGTGGGTTGTCCATCCAAGTCCCTGGCGACCTAGCTGGGTAGCCCCAACTGTCTCCTTGTGCTTCAATCTAGACTCTGTCTCATCAACTGCTACACGGGCTGACCACTTCCTGCCTGATCTCACATCCGGCTGGATGTTCATGATGACAGGGTCTTTTGAGTCTCGAAGCATCAAGAATGATCTTACCTTGGCTACCTTGACCTCTTCAACAAGGGATTGCACTGGGATGGTAAGCTTTGTCTGGCTACTGTGGATTGCAACATTGGTGAGGCTTCTCGGTACTCCAAACCACTTCTTCACATACTTATTGATCTTCCGTTCCATTGCCTCAATGTGGGACATTGCCACTTCATAGACAGTTAGTGGCCACATTATCCGTGGCATCAGTCCGTACTGCAAGCACCACAACTTCAACTTGCCAGGCAAGCCACACTTGTCAACAGACTTCAGATCTCTGCCTCTTGAACCCTCTTGGTGTCTCTCAGCTCCTCTGTGTACCATTGCCCCAGGCTCTTAACTGGTTGGTCCTGAATGGATGGAATCTCCTCTCCACAAAGGGTGAAATGAAAGTCAGCCAGCTTTCCTCTCCTAAGAACAAGGCTCCTTGATTTCTTAGTCTTGAACTTCATCCTTTCCCAATCCATTAGCTCCTCGATTCCAGACAGTACATTTTCCACTGCCTCCGTGCTGGGACCCAAAAGGGTAAGATTGTCCATGAACGCTCGTATTGGTGGTAACTCCCCTCCGCCATCAAGTGCGACACCTGGTCCCACTGATTCTGCAGCCCTCACAATGACCTCCATAGCTAACACAAAAAGGATGGGTGAAATTGCACATCCCATTGGGATTCCAACATCCAAGCTCTGCCACCTAGTTGTAAACTGCTGAGTGGAAAACCTCATCCGGAAATCGTTCAAATATAACATTCAAATATATTATGGCTGTCTTCACAGTGAGGTTACTAAGTAATGCTATCCACTGCACAGTTCCACATCTACACTGCCCTCGAACTAGCCCTGGAATACACTTTTCTAAGGAACTATCTCAGAATGCTGAGTTTCTGTCCAGACTACTTTTGCCTGATTTTTTTCCCCCCCTACTATGTAGATTAAAATGTCTCATGAGAATTACAGTATCTTTGTGACAAGTTTCCATTTTTCCCCTTTACACTTTCATGGATTATTTGTTTACATGGAGGGAGGGAAGGATTAGATTGATCTTAGAAAAAACGTAAAGAAATTGGCTCAACATTGTGGGCCAAAGTAGGAAGATGCAGCTGAAATAATGAAGTTACATTGTGAGATAATGGATGTTTAAGCTGACTTACATTTAGTTATTTAATATTGCATTTGCTCAAAATGTTAACATAATATTAACCCAGTTACTGGCAATAGGTAGATCCTGGCTTCCTCTCAAATGCAAGGTTATTTACAACCTGCTGGTCTTGGCTAATCTCTTTGATCTCACTGATACCCTAACTTGATTCCTATTTGGGTTGTGGAATATGTTTTTCTCAATTTTGTGGAGCACGGTTAAAGACAGTTCACTTTAGGGAGGCTTTGAAAAGCAAACATAAGGTGATTCATGAATACGTAGAGATTTGAGATGGTAAAAGCTTTATACAAGCTCTGGGTCTAGAGCACCTGAAGTGCCAATTACAATTGTGAGTGAAATATTGATAGCTCCAATTCATGCCAAAAAGTTAAGTAGCTTTAGTTTAAGCATCCTCTATGGAAATGATAGATTTAGATGTCAGGTTTTGGTGCCAGCATGCATCCCATACAAACCAAAGCCTGGGTGCCTAATGGCAGAGGATGTTATTCGTAATCATTTTCAGTATATATTGTATTGCTGTTCTTCACTGTACACGGAGGCTTACATCATCATAGGTTTTGATTCCCGAGTACCTCAATTCTAATATTTATAGGAGCAGTCCAACTCAATTTGAACTGTTTAAGTGTTACAGAACGCCAAGAAGGGTTGTTAATTCTGTCAGCAACTCAAAAGGCTCATATTTTAAGCTTACTATTTAATTAAACTTAACGCTGTTACAAGCTACATTCCATCTCAGAGAGGGAAAGGAATAAAGAATCATTATTCCTTTCCCTCTTTCAGATGAGGAGCAGACAGCTGACATAATTCCAGTCTAAACAAGTGCAGTCAGTTGCTGGGAAACTGCATTAACTAGCGCTCACTTAGTTCTAACAGAAGGTCAAAGTCATGTCAATTTATTATCAAAGGACTTACATGTCACCATTATTACCTAGAGATTCATTTGCTTGCAGGCATTTACAGAAAAATAAAGAAATACAATAGAATTTCTGAGAAACTATACATGACAAACAACCAATGTGTAAAAGACATTGTACAAATCAAAAAGAAAAATACTGAGAACATGAGTTGTAGAGTTCTGAACATAGATTTATATTTACAAAATTCATTCTGGAATCTTAGTGTAAAGTTCCATTTTACATTCTTTTACTCCTTAACCAGCTTGCCTTAAATGGCGAAGTGTTTTACACTTTGCAAAACATGCTGCCCTGGAATTTGTAGTTCAGGGTCATAGCAGCTGAATTAGAGCCAACCCTGGAGAAAGCTCCTGACAAAGATCTAGAAGTCTCTGATGTACATTTCCCATCTTAGACATTACTAGGCTTCACACTGGCAGTGGGATCTCTGATGGCCAGCAATTGTGATGTCATCAAACTCACACAGCAGCCAATCACATTGAAGAATTCTCACCAGAGAGCTGACAGAGCAGAATTTGCGGCTTTGTACGCCTTTAAACTCTCACATCATGCAACAAAGCACAATATCTTCAAGAAAATATACAATACAAATAGACTGTAAATACCTTAAGTTCAAAACAGATCAGATTTTTGCAGTTTGGACTGGAGGAACTCAATCTGTGGAAGAGCAAGGGTTTGGTGAAATAAATTGATGGGTTTCTCTGTTCTACTGTGCTTTTGTGTATATCTGACATTCTTACCATAACATCCACAAAAATATTTTAACACTACCACTGTGCAGGCTAATTGTTACACTGAAATACTTAGGACAGTTAATTAAAAAGTATACCAGCATTTCAACACAATAATCTTTTATTTAAAAAAACTTGATTTAACTGTCAAAGTACTTCCTGTTCTGGGCATCAACAATTGCCAAGATAGTGATGGACATTTTTAACCTCAGTAGTTACACATTAAAAGTAGTAATGCATATGTTGGGCCTTGTTTGCATCTGGATTCTAAAGCAGCATAGCAGTGTGAGGGTAAACTGAGAATTGTGAAACGCAGAATGGCCAAACATTGATCTTCTAACATCCAACATTCACTTGACAAAATGAACAAGTCTAATACTTATCAAAGCAGTTTACTGTTGTAAATGTCACTTTCATCATTCATGTTGAAAATTCACTAGTATTTGTACTAAGCACACGTCACGTTGGCAAGCGATGTGTTGAATTAATGTGAGAACATCTTTGTAAAAAAAAAATAAAGTATGAATTAAACTAAGGATGTTGATTTTTTAGATGTGTGCAACAAATTTTCATGCACTTATATCAACTATAAATGGCTGCAGAAAATTAAAAGGCTTATTATGAAGTGTGGAGATCCAAATTAATGGGAAGGAGAGACAAGGAAGGGTTAATGTGATGTGCTGCTCAACAGCAGGACGGTCAATGATGGGGAAACAATCCACTTTCACCAGATTATTACATGGGGGAGTATGCCCAGGATCTTGGCCTGCGGCCTGGGAGTTCTCCATGTTAGCATTTAATAGCTCTTCCCCTTATGATTTACCCAGAATTAACACAATTCCTTGGTAAGAAGTATCTGATAGGCTCCACAGAATCCTTCCTTTTGGCTGCGGGCATGGGTTCAATCCTGGGCCTTTCGTTATCTCCACAAGTGAAGAGTTATGGACCACATCCACACAGATGCAGACCCTTTCACCCAAAGAGTCTATGCCAACCATGGTGCCCTCCCAGCCAGTCCCATTTTCCAGCGTTCAGCCCATATATCTCTAAGCCCTACCTCTCCATGTATCTGTCCAAGTGCTTCCCAAATGATACTACTGTACTTGACTCAACCACTTCCTCTGGAAGCTCATTCCATGTAATCACCTCCCTCTGAGTGAAAAGGCTGCCCCCGCCCCAGGCCACTTTATAAGTCTTCTTCTTTCACCCTAAACACGTCACCTAATTTCGGGCTCCAATACCTTGGCAAAAACACCAGTATCATCCTTCTAATTTTAAACACCTTTACACAGCCACCCATTCATTCTCCAATATTCTATTGAATAAAGACCTCACGAGGCTAACCTCTCCCTATAACTCAGACTCTCTGGTCCTGGTAAAATCCTGTCTTTTTCACGCTCTTTTTGGTTTAACCATATCTTTTCCTCTATAATGCCCTTGAGGACTTTTCCCTCGTACATTTGTTCACAGGAAGTGGACAATGCTGCCATTTATAGCTCATCTCCAATTGTCACTAACATGACAGTCAGCCATGAATCAACATGTTGGAGGTCCTGGAATCACTTGTAGAGGATAAAATTTGGTTTTCTAAAGTACATTAGTGAACTGGGTGGGAAGGGGGGTTGCAGTAATCCACTAGTTTCATCAGGATTACCATAACTGCAAATATCTTTTTAACATAGTTTTATTTGACATCTGGAATTTTTTCATGTTCTAGCTGCTGTAATGGGATTCAAATGTGTCTTTTGGGTTAAGTCATAGAACAGTTAAGGCCATGTAGTCTGTGGTGAACTCGATCTGCCTCGTTCCATCGACCTGCACCTAAACCATTGGCCTCCATACCCCTCCCATCCATGTATGTGTTCAAATTTCTTTCAAACGCTGAAATGAAGCCTGCATCCACCACTTGCACTGGCAGTTCACTCTACACTCTCACCGCCCTCCGAATGAAGTTATTCCTCATGTTCCCCTTAAACATTTCACCTTTCACCCTTCACCCTTAATCCATGACCTCCACTTCCAGTCTCACCCGACCTTAATGGAAAAGGCCTGCCTGTATTTACCCTGTCTATACTTCTCAATCTTGCATACTTCTATCAAATTTTTCCCACACTCTCCTGTGCTCTAGGGAATTAAGTCCTAAACTATTCAACATCTCCTATATGTCAAGCCCTCAAGAACTAGCAATATCCTTGTAAATTTTCTGTGCACTCTTCCAATCTTAGTGACATCTCTCCTTTTAAGTAGGTGACCAAAACTGCACACAGTACCCCAAACTAGGCCTCACCAATATCTTAGACAATTTCAACACAACATTCTAACTCCTTTACTCAATAAATTGATTTATGGAGCCAAATGTTCCAAAAGCTCTCTTTACGACTCTAGCTACCTGTGATGCCACTTTCAAGGAATCATGGACCTGTATTCCAGATCCCTCTGTTCTACCACACTTCTCAGAGCCCTACCCTGGTTTGTCCTCCCAAAGTTTACTACCTCACACTTGCCTGCATTAAATTCCATCTGCCATTTTTTAGTCCGTTTTTCCAGATGGTCCAGATCCCACTCCAGACAGCCTTCCTCCCTGTCCACTCTTGGTGTCATTCACAAATTTACTGATCCAGTTTGCTACATTGACATCCAGATCATTGATATAGATGACAAACAAGAATGCACCCAACACCAATCCCTGTGGCACACCACTAGTTACAGGCCTCCTGTCATAGACACTACCATCTACAACCACTGTCAGGCGTCTCCTGCAAAGCCAATGTCAAATCCAATTTACTCCCACATTTTGAATGCCAAGTGACTGAACCTACTGATCTACAAGAGATGCTAGAAGTACACACACAAAATACTCCAGCAAGTCAGGCAGCATCTGTGGAAGGGAATGGATCTACTGTTTCAGGTGTCTGGATGTTCACCCAGTAACTTAACCATTGGGGCCCACCGTTGTTCAAGGTCACCCAAGGATATTGCATCCTAGCTATCTACTTGAGATGCAGGCCAGTACTCAAAGCATCGAAGTACGATATGGAGAGTAAGCTGTTGCATATGCAGAAGGCTCCCCCTCTCATTGCAGCTGATGAATCCAAAAGAACGGCAGAGATCGAAACAGTTTGGTACCAGCGGCATCTGCAGGAGTTGCCAGTCAGTATTAAACTCAATATAGGAATGTCTTAGGGCTCCAGCTCTGGGTTTTTCCTTGGGATTTACTCCTGAAGCCTTCCCCATGAGTGGGTATGGCCGCAAGGCGGCAGAGGTTTGAGATCAGTGTTCCTACCCCTGATGAGATGCCAACCATAGCTGATGAGCTCCATCTGCCCAAAGTGAATGGTTTTAAGATGCCAGTAGCTCACCTCTGCCCCTTCTCCTGTCAGTAGAGACAGCCCCACTGGGCTTAGTAACTACACACGTGAAGCCCAGGAAATGGACTTCGTTGTCAGAGGCTATTTGAAGAACACTTCTATCTGTAGCATCTGTACTCTGGAGTACTGAGCTGCCAGTCCAGCCCATTCCACAACCATTCGTCTAGCTGTCATACCACCATTTCATGTGCCTGTTTAAGCCCTGAGCTCACCTGCCTTCCCTGTGAGGCTTCTTGCATCAAAATGAAATATTAGACCTTTCTAGCTCCCTGCATTGCCAACTGAACTTGTTCACTTGAATTTCTAATTACATTTTATTTCTTAATTTTATAATTTGCCTGAACTGTTTCATCTGCCACACTATCATTTAGGATTCCACACTTATGCTAGTTTAGTTTAAATTCTGCTCACTATATTATACCTCCGAGCTAGGATATTAGTCTTTCTCCAGTTCAGAGGCAACCCATCCCTCCAGTACAGGCCACCTCTGCCCCAGAAGAGGTCCCAGTGGTACAAGAACCTGAATCCTCCTTGCATCAGCTCCTCAGCTATGTGCCCCGTCCTCCTATTCTTACCCTCACTAGCACATGGCACTGGACGCAATCCAGCAATTACAACTCCAAAAAGGTCTGTCTTTTTAACCTTCTCCTTAACTCTCTACATTCACATGGTGAAACCTCATCCCTTTAACTAACCTATGCAGACGATATCAATGTGGACACACCCACTCACTTATCCTATTTGCATACCTTTGCAGCTACAACATACTTTCCTTTTTCCCTTCAGGCATTTAGGAAACCCACAAATTTAGCACAATTCAGAAAATTGGGACAAAGTTGGGTAGGCATGTGGTCCTGATGAAGGGTCTTGGCCCAAAATGTCAACTATTTATTTCTATCCATTTATACTGCCTGATCTGCTGAGTTCCTCCAACATTTTGTGTGCACTGTTCTTGATTTCCAGCAGTGGCAGAATCTCTTGTGTACAATTTACCGCTGTATTATTAGTACCGTCTTATAAAGTGTTGGGCTTGCAGTACATTCACTGTCACACTCCACTAGTTACACATTCTTACTATTCTTTGCCTCTTGTTGGCCCAGCCATCTTCTATTGGCACCAATACATTACCTCCTACACCATGAGCTTTTATCTTCCACAATAACCTTTCAGCAACATTTATTAAATGTCTTCTGTATTTTTATTGCTTTTTTTTAAAATCTAAGTACACCCACCAGTCTCACTTTATCCAGAGTGCATGTTACATGCTCAAAAAACCTTAATAAATTGATTCAAACACAACTTTTCTTTTCCCAAAACCATATCGACTGACCTGATTTCCTTTAATTTTCCCAGGTGCCCTGCTGTAATGTCCATAATTAACATTTTAATATTAACAGACCTGTAGCTTCCTGTTATCTATTCTCCTCCCTTTTTGAATAAAGTAGCTGCTTTAATTATTTTTCAATCTAATGGAAACTTCCCAAGTCCAGGGAGTTTTGGAAAATTAAAACAAACTCAACAATCAATGGGAGAAAAAGGTGGACTGGAGGAAGACAGGAGCCTTGTGAACAGCACAGTGACACTACTAGTAGAGCTGTTACCTCACAGCACAGGAACCCAAGTTTAATTCTGACCTCCAGTACTGTGCAGAGTTTTGCACATACATTTCCTTCAGATGCTCCGGTTTCTTTCCACATCGAGGTTGGTAGGTTCAATGGTCACTGTAAAACTGACCTTAGTGCATGGGTGAGTGGTACAATCTGGTTGGAGTTAACGTGAATGTGGGGAGTACAAGAAGTGGGATTTGTGTTGATGGGTGTTTGATCAACATGGACCTGATAGAACAAAGTGCCCACTTTCATCCTGTTTCGTTTCCTCTATCACTCAAGCAGGGAAATTAAATTTGACCATTATTCTGTTCAGGGCTGGAAACCGCCACCACTGCCTGTAAGGAATGAGCTTGTACGTTTTCCCTGTGACTGCGTGGCGTTCTTCCAGGTGCTCCAGTTTCCTCCCACATTCCATAGCCATACTGGTTGATAGGCTAATTGTTAATTGTGCCGCGATTAGGATAGAAGTAATTGGGGGATTGCTGGGTGGCGTGGTTTGAAGGGCCTATTCCATGGTGTAGCTGAATAAATAAGTGTAGTGATCTCAAGGGTCTCCTAGTTCTCTAGTTCATAAGCCTTCCTTCTGCCAAGTATTTTGTTCAGACTTGCCTGTTCTTTTAGAACATAGAAGCTAACCCGTTCTATCACTACAGCCAATGCTTGCTGCTGCCTTGGGAAGTTTGGATTTGAGTTCTCATCACCTTTTTTAAGTGCTGTGTGGTAAAGTGAGGTATGCGCAAAATAACGCGAACACGAGGAAATCTGCAGATGTTGGAAATTAAAGCAACACACATAAAAAAATGCTGGTGAATACAGCAGGCTAGGCAGCCTCTATAGGAAGAGGTACAGTCGACGTCTCGGCCCAAAACGTCGACTGTACCTCTTCCTATAGATGCTGCCTGGCCTGCTGCATTCACCAGCATTTTTTATGTCTGTTGCTTTATGTGCAAAATAACGTGTGTTATAATCACCCAAATTCTGCAATAAGTATCTACTTTGGGCACAAGGTACTACAACCTTTTGCCCAGTTTTACAATTTTCTGCAAGAGACCTAATTTGGCATTGGCTAAGACCATCAAAAGGTTCAAACTAATTGCCATGCTTATGGAAGGCTGCAGATGTTGAAATCTGGAGCAACACATAGAAAGCTGCAGGAACTCAGCAGGTCAGTCAGCATCAATAGAGGGAAATAGACCATTCCCATTTTTGGTCAAGACCCTGCATCAGAACCAGGCATACTCTAGAAATTTAAAGTGCTGATCAAATCTGTGACCACCTCTGGAAGACTGGCATCAAACTAGCTAACGTCCTTGGGTATGCACCTTGAAACATTTTCTAACTGCTACAGATGCTACATAAATAATGAAGCTATCCTTGTACAGAACTCCCTGCCCCATTAATTTTATTTGCATTTTTTAAAATTTGTATTTAAGCATTCGACTTACTGCCATCATTAATTAGGCACATTTTCCTCTTCTTGATGCTTTACACTGTGTAACTAGGTAATAATGATGCAATATGGTTTCTCCTTCATGTAGAGAACTGTTGCCCTATAATACATTCTAAAAGCATCAAGAGAAAGTTAAACTCAGGTTAACTTTAAATGTCATAAATATTGAATCCTATACTTCAATGAGATCCATCGGATTTACAAAGTTGAAGTAATAAACCTGATGAAAAAAATTTTTAAAATGCAGATCCTGGAAAATCTGAAATTTAAACAAAATGTTGGAAGCATTCAACAGATCAGCAACAGATGTCGAAAGAGAAATAGAGTTAATATTATGAATCAGATTCATCAGCAGAACTCAAGTGCTCCCGGCATTTTCTGTAAGATTGATGGAACGTTGGGAAATGTCTATTCTTTGCCCAGGGGTTGTATCAATTAGTCAAACTCTTGAAGTTTCAACTGTACGATGGATTTAAAGATGCAATTTGTTTGCTGTCTATGGCAACAGTCTTCAAGATGTTACGATCCTTTTTAAAAAAAGATTTGTTTTATTTGTCACATGTATATTGTAACACAGTGAAATTCATCACTTGCTCCAAATCAAATCAGCTAGGATTGTGCTGGGGGCAGCCTCTAAGCGTTGTCATGCTTCCAGCACCAACACAGCATATCCACAACTAACTAACCCTTGAAGGGTTCGTGTCATTTTTACCAATTGTATAAATGCTATATGGAATGGAAAATCTAGTATTATTGCATGTTCAAGCAGAATGGACTACACACACTACAGGTTTAGAATGACATTTGTGTTAACAATTGCCCCTGGTCTGACCCTCAACTCAACAGTTTCTCTTCCAGATTGAACCATCACCATAAATTGTACTGTTTTGCTTCAGTTAAACTATAAAATGCCCACTGAACCCATTGACCCTATGGACATAACCAACATGAGACTGCAGGGCATTGTCCTTTTAAAACCCACTCATCTTTCAACAAGATTATGGTTCATCTACCTTGATTCTACCTTCCCATCAGTATCCAGAAATTAACAGCATCCTGATGGAGTTCTGGGATAGCAAATTATAGATTCCAAAACATGGATGGAGACATTTCTCACCACTTCCTCCTGTGTGGTAGCGTCAAACCTTTGCTGAAAAGTAAAAAAAATCCACCTAATTCTTGCAAAAGTCCAATTTTTAAATAAATGTTAATCTGCTCCCAGGAAAAGTTCTACAATCAGACCTTAAACTTTTTGGGGTCCAACAAGAGACAACTGCCAGTGAGATTTGAGTTCTAACTGCATGACCTTAAAAACATGCTCATACAAATAAATTAAGCACTCTTTAAATTATTTCTGCAAACATTCAGAAAACTTTATGAACAAGGCAGAGTTAGCTCCTTGAGGTCTCCACCTTGTGGTGAAACATTGTTTAATAGGAGCCAGAGTGCCAATTGTTCAGATTGCTGCCACTTCCTTTAAGATGCTCATACACAAAAATTTCAAGTTTTCTCTGTGGAACCACTCAGGCTAATTGATGCCAAAACCTTAAAACCCAGTAACAATAAGGGACTAGTGGTAACACCATGCACACTTTGCAAATAGATTTACAAGATAAAGGAGGCACTTCATGCAATAGACGTACTGTCATCAAATTCTTATTCCATCTCTTTAGTTTCAAATTTAGGGACAGCATATTGATTCAAGTATGACATTTGCACACACTGTGCCAAAACTCATGTAATTTTATTTCTCATCTTCTAACTCTCACTGGACCAGGGTCTAGAGTTGTGCTGCCACTGAACATTGTGGTTTGGGCACTTTGCAACAGACTGTCGAACGTTTTGTGGATACATTGTTAGAAATAAAAGCAGTGTGACACATTGTCAGAGTATATATTAAATTGATGGTAAAATGAACCTTTAAGAACATAGCTTTTATGTTCTAAAAGAACAGATAAGTCTGCCTGTCCATTGAGTAGCTCAGAAGCACAGCATTTCACCCTAAAGTTCAGTGTGTGGTACAGAAAGTAAATTGAGTCTATATATTAAACAGAACAAGTTTCTTACCTCTCCAGAAATCAGTGTACAAGAACTTCCATCATACTTTCCCAATAAAGACCAACTATAACACAGCTCAAAGTCTCAGATACCAGGTAGACCCTGCCAAGTTTGACAGTTAATTAAGCCACAAACTCAGGGATATCAGCTGTCAAAATGGAATTACTGCAAATGTGGCTGTTTGTAAGATTCCAATAGAGAAAAAAAACTGGAGGCAGCCATGGCATAGTCATAGAGTAATTCAACACAACAGGTCCTTCAGCCCAAGTGGTCCATGCCAACGACAGCATCTTCCATATTCAGCCCATAACCCTTCCCCTCCATGTAAAGAAAAAGATCTTTTTACATGTACCTATCCACATACCTCTGAACTGTTCCAATGGTAACCACCTTGAGCACATACTCAGCACAGAAATTAACATTCAAATCAACTCATCTGCTGAGATTTTTATTGTCCATTGCCATTCACCTCACCCAGAGTGAGTCACAGAAAGGATAAAATAAATAAGCCATGTTGAATTTTCCCTCATTATAGCACAAGTTGAACCAGCAAACTGCTTTTGAAATGCAGTCATTATTTTGTATGGGGAAATTTTATGTTTCACTGAATGAGGGAGATGTAGGCCAAGATATGAAAACTGTAAGTCCTTTAAACAGCTCAACAGATCTTTTGCATGCTTATCAGCTGATAGGCTACTCAGCTTCCAGCTTAAGAACACAGCACACCATTGTGTTAGATTAGAGAATTTTCTGACAGGAGGCAAAGTTCTACCAATACAGGACAAACGCAAAGGTACAGATGAAGGTCAAATCAAAATGCAAAGCTGAAGGCATCAAATCAAGATTGTGGACAAAAGTGTAAGTTATATGGGCATGAAAATAGAGGAAGTCAACAGTGTGTGCTGTGCACCATTCATTAGCAGTGGGCAGGGCCTACAGACTAGTTTATTGACACCAGAGGAAAAAGAGCATTATGAACTAATATATGTTGTACAGATAACAATGTTTAGCAGCTGGGACAAATATTAAAGCATTTTAGTATGAAATTAATCTATAGTGTTGGTTGTTAGAAAATTATATTACAATTTTTGAGGTTTGGCTGCTTAAAACTACTCAATTTCCTCCCTCTCCCAACTAAATTTTCAAATCCACATTATAAAAGAAATTGCCTTCATAAATTTGACATAGTGCAATGGCCAAGTGAACACCAGCTGTTGCTCCTTGTCTGATAACACCTTCTGGCAGTAATTTTCATTCTCCACCTCCTCAGTGCTAACAGAGGCTTTACCAAGCAGAGTTTCCTTCCTATCAATAAACCTGCCCCCCACCCCCCTCATAACTTTGCTTAATCTTTTCAACCAACATTTCTGGAGTCTAACAGAACCACAGATAATTTTCTAGGCACACAAAATTGGTTTTTATTTAGTAAATTCCTATCTATTTGATACTCCAATTGACTTATTCAACCAGCACATGAAAGTGATGGCTAGCAGGCATATGGCAGTGCATCCAGTATTTCATATGATTTTCTCCGTATGTAAAATTATGAGGAGCATAGATAGAGTTACTAGCCAGAGCCTTTTCCCCCCATTGTGGAAGGGCATAGATTTAAGGTGGGGGGGGGGGGGTTTGGGGAAGGCTTAAAGTAGATTTGTGAGGCAAGTTCTTTTGTATCACAGACAGTAGAAGGTGCTGGAAGCAGACATGGTATCAACACTGAAGAAGCATTTAGACAGACACGTGAAATGGAAGGGGACAGAATAATATAAACAAAATTCGCATTGTGGTCAGTATAATCTCTGTAATTTTGAACGCTTGACCTAATTACTGCAATTAGGATTAAGATTTGCTTCTGAGGTCCCTTCCGTTCAAGGCAACAAGTGGTTCAGGCAAGTCATAAGAAAAAAATTATATGGGTTGCATCTAGCCTAAAACTAGTGCAGGACCTCCAGACCTTGCTTTATAAAAGCAGCATCTCATCACTAACTTCTCCAGTGTATTTAATAATTTACTAAATTTGCATGTTAAATCTCCATTAAAGCCTGCCATAGAAAAGTCTGCTAATTGAGAATGTACTTACATACTGTTAGTGCCTCACTAATCCATCTCACTCATCCATTGGGCATAATATTAAGCATTTAATCACATTCCAGCAAATGCACAATTGCTTTTCCAAATACACTTACAGTTGCAAGTCAAAAGTTTGTGAACCTTTTTGCAATCTCATTTTCTGCAAAAATTACTCGCAAAATGTTGTCTAATCTTCATTTAAGTCACAATAATAGACAAACACAATCTGCCTAAACTAATAATACACAAGCAATTGTACTACTTCTTGTCATTACTGAGTACACTATTTAAACAATCATAGTTTAGGTTCCAAAAATTATGTGAACCTCTGGGGTAATGCCTTCTGCAAAAGCTGTTTGGAGTCAGGTGTTCCAATCTATGAATGCTGAAGGAAGTGAAAAAGAACCGAACAGTAACAGCAAAAGACCTGCAGAAATCTCTAGAACTTTCTAAAGTCTTTGTCCATGTGTCCACTGTGAAAAATATACTGAACAAGAATGGTGTTCATGCAAGGACACCACAGAGGAAACCACTGCTCTCCAAAAGAAAACATTGCGGCATGTCTCAAGACTGCAAAAGACCACCTGGATGTTCTATTGTGCTTCTGGGACAATGTTCTATGGTCGGATGAGACAAAAGTTGAATTTTTTGGCAGAAATGCACATCTCTATGTTTGGAGGTAAAAGGAAACTGCACACAGACACCAAACCGCATCTCAACAGTGAAGCATGGTGGAAGGAGCATCGTGGTTTGGGGCTGCTTTGCTGCCTCAGGGCCTCGGCAGCTTGCAATCATTGAAGGAACAATGAATTCAAAATTGTATCAAGACATTTTACAGGAGAATGTCAGGGTAGCGGTCTGTCACTGAAGCTTAACAGAAGTTGGATGATGCAACAAGACAATGATCTGAAACACAAGAATAAATCAACAGAATGGTTTAAAAATAAGAAAGTTTGTGTTTTAGAATAGCCAAGTCAGAGTCCTGACCTTATCTCGATTGAGATGCTCAATTGACTTGGAGAGCTGTTCATGCAAGGCATCCCAGAAAAGTGATGAACTGAAAACTATTTTGTATGGAGGAATGGTCTAAAATTCCTCCTCACCATTCTGCTAAACTGATCAGCAGTTACAGGAAACGTTTGGTCGAGGTTATTGCTGCTAAAGGACGTTCTACCAGCTATTACATACAAGGGTTCACATACTTTTTCCAGCCTGGACTGTGAATGATTAAACAATGTGTTCAAAGAAAGACATGAAAAGTACAATTGTTTGTGTGTTATTAGTTTAGGCAGATTGTGTTTGTCTATTATTGTGACTTAGATGAAGATCAAACCACATTTTATGAGTAGTTAACGCAGAAAACCAGGTAATTGCAAAAGGTTCATAAAACTTTTCTTGCAACTGTATGTGATTTACCTTTATCAAAAATCCTATTTTTCTTTGTTTTAATCCATTTTTCCTTTTCTAATTTATCGGCATTCTCATAATTAACACTAACATTACAATGTTACACTCATCACTTCTTAAGGCACTAGATGCATTGGCTTCAACAGCTTGCATTAGCAGCAAGTTACAAAGTGAAACATTCAAGAAGATGCATCCAGATGCAGTGAGATGTGCCATTTCTGAACCATTATCTTTTCAATGCTGAAATTTTTAAAAAGCTTGATTATGATCTAATTCAAGTGCAAAATCTCAGGTGAAAACAACAAAATTCCCTGCATTTGAAAAAAAAACATACAGTAGCTTTGCGCAGAGTTAATAATAGATTTAAAGAAATGCAGATTTACTAGGTTAGAATAAATATAAAACTCTAAAACTCTCAAACCTGTGAACCGGCATTGCCAAATACCCAATCTTATGATCTAAAATATGGCAATATTTGACTGCTGCAGCTATCAATAGCAGATCTTCATTTTGTTTCATCCTCTGTACCTTAAAACATAACATCTTGAACCAAGCCCAGTTCTATTGAAGGGTCATTGACCTAAAACAGTAAATGTTTCTCTCTCCAAGGATACTATTAGATGTTCTGAGTACTTTCAGTACTGTACTTTGTTCCATTGCAAAAGAAATTTAAAGTATGATTTTGAGAGTACATTCAGACATTGAGTGCTTCTCACTAGTAAATTGTCAGCAACAACAGGGCTTTCCTCCAACATTATGAATTGCAAACAAAATCAAAAATGCTGGAAGAATTCAGCCCATCAAGCATCATCAATGGAAGGGAAAGCTAGTTAACATTTCAGGTCAAAGACATTTGAACTGCTAACCAATTGTGAATAGCTAGTTTGATAGTGCACACTTATGAATTGCTGATTTGGGCTATACAACATACTAAGCAGTTTTAACATTACATTGACTCAAAAACCAGTGTTACCTAAATCAAAACAAGTTGCTTGAAAGCAGTGGTATGCCTACCAACACATGTAAATGTGCAAAACTAATCAGCTAAAATGGAAATAAAAGCAATTAACTACTGTTCAGGTTTGCACACTGTATCTTCAGCTGCTTGATCTTTGTGTCTTCAATTTTTGCACCAACTTTTTTTCCTGGGATTTCACTGGTAGAGAGCAATAAAGCAAGCCCACATATTTAGAAGCAAGATTTTTTTTCACAAAATTATGACAATAATAGATATGCAGAAATGTTCACATCAGGAAATAAGATTGTAATTCCCCTGAGTTATTCTTAAATAATGGTAAACTGTTTTATCCACTCATGGCTGGCTTTCTCCCTCCACCCATGGCTGTGCCTTAACAGCCAACCACATCATTAATAGAATCATAGAAAACCTACAGCACAATACAGACCCTCCGGTCCACAAAGCTGTGCTGAACATGTCCTTACCTTAGAAATTACCTAGGGTTACCCAAAGCCCTTTATTTTTCCCAAGCTTCATGTACCGATCTAGGAGTCTCTTAAAAGACCCTATCATATTCGCCTCCACCACCATCACCGGCAGCCCATTCCATGCACCTACCACTCTCTGCATAAAAAAAACTTACCCCTGATATCTCCTCTGTACCTACTTCCAAGCACCTTAAAAACTGTGCCCTCGTGCTAGCCATTTCAGCCTTGGGTAAAAGCCTCTGACTATCCACACAATCAATGCCTCTCATCATCTTATACACTCTATCAGGTCACCTCTCATCTTCCGTCGCTCCAAAGAGAAAAGATCGAGTTCACTCAGCCTATTCTCATAAGGCATGCTCTCTAATCCAGACATCATCCTTGTAAATCTCCTCTGCACCCTTTTTATGGTTTCCACATCCTTCCTGTAGTAAGGCAACCAGAACTGAGCACAGTACTCCAAGTGGGGTCTGACGAGGGTCCTATATAGCTGCAACATTACCTCTCGGCTCCTAAACTCAATCCTACGGTTGATGAAGGCCAATGCACTGCATGCCTTCTTAACCACAGAGTCAACCTGTGCAGCAGCTTTGAGTATCCTATGGACTCAGACCCCAAGATGCCTCTGATCCTCCACACTGCCAAGTCTTACCGTTAATACTATATTCTGCCATCATATTTGACCTACCAAAAGGAACCACCTCATACTTATTGATGTAGGACAACAAACAGTGAAGCAACAGACTAGATATCAGGAGTTTCTAATATTGTATTTATCAACACTGTAAACACAGAAACCAAAACAAATAAACACATCATTGACAGAAGTGACCACGTTGGACATTCCCAATCTTAGCTTTCACATCAACAGTCTTGATTCCGAATAATGCTTTAAGTTGATTTAAATAAAATGATATTTATGTGCTTTAAATATTGCATGAATGCAGAGGTAGATGGTCAAAAAATTCTGAAATAGTGTCAGGAGATAGTATTAAACAATGACAACATTAACATGTAAAAAGTAGCTGAGTTTATAGATAACTAACCATTAAGGATAAATGCACTTAACATTAAAGGAGAGTCAACTAAAGAGGAAAGGAGGGGAATAAACCTCACAGACAATGGCACTGATAGTTTATCATTTTATTAACATTTATAGATACCCCAGTTTTTTTTTAAATGGTCAATGTCAAAAGATAAATGTTTTTCTGCAACTGAAGGTTCCTTTTCTCCAGAAATTAAAATGACAACTGGATAATCAAATATTTTTTCATCAAAACTCAGTTACTAGTTTACAAAAATTAGTACAACAGATTACATAAATAAACTAAATCACTTTAAATAGGCCTTGTACAGTTGACCAAAGCAAATGACTTTGGCAAGTTTTCTGCAGCTGCAGAAAAACTCTCCCTGGACTTTTTAAAACACTCATCTAATTTGCTTTGAACCTTTACTACACAGTTTGCCTTTTGCAGGGCTAATCGCAATCTGTGAGATTCCTATTATCATTTTTTTTCTAACATTGGCTCTGTGAAATTTAAGTAATGAAATTACACATTACAATATTGGTATTTAAAATTTATACAAGATTCATAGCTCATTACCTTTATACAAAACTGATTCTTTCCATATACATTAGGGTAAGCACGATACCAAATCGTGTCATTACTTCCCACAATCTGCTCATATATATATTCAAAAACAAAAACTGGCATTCTGCCTCAGAAACAAACTTGTCCATTCTTACATTAATTATAATACAAATGTATTTCAATTTCATATTTAAAAGAACAAAACTGGAATTTTCTTATCAAAGAAACCCAGCATTTTTATACTTTACAACTTATAAATGCAACATGTCAATTGGCAGAATACCAGAGCTTATTTTTCATGTAGATCAGGACTGCACCTTGACTTGCAGTACTTGATTAGGATTTCAGAAACTAGTCTATTACACAACACCTTGACGGTCCTGATGGTCTTGACGGTTGCAGTGAATCCAAATGACATCTTAATTGAGAGCTGGGAAATTATGTTATTAGGCACAAATTACATGGCGCAGGGTTGAGGGTTGCAGAAATGTGTCGAGAGGCTAACACGTGCATCCACGGTCTCACGAATCCATTCAATTATAAAGAAAAAATAAACATCTAGCTTCCCAAAGGCAAATGACTTCTTACTCTAGAGTTTGTGAGACTGGATTATTTTCCTAAAACTGAAAATGCAAGGTGGAAAGGCAAGAGCTTCAAAGGGATGTACAGAGTAACTCCAAAGAAATAAAATCAGATTTTTTTTTAATATTGACTGAAAATTAGAAGATAGTAAACAAATTCATAGTACAGTATCTGTTGAATAACTGCAATTTGTCCCATAGACACGTTCAATATAAGGCAATCTTTTCATTAAAGATGTACAGTGAATTAGTATTTTTAAATAGCAGTAAATTTGCATTGCTAATTTAATTGGCCAATTTCTCTACCCTATACATAAATTCTCCAACAATGAAAAAGTCTGAATCACTAAAACACCATCACTAAGTGTGCACCCAAACCAAAACTATACATCAAAAAAGGAAATGTTTTGATTTAAAAAATCCAAACAATGAAAAAAAAAATTGTAATTCAATACAAGTACTAACAATATGACAAAATTATAGGCCAAGGATTCACCCTGGACAAAATGAAAGCAAAAGCATTATAGTTTAAATAAGTTATTTACCATGCTAAGAACAAATCTTAATTAAGGGTTCAATCAACCGACTTAAGAAACCAAATGCCAGAATTGTTCCCCAAATACATATTTAAGCATGGTAAAATTGTTTCACTTCATATACAATGCAACAGTGCACACTTGTAATAGAATCAATACAAAATGTCCAAACCCATACTAAAGATCTTTTTTAACATATGTCAGGAAGCAGTCACACAGAAATATTAGGTATGGCTATCTTGAAATTTCCTCTGCATTCTGGAGTAAAATTTTATATGGTTCACTGTTTAATACAGCTAGCTAATTCTACTTTACATCAATACTGGGAGCACAAAATTGCGGAGGCCACATACTAGCCAATGTTATCACCAACAGCGCGACCTAAAACGGCCTGACGACATATGGGACACGTGGAGTTTTCAGACAGCCAGCGATCGATGCAGTGAACATGATACTCATGTGAGCAGGGAAGCTTGCGAAGCTTGTTGCCAGCAGTGTACTCACTAATGCATACGCTGCAGGTTTTAATTGCATCGCTCTCCCCAAAATTTCTTGTGGACAGGTTGTCAATTTGCTCTTTAGTCAGTCCCCTTGGCTGATCATCCTCATCTTCATCATTTAGCAAGAAGAAATGGGCAAGCCTAAGTATAGGCAAAGTGCCACTTTCTTCAAGTCCAAACAAGCCTCGAGTCTGCTGAGCTTCTCTTCTCCTTGCACCAGTTGTACTATCTGTTTCACTGTCATTCCGCTGCACTCCTGCCTGCTGCTCTCCTGTTCTACCTATTGAAGCAACGTTTGGAGACTCACTTGTGCTGTTCTGTGACTCGGAGACTTCCTGCACTGGATTTCGGCCCCTGTTGCTTGTTTCAGAGTCACTGTCACTGTCCACAAAGGAACTCAATTCCCCACCCATCATTATTCGGCGCAGTATGGTTTGGAGAGCAACCGAGGCAGCCTCCCCAAGACCCGAATCAGAAATCCTGCGAAAAGGAATCCGAATGGTGCTTACATAAGTTCGCACCCCTGCTCTCTCAGAGCGGGAGAAAGTGCGCCTCAGTCCACCACGCTCACTTTCATACACAACTGTGTTGTCTGTTGTTTGGGATCTTGAGCGGGTCCTGTTAGCTATACTATCTCTATCTGTATTTTCACCAGGTCTTACCCTTCTCACTTGCAGATCTAACATAATGGTAGGTGGTCGTCGTCCAGCTGTAGATGAATCATTGGAGGAAGCTTCTGTAGGATCAACCGCTTCTTGGGAAGACTCTCTAGGTTCACTTGACTCAGACACTGAGAAAGGATTAGTTACTCCCGTCAACCCTTCATCTCCAACCCGACTCTGCCTGGACACTACGTGCTGCCTAGTTCTGGAACTTCCTTCTGTCCCACTCTCTGAACTGGACCTCACGGACCGGAGGGAAGTCTGGCGTCGTGATCTACTTGTTCCTTCAACTGGATGCAAGGGTGAACGGCTTCGATTGCTTCTTGTTCTAGAGGACCTTCGACGTTCTGGACTTCTGCTTCTGCCAGTTTGTACACGACCTTGAGGTGGCTGGGTTTCAAGGTCTTGTCTAAAAGGTTCAGATCTGTTTTCATAAGAAAATTCCCCATTTGGTCTTCTACTCTGTCTAGTAACACCAGTCTCAGACCTCTCTGGTTCACTTTGGACACTTTCCTCTGTTACGGTTACTGGTGGAGCTGTTACTGCTTGTGCAGGTTGTGCTGTTGTTGGTGGGGATGGGTTTATGTTTCTAGATGGTACAGGTGTCACAGCTTCTTCTGTTGGTGGCAATGTTGTTCCTGCATTCGAAGTGTCCATGAGCTGCTCACTTTCCATCTCGGCACTTTGATCGATTCTACCTCGACTGACATTGATTTCCAAGCTGAATCTAAAATCACCACTTGTTGGATTTGTACGACTGACTGCTCTCCATGAGCGATTCCCACTCTGCCCACTTCTCGTCGTGTTACCCGTCTGTCTAAAAGCATTCAACCACTCCAGAAGTGAATCGCCACTTGACCCTTCGTCCAAACCTTCAGCACCTACAGGGACAAAACAAATAAACATCAATAACTGAAAAACATAGCTCAGCAAATGTGTAGGGTCCTTTTGATTCTCTGAATGTTATGAATCCTCCAAACTGTTGGAATAAAACCTAGCCTGATTGTTTAGAACAGTACAGCACTACATTCAGGTGGCAAACATCTACTTTCAGGGTGCCAAGAGTGCCCTTGGATCTCCAAAAGAGTGTCTGCAGAAGCACACACAATTATGTGGCCTTATATGCCATGAGACATCTTGGCATTAGTCTTGAGGTCTGAAAACCTGCCTCACTAATGCAAGATGGATCACCAAAACTGGAGTTCAAGCTTTGGGTGATGTTACTTCTTAACCTCGCACGGCGAAACATATGTTTTGGCAGAAGAAAGGAAAACCTATCAACAGTATTTAAAAAGACCACCTACTTCAAGTTTAATTTCTAGACTTTGCTATTTGCTAAGCACCATGTGAATGGTGCTTCCTGTAGTTGCTTCAAGTTTATTGACTTTGAGATGCCCAGACATATTTTCCTTTAGAATACAGCGAAAGAGAACACAAGTGCTTCTGGATGATGGAGTGCCTCGAAAGGAAGGGCAGAACATCATACTTGTCCAGAGAAATCAGGGAGCAATTTTCCAACTTAAACCACAGCAGTTTGCTGAGATGCATACACTTCAATAAGATCATCTAAACTCAGTACCACAGATAGTTAAGGGCTACATTTTGTCACCAACTTTCTTGCACCATTGGAGCTGCAGATATCTGTAACTTTTAGAGATTTTCTAAACCCTGCTATATAAGGTGCTAGACTAAGGTTCTCCATTCAAAGAAGATTTACAACATTTCATTCCCTCTTACTGAATTGTTAGCTTTAAAGGGAGGATGCTGATACAGCTTTGCACATATTATAATGCCAAACTGGAACCACGATGTCTAACTGTTGTCATGGCCAAAGTTCTGACGCTTCTATTGTGCGTCACCTCCACTATGCCAAATACGTTTGAGCCACTAAAGCAAACCAAAGGGTGGGAAGTTGGGCACAAAGGTACCCATCAAGGACACCATTAACCTGGTCCACGTGGGGCACGCGTAGTGCTACAACATAAAAACAAAATAAATCAGACCATTGGCACATTGATACCATGTTTCTGCTGACTGGATCACTGTGAAATCCTGCTGTACAAAGCCAGAGGAGCTCTACAGACAGACATTTCCCCAGTATATCCATCACCCTCCTTTTGGCTTCAGCAAAGTGGCCATTATCAAATTAAACACAGAAAAGATAACTTTGATTTGTTAATACAAAATCCCTGAAGGAACTAAACATCCACTTTGTTTTACTGGGCATGTCCACATCTTCCAAACTCCTCCTATCCCAAGAAAACATCTTTTACTACAGCTATCCAATATACTTGCTCATTTATTATGAGCTATGTCAACCAATATAAAAGATCACCCTAATTTTCTCCTCCTTTTTATGGCAAATTCATTTCAGCTTTCAAACTATCATTTCTGCACCAGAGTGAAGATTACCCCAGGCCTAGGCATTGATTCAACATGCAGCAATGACATTTACATTTGGAGGCCAAGATTCAAGTAATCAAAAATTCTTCTATTGAAGCATATGAGGGGATGGGCTTCATATAAAACATAAAGATAAAGAACCTCTACCAAATTACCCTGTTGCACAAAATCACCAGCCCTAGCTCTGCAACAAGATGCTGAAAAACCAAAATTTCACATATTGGGAGCCTCCTCATACTGAAGACAGACTTCAATATGAAAAGCAGCAAAAACTCCAATGTGAGAGCTTTCAGTGAACTGTAAAATTAGAAACCAAACTCAACGCACTGAGCATCCTTTTGAACGCCTTAGAGAAATGGATGAAGATTAATGGAGAAACATCAGCAAACCAATCTTTACAAAATCCTCTAAATCTATTAGCAAAATCTGAGAACCAATGTCAGCATCCTTACCCAGGCTAAGGTCTTTAAGTTTGAAGCTATGATCATGCTCAACCAGTGGGGGTGGGCAGGTCACATTGGTGTCAGAAATATGAATAGACTACTGAAACAAACACTCTCTTCCGTGCTCCATCATAGTGAAAGACTTTCAACACAACATAAAAAAATTACAAAGATGTTTACAAGCCTCCTGAGAAAAATATAGCATATGAACCAACTCACAGAAATCCCTGTTTCATGACTGCTCAAAATGGAGAAGGTTCTCAGCACTTTGAGTAGCTATGATGGAAGTAAGTGGAGCTATGCACAAACAGAAAGAACGCAAAACATCCTAAATCCCTACCGGCCCACTTGTGACACTCTGGTTCTCAACATCACCCAGCTGAGGGATTTTCAACTTTGACAGATTTCCTAAATAGTAACTACTTATATTTGTGCCTTCCATATTTATGAGTTATCACTTAACCCAAGAATTTTCCTCCAATTGCTCATTTATGGGCAACTTCTTACTGTAGATCAAAGTTAACTTCAAACTGTAGAAATGTAGAAGGCTAAAGCTAATTCAAAATGAATTAAATAGCTCCACAATCCAAAACATAAATATCCACAGATCCTAAGAAAACAATGAGTAGAGGGTAGCTAAGGAAAAAAATTTAAAAAATAAACAAAGATATACAATGCCTCTAAGAAGTATTCATCCCCCTTGAAAGTTTTCATGTTTTATTGTTTAACAACACTGAATCACAGCGGATTTTATTTGGCTTTTTTTGACACTGATCAACAGAAAAAAACTCTTTTGTGTCAAAGTGAAAACAGATCTCTACAAAGTGATCTAAATTAATTACAAATATAAAACAAAAAGAATTCATTGCTTAAGTATTCACCTCCTTCAAGTCAGTATTCAGTAGATGCACCTTTGGCAGCAATTACAGCCTTGAATCTGTGTAGATAGGTCTCTATCAGCTTTGCATATCTGGATACCGCAATTTTTCTTCATTCTTCTTTACCAAACTGCTCACACTTTGTCAGATTGCATGGAGATCATGAGTGAACAGTCTTTTTCAAGGCCAGCCACGAATTCTCAATTGGACTGAGGTCTGAACTCTGTCCTGGCCATTCCAGGACACTAACTTTGTTGTTTTAAGCCATTTCTGTGTAGCTTTGGCTTTATGCTTGGGGTCATTGTCTTGCTGGAAAACAAATCTTCTCCCAAGTCGCAGTTCCCTTGTTGACTGCATCAGGTTTTCCTCCAGGATTTCCCTGTATTTTGCTTCATTCATTTTATCCTCTGCCTTCACAAGCTTTCCAGGGCCTGCTGCAGTGAAGCATCCCACAGCATGATGCAGCCACCATCCTGCTTCATGGTAGGGCTGGTGTTTTTGATGACGTGCGGTGTTCGGTTTATGCCAAACATAGCATTTATTTTGATGGCCAAAAAGCTCAACTTTGGTTTCATCAGACCATAGAACCGTCTTCCAGCTGACCTCAAGACTCCCACATGCCTTCTTGCAAAGATTTCATGTGAGTTTTTTTTCCCCCAACAGTGGTTTTCTCTTTGCCACTCTCCTATAAAGCTGCGACTGGTGAAGCACCATGGCAACATATGCAGTCTCTTCCATCTCAGCCACTGAAGTTTGTAACTCGTCCAAAGTCATCAAAGGTCTCTTGGTGGTCTCCCTCACTAGTCCCCTTCTTGCATCATCGTTTTTGCAGATGGCCTGCTCTAGGCAGATTTACAGCTGTGCCATATTATTTCCATTTCTTGATGATTGACTTAACTGTGCTCCGAGGGATATTCAGTGACGTGGAAATTTTCTTGTATCCATCTCCTGACTTCTGCTTTTCAATAACCTTTTTGCAGAGTTACTTGGAGTGTTCTTTTGTTTTCATGGTGTAGTTTTTGCCAAGATACCGAAGCACCAGCAGTTGGACCTTCCAGATACAGGTGTACTTTTATTACAATCAATAAACACCTTGACTGCACAGAAATCTCCAAAAACAGATCTCCATTTAACTAATTATGTGACTTCTAAAACCAAACAGCTGCAGCAGTGATGATTTGGTGTGTCACATTAAAGGGGGTGAATACTTATGCAATCAATTATTTGTTTTATATTTGTAATTAATTTAGATCACTTTGACACAAGTCTTTTTCTGTTGATCTGCGTCAAAAAAGCTGAATTATATCCACTGTGAATCAATGTTATAAAACAATAAAATAGGTGGGGGGGGGAGGTGTGAATACTTTTTATGGGCACTGTAATTGTCTAGATTAACACAATTAGTATATTAATGTCAAACATTAATCAAAGCCCAATGAGAAACAGCTACAGAAGGGCATTTACACAGAGTTAAGATTCTTCCTCTACAAGCTAAAGAATATTATAGCTGTTATTAAAATATCCATTTACCTCAGGTATCTGCACTACAGACTACTTCAAATTAATTTTCCATACATTACTGAAAGTAATAATTTGGACTTTGAGCATAAGCAGGGTAACAATGACTGTAGAGCAACTTCTATATTTTTTTTAAACAAATGGTTAGCAATTATTGGCTATATACCCAAACATGTGAAATACTAAATAGAGTACTAACCTCTTTGCAGTGCATCGAGAGTGCAAAAACAAGTGGATATACTGAAGATGTTGGAAAGTGAAACACAATCTGAACCAAGAAAAAAAAGTGGAAACAAGAATCAGGCAGCATATGCAGAGAGAAAGTGTTAATGTTTTGGAACTGTGATCTTGTATCTAAACTGGGTGAGAATAACAGTAAGGCTATGTCCACACCAGACCGGATAATTTTGAAAATGCCGGTTTTGCGTAAAAACGACAGGCGTCCACACTAGGCGTTTTTGAAAATACCTCTGCCCACATTAAAGTGGGTATTTGGGTGAACCTCCTCCTACTGGGCATGCGAAGGACACACAGAAAACAAGCGAAGAGGAAACAGAAACAACAACGGGAATGCTGCAGATGCTGGAAATTCAAGCAGCATACGTCAAAGTTACTGGTGAATGCAGCAGGCCAGGCAGCATCTCTAGGAAAAGGTACAGTCGACGTTTCAGGCCGAGACCCTAGTCCTGATGAAGGGTCTCGGCCTGAAACATCAACTGTACCTCTTCCCAGAGATGCTGAAGAGGAAACTGTATACTTGATGCGCGTTTGTCCAGTAACAGACTAGAAAAACTTAAAAGGAAATCGCCAAACGAAAGACTTGGTGCGCACTTGTCCAGAAACATTTCCTACAGCCATAGTCTCTTCACCGATGAAAGGGACGACAGCTACAGCTAAATGCAATAAGGCTTGTTACTGGGCAAAAGTGAAATTTGCTGTTACCTCATTTGTTTGCCTTTACTTTTGCCATGTCTTTGTGTATTATTTTGCTTTATTTAACATGTGCAATAAAACGAGTTACCGGGCAAAAGTGACAATTGCATCTATTGAATGTTTGCACAAGCAATACGTTAATAAAGCGCCTTGTTAAATGTATAAAACATGTCTGCATCAGTGTTATCTTGTATTTCCATACAATGCTACACAATGTTACACATCGATTGTCAGATATTGTCGTGGTGTTGGACGTTGCATTCAAGGAAACAATGAGAAGCCGCGCTGCTGCCACCACTCGTTCCAGCACGTCATAACAGCAGTTTTAAAAATTGCTGGTTACCTCGTACACACTATGCTGGATATTAGGCATTTTCAGATTTATTCACTCTGGAGAGCATTTCTGAAAAGCTCCGTTTTAGGGGGAGGAAAACGCCGTTTCAATGTGGACGGAGGAACAAAACGAAGAGAAAAGGCTTCAGTTACAGATTTATCCAGTTTAGTGTGGACGCAGCCTAAGTTAGTGCTCAAAGGCAGGGAAAGGAGGGGAGATATACAGGAAACAAAAATCTCCAAGTGTTAGATGGTTGGAAGGCACAAAAGACACCTGCAAAAGGGGTGACAATATGCAGCGAAATTATTGCTTATTAGACAGGTCCGAAGGAGCCACAAAGATAAAAAAAAAGAATCATTATCTTTTCTGGCAGTTTCAAAAAAAAATGGAGCGGTAAACTCAAAGTCTAAAATGTTGCCAACCTTTAAATAGAACAATGAGATACTATTCTTACAGCTTCTAGCAGCCATCATTGGTAAATAATAGTAAACCATGAGGCATCAGAACAATGGGTAAAGAATTAATATGACAGGCAAACAGAAACAGTGTGCGTGAGATGGGGAGGAGGAGGAGGAGGGAGAATGGTACTTGCATCTAACAAGCATATTCATTGAAAGAACATAATCTACATTTTGTTTCCCAATGAGGAGCTGGAGACCACATTGTGAGAGGTGAGCTAAATTAAACAAAGAAAGTGCCCCAAAGGACATCCTTAATGGCAAGGGGAGGGAGAAAAAGGTAAAAGTTGCATTGCCTACATTTGTATGGAGGAAAAATAGCCTTGCCTTCTTCCCTGCTTCAAACCTGCGAAATCTGTAACACTTAACTCTCACACCTGAAAAAGTAACTTGTTCTTCACTGATGCTGCCTTTATCTGAACAGTTATAGAATTTTCTATATGTTTTAACTTGTTAACTGCAATGTAGCAAGAAAATTTTATTGAGAGGTCCAACTCCATTTGCTGATTCTGACATTACTCCATTTGCATGCATTAAATTCCAAATGTACAAAGCAGAACTTCACATGAGCTACCAGCTAGGAAACCATTCCTCCAATAATTAGGCAGGTTTTTCAGACTAGAAAATATCTACCAACATCATGATCACCGTGCAAGATCAAGAACAATGGCTTGGTCAATCCTTACCTTTTGAGAAAGGGATGCACAGTTTTTGAGCTCAAAACTCAAAACAAAGCTCAAGAACCACAAAAATGGCGGCCAAATATTTGTAGGCAGCGTTTTTAATCAAAACCCATTAGGTTAAAAAAAAGGAAAATCTTGAGTAACACAAACCAGTCAGCTAGTTCAAAATAATGCTCTGAAGAACATTAATTGACTATGAACCCAACTCCTGGATTGCATTGATTACCTGCTGCATGGCCATGCCAGTGGGACTCCAAGGGCCTCTGATGAATCTGTCATCCAGTGCAGATAACCGTGGGCATCCTTGATGTGTTGTGAATACAGACAGGCACTTTGTAAAACCTTGGGTGCCAATGAGGTACCAAATGGTATGTCCTTATACCGACAGCTTTGTCTTTTGAAACTGAACCAGAATCTCCAATGCCATTCCTAAATAGCGATATAAAATTAGTCATCTTTCACATCCAGAGCTGCTAGCCAGTCTCCTATTGCCTGAATAGTCTCAAGAACTGAAACCGCTTGATTTTTTCTCTGAGAAAAATAGCTTAGAATCCTGAAGACAAGTAACCAGAGCTGCTTACCATCATCCCAAGTCTTCAGGACAGTACAACAATTCTGAAGCTGCAGCTGTTTTCTTTAAATCTCCAAGCTTCCCTCTTCAAAGTCCTTGAACACTTTACCTCCCAAATCCACATTCTTTTCGCCTGGAGTTCCACATTCAAAATCTTTACAATCAAGTTTCTATCCCTGTCAATGCAATGAAATGGCCCTAATTCAAGCCAGAAAAGCAATCCTCTATGGCCATGGGAAATACTCCCAGCTCATAGTTTTTGCGGAGTTCAACGTGATTGCAAATTTGCAAATTAATTTGGAAGCTACAGACATATTCAAGGACTTTGAAACACAAAAGCAAGTTTGATATAAGTTAGTCATTAGTTGGACTAAAAGAGTTTGTGGGTACAGCTTTTTTTTGTAAGTGGCTGAAAACCAGGCTTGAAACAAAAATAAATAGCACCTCAGGAATAAGAACTAGTTACAAGATTAGTTTGAGTTTGGTGACGGAGGGGGTGGCTTATGGGTAGGCAATGATAAAAATAATAGTGTTTGGTCAGTTTTAATAGAAGTCAGGTTAAAGGTGCTAGATGTGGATCTAAAAGAGCAAGGATGGGAAAGAAGCCATCTCAGTTTGTCTTTCCTCTTCAATATCGTCAATGTGAGTGACAACAGTTATAAAGTAGTTAAGAGTGGTCTTTTTTGTATTGTTGGTACAGGTCATTTGTTCAACCTCTGGACAATGTCCAGTGGACTTAAAGGATTCACTAACACAAACAAAAGTTGATCCACATACACTATGCAAGAGTTATATAGTAATTCCTAGTATTAGCAGAAGGCGATATGAAATCTGCAGATGAAGCTGTAACAATTATGAATCATACAGTTACTGGAACCAGAGGAAACTACCTTCTTGCCTTCAGTGAAGATGTGAGAAGAGGTCTAAGGAAGTGATTAAAGAACTGCACAAATGGGGTAGAGGTAATTATATAAGCTTGAGCAGCTTGTCTTGAGAAGCAGTAACAAAAGGAAATAGCTACATTAATTTGCTGCAGTCACATTTAAACTTTACAGTTGGATAAGTGTTTAATATTGGGAATCTCTTTCAAGATATGACAGACATTTTGATATTTTGATGCAGGATATATTCAGTAAGAGTGCCAAGTTAACCCTGTCCAAGTCTCTTGACCATAAAATACAAAAACAAGCAACATATAACTGATCTGGTAGAGTTCAAAGCCCAATTTATCAGGACACACACTGCAAATATGACTTAAACTGGACATCTCAGGAATGGAAATACTTACTTTAAAGTCTCATTTGAGACTCCTTTCGTTCCTGAACTGCATCTTTGCTTTACACTGCTTTTGGACAATCCAGTCAAACAAGCAACTTGCAGACTGGTGAGGTATTACGTGTTTCAAAGGAAAATTTAGTTCTTTAATATAATTTTAGTTTCCAGTCACAATTGCTGATGCACCACTAACAGATACTTTCTAAAAGTTCAAAATTTGATGAAACTTCAGTGCAGTCCCAACTAGGCCAGACTAGAGGATCTGCTATATTTTTACTGCCTCTCTCTACTACCAATCTAAGGTTAATTCATACCAGATACAGTACAGTTCTTTATTTTAGATAGTCTGAAACATGGGGAGAACAGCAATTTTACGTTTACAAACAAGTTTTTCATGCAAGCAAACACAACACTGATTAGTAAGTCAATGCATTCTATTACTGAAACATCTGATATTTCAGTTTCTGGCAAATGCTGGAGTCAAAATACTGTTCAGTACCTACAGTATTTCTTTGTGATACAATGTCGGCCAGAGCCAATATACCTACAAATGATGTCAGACCAAACCAACATTTTCTCTATTAATGTAAATTTTGCAAATCATCAGTTTTATTTGCTCTTAAAATGATTTTACTACTTAGGGAAGATGAACGATAGAACCCGATAAAACTCAGCTTGCAAATGGGTTTGGTAACCTGCCTAACATCTTGAATTAACTTTTAATTCAAGTGGGGTTTATTCACTAGTGTTCCAACTAACTTTACCTCTTGGAGTTGAAGTGCTACCAAGAGCACTTCGGAGAAATACTGGACAACAAAAAGTGGACTGGATTATTTTGCAATTCCAAAACCACTCCCAAACTACATTTACCAAGAATGAATTAAGGAGAAACAGTTTTATTTAACTTGTAAGCATAAAAATAACCTGATTAACTGGGTGAACCAAGTAGGCTCATTGGCCGAAATGTTATTATAATGTATTGAGCAGTGTTAAACTGAATCATGAAATTTCCTAACATACACTGTGGCAGACATTGATTCTAAAACATATTTTAGAAGTGCTTAAAACAAAGCACCTAATTCTGTGAGCTTTGATGTGAATCTGGATGGTCACTTCAATGTACAAGTTCACCGGAAACAGCACAAATGAGGATAATGAGCGAGAGAGAGAATGATTCTCAGTTCTTGCACTCTCCATAGCCAACAGTATACACAGAGGAAGAATGGTTGCTTCAGAAGAAAAGCATCAGGTAAAAATGGTAATTTGTAAAGACTGCATTTCAAAATAACGATGGAGATTCAATGAGAGGAATGGAGAACACTTTTCAGACCCACACAAATATAGCAAAGCACTGTTAATTAGAAGCTCAGGAAAGTTACCCATTATTTTGTATTCCCTGCCCAAGCAATTATTTTTTAACTTTATGATGCAGAGTTGAAATTTGAAGTTTCTAATAATAAAATTTAAACTCAATCCTGGAAACCTAAACATCTATTTAGGTTTTCTTCCTTTTATTTATATGCTTACCTCTGTCACCAGAACTTTCACTCCTTCGAGCAACAGGGTTGTTCGGAATAATGCCATTTTTTACTTGATGCAGACGCCTGGTGAGTTCTTCTTCTGTAATTTCTCCTTCAAAATACAATTAGGATGGACACCATGAACAATATTATAACAGTTATCAAATTCACACTTCAACCATTGCTTCACACTGACGCACCACTAATAGATTCTTTCTGAAAAGCTACAAATTTGGCAAAATTTGGGTCCAGGATAGCTCAGATCAAGTCTTAAGCATTCTTAAGTAGGAGGTGAACAGCCAGAAGTCATGATCCATGTAGGTACCAATGACACAGTAGGACAAGTGATGAGGAACTACATTGGGAGTTCAGGGAGTTGGGTGCTAAGTTAAAAGGCAGGACCTCCAGGGCTGTGATCTCAAAAACGCTAGCCTTGCCACGTGCTAGTGAGGCCAGAACTAATAAGATTATACAGTTTAATACGTGGCTAAGGAGTTGGTGTCGGAGGGAGGGGATGAGATTTTTGGATCATTGGGCTGTCTTCCAGGGAAGGTGGCACATGTACAGAAGGAACAATTTGCACCTGAACTGGAGGAGGACTAATACCCTAGCAGGAAGGTTATTAGTGCTGCACTGTGGGGCTTAACGAGTTGCAGGGGGATGGGAACCAGAGTGCCAGATCAGATAGTGGAGAGTTTGTGGAGGCAAATGTTGGTAACACCTCAGATGAAGTTAGAAATCCAAAGATTGAGCGTGGTGTGACTAGTGTTCTGAGCTGCATATATTTCAATGCTAGAGGTATCTTAGAAAAGGTGAATGATAATGCTGAAGATGAGGCGGCTGGTTACAAACAGAGGCAATGTGTAGAGAGGAGAAGCTGTTGATATGCAAAATTGCAGTCAATAGCATGAGTCGCAAACGTAAAAGGCCGATGAAATCAAAAAGGGTGAATACGGGACTGAAGGTGTTGTATTTGAATATGCACTAAACGGAATAAGTTTGGTGAACTTGCAGCACAGTTACAGATTGGCAGGTATGACGTTGTAGGCATCAATGAATCATGGCTGAAAAATTATAGCTGGAAGCTTAATGTCCAAGGATATACATTGTATTGAAAGGATAGGCAGGAAGGCAGAGGGGGCAGCGTTGTTCTGTTGGTAAAATAATTAAATCAAATCATTAGAAAGAAGTGACATAGGATTGCAAGGTGCTGAATCATTATGGATTGAGAAAAGGAACAGTAAGGGTAAAAATAACGATGTGAGTTGTATACAGACCCCCAAACAGTAGTAAGGATGTGGTCTGCATATTACAATGGGAGATAGAAAATACATGCCAAAACAGCAATATTACAGTAGCCACTGGTTGGGGGGTGGGGGGGGGGGGTTCATATGCAGGTAGACTGAGAAAATCAGGTTGGTGTTAAGATTCCAGGCGGGGGAACTTTCTAGAGTGCCTATGAGATGGCTTCCTAAGAGCAACTCATGTATGAGTCCACTGGGGATCAGCTATTCTGGATTAGGCGTTCTGCAATGAATGGATTAGAAGGTTTAAAGTAAAAGAACTCTGAGGGGCAAGTGATCATAATATGATCGAATTCACCCTGAAATTTGAGGAGGGGCTAAAGTCAGATGTATCATTATTACAGGAGTAAAGAAAATTACAGAAGCACGGGAGGGGAATTGACCAGAATTGATTGGAAAAAAAAACAATGGCAGGGATGACGGTAGAGCAGCAATGGCTGGGATTTCTGGAAGCAACCTAGAAAGCACAGGATACATACATCCCAAAAAGGAAGAAGCATTCTAAAGGAAAGAAAAAACAACCATGGCTAACAAGAGAGATCACACCCAACATGAAAGCCAAAGAAAGGGCCTATAATAGAGCAAAAATTAGTGGGAAGTTAAAGGATTGGGAAGCTTTTAAAAACCAACAGAAGGCAACTAAAAAGTCATTAAGACGGTAAAGATGGAATACAAAAGTAAGCTAGCCAATAATATTAAAGAAGATACGAAAAATTTCTTCAGATACATAAACTGGAAGAGAGGCGAGAGTAGATATCAGACCACGGGAAAACAAGGCTGGAGAGGTAGTAATGGGGGAAGAACGAAATGACGGACAAACTGAATAAGTATTTTGCATCAGCCTTCACTGTAGAAGTATGGTGGAAGTTCCAGGTGTCAGAGGTCATGAAGTGTGTGAAGTTACCATAACTGGAGAGAAGGCTCTTGGGAAACTGAAAGGACTGAAGATAGATAAATCACCTGGACCAGATGGTGTACACCCCAGGGTTCGGAATGAAGTGGCTGAAGAAATAGTGGAGGAATTAGTAATGATCTTTCATGAATCACCAGATTCTGGAGGACTAGAAAATTGTAAAAGTCACTGCACTCTTCAAGGGAGAAAGGCAGAAGAAAGGAAACTATAGTAGTTTGTCTGACGTCTGGTTGGGAAGATGCTGGAGTCGATTACTAAGGATGAGATCTCAGGGTACTTGGAGGCACATGCAAAGTCCGCCGTATCAGCATGGTTTCCTCAAGGGAAACTCTTACCTGACAAATCTGTTGTGATTGGTTGAAGAAATAAAAAGCAGGATAGACAAAGGAAAATCAGTAGATGTGTGTACTTGGATTTTCAGAAGGCCTTTGACAACATACATACACAGTTTAACAAATAAAAAATATCAATAAAAACCAGCAAGGGAATCCTCAAGATATCTTTCTTGTCAAGGGAACAGAAATTAATTATAACATTCAAATTTCTTCAGCCAAGATTAAATTGTCTCTCAACCTAGCAGTATTTTAATCGTACTAATTTTAACCACTAGGTCATTCACAACTAAGGAGTTTGGTGAGACTCTGGAAAACATGGGCCCTCAAACAATTCTCAGGAACTACATATCAACAAAAGACAAATAGTGATCAGGAAATACACCCATGCACCAGCACAGTTTTTGTTTAATTGAGGGAAAAGGTATTTGGAGATCAAGATCTCAGAGGTAGTACAAAACTTGTGGTCTGCCAGGCACCTGTGATTCCCTGCTGTTAATATGCTTGACCTCCTCACAGCTGGAATGAAAAATATCACAAGACCATAAGACACAGGAGCAGAATTAGGCCATTCGGCTAATTCAAGTTTGCTCAGCCATTCTATCATGGCAGATTTATTATCCCTCTCAACCCCATTCTCCTGCATTCTCCCTGTAACCTTTGATGCCCTGACTAACCAAGAACGTATCAACCTCCACTTTAAATATACTCAATGATTTGGCCTTCAGTCACCTGTGGCAATGAATTCCACAGACTTACTACCTTCTGGCTAAAGAAATTCCTCATCAGCTCTGTTCCAAATGGATGTCCATATAGTCTGACGCTGTGCCCTCTGGTCATAGATTCACTGCTGTAGGAAACATCCTCTCTATCCAAACTTTTCTATATTCAATGAGATTTACCCTCATTTTTCTAAACTCCAATGAGTACAGACCCAGAGCTATCAAACGCTTCTCATCTATTAAACCTTTTATTTGAAGAATCATTCCCATGAATCTCCTCTGGACCCTCTCCAATGCCAGCACATCTTTTCATAGATAAAGGGTCCAAAACTGCTTAAGTGTCTGACCAATGCCTTATAAAGCCTCCGATACCTACTCTCACCTTCCTTTTACTATTTATGTATCTGAAAAAAAAACTTGTGGTTTCCTTTTTTATATTATTGGCTAACTTCCCTTCATATTTCATCCTTTCTCCCCTTATGGCTTTTTTAGTTGCCTTCTGTTGTTTTTTTTGGCTGATGGCGTAGTGGCAGGAAGTCCCGAGTTCGAAGCCAGTCGGCTCCCCTGCATGCCTTTCATCCATGCTGGGTTAAGAGCTGGTGATCTCTTTGAAAAACTCACCCGGCAGAAAGCAATGGCAAATCACTGCTGTAACTTGCCTCGTACGCGATACCCAACTACGTCAGAATGGCGTGGGAGGAAGTAGTCCGCTAACTGGAAAAATTCCGGATGCGACCTACCTGTTGGTTTTTAAAAGCTTCCCAATCCTCAAACTTCCCATATTTTTTGCTATATTGTATTCCCTTTCTTTTGCTTTTATGCTACTTTTGACTTTTTTGTAAGCCACAATTGCCTTGTCCTTTGGGATGTATCTATCTCTATCTTACACCTTCCAAACTGCCCCAGAAACTCCAGCCATTGTTGTTCTGCTGTCATCCCTGCTAGTATCCCCCTCCAATCAACTTTGGCCAGCTTCTCTCTCATGCCTCTGCAATTCCTTTTACTCTACTATAACCTTGATATGTCTGACTTTATCTTCACCTTTCAAACTGCAGGGTGAATCCTATCATATTATGATCACTGCCTCTTAAGGGTTTCTTTACCTTAAGCTCCCTAATAATATCTGGTTCATTCCACAACACCCAATCCAGAATGGTCTTTCCCCTGGTAGGCTCAGCCACAAGCTGCTCTAAAGGGCTATCTTGAAGGCTTTCTGCAAATTCCCTCCAGCACTAACCTGATCTTGTCAATCAATATGCATATCGAAATCCCCAATACCATTGTAACAAAGAGAGCCTTAAGATCTTGGCAATTGTAGGGAGGACTTGCAGTAGATTGAAAAGCTTGAGAATGCAGATATTAAGGAAGAGGATGTGCTGGAGCTTTTGGAAAGCGTCAAGTTGGATAAGTCACCGGGACCAGACGGGATGTACCCCAGGCTACTGTGGGAAGCAAGGGAGGAGATTGCTGAGCCTCTGGCAATGATCTTTGCATCATCAATTTGAATACAGGAGAGGTTCCGGAGGATTGGAGGGTTGCGGATGTTGTTCCCTTATTCAAGAAAGGGGGTAGGGATAGCCCAGGAAATTACAGACCAGTGAGTCTTACTTCAGTGGTTGGTAAGTTGAAGACCCTGAGAGGCAGGATTTATGAACATTTGGAGAGGCATAATATGATTAGGAATAGTCAGCATGGCTTTGTCAAAGGCAGGTCGTGCCTTACGAGCCTGATTGAATTTTTTGAGGATGTGACTAAACACAATGATGAAGGTAGAGCTGTAGATGTAATGTATATGTATTTTAGCAAGGCATTTGATAAGGTACCCCATGCCAGGCTTACTGAGAAAGTAAGGAGGCATGGGATCCAAGGGGACATTGCTTTGAGGATCCAGAACTGACTTTCCCACAGAAGGCAAACAGTGGTTGTATTCTGCATGGAGGCCGGTGACCAGTGGTGTGCCTCAGAGATCTGTTCTGGGACCCCTACTCTTGTGATTTTTATAAATGACCTGGATGAGGAAGTGGAGGGATGGGTTAGTAAATTTGCTGATGACACAAAGTTTGGGGGTGTTGTGGATAGTGTGGCGGGCTGTCAGAGGTTACAACGGGACATTGATAGGATGCAAAACTGGGCTGAGAAGTGGCAGATGGCGTTCAACCCAAATAAGAGTGAGATGGTTCATTTTGGTAGGTCAAGTAGGATGGCAGAATATAATATTAATGGTAACACTCTTGGCAGTGTGGAGGACAGAGGGTTCTTGGGGTCTGAGTCCATAGGACACTCTAAGCTGCTATGCAGGTTGACTCTGTGGTTAAGAAGGCATACGGTGCATTGGTCTTCATCAACCGTGGGATTGAGTTTAAGAGCCGAGAGGTAATGTTGCAGCTGTACAGGACCCTGGTCAGACTCCACTTGGAGTACTGTGCTCAATTCTAGTCGCCTCACTACAGGAAGGACGTGGAAACCAGAGAAATGGTGCAGAGGAGATTTACAAGGATGTTGCCTGGATTGGGGAGCATGCCTTATGAGGATAGGTTGAGTGAATTCGGCCTTTTCTCTTTGGAGCGACGGAGGATGAGAGGTGACCTGACAGAGGTGTACAAGATGGTGAGAGGCATTGATCATGTGGATAATCAGAGGCTTTTTCCCAGGGCTGAAATGGCATGCACAAGAGGGCATAGTTTTAGGGTGCGTGGAAGTAGGTACAGAGGAGCTGTCAGGGGTAAGTTGGTTTTTTTTAATAACACAGAAAGTGGTGAGTGCATGGAACAGGCTGCCGGCGATGGTGGTAGAGACAGAAACAATAGAGTTTTTTTTTGGAGACTCCTGGATGGCTACATGGAGCTTAGAAAAATAGAGGGCTACGGGTAAAGCCTAGGTAGTTCTAAGGTAGGGACATGTTTGGCACAGCTTTGTGGGCCGAAGGGCTTGTATTGTGCTGTATGTTTTCTATGTTTCTAAGAGACAGGCAGGAATTGAAACGGACAGAGGGAGCTTATTAGGAATACAGGAGAGAGCTGGAGAACAAGCTTGGACAGAGTAGCACATGGGAGGTGTGGAGGGACGTGAAGAACATCACTGGCTTCAATCAGCCTAGCTGTAGAGCACTGGAATGCAGCCATGAACGGGCTAATGAGTTAAACCAATTCTTCAACAGGTTTGGGTACTGCCCTCCTGTTCACACCTACCTCAGCACAACAGTCCAGGCACCCAATGTTCCCTCAGCATCAATGCCTCCTCTCTCCACTTCAAGATGTGGATGGACAACACTGTCTACCTCCCTTCCTTGCCCTGCACCTACTATCCACACCTCCACATACCAACTGCTATTGTCCCAATCTTCACCTCCCCCAGCCCCTACCTTCCATCAACTCCCCAGTCATCATGGACTCACCTTCAATACTGAGAAGGTGATAAGGGCTCTAGGGCAACTCAGATAGGGCAAAGCACTGGGACTGGATGGTGTGAACACCAAGGTCCTGAAGCAGCGTGCTGAGCAGTTGTGTTGAGGCCTCCAGCGCATTTTCAGTCTGAGTCTCAGCTTAGAAAGGGTCCTGACTGTGTGGAAGACATCATGTGCGGTTCCAGTACCCAAGAAGGGCCAGCTGAAAGTCTTGAACAACTATCGTCCAGTGGCCCTGACCTAACATCATGAAGACCCTAGCGTGGCTGGTCCTGGCTCACCTCCGACCCCTGGTCAGGTCAGCCCTCAATCTCCTGCAGACAGTGGAGTCAACGATGCTATCACCTACCTGCTGAACAGAGCCTACTCTCATTTATATAAGCAGGACAGCACTGTGGGGATCATGTTTTTTTGATTTCTCAAGTGCCTTCAATACCATACAGCCCTCATTGCTGGGGGAAAAGCTCCATTCAATGCAGATTGACACTTCCATTGTATCCTGGATAATGGACTATTTGACCGGTAGACCACAGTATGTACAGCTTCAGAGCTGTGTGTCAGACAAGGCTATACGTAGCACTGGGGCTCCCTTCCTGTTTACCCTGTGTACCTCGGACTTTAGATACAATGCTGAGTCATATCATCTGCAGAAGTTCTGATGACTGAGCCATAGTTGGGTGTGTAAAGGGAGGATAAATACAGGGCCCTGGTGGAGGACTTCGCCAATTTGTGCAAGCTGAATCTTCTGCAACTCAACATTAGTAAGACAATGGAGAAAGTGATGGACTTTAGGAAGACTATGCCTGCATTGCTGCCCGTTACCATTTATGGTGAGGACCTACAAGTACTTGGGGGTGCACCTAACGACAGACTTGAATGGAGCACCAATACAGAGGCTATGTACGAGAAAGGTCAGAATCACCTCTAATTCCTGAGGAGACTGAAGTCCTTTGGCGTATGCATGCTTCTCCTTCACATGTTCAATACAAGAGATGCCAACAGGCTCAATAAACTGATTAAAAAGGCTGGCTCTGTTATAGGAGTCAAACTGGACACATCGGAGGGTGTGATAGAACAAAGGACCCTACGGCAAATCCTGGCAATTCTGGACAATATTTCTCACCCTCTGCATGCCACCTTGGCTGAACAGAGGAGCACTTTTAGTAATAGACTAAGACAACTGCGCTGCACCAAACAGCGTTATACGAGGTCATTCTTACCCTCAGCCATTAGGCTCTATAATGAGTCAATCTATAGCCAAGGAAGTGATGATCCTCTCCTGTTAAGACCGTTTGTGGTAAATTTTTTTTTATTCTTTCTACTTCTCTTCTAATATTTATATCTGTGCACTTGTAATGCTACTGCGACAATGTAATTTCTATTGGGATCAATAAAGTACCTATCTATCATCGCCCTTTTTCATCTCCCGATGCAATTCGTATCTCATATTCTGGCAACTATTTGGAGATTTGAATATTAATGCAATCAGGGTCTTTCTACCCTTGCAATTTAACTCTACCCACAAGAACTCAACACCTTCCAAGCTTATGTCACTTCTAAGGATTTGATTTCAATTTTTACTGACAGAACCACAACATCCCCCTCTGCCTACCCGCCTGTCCTTTTGATACAAGTTGCATTTTTGAATGTTCGGCTCCCAACTGTGATCTTCTTTCAGCCACAACTCAGTGCTGCCCACATTATACCCGCCAATCTCTAATTGCGTTACAACACCATCTAATTTTATTATTATAGTAATTTATGAATATAGTAATTATATTAATATATATTTTTACTTTTATTATACTTTTATTTAGTATTATTATTACTATTTATGGTTTTATTACTATTATTTATGGTGCAACTGTAACGAAAACCAATTTCCCCCGGATCAATAAAGTATGACTATGACTTTATTCTGTATACTGCATACATTCAAATATAACACCTTTATTCCTGTATTCATTACCCTTTTCAATTTTGCCCCCATGTTGGACAACATCCCCACCACTGAACATTTATACCCTGATGCATACATTATGCAGACCAAGTTCTTGATATGCATGTTAAACCTTCAAAATGGTCATTCTTCGCACTGACAAAGGAAGATATCACAGGATGGACAGAGGAAAAGTTGTAAAAATGTATCTAGAATGTCACTGAAGAAATGCAATATCCCCACTGATTTCTGGAAGCTTCTGTCCCAGAATTGCTCAAAGTGTAGAGAGCACATTTGCAATCATATCAAACACCTCAAGGCCTTTCACTGAGAGATTACAAATGACAAATGCCCTGCATTTGCAGAAGGAAAAGATCACTCTTACTACCCATAAACCATTACCTGCCCCTTGTATTGGGGAGTCTACAGTTTCCACAATGGCCCTATTAGTCACCTCAGAACTCTCAAAACCAGATTGGAAGTCACAGTGTATCTTACAGATTACTTAAGAGGAAAGATTAACAAACTAGTTCAAATGTTTGCACTCAGCTTCCAGCCACATAGCCACTCAACACGGTACATGCCATTTCTACCTCCATCACAGGATTCATAAGAAAGTCTGCTAAGATAGCTGTCTGATCCATAGAAATTAATTCATCTTATATTGAATCAGTTCTTTCTTCTGTTGTCTAGTCTCTTCCCACTTTCATCTATGACAACTCTGATACCCTATCATTTTGATAACTTCCTGTGTTCTTGACCCAATCCTAATCAGTTCCACCATTGATATTCTGTCTATATCTCCATCCGACATCAGGTGGCTTGATGGCCTTTGAACAGAAGCCAAATCAGCCTCCAAATAAAACCAACTTCACCAGGCTAAATATATCCTTACAGCAGACTACTTCCCTCTAAATCCTATCTGTCACTTCCTCAATCTCCTGTGTGAGCCGAAGGTCATCGAGTTGCAGCTCCAGTTTATCACAGTCTCTAAGGAGCTGCAGCTCAGTGCACTTCGTGCAGGTGTAGTTATCAGGGAGACTGGAGGTTTTCCGAAGTTCTCACATCATACACAAGGAACATAACACTAGCTCTAGACTCATTCTCAGCGCACTATGTACTAACAGAAAAACTTAACAGAAACTTACTTAGAGCCTATATCTGTGCTCGCCCATTCTCGCCCAAGCCTGTTGAGCCAAAGCCGGACCACTGTAACAATACCCCATTTCAACAATGTCTACTTTCTTTTTATTGGTTCAAGTAAGGCTCACTCCTGACGAGACCTGTAGTTCTCAAATATTCCTGCCCTGCAAGATGTCACTCTCTCACTCACTACTTCAAAATACCACAAACGCTAAACATCCTCATCAGATGGCTTGGTGGTCCTTGAACAGAAGCTGAATCAGCCCCCAAATAAAACCAACTTCACTGGGCTGAATACATTCTTACATCACACAATTTCTTTAAATCCACTCACTCTCCTGACACAAAGTTCCTGGGCCCAAGTTATGCTCACTTCTTCCTGGGATACTTGGAACAATAGACAATAGGTGCAGGAGTAGGCCATTCAGCCCTTCAAGCCAGCACCGCCATTCACTGTAATCATGGCTGATCATCCACAATCAGTACTCCGTTCCTGCCTTCTCCCCATATCCCTTGACTCCGCTATCTTTAAGAGCTCTATCTAACTCTTTCTTGAAAGCATCCAGAGAATTGACCTCCACTACCTTCTGAGGCAGAGCATTCCACAGATCCACAACCCTCTGGGTGAAAAAGTTTTCCCTCCATTCTAAATGGCCTACCCCTTGTTCTCAAATTGTGACCTCTGGTTCTGGACTCCCCCAACACTGGGAACAGTCTTTGATTATTTCTGTTCAGATCTTTTCCAAGTGATAACTGTATTCCACTACCCACAGTCATACTTTGCTACCAATTTCCATCACTTCCCAATAACCAACAACTAGATCCTGCCTTGCTTTTCTTTTTTCCAATCTCCATTTCTAGAAGTATGTTAGAAACCAATACCAATTAGAAGCCCATAGGTTCTCATTCTTGACTACCCCACCTCCCACCTTCACCTGTAAGGACTCTATTCATTTCACACAGTTTTTCTAGTTCCATCATATTGATTCTGAGGATCCTTTCTTTTTGCATAATCATGGCTTTCTTTCCACCATAGCTGAGAGTTCTCACTCACAACTGCTATATTTCCAATACCTTTGGCTGTACCAATGTAATTTGTACCTGGCCAATCTTGGTGTTCACCATAGTCATTATCCATACTCTCTCCACCATTACCACCCTCTGCAGCTTGAAAACAGACATATTTGTATTTTTCACTTTTCCAGTTTTTGCCACACTGAACCACCGTTTTTCTCTCTATATAGATGGTGCCTGCCCTAAATAACTCAAGCTTTGTTTTTATTTCAGAAAGAAAAAAAAACAAAGAAACCAGAGGTTCGTGAGCCAGTCCTCATTAAGTATTTGGAGGTGGAGAGGAATTAGGCTATTTGGCCCATCTGAGTCTGCTCTGCCATTTAATCACGGTCTTTCAGCGTTTTGAGCACCTTCTCCCTTGTACAGTAACTGCACTCACTTCTCTTCCCTTGCACCTTTCAACATCTGGCACACTGCTAGTGCCTTCCACAGTGAAGGTTGATGCAAAATACTCATTTAGTTCATCTGCCATCTCCTTGTCCCCCTTTATTATTTCTCCAGTCTCATTTTCTAGCAGTCCTATATCCACTCTCATCTCTTATTTTTTTTACATATTTGAAAAAGCTTTTATTACCCACTTTGATATTGTTTGCTAGCTTGCTTTCATATTTCATCTTTTCCCTCCTAATCATTCTTTTAGTTGCTCTCTGTAGGGTTTCAAAAGCTTCCTAATCCTCTATCTTCCCACTAATTTTTGCTTTGCTGTATCCCCTCTCTTTTGCTTTTACATTAGCTTTGACACCCTTTGTCAGCCACGGTTGAACCATTTTGCCATTTCAGTATTACACCATTTGAAATTCCTTGGCATGATCATATCTGTCCTGGCACCAGCATGCAAGTGCCATCATAAAGAAGGCACAACAGTGCCTCCACTTTCTTACTAGTTTGTGCAGATTTGGCATGTCATCTAAAACTTTGACAAACTTCTATTGATGCACAGTGTGAAGTATCCTGAACGGTTACATCACGGCCAAACACCAAATGCCCATGAATGAAAAAGCCTTAAAAAAAAAGCAGTGGACGTAGTCCAGTCCCTCAAAGGCAAAGACCGCCCCACCAATGAGCACAGGTACAAGAAGCACTGCTACGAGAGAGCAGCATGCATCAAGAACCACCCACCATTCCACCAATGCTCTCTTTTCGCTGCTCCCAACGGGAACGTGGTACAGGAATATCAAACATACAGTTGCAAGATAAAAGATTGTGAACCCTTTGCAATTACCTGGTTTTCTGCACTAATAACTCATAAAATAGGCTCTGACCTTCATCTAAGTCACAATACAATCTGCCTAATCTAATAACACACAAACAATTGTACTTTTCATGTCTTTATTGAACACATTGTTTAATCATTCACAGTTCAGGCTACAAAAGGTATGTAAACCCTTGTATTTAACAACTGGTAGAACCTCCTTTAGCAGCAATATCCTCCACCAAATGTTTCCTGGAGCTGCTGATCAGATGTGCACAACAGCGAGGAGGAATTTTAGATCACTCCTCTATACAAAACTGTTTCAGTTCATCAATATTTCTGGGACACCTTTCATGAACAGCCCTCTTCAGGTCTTGCAACAGCATCTCAATTGAGTTAAGGTCTGGGCTCTGACTTGGTCACTCCAAAACACAAATTTTCTTCTTTTTAAACCATTCTGTTGTTGATTTACTCTTATGCTATGGATCATTGTCTTGTTGCACCATCCAGCTATTAAGCTTCAGGTGACAGATCGTTACCCTGACATTCTCCTGTAAAATGTCTTGATACAATTTTGACTTCATTGTTCCCTCAATGATTGTAAGCTGTCCAGACCGTGGGGCAACAAAACAGCCCCAAATTATGATGCTTCTTGCTCCTTCACTGTTGGGATGAAGTTTTGGTGTCGGTGTGCAGTGCCCTTTTTCCTCCAAACAGAGGTGTGCACTTCTGCCAAAAAGTTCAACTTTTGTCTTATATGTCCGCAGAACACTGTCCCAGAAGCAGAGCAGAACATCCAGGTGGTCTTTTGCAAATTTAAGACATACAACAATGTTTGCTTTGGAGAACGGTGGTTTCCTCCACGGTGTCCTTTCATGAACACCATTCTTGTTCAGTGTTTTTCTTATAGTGGACATATGAACAGAGACTTTAGCAAGTTCTAGAGACTTCTGCAGTGCTTTTGCTGTTATCCTTCAGTTCTTTTTCACCTCCTTCAGCATTGCATGTTGCACTCTTGTGAGTTTTACAGGATGCCCACTCCGAGGGAGAGTCACAACAGCACTGAGTTTCCTCCACTTGGAGACAGTTTCTCTTACTATAGATTCATGAACACTCAGGTCTTTAGAAAAGCTTCTGTAGCCTTTTCCTTCTTCTAAGGTCCTCCGACAGTTGTTTTGATCAAGGCACGGTGCACATAAACAGATCTTGAGAAGAGCAGGCTCTACCAGTAACCTGGCTTTGTGTATTTTTTATATATATAGGGCAAGGCACCTCTACAGCCCAATCTCATCTCATTGATTGGAACACCTGACTCCAAATGTCTTTTGTAGTAGGCATTATCCCAGAGATTCACATACTTATTTTGAACCTAGACTGCGATTGTTTAAATAGTGTTGACAAGAAGTAGTACAATTGTTTGTGCGTTATTAGCTTAGGCAGATTGCGTTTGTCTATTATTGCAACTTAGATGAAGATCAGACCACATTTTATGAATAATTAATGCAGAAAACCAGGTAATTGCAAAGGGTTCACTAACTTTTTGTTGCAATTATAGAACAGTACAGCACAGGAACAGGCCCTTCAGCCCACAATGTTGTGCCGAACCAGCTAAAAAGCAAATCAAAAACACCCAAACACAAAATCACTCCTACCTATACAATGTCCATATCCCTCCATCTTTCTCACATAAGTATATAAAGGGTAAAAGAGAGTCATGGGTAGATCAATACAAAATGAATCTGGAGATATTGTAATGAGAGATGCAGAAATGGCAGAGGAACTGAATGCATATTTTGCATCAGTCTTCACAATGGAAGGCATTTGCAGTATACCAGACATTCAAGAGTGTCAGGGAAGTGAAGTTTGTGCAATGAAAATTACAACTGAGAAGGTGCACAGGAAACTTAATGGTCTGAGGGTTGATAAATCTCCTGAACTTGTTGGAATGCACCCTCGGGTTCTGAAGGAAGCAGCTGGAGAGATTGCAGAGACATTAACGATGATCTTTCTAGCATCGATAGATTCTGGCATTGTACCAGATGACTGGAAAATTGCAAATGTGGGAGGCAGCAGAAAGGAAGCTATAGACCTGTTAGCCTGACATCAGTGGTTGGGAAGTTGTTGGAATTGATTGTTAGGGATGAGATTAAGGAATACCTGGAGACACATGACAAGATAGGCCAAAGCCAGCATGGTTTTCTGAAAGGAAAATCCTGCCTGACAAACCTATTGCAATTCTTTGAGGAAATTAAAAGTAGGGTAGACAAAGGAGATGCAGTAGATGTGGTGTACCTGGATTTTCAGAACGCCTTTGACAAGGTGCTGCACATAAGGCTGATAAAGAGACTATGGAATTACAGGGACGTTACTAGCATGGATGGAACACTCGCTGGTCGGCAGAAAACAGAGAGTGAGAATAAAGGGATCCTATTCTGGCTGGCTGCCAGTTACCAGTGGAACTCCACAGGGGTCGGTGTTGGGACCGCTGCTTTTTACGACGTCTGTCAATGATTTGGACTATAGTATTAATGGATTTGTGGCTAAATTTGCCAATGATACAAAGATAGGTGAAGGAGCAGGTAGTGTTTTTAGGAAACAGAGAGCCTGCAAAGAGACTTAGATAGTTCAGGGAAATGGGCAAAGAAGTGGCAAATGAAATACAATGTTGGAAAATGTATGGTCATGCACTTTGGTGGATGAAATATACGGGCAGACTATTATTTAGATGGGGGGAGAATTCAAGATGCAGAGACGCAAAGGGACTTGAGAGTCCTTGTGCAAGATACCCTAATGGTTAACCTCCAGGTTGAGTCAGTTGTGAAGAAGGTGAATGCAATGTTGGCATTCATTTCTAGAGGTAAAGATTATTAGAGCACGGATGTGATATTGAGGCTCTATAAGGCACTCCTGAGACCACACTTGGAGTATCGTGTGCAGTTTTGGCTCCTTATTTTAGAAAGGATATAATGACATTGGAGAGGGTTCAGAGAAGATTCACAAGAATGATTCCAGGAATGAAAGGGTTACTGTATGAGGAACGTCTGACAGCCCTTGGGCTGTATTCCTGGAGTTCAGGAAAATAAGGGGGGATCTCATAGAAACATTCCGAATGTTAAAAGGACTGAACAGATTAGATATGGCAAAGTTATTGCCCATGGTAGGGGAGTCCAGGACAAGACAACACAACTTCATGATTGAAGGACGTCCATTTAGAACAGAGATGTGGAGAAATTACTTTACTCAAAGGGTGGCAAATCTGTGGAATTTGCTGCTACGAGCAGCTGTGCAGGCCAAGTCACTGGGTGCATTTAAGGCAGAGATAGACAGGTTCTTGATTAGTTAGGGCATAAAAGGGTATGGGGTGAAAGCAGGAGAGTGGGGATGACTGGAAGAATTGGATCAGCCCATGATTGAATGGAGGAGCAGACTTGATGGGCCGAATGGACTGCTTCTGCTCCTACACCTTATAGTCTTATTGTCATTCATGTGCCTATCTAAATATCTCTTAGAAGCCTTTAATGTATTTGTCTTTACCACCACACCAAACAGGGCATTCCAGGCTTCCACCACTGAGTAAAAAATCTTGCCCCTCACATCAACCTTGAACCTGCCCCTCTCCTCAATGCATGCCCTCTGGTATTAGGCAATTACAACCCGAGGAAACAGATACTCCCTGTCTACTTTATGCCTCTCATAATCTTATAAAACTCTAAGATCTCCCCTCAGTCTCTGCTGCTCCAAAGAAAACAACCTAAGTTTATCCAGCCTCTCATGATACCACACGCCCTCTAAACCAGGCAGCATCCTGGTAGACCTCTCCTGCACCCGCTCCAAAGCCTGAACATCCTTCTTGCAGTGGGCAACCAGAATTGTATGCAATACTCCAGATGTGATCTAACCGAAGTTTTATAAAATTAAAACATAACCTCTTAACTTACTCAATGCCTCAACAAATGAAAGCAAATATTCCATAAACCTTCTTAATCAGCCTATCGAATTGCGTAGCCACTTTCAAGGAGCTATGAACTTAGACCCCAAGATTTCTCTGCTCAGCAACACTGTTAAGGATCTTGCCCTTAACAGTGTACTGTCTCCTTGTATTTGCCTTACCAAGGTGCAATACCTCACATTTATCTGGGTTAAACTCCACTGCCCATATCTGCAACTGATCTATAACGCACTGTACTCCTTGCCAGTCTTCTACACATCGCACAACTCCACCAATCTTAGTATCATCCACAAACTACTAACTCAAGAATCTATATTTTCATCCAGGTCATTTACGTATATACATCACAAATAGCAGAGGTTCCAACACAGATCTCTGCAGAACACCACTAATTACAGACCTCCAGTTGGAAGGCCAGCTGGTGGCACAATGGCATCAGCAAAGGCTCCTGAGTTCGAATCCAAGTCGGCCACCCCCCCAAGCACGCTTTCCATCCATGCGGGTTGAGCGTCGAGCTAGCCACTTGGCCTCATTAAAAAAAAAGGGTCGAGTCAGGAACATTCATATTGTGACCCGGTTAATCCGAAAGGAGACCAATCCTGACACTACGCGCCAGACAAGAATGGCTGACTGTCTGGTGCCACACGCTAAAAAAAAAGTTGGAATGGGTCCTTTCAACTATTACCTTCTGTTTTCTATGCGCAAGCCAGCTCTAAATCCAAACAGCCAATTCGTTGCAGACTCCATGCATCTTAATCTTCTGGATTAGCCTCCTATGAGGGATTCTGTCAAATGCCTTCATAAAATCCATCATCCACTGCCATACCCTCATCAATTTCTCATCACCTTGTCAAAAAACTCAATTAAGTTGGTAAGACAACAACATGCCCAGCACAAAGCCATGCTGGCTCTCCCTAATTAGAGCACGGGTTTCCAATTGCTCATATATCCTATCCCTAAAATAACTTCACTTACCTGAACATTGAACTGATTCTACAACCTATGGACTCACTTTCAAGGATTCTACAACTCATGTTATCGGTATTTATTTATTGTAGTGTTTCTTCTTTTGCAGATTGATTGCATGTCAGTCTATGCTTGTGTGTAGTTGTGGATTGATTCTATTGTATTTCTCTGTTCTGTGAATCCCAGAAAGAAAATGAGTATCAAGGTAGTATACAGAGATAATAAACTTACTTTAAACTATTAGATTTCTACTATCCGCAAGTTTTTTGCTTTTCAACCACAACTCTCGACTACTTCCCTGATTAAAATCCTTCTGATTACCATTAAACATCAATCTGAAGACAGTCTCAGCTTCAAAGTTCAAAGTAATTTTTTTTTCCATATCAAAGTACATATATATCACCACATATAACCCTGAGGTTTATTTTCTGGCAGGTATAATCAATAAATCTATAATAGAATAATAACCATAATAGAATCAATAAAAGATTGCGTCAACTTGGGCTTTCAGCTAGTGTGCAAAAGACAACAAACTGTAGAAATACAAAAAAAGGAAACAATAATAACAAATAAGCAATAAATTTCGAGAACAAGATGAAGAGTCGTTGAAAGTGCATCCATAGGTTCTGGGATCATTTCAGTGACGGGGCAAGTGAAGTTGAGTGAAGTTATTTCCTTCGGTTCAAGAGCCTGATGGTTGAGTGGTAACAACTGTTCCTGAACCTGGTGGTATGTGTTCTAAGGAAGGCTCCTGCACCTTCTTCCTGATTGCAACAGTGAGAAGAGAGCATGATCTGGCGGGGAGAAGGTCCCCTGACGACGAATGCTGCTTTTCTGCTCTACACATCATGTAGAAGTACTTAAAGGTGGGAGGGCTTTACACGTGATGGAATGAGCCATTTCCACTACTTTTTGTAGGATTTTCCATTCAGGCATTGGTGTTTCCATACCAGGCTGTGATGCATCCAGTCAATATAGAAGTTAGACAAAGTTTAAGATGTCATGCCGAGTCATCTCAAACTCCACAGGAAGTAGAGGTGCTGCCATACTTTCTTCATAATTTCACTTATGTGCTGGGTCCCAGGACAAGCCTTCGAAAAGGTAACACTGAGGAATTTGAAGTTGCTGACCCTCTCCATCTCTGATCCTCAACGGGAATTGTTTGTAGTGCAAAACAATATGCACACCCTGAATGGGTATGGAAACTGGTTCACATTCTCCACATTGCAACCAAGGTAAAGGAGCTAGCCTACAAGAAAACACTATAGAGAAAGTCATTTTAGCAGTCTGAAGTTAGAACACCGTTATCATGTTTGCATTTGGCTTTTCTAATAGAAAGTCTAAATGTAAACAGTAGAGGAAGACTGTGACAAAATATAGTTACAAATATATTAAATAGGAAGTTTTACATTATAATTGCAATTAAAAGTCTGGCATTGTATACTGAAGGATATCAAATACTCCATGAAAAATCAGTCACAAGTTCACAAACAGAAGTTTGAAACTGCACAAAATAATAGATCCCCTCCCCATAAACTATATTTTGACAAACTAGCAACATGAAGAAAATGCACAAGGATATGAAATGACACTGGAAACTTTGTGATCAGTGTTGGGACAGCTTCTTTTCATGTTGTACAATACAGTGCAAAGTCTTAGGCACATATCTACAGCTAGGGTGCCCAAGACTTTTGCATAGTAATATAGAAATCTTATGCATTCCACTATAATGCTGCCACAAAAAAATTCATGACATGTGAGTAATGACCAACCCTCTTCCGATATGGGTCTCTATTACACACTGAGGGGGGGAACAGGGCAGAGAAACATGGTTGGGAAAAAAGGAAGAAAGAGGGGAATCAGCGTAAAGCACCAAAGAGACATTCTGTAATGCTTAATCACCGAGTTGTTTGGAATCAAATGTCCTTGCATGGTATCACAAGGTGGGTGTTTCTGCACCTGTGCCACTCCTCCCCGCCCCGGCTCCTCTGCCACATGTCGCACATCCTTCCCGCAGTGCTTCACCCCTGCCATTTCCAACATCCTCTGCTCCTGTCAGATTTACAAACTCGCTCTCCACTCCTCATTGACAAGTACAGTGCTGTGCAAAAGACTAAGGCATTCTAGCTATATATATGATTTGGTCAATGATTTGGATGAAGGAATTGATGGCTTTATGGCCAAGTTTGCAGATGATACGAAGATAGGTGGAAGTGCAGGTAGTGTTCAGGAAGATCTGCAGAAGGGCTTAGACAGATGGGGGGGGAAATGGGCAAAGAAATGGCAGATGGAATATAATGCAGAGAAGTGCAAGGTCATGTACGCTGACAGAAGGAATAAAGGCATGCACTATTTTGGTAATGGGGAGAAAATTCAAAAATCAGGGCTGCAGAGACCTGGGAGTCCTTGTGCAGGATTCCCTAAAGGTTAACTTGCAGGTTGAGTCAGTGATGAGCAAGGCAAATGCAATGTTAGCATTCATTTAGAGGACTAGAATACAAAAGCAAGGATATAATGCTGAGGCATTAGACAGACAGTACTTGCAGTATCGTGAGCCGTTTTGGGCCCCTTATCTAAGAAAGGTTGTATTGGCATCAGAGATAGTCCAGAAGACCTCTACAAGATTGATTCGAGGAATGAAAGGGCTTACAGATGAGTGTCTGATGGCTCTGGGCCTGTACTCGCTGGAGTTTGGAAAGAATGAGCGGGTGATCTCACTAAAACATATCAAATATTGAAAGGTCTGGATAGAGTGGATCTGGAGGGATGTTTCCAATAGTGGGGGAGTCTAGGACCAGAGGGTACAGCCTCAAAATTGAGGGATAGCTATTCAGAGCAGAGATGAGGAAAAATGTCTTTGTTCTTTGTCCTCTGGATCTCTGGAATTCATTGCTGTGCAGACCAACTCATTGGGTTTACTTAAGGGGGATGCTGACAGGTTCTTAAGATTGATATGGGCATCAAAGGTTACAGAGAAAAGGGAGGAGAATGAGGTTGAGAGGGATATTAAGTCAGCCATCATGAAATGCAGAAGCAGATATGAAGGCCGAATGGCCTAATTCTTCTCCGAGGTCTTATGACAACCTTCCAAAGGATATAACCTGAGATTATTGTTGTTACTCTCACCTTCAACTCCAAGAATAAGAAATATCACACATACAAAAGAGAATATACAAGAGCAATATTGGAGAAATTTTGCACAACGTGATACTTGTAATTCCAGCAAATGTTACTTCATTGTTTTCCATCTGGTACATTACAATGGGAGTTTACCTGCCCATTTACCATACACATTCACCTTTCAATTCTCACACCCAGGGAAAACATACTATGCTCCACATTATGCCTACTTGACTTTATTTTTTTTTATTATGGCCTTATTCTGATCAGCTGTGGCTCTTCAGTGATGGCCTTTGACCCTGGTGAGATCCCATTGGACCTGAAAGTAGAATTGTGCCGGGGTGGATCACTCTTAACGCAGGACCCAAAAGCTCCCCTGTGGAGGAAAACAGATCAAGACACAGAGAAGAAAGCAAAAAAAGAACAGAAACACAAACAGAAGGAAAGAGGTAACCAGGATGCCACTTTTATGGAAACGTAAAAGGGAATGGAGAAGAATAAAATTCATCACAAGTAAAGGAAATATCCTCATGCGCTTTGCTGAAGATGGGAGAAGAAAAGATAAAGAATTAAAAATATTAGCACGATGCAATGTGGCTCTTCAACGTCTGGCATGCAGAAAAATGGAAGAGCACAAAATGGTAATGTAATTCCATAAACCCTTCTCCTCCCCAACTGACCTTCCAGCTGAAATCTTCCTGGCCGATAGCTTTCAAACCTGACCATCAACCACATGTGAAAACTTCTGAAACATGCTGCTACATTTAAACAACATACATCAAAGTTGCTGGTGAACGCAGCAGGCCAAGCAGCATCTCTAGGAAGAGGTACAGTCGACGTTTTGGGCCGAGATCCTTCGTCAGGACTAACTGAAAGAAGAAATAGAAAGAGATTTGAAAGTGGGAGGGGGAGGGGGAGATCCAAAATGATAGGAGAAGACAGGAGGGGGAGGGATAGAGCTGAGAGCTGGACAGGTGATAGGCAAAAGGGGATACGAGAGGATCATGGGACAGGAGGTCCAGGAAGAAAGTCAGGGGGGGGGGTTGACCCAGAGGATGGGCAAGAGGTATATTCAGAGGGACAGAGGGAGAAAAAGGAGAGTGAGAGAAAGAATGTGTGCATAAAAATGAGTAACAGATGGGGTACGAGGGGGAGGTGGGGCCTTAGCAGAAGTTAGAGAAGTCGATGTTCATGCCATCAGGTTGGAGGCTACCCAGACGGAATATAAGGTGTTGTTCCTCCAACCTGAGTGTGGCTTCATCTTTACAGTAGAGGAGGCCGTGGATAGACATGTCAGAATGGGAATGGGATGTGGAATTAAAATGTGTGGCCACTGGGAGATCCTGCTTTCTCTGGCGGACAGAGCGTAGATGTTCAGCAAAGCGGTCTCCCAGTCTGCGTCGGGTCTAACTTCCGCTAAAGCCCCACCTCCCCCTCGTACCCCATCTGTTACTCATTTTTATGCACACATTCTTTCTCTCACTCTCCTTTTTCTCCCTCTGTCCCTCTGAATATACCTCTTGCCCATCCTCTGGGTCAACACCCCCCCTGCTTGTCTTTCTTCCCGGACCTCCTGTCCCATGATCCTCTCGTATCCCCTTTTGCCTATCATCTGTCCAGCTCTCGGCTCTATCCCTCCCCCTCCTGTCTTCTCCTATCATTTTGGATCTCCCCCTCCCCCTCCAACTTTCAAATCCCTTACTCACTCTTCCTTCAGTTAGTCCTGACGAAGGGTCTCAGCCTGAAACGTCGACTGCACCTCTTCCTACAGATGATGCTTGGCCTGCTGCGTTCACCAGCAACTTTGATGTATGTTGCTTGAATTTCCCGCATCTGCAGAATTCCTGTTGTTTGCTACATTTAAATCCAGTTCCTTTATATTGAAACCACGAAAATTTTTAAAAGTAATCAATAGAGTTAAGTCAATTTTGAATCCAAGTTCCTACTTCTTTTAGGAAGTCTGCCATTTGAACTTTCTCAAAAACCTTATTAAAAATCTATGTGAACTACATCAAATGCACTTCAAACAATTAATTAGTCGGAAAAAAACTTTTGAAACCTGGTCTGGAAAAAAGAAATTTACAACAGTGCTCAGAGACACAAATGTACAATAAGCATACTCTCAATAATCATTAAGATGTATACAAATAATATATCACGGGACAAAGCAAATCTGTCTGCACAAGGCGACTGAATGTCAGATTAATTGGGCAAATCAATCCCAACTTTTCATGGATAACCTTCCTGTCTGGTCTCCAACGTAAAGTATAATAACTGTTTTAACCTCTACTCAAAACAAGAAAGAATACTTATTTTGTTAGGTTGCCTACCTGGAGTACCAAACAGGTTATTATCCCTCATCAGCCTGTATTCTTCTTCACTCAGGTTATTGACAAAATGATAGAAGGCTTCCTCCCGGTCTAGGCGGTCCGACTGATGCCTGCGCTGATCTTCATTAGTAGAATAAGTGTCAGCCTGCTCATTACCTCCACCATCTTCATTAGCAGCATTTTCCATACTGAGATAAAACAGATTTCACCTAAGGAAAACAGTGAGAAAACATGGTGGTAATGTATATAATTTTTTTTTAATATAAATTAAGCCCAGTGCTATCAATTTAATGCTCCAAATTACTTTAAGAACACAAAAGTATTGAAAAAGGAGCTAATGCTTTCCCGGTGTATATGACGAATAAACCCTTTTCAGGCTTCCATCGGGTACAGGGATTGATTTTTGTTAGAGTGGATTCTTTTGGGGTAGATGATTTGTTGACACTTAAATGACTTTGGCCACCAGACTTCTATTTTAACTGTTTGACAAAGGACTGTGGATTGAGTCCACCACAATGGGCTTCCTAAAAGGTGTAAATACAGGATGCTTCTGGTGCCTGATGCTGTAGTTTTGAAGGCAGTATCACCTATACATTATAAATATTAATTGTATGAATTGTCTTCTATGTTAGAACGGGAAATGCCAAATAAATGTATTGTAGACTTCACTTACATTCCTAAAGGCTGTAGATACCAACCCAGACATGTTGGCGTCAGGAGGAAAGGATGGTGTGAGATTTTGTATGTAGCTTCAATAGGAAGCATTGTCTATGCATTGTCTGTAACTTTTTAAGTAGCGATTGCCTTTGTGTTTAGCATATAAATATCGAGCCCACATTTAGCCAGCAGACCTTTCTGCGGAAAGCGTCTCCGCCCGTAAGATGCCTACTGTACCTTGTTGTGTCGAATAAAGAAGCTGCTTTGTATCTACCAGTGACTCTGTCTCTCTGGTAATTTCATTCACGATACAACATTTGGTGTCAGAAGTGGGATACCTTCATGACCCGTCGTGTGGCCAGTGTTCCTAGCAGTCTAAGTTGGTGAGTATTTTTCTAAGGTAACACTCACACTTGGATCTGTTCAGTTGGTGGTGCACTGGATCACAAGGTAATCACGAACGTGGAGAGCTGAACTGGTAGATATTAAAGTAGTGTGTGCGTGTGCATGTGTGTTTATGTAAGTGAGGAATCTTTGCATGTTGACTTGGTTAACTTGGGTCCACCAGTTGCGAAAGGTGGTAACCAACGGTACGGTTCGAGACGCCAGAATAGGGGCATGTATACTCGTTCGGGGAGCTGCATTTTAGTGTATGCGTGTGCAAGTGTGATGCAAAGGAATACGGCAGGCATCATGAGTTCGGGTACTCAAAACTGGCAGATTGTGGAATACGTACTCTGCGGTTTTATTTTGCGTAGTGTGGGAATTAATATGGAGATATCTCAGGGAGAGGTTTTACCCAGATAGATCTACCAGAATGGCACCTATTGAGATCAGGCAACGTCAGGTTGAGAACCCTGATGATCCGAGCCAGCCCTTGACCTTGATTACGACTATTCATAAGCTCTTCACCCCCGGGGAGAAACAGAGCATTTTGTCCGAGTTGCCCTCACTTAAAGTCGCAGGAATTCAGAATTCTGGCGCAAACTCGAGGAAATGGTTGAAATTCACCAGATGCACCCTAAAGATATACATGTGTTAGTGAAAGCCAAGTGCCCGAGGAATACGTGGGACAGGATGGCCCAGGGGGTGCGGGATGGTACATGGGCAACTATCGGGAGCGCCAGCAATGAAGAAAGATATCGCTCTTTTAAAAGGGAAGTAAGGCAGCGCCTGGGGGGAGGCGAGAGTAGCTGGGGAATGACAATGGCAGTGATTCAAAAGGCTGACGAGACAGCCATGGATTATGCAGAACGTAAATACCGAGTGTACGAGGAGTATTCCGGGTTGGATAACCCAGGGAGGGACGACCCAGTCTTCCTAAAAATGCTGAAGGAAGGCCTGAGTTCAGCCCACCAGGAAGTTTTAGATTTAGGCATAACGGTAGGGTCCATCTACTCTGAGATAGTTTCATGGGCCAGTGAGATAGACCAAAGAAAAGGCAAGAGAAATCGTAAAGTGGATATAGTGGATGCAGCTGCTGTGATGTCCCGGAGGGCTTGCTTTGCTTGCCAGCAGCCAGGGTACTCTGCAAAGGTCTGCCGGACCAGGTATAAGGCAATGAAGGAGCTGATATGCTACAGCTGTGGCCTATCAGGACATGGCTGGAGACAGTGTCCAAAAGGGAGGGGGAAAACCCAGGTGAAGGAGACGGCAGACACCCACTCACTTACCCCATTAGCAACCAGTCTGACTGTTGATCAGATCAAAGAGTTAGTGACAGCGCCTCTTAAGGCCACCTAACAGTAGTAGTGAGATCGGGGATGGTATTAAACAGGAAATTAGAAATGTGTGCAATAAAGGAACAGCAGTTATAATGGATGACTTCAATCTACATGTAGATTGGGTGAACCAAATTGGTAAAGGTGCTGAGGAAGAGGATTTCTTGGAATGTATGCGGGATGGTTTTTTGAACCAACTAGAGAGCAGGCTATTCTAGACTGGGTTTTGAGCAATGAGGAAGGGTTAATTAGCAATCTTGTAGTGAGAGGCCCCTTGGGTAAGAGTGACCATAATATGGTGGAATTCTTCATTAAGATGGAGAGTGACATAGTTAATTCAGAAACAAAAGTTCTGAACTTAAAGAGGGGTAACTTTGAAGGTATGACACATGAATTAGCTAAGATAGACTGGCAAATGACACTTAAAGGATTGACGGTAGATATGCAATGGCAAGCATTTAAAGATTGCATGGATGAACTACAACAATTGTTCATCCCAGTTTGGCAAAAGAATAAATCAAGGAAGGTAGTGCACCCGTGGCTGACAAGAGAAATTAGGGATAGTATCAATTCCAAAGAAGAAACATACAAATTAGCCAGAGAAAGTGGCTCACCTGAGGACTGGGAGAAATTCAGAGTTCAGCAGAGGAGAACAAAGGGCTTAATTAGGAAGGGGAAAAAAGATATGAGAGAAAACTGGCAGGGAACATAAAAACTGACTGTAAAAGCTTTTATAGATATGTAAAAAGGAAAAGACTGGTAAAGACAAATGTAGGTCCCCTACAGACAGAAACAGGTGAATTGATTATGGGGAGCAAGGACATGGCAGACCAATTGAATAATTACTTTGGTTCTGTCTTCACTAAGGATGACATAAATAATCTTCCAGAAATAGTAGGGGACAGAGGGTCCAGTGAGATGGAGGAACTGAGCGAAATACATGTTAGTAGGGAAGTGGTGTTAGGTAAATTGAAGGGATTAAAGGCAGATAAATCCCCAGGGCCAGATGGTCTGCATCCCAGAGTGCTTAAGGAAGTAGCCCAAGAAATAGTAGATGCATTAGTGATAATTTTTCAAAACTCTTTAGATTCTGGACTAGTTCCTGAGGATTGGAGGGTGGCTAATGTAACCCCACTTTTTAAAAAAGGAGGGAGAGAGAAACAAGGGAATTATAGACCGGTTAGCCTAACGGCGGTGGTGGAGAAACTGCTGGAGTCAGTTATCAAAGATGTGATAACAGCACATTTGGAAAGCGGTGAAATCATCGGACAAAGTCAGCATGGATTTGTGAAAGGAAAATCATGTCTGACGAATCTCATAGAATTTTTTGAGGATGTAACTAGTAGAGTGGATAGGGGAGAACTAGTGGATGTGGTATATTTGGATTTTCAAAAGGCTTTTGACAAGGTCCCACACAGGAGATTAGTGTGCAAACTTAAAGCACACGGTATTGGGGGGTAAGGTATTGATGTGGATAGAGAATTGGTTAGCAGATAGGAAGCAAAGAGTGGGAATAAACGGGACCTTTTCAGAATGGCAGGCGGTGACTAGTGGGGTACCGCAAGGCTCAGTGCTGGGACCCCAGTTGTTTACAATACATATTAATGACTTGGATGAGGGAATTAAATGCAGCATCTCCAAGTTTGCGGATGACACGAAGCTGGGCGGCAGTGTTAGCTGTGAGGAGGATGCTAAGAGGATGCAGGGTGACTTGGATAGGTTGGGTGAGTGGGAAAATTCATGGCAGATGCAATTTAATGTGGATAAATGTGAAGTTATCCACTTTGGTGGCAAAAATAAGAAAACAGATTATTATCTGAATGGTGGCCGATTAGGAAAAGGAGAGGTGCAATGAGACCTGGGTGTCATTATACACCAGTCATTGAAAGTGGGCATGCAGGTACAGCAGGCGGTGAAAAAGGCGAATGGTATGCTGGCATTTATAGCAAGAGGATTCGAGTACAGGAGCAGGGAGGTACTACTGCAGTTGTACAAGGCCTTGGTGAGACCACACCTGGAGTATTGTGTGCAATTTTGGTCCCCTAATCTGAGGAAAGACATCTTTGCCATAGAGAGAGTACAAAGAAGGTTCCCCAGATTGATTCCTGGGATGGCAAGACTTTCATATGAAGAAAGACTGGATGAACTAGGCTTGTACTCGTTAGAATTTAGAAGATTGAGGGGGGATCTGATTGAAACGTATAAGATCCTAAAGGGATTAGACAGGCTAGATGCAGGAAGATTGTTCCCGATGTTGGGGAAGTCCAGAACGAGGGGCCACAGTTTGAGGATAGAGGGGAAGCCTTTTAGGACCGAGATTAGGAAAAACTTCTTCACACAGAGAATGGTGAACCTGTGGAATTTTCTGCCACAGGAAACAGTTGAGGCCAGTTTATTGGTTATATTTAAGAGGGAGTTAGATATGGCCCTTGTGGCTAAAGGGATCGGGGGTATGGAGGGAAGGCTGGTGCAGGGCTCTGAGTTGGATGATCAGCCATGATCATAATAAATGGCGGTGCAGGCTCGAAGGGCCGAATGGCCTACTCCTGCACCTATTTTCTATGTTTCTATGTTAAAAGGATGTGGCAGCAGGCTCCACGGCCAGCTGTGAAGACTCACGGATGTACATTACGGCATTGTTAGGGGGACGGCAATGCAATATGTTAATGGACACAGGGGCATCTGTATCGATAACAGAATTACCCTTACCAACAACCGGGCAGGCCAGTTATATCAGGGGTATAGGAGGAAAAACAGTAAAAGCAGAAAGAAGCGAGAAGTAAATACTCGAAATCGGGGGAGTACAGCTTCTAGTGTATTTCTGGGTATGTCCAAATAATGAAGGCACGATCCCTGGAATAGATATCCTAAGGGAAGCAGGAGCTGTTATAGATTCAGGAAAAGGAGAAATAGTATGGACGAGCCAGGGGCAGCGAACGCGTACAACCAACGGAATACACGGCCTGGCTAGCATAGGCGCAGCTGCCCCGATCATTAGAGACTGGAGCCAGGATGGTGTCTACGGGTTACCTTGTCAGCAGTTCCCAGCTGTGTGGGCTAGAGACAAGCAAGATTGTGAGCAGGTAGAGATAGACCCAGTTAAAATAGAGGAGGGTCTGTATAAACCCCCTAAGCAGGACCCTATACAAACTGACACACTGACCGCTGTTCAGGTTATAGTGAAGGAACAAAAACACCAGGGGATACTCAGAGAGACTGCGGCCACTCCAGAACATAAAGTTTTCCCAGTTCCTCCGAGGGCAGACATTACTGCAAATAAGGAAGCAGGGGAACAAGAGGCAATTGAAATTGCAAGTGTGCAGCAGGAAACGACAGAAGCCAGTTTAGTAAAATTGTATGAAGAGGTAGAGGCTGAAGAGAAGGAAAAATGGAGGAGGAAAGGAGCAAACGAGGGATCAGATGGGTGCTGGACACATGGGGAGGAAAGAGTCGCGGTGGCCCCACCCTGTATTAGACCGATACTACTAAAGTTATATCATGGGGTGATGCATCAGGGAAGGCAGAGCATGATCATAACCCTCCGGCAGGACTGGTGGCGGTCAGGGATGGGTGGGGATGTTGAGAAGTTCTGCCACCGTTGTATCATTTGTGCCCAGCATAACCCTGGTAAGGGCAGAAAGCTACAGCTGGCAAATCAGCCTCGGCCGAGGGGACCCTGGGAAAACATCCAGATAGACTTCACAGGGCCCCTGCCAAAAAGCAGGGGGGAAAGTTACTGTCTAGTAATCATGGACCACTTCACCCGGTGGGTGGAGGCTTTCCCAACAAGAGACTGCACCGCCCGCACCGCTGCATGGATCCTAGTTCAGGAAATCCTCCCAAGGTGGGGAACCCCAGTTCAGCTGGATTCAGATCAGGGAGCACATTTCACGGGGAAAGTGATGAAGGAAATGTGCCGACTGCTAGGGATTCGACAATGGTTCCACGTACCCTACCACCCCCAGAGTTCAGGGATGGTAGAAAGGATGAACCAAACAATCAAGAATGTGTTAGCCAAAGCTATAGACATGGGTTGATGTATTACCAGGAATCTTGATGAGATTGCGTGCAACCCCGAACCGCACTTTGGGTCTCAGCCCCTACGAATTATTGATGAAGCAAGCAATGCGACTCCCCTATGGGGTAATTACGGGTTGCGAGGAGCCTGGGGCTTACAGGGATAGAATGACCCAATATGTGAAAGACCTTAGTAACCAACTTAAAGTACTAAAGGATCAAGCGAAACAACAACAGCAAATTACTGATCAGAAAGAGCCTGAGGGAAAGGGGGTAATTCTTCCACAGCCCGGCGACCAAGTTATGGTGAGGGTGCTGCCAGAAAGGTCAGGGTTTGCCCCCAGGTGGATAGGACCACAGACGGTACTCTTAACCAATGATATGTGTGTCTGTGTACAGACTCGGCGAGGCAGCCAGTGGAAACACTGGACTCAAGTTAAAGCATACAACTCACCCTCTTGTTGCTCCCACAGACGGAGTGGGGAACCAAGTGTACCCAGTAACCATGTAATTACAGAGAACCTAAGAGAGGAACACCAGCCAGCCACAGCAGACCTGACCACAGCTGATGAAAACATACCCGGAGAAAACGCAAAGGCGGAAGACACTGAGAACGTGTTGGAAAACCATGAATAGCCAGCTAAAGTGTGATGACGATGGTACTCTGTAAAGAAGGCTGGTTGCTGAAGGTAGATGATTAATTTTATAGCATAGTTATTTGGGAAATATTTGGGGAGGGATTTTTGAGTTAAAGCAGAGATGGCAAGTTCCACCACTTCGATGGCATTTCAGACTGCACACGGCATCTGGAAGCAGTCACCCCGAGTCTGAGGAGCTGAACCCTTTTCAGCAGTTGAGCCAGTGATCAACAGAACAGTTCGGAAGCGGGTGCCACCGGGGAGAGGTCCTTGCAGACATTTAGGTAGAGGCCACCCCAACCCCTTCCTGTACATGGATGACAGAGCCCGTGGGTGCTCCTGGAAGGAGAGTTTCAGTGACCAGAGGATAAAGGGCCAAAGACAAAGGAATGTGATTTAAGATGCAGTCAGCCTGCAGGCACATGAAAGGAGCTGCATTCCTAAAGACTTGGAACAGCCTCTCTGCTTAACATTTGGTAGGTAATGCTAGGATAGATATCGAGGTACATAAAATTTGGGGGGGAATTCCGAGACAGGGCATTTTTGCTGCCCTATTTGAGCAGATCCTCCTAGGTTGGCCTTTCCTGATACAAATTTAATTTGTCCAGGAGGGCCAAGAGGAGGGACTGTTAAGAGCAGATTCTTTTGGGGTAGATGATTTGTTAACAGTTAAATGACTTTGGCCACCAGACTTCTATTTTAACTGTTTGACAAAGGACTGTGGATTGAGTCCACCACAATGGGCTTCCTAAAAGGTGTAAATACAGGATGCTTCTGGTGCCTGATGCTGTAGTTTTGAAGGCAGTATCACCTATACATTATAAATATTAATTGTATGAATTGTCTTCTATGTTAGAATGGGAAATGCCAAATAAATGTATTGTAGACTTCACTTACATTCCTAAAGGCTGTAGATACCAACCCAGACATGTTGGCGTCAGGAGGAAAGGATGGTGTGAGATTTTGTATGTAGCTTCAATAGGAAGCATTGTCTATGCATTGTCTGTAACTTTTTAAGTAGCGATTGCCTTTGTGTTTAGCATATAAATATCAAGCCCACATTTAGCTAGCAGACCTTTCTGCAGAAAGCGTCTCCGCCCGTAAGATGCCTATTGTACCTTGTTGTGTCGAATAAAGAAGCTGCTTTGTATCTACCAGTGACTCTGTCCGGTAATTTCATCCACGCTACAACAATTTTAACTGATGTTTCGATGACAAACCCTGCCATCTTCATCAGGGATGATGCCTGGGCATGTCTAGTCCGGTGGTATCTCCTGTCCCTCCTGATTGGTTAGTCCTCATCCAATCAGGTTTCCGCTGTCCCACCTTGTTCACGAACCCGTAAGGAAGCTCAAATCACAGCTTATGCAGATCAAAGACGACCTAGGGCTCAGAATGGCTAGCATTTACAGGATTCCCTGTGAATGCACAGTAGCATACATTGGCCAGATGGGACACACAGTGGAAACCTGCATCAAGAAACACAAGTGTATCCATTTGGGTTACCTGGAGAAATCGGCGGTAGCAGAACATTACATTGCCAATGGCCATAGGATTAACTTTGAAGATACAAAACTACTGTGCTCATCCAATGGTTTTTGAAATGGCCTGTTGAAGGAAGCCATTGTAATAAAGCTCAAGGAAAAGAATTTTAACAAAGATGAAGGTCTTGATCCAAGTAAGGAATGGAGTTTGATTGTAAACTAGGTGGGACAGCCATGAGGACTAACCAAACAGGAGGGCCGGACAACAGAGGTATAAATACCACAGGACTAGACACGTCCAGGCATGATCCCTGATGAAGATGGCAGTGTTAGTCATCAAAACATCGGTTAAAATTGATACCTGTATCTGGCTGGAAGCCCGGGAAGGGCTTATTCGACACAAAAGTAATGTTAATGTAGCATTCTCAAACATGGTTCTCACTTTGTAGATTGGGTATAATCTAGATTGCTATATTGATTTGAATTACCACTTTTGGATATTGTTTTTCAAACGAAGTGTTATTTAAAGAGACCTTATGCACTCAAACTCTTTTTTTCAAAAAAGAACTCATTGCATCAGGAGAGTTCTCACTGTTGCCCAAGCCACATTCAACCTTTAACCAAACTATCTAACCATATACCATTGTTCCTGGTAGAATCCTTCTGTAAGGATATACTTGCCTTACAGGGAGTACAAGTTCACTAGATCAGTTTTTAAATGATCAAGAAGTCTTATGAAGAATGATTGAATAGATAGAGCCTATACTGTCAGAAATTATTTCAGAGATGATTTCACATTTCTGAGAGGACTTGATAAAGTCAAGATCGGGAGATACCATTTTAAGTTGCAGAATGAACATCTCTCAGAAGTAAACTTTTCAATTTTGTTGTGGGTGGTAAGTTATTAAATATGTTTAACACTAAGCCCAAAAGATCTTGTTTGTAGATCCTATGTTCTACACTTTGGCACCCTCAACCAAATATACCAAGTTTTATGGAATATGAAATAGCCTCAATTACTTTGGGAGAAGCAGATCAAATGATATCTGCACCAAAGGTGGAGCCATAGAAAGGTGTAGAAAACAAAGTGAGGATGATCTCAAAAGAATGAAAAAGGGGTGAAAATTCAGTCAGTGGGCTGGAGGTGTAGTGTGGTATAGCGAAGGAGCTTGCTACAGGAGATGCTGTTTGACAGAGAGCAGAGTGTCAAAGAGGTTGAACAACATGAATATTTAGCAAGCTTGTGATATCAATACTGCTTGTTAGATAAAAAAAAAGTATTTTACGAGGGGTGATTGATAAGTTTGTGGCCTAAGGTAGAAGGAGTCAATTTTAGAAAACCTAGCACATTTATTTTTCAACATAGTCCCCTCCTACATGTACACACTTAGTCCAGTGGTCGTGGAGCATGTAGAAGTGGTCCACAGCAGGGGTGATTGATAAGTTCGTGGCCCAAGGTAGAAGGAGGCGAGTTATACAGCTCTCGTTACATACACGTGCAGTTAACTCTTTGAGTGAAAATGCAGAAAGTTTGAAGTTAATAACTCATCTCCTTCTACCTTAGGCCACAAACTTATCAATCACCTGTGCTGTGGACCACTTCTGGAGGTCCAAGACGCCAACCTCTACAAAGAAGGGATCCATATGCTCCATGACTGCTGAAGTAAGTGTGTAAATGTAGGAAAAATAAATGTGCTAGGTTTTCTAAAATTGACTCCTTCTACCTTAAGCCACGAACTTATCAATCACCCCTCGTACTGCTATTTAAATCTGAACAATTCTCAAAACAATGAATAGTTTCTGTGAATTTTCAATTGAGCAAAATCTTGGCAAAGTTAGTTTAAAAAAATAAGGATCCAAATGAAAGGCTTCAAGTTCAAAAATGTTTCAATATTAATAGTACATCAAGCAATTATGTTTTATTCAAAAGGATTTAGTGCTCTACCAAACAATGGCATCACACCCAAATGTGAAATCAGAGATGCCAGACTCCATAGCAAAGTAAACCAACATAGCAGGTCCAAGTCTTGACCATTTACTAATTAAACACCAGACAGATAAAACGTTAATCAGAGTTTAGACTTTTGATACATTCATTCTGAAGATACTAAGATGTTTCAAAAGCATTATTTCTGAGCTTTATCTATCCTATGATCAGCTACATTTAAGCTAACTTTTAAGGCAACGATTTTTACAATACCTTGCAGTGGATTGCTATTATATATTTGGATGCGTTTAAGGTCCGCTATGTCTAAGAACGGGAAAGACGCCAAACCTCGGGTTAGACCGAAAGTTACCGACCCTCCTCCAATTGAACCAGCGGTAACTATGCAAGCTATATCGGAGCTGATTCGTGTGGAAATCTCAACTACTATATCGGATCTGATTCGTGCGGAAATTTCAACTAAGCTGCAGAAAATTATCGATGAAATTGATAAAATGAAAACATCTATCACGGAACATCAGACTGCTATATCTAATCTCCAAAAATCCACGCAACAAAATGAACTCAAGATGGGGAAAATTGAAGAAACAATTACTGTAATGAAGAAAAAAAATTGATTTTCTGACCTTTAAAAATTCTGACTTAGAATGCAGAATGCGACGACAGAACATTCGAATTATTAGTATTTGTGAAGCTGCTGAATCTGGTGACCCTATAAAGTTTTTCTCTCAACTTTTAAAAGATTCATTTTCCACCTTATTTCCTGATCAACCACCACTATTGGATTGGGCTCACAGAGTCCCATTATATTTGCCTAAGTCAGATAAACCTCAGCATGTTATTTTACGATTTCATTATTTTCAAGACAAGGAGAAGTTGCTTCGCTTTGCTCGCCCTAAAGGTTACATTGATTTCTCGGATCTTTGCTTTCGTTTGGTGGAAGATTTTAGTAAACAAGTTCGTGATCAACGTGTTCGTTACAGATCTGTGATGTCGGAATTCTACAATATGGATTTAAAACCAGTGTTGCTTTATGCCGCACGTTTGAGGATTCGATTGTCTGATGGGTCTTCCCGTTTTTTCGACTCTCCATCGGAAGCCCAGAGTTACCTGGATCAACTCTTGCCTTCAACATTTTAATTGCACTATTAAATCATCTCTGTTTGATCGGAGGCAGTTAATCTGTTGGGTTTAATTTTTTTTGCTTTATATGAGGGCAGAAAAGTTTTTTTCCAGTTTAATTAATATGGTTGCCAAACTTTTCTTTAAACTGCATCATTCCTTTCTTCTTCCCTGGGGATTCTGGGTGGCTATTCTCTCAGCGTCATTTTACGTATATCCCTGGAGGCCTTAAACTTTGTAGTTTTCAAACGTACTTATTGTAGTTTTTGTGGCTAGTCTATGCTAATATTTCATTTTCTTGTTTAAATATACAGTCTGTTGTAGATTAACGGTTTTCTTTATATGTACCTGTTCTTTCTTTGTATTATATGGTTTTAATCGGTGTACTTTTTTTTTATTCCTTTACTGTTTTATAACTTCAGCTGATCTTTTCATATATACACTTTTTTTTAGTGAGCGTCTATCGGAAATCATGGGGGTAGTTCTAGTGCTTGCTTCTTTCTGGCTGGTCTATCTTAGATTTAGCTTTGGGGGTACGGGGTAGGGGGGCTTCACTTTTTAGTTTTTCTTTCTTCTTGGGCTGCTTATATTACCGAAGTATTGGTCACGTTCTCTTTCCCGTTATCTCATGTTTATTCTGTTCCCTTTCCGGGTTCGTGGGTCGAACCTATTGTCAATCCTCCTTTATTTGAGGGTTGACTTTAGGGATTATGAAGTCTACTATTAATTTTGTCTCTTGGAATACTAACGGTCCCAATCATCCAATAAAAAGGAAAAAAGTCTTTAAAGTATTCCGGAGACTTAAAGCACATATTCTATTTTTACAAGAGACCCATGTGCGGAGGGGGGACAGACTACATTTTTTTAAGTTCTGGAAGTGTCAACACTTCCATTCAAATTCCAATGCTAAAATTCGAGGAGTTTCTATTTTTATAGATCCCTCAATCACTTTTGTAAAACACGATATTATTTCTGATCCAAATGTTAGATTTCTATTGGTTAGTGGTTTACTATTTAATAAAAAGGTAGTTTTGGTTAACGTTTATGCTCCCAACATGGATTGTCCGGAATTTTACAAATCATTATTTAATTTGTTCCCGAATTTGAATGAGTTTTCACTAATCTGGGGCGGGGACCTTAATACTTGTTTATCCCCATTATTGGACCGTTCGGCTCCTTTATGGACTCTACCCAATAAATCTGCAACCTTGATTAATTCATTTCTCTCAGATTCCGGATCGACAGACGTTTGGCGTTTTTTGCATCCTCGGGAAAAAGATTTTTCTTTTTTTTCCCCCACATGTTCATCATTCCTATTCAAGAATTGATTATTTTTTTTTATTGACTCTCATCTTATTTCTTCAGTGGTTAAATGTGAATATGACTCTATAACCATTTGGGATCATGCTCCACTTAAGCTTTCTATTAAAATATCGGCCAATACACAAAATAATAGACAACGGTGTTTTAATTCGCTGTTGCTTCAGGACTCGGATTTTGTTAACTTTATGAATGAACAGATTGATCTCTTTTTTACAATCAACTATACAGAAGATATATCCATGAACACCCTTTGGGATACTTTTAAAGCTTATATTCGTGGTCAGATCATCTCGTATTCTGCTGCTTTGAGGAAGAGGTTGAAGGAGGAGAAGCTGGTTATTGTGGACAAGATTAAGGAAATTGATAAGAAATATGCTGCAGCTCCCTCTGAGAAGTTGTATAAACAAAGAACTGAACTTCAAATGGAACACAGTTTATTACTTTTGTCCTCTATTGTAAATCAATTAATGAAAACAAGCAGCGAATTTTATATACATAGTGACAAAGTTGGTAAACTGTTGGCTAATCAGTTGAAGACTAACTATACTAAATTTCAAATTAATCAGATTTAATCAAAAATTTCTATACCAATCTCCTTTCTTACCCATTTAGCTTATCATTTACCTCAAGTCCATCTTGTTTTAAAATAAATTCAGCCACTGAAAATTCCCTGCCACACAGAATACAAAATCACTATAAAAATGATTAGGAGCTACCAAATGTCAAAATTCGATGTTATAGTATGGGGAAAATCAAATTTCACAACTCCATTTACTTGATATACACAAAGAGGAAGAACCTCTTGCATTCAAAATATATCTGGAAATTGATCTTGAAATAGACTTCTATGAAAACACAACACTGAATAATTCCTATTGCGTCAACCAGTACATCATGGCAGTGAGAAATTTGGCTGAATCATTCCACACATATTCATAGTATCTTGCAAATGAAAGAATGATTTTCTCTTCAAATAATAGAGAATGGAATTACACTGTGGATTTTAATACCAAGCTATAAAATCCTGATAAAATTAGAAAAAAATCTCAATTTTAATAAAACTGCTAAATTAACCAACCAGACCATGCCTGCCCAGAAGAAAGATGCTTTGAATCCAGTAGAAAAATACTAAAAAATCTAATTTAGGCACACATTAAAATCACCATCACAATTTTTATACATATTATTTATATTACACACTCACACAATACCAATATTGAAGAAACACTTATCCCACAAAAGGATTTGAGCTACTAAAGAAACAGGCAATTCCAACTACGCAAGTTCTATGAGAGTTTAATAACCCATGAATTGTCTTTCTCTTGGACAGGCTGTAAATAGTTGAACCATGTTCTCCAATGTTTCATACCATAACTGCACTCGTTCTTCTGAGTTCTTCAATTTGCATATCCTAATTTATACACTTACTTTTCCAAACATCTTGCTTCAAATTGTAATACAACCCTGCATCAAAATTCAGATCTATTTCAGTCAACAGCTTAAGCACCACCTTCTTGATAGAAAGATAAACAACAGTAAGAGAAAATCTGCAGATGTTGGAAATCCAAGCAACACACACAAAATGCTGGAGGAACTCAGCAGGCCAGGCAGCATCTATGGAAAAGAGTACAGTCAACTTTTCAAGCTGAGACCCTTCAGCAGGACTGGAGAAAAAAAAGATGAGGAGTAGATTTGAAAGGCGGGGGAAGGGAGGGAGAAACACAAGGTGATAGGTGAAATCGGGAGAGGGAGGGTGAAGAACTGGGAAGTTGTTTGGCGAAAGGGATACAAGGCTGGAGAAAAAGGAATCTAACAGGAAAGGACAGAAAGCCATAGAAGAAAGAAAGGGGGGGGTGGGGAAGAGAGGAATACCAGGGTGAGGTGATGATCAGACAAGGAGATGTGAGAGTGGGAAAGGAAATAAGGAATGGTGCAAGGAGAGTGGGGGCATTACTGGAAGTTCGAGAAATCGATGCTCATGCTATCAGGTTGGAGGCCACCCAGATGGAATATTAAGGTGTTGTTCCTCCAACCTGAGTGTGGCCTTATCATGACAGTAGAGGGGGCCATGGATTGACATAACGGACTGAGGATGGGAAGTAGAATTAAAATGTGTGGCCACTGGGAGATCCCCTTTCTTTTGGCGGATGGAGTGTAGGTGCTCAGCAAAGCGGTCTCCCAATCCACATCGGGTCTCACTGAGATACAAGAGGCTACACCGGAGCACTGGACACAGTGTATGATGCCAACAGATTCATAGGTAAAGTGTCATCTCACCCAGAAGGACTGTTTGGAACCTTAGGTGGTAGTGAGTGAGGAAGGAGGTAAAAACACAAGTTTCCACTTTCAGGCACTGGTAGGTTCTAGCCACATATAACAATGCAAAATACAATACAGAAATGGACAAAATTACTGATTCAGAGGACTAAATTTTAAATCTGAGGTACATTTTTAATAGCCGAAGATAAATGAGGGATTCTGCCCAAAGATCATGTTGAATAGCTGAACAGTCAAAGGCTAAGCAGCCTACTCTTGACCCTATGTCCTAGCAGACTGCATCTAACACAACCCACTAGGATAAGCTTTCCACTGTTTTTACTTAAAGCTGAACTTGGGGTGACTTGTCGATCAGCAGGAACTTTTTGCTGATTCATTGTAAATAATGTGGCTTTGCATTCAGTAAAATTGCAATATAGACCATTTTATCGGGGGGGGGATAACAAGAGGCAAAATTAACACTGATTTACTGAAAGGTCTTCACTAGATTTGTCCATTTAGATCTCTCCCCCCACTGCAGTGTAGGTGCTTGACTGCCTGAAACTTCACTGAACAAAGAAAGCTAACAATGATCAATCAGGCAAGGACTCCTAACAGGGAAAATTTATCAAATTAAAATTGATATCAGATTTTTTTAAAAAGCAACAAGGCACAATGCTGGAATATAGTAAAATCAGTGCTCTAACAGACAAAATGCAAAAACATCTGTAATGTGAATATTTTAGCCCTAAAATAGCTATTATTTGAAGTTTGTATACTTGTCTCATTGGTAGGTCAGAGGTGAACATTCAAGATTGTTTAATGTTATTTCCAGAACACAAGAGTAAAGGAGAATGAAATAATTGTTATTCCATATCCAATGCTCTATGTGTAAAACATATAAAACAATCCTAAAAAAGCACAATAAATACAAATACAAAAAATAGTTTATATAGATTGATTATATATGCATAAAGTGATGCTAGGTATAGGAGTTCTGTGCATGATTCTGACAAGAAATGATAAAGTAGTAGTGGTGGGGGTGTGGAGGGGTGGATTAGTGGGTGGAGATGTTGATCAGCCTTACTGCTTGGGGAAAATAACCGAGTCTGAATGATCCTGGCATGGATGCTACATAACCTCCTCCCCTGTGGGGAGAGGGACAAACAATCCATGAGCAGAGTGGGTGGTTTTCCTCATGATATTGCTGGTCTTTTGCTTGTATCTTTCTGTGTGTGTGCATATTTGACAGTAGGCTGGTGCTGGTGATACGTTGGGCAGTTGTGACTACCCACTATAGAGCCCTCCTAACCGCCACAGTGCATTTTATGTACCATGCAGTGATGCAGCTTGTTAGGATGCTCTCTACTGTGCATTTGTGGACAGCTGTGTGCACTGATGTGCATGAGAGAGTAAGCAACAGTTTCCTAGGCATTTAAAGCTTGGGTGATTTCTCCTGGGCCTAATGCATTGATGCAATCATGAAGGCAGTACACAATGTCTCTACGTTCATAGAAGCTTAAGATCTGTCATCAAATAATCTTAACTTCTACATAAGCACTGTGAAAGAATCCTGATTAATTCTATCACTGCCAAATACAGCAATTTCAAATACAGGAACACAAGAGGCAGCAGAGAGTTATAGACATTCTGCCCCAGCAGTGACAGCATTACAGGAAATGCTGCCTCAAGAAGGCAGTTTCTGTCAAGGATCCCCACCTTGACCATGCCCTCTCACTGCTATTACCATTAGACAGGAGTAACAGAAGCCTGAAGACCCACACTATCAGTTCAGGAACAGCTGCTTCCTTACAAATATCACGTCCTTGATCTGACTTGCACAACCCTCCCCCTACCTCAATCGAACACTATGGACCAGCTTTTTGCACCACCATGAACTTGTCTTTAGTTGATAAGTTTAGTTTTTTTTAAACTAAGATCATGTTTTTACGTACTCTTTTGTTTTCTATTGTACATAACTCTATGTAAAACTTGTATATATTTATTTTATATATTAACTATACCTACATGCCTGTAATGCTGCTGTGAGCAAGTTTCTCACTGTGCTTGTGAGCATGACTATAAACTCGACAATTCTTAAATACTTCAAAACAAGGGTTTTAAGAGAAACTGAAAAAATTGTATTTAATTTATGACTATTCAGATTTTTTTGCCACATTGATCGCATTACACTAATGCCAGGAACCTTAGAAACATCACTTAACCACAAATGATGTCAAAATAAAAGGAAGTTCTTACCACAGCAACCACAAGGAAGCATTAAAGGACACCAGTAAGCGTCCTGACTATAGTTGCTAGGCACACATCAATAAATGGCTCATGTATGACTACTGAAATTCTGTGCTTCTCTGATAGTTATCAAGTATCTGATAGATATTTAGATGCATAATCAGCAGAAAAGACAATATTAGCCAGAATACTGCTAAACACTAGAGCAGGTAATACCATTTAGGCAGTTAAAGACATTAAGTTACTGCCTTAATGTCAATATCAGAGTTTTTTCAGTTTCTATGTAATCTCAGGTAATTAATTGAACATAGATGCCCAACTTGATTAAGAGATCCAGTTTGGCACAATTATTGACTACAAAGTGTGCAGAATTAATTCGCCCAACTCAAAATTCAAAGTAAATTTTATTATCAAAGTACACATTTGTCACCATGTGACAGCACAGATTCATTTTTTTGTGGGCCTACTAATTTATATTATAGTAACTATAGAATCTACAAAATACTAACTATAACAGAATCAATGAACGACTGCCAAACTAAGGCTTTCAACCAAAGTACAGAAGACAAAAAACTGCACAAATGCAAAGAGAAGAAACAATAATATGAATAAATAAGCAATAAGTATGGAGAACATGGAGACAAAGAGTTCTTGAAACTGAGTCCACTGGTTGTGAGAACATTTCAATGAGGGGGTGAGTGAAGTTATCCCTTTTGCTCAACAGCTTGATGGTCAAGGGGTAGTAACTACTCCTAAAATTGGGGCAAGTCCCAAGGCTCTTGTACCTTCTTCCTGATAGCAGCAACAAGAAAGCATCTCCTGGTGAGGGTACCTGATGATGGATACTGCTTCCTACGACAGTGTTTCAATGGTTGGGAGGACTTTACTTGTGATGCGCTGGGCCACATCCATTACTTTTTGTAGAATTTTCCATTTAAACTCATTGGTGTTTCCATACCAGGCTGTGATGTAACCAGTCAATACACCCTGCACTACTCATCTACAGAAGTTTGTCAAAGTTTTAGATGTCATGCCAAATCTCTGCAAACTGGTAAGTAGAGGCACTGCCATGTTTTCTTCGTAATTGCACATGTGCTGAAATAAGGAATTTAAAGTTGCTGCCCCTCTCCACCTCTGATCCTCCAATGAGGACTGGCTCATGGACCTCTGGTTTCCTTCTCCTAAAGTCTATAATCAATTCCTTGGTCTTACTGACTGAGTGAGAGGTTGTTGTTTTGACACCACTCAGTCAGATTTTCAATCACCCTCCTGTATGCTGATTCATCACCACCTTTAATTCGACCTACAGCAGTGGTGTCATCAGCAAACTCGAATATAGCACTGCAGTTGTGCTTAGCCACACAGACATAAGTGTAAAGTGAGTAGAGCAGGGGGATAAGCATACAGTCTTATGGTGTACCAGTGCTGATGGAGATCGTGGAGATGTTGCTGCCAATCCGATCTGACTAGAGTCTACGTGAGGAAATCCAGGATTCAATTGCACAAGGAGGTACTGAGGCCAAGATCTTGGAGCTTGATTAATTTTGAGGAGATGATGGCATTGAATGCTGAGAAAGTTGAGCAAGTGAGAAAGAGCATCCTGACATACGCACCTTTACTGCCCAGATGTTCCAGGGTTCAGTGAAGAGCCCTGTGTGGGCCTGTTGCTCCTGTAGGCGGCAAATTGGAGCGGATCCCAGGCAGGGGTTGACATGTTTCATCACCAATCTCTCAAGACACTTCACAATGGATGTAAGTGCTACTGGACCAGAGTCATTGAGGCAGGTCTTGGCCATCAGTATATTTGAAACCTCCTTGAAGCAGGTGGGGACCACACAATGCCGAAGCGAAAGGTTTTCAGTACTCTGAGGCGGATGCTTTCCATGGATTCACTCTCCTGAAGGCAGTTCACACATCCACTTCAGAGACTGAACTCATAGGATCAGGGGATGAGGGACTTCGTGGTTGATCCTCCATATTTTGATGGTCCAAGTGAGCATAGAAGGCATTGAGCTCACCTGGAAGCATATCCCTGCCATTTCCCATGTCGCTTGATTTAACTTTTTAAGGGGTGATAGAATTCAAGCCCTGCCTTCATTGATTCAAGTTTGGTCTGGAATTGCCACTTCGCCCATGAGATGACCTTCTGGAGATTATACCTGGAACTCTTGTAATCTTCTTGGTCACCAGACTTGAATGCTTCTGATCTGGCTATCAGAAGATTTCGGATTTCATGGTTCATCCAGGGCTTCTGGTTAGGGAAGACTCAATAATTTTGTGGGGACACACTCATCTACAGCTGTTTTAATAAAACAATGGTATATTCATTGAGATCCCTAGATCAGGGGTCCCCAACCTTTTTTGCACCACGAACCGGTTAAATATTGACAATATTCTTGCGGACCGGCTGACGGGGGTTGGGGGTGTTCAAGTAGGGTTGCCAACTTTCTCACCCTCAAATAAGGGACAAAAGTAGCAGTCAAATACGGGACACTTGTGTTTACCCCGAGAAAGACTACCATGACCATGAAGCCTTGCGCGGGCACCTGTGTGCGCATACATGACGTGCGCATGCGTGTAAGCGCCAATTTTTTTTTCTACAAATCGGTTCTGGCGTAATCTTCCCGATTCTGTTAAGTGAAACTACACAGTACATACATTATTTCTACTTTATATAGGCTGTGTATTTATCATATAATTCCTGATTTTACTATATGTTAGTGTTATTTTAGGTTTTATGTGTTATTTGGTAGGTTTTTTTTGGGTCTGGGAATGCTCAAAAACTTTTCCTACATAAATTAATGGTAATTGCTTCTTCGCTTTACGCCATGTCGGCTTATGAACGGTTTCATAGGAACGCTGTACCTTAGCGGGGGAAATACGGGAAAAGGGTGGTCCCATATGGGACAAACTAATTTAGCCCAATATACGGGATGTCCCGGCTAATATGGGACAGTTGGCAACCCTATGTTCAAGTTCAACAGTGCGTGACAGGGAATGAGGAAAGATGCAGCTGTTTCATATCGCCAAATCATATCGCTTCCTCGTGGCCCGGTAGCACATGCTTTGCAGCCCGGTGGTTGGGGACCACTGCCCTAGATGAATGCTCGAACACAACACTGACGTGAAGCAATCAACTCTTCAGCCTTCCGCAACCACCTCTTTGTTGTCCTAATCTCTCAAGCTTTACTGTTCACCCTCTGCCTGTACGCATATAGGAGGATAGCCAAGTGACGAAATGTGGTCTGGGCAAGGAGCAGTGGGCATTCCTCACCTTAGTATACCAGTGGTCTAGTATGTTAGGACCTCTGGCACTACAGGTTACATGCTGGTGGTAATTGGACAGGGTTGTCTTCAAACAAGCATGGTTGAAGTCTCGAACTATGATTTGAAATGCATTGGGAAGGACTGTATTTTGTTTGGAGAAAGCATCACGCAGTATCACGTGCATTTAATTACAGTCGGTGCTAGTGATATGTAAACTGCAGTTAGGATTATGAAGAACTCCATAGGTAAATAGAACAGATGGCATTTGACCATTAGGTGTGAACGGTCAGGGAAACGTAAGAGTTTGACAAAACTGTCGCATCAGAGCACCAATGAGTTTATCATAAAACACACATCCTCCTTTTGCCTTTCCCAACTCAGCAGTTCGGTGCATTCTGTAAAACGAGAAACCTTCAAGTTTGATTGCTGTACCTGGCATGTCCAGAGAAAGCCACTTTTCAATGAAGCATACAATGAAGCAGACCCTCAGTTGTCTTCAATATAGCAATCTTACCCTCAGGTCCTCAATCTTGATCTCCAGCGACTGCATTTCAACGAACAAGATGCTGAATAGTGGTGGCCTGGCTTGGAGCCCCCCCCCCCACCTCCTGCCTCACTTTTGGTCATGTCAATGAGCCCTCAAGCACTTGAAGGTGCAGTGCCTGTCTGATCCACCGAGTCCCTCAGTCTATAGTGGAATCTTAAGATTATTCAGTTGATTTAAAAGTCTATTGCTTAAAGGAAAGTCATGCTGCAGATAGCAGTCAGAGTAGTTCAGAAGAGGTATACTTAAAATAAATTTTAGAACAATTTTCTGTAGTGCACAGAACATCACTATCACAGGCGTCATCTTAAATATTATTCAACTCAACATCTTATGGTTATTGTTCAGATCAAACTGCTTTCTTAAAAATGTGCATAAAAGACCTTATGAAAGTATTGACAGCTATAACTATGCACCATGATCATAGTACTCTAAAATACAACCTTGTTCTATCATTTTTCCCATTAAACGCATCAAACTAACATCCACAGGTTTTTCCATTGTAGACTTCCATTTTGCAATCAGCAAGACCAGCCATTTTGGTTATATTTTGGCAAAAAACATGTACAGCAAGAACATAATACTAACACTCAAAATCCAGGAAGCAAAAAACATTTTGGATCAAAACCAGAAAATGTTAGATACACTTGGGTAGTCAGGGAGTCTGTGTGAAAAGAGAATAATAAGTTAACATTTCAGGCCATTGACCCTTCATCAGAACACAGAAAGAGAAAGAAAAAAGAAAAAAAGAGAGTTGCAGGGATAAGGGAAGGAATGTGTGATGGGTTTAGACCATGGCTACCATAGGATGAAATGTTAATGAAGGAAGAGGATGAGAAAGTGTGAGGTATTGCAAATAGCGGGTAGCAATAAGAGGGCATGTCCTGGGTTATGGGAATGCAGACTTTTGGGGGCACATCTTTTGAAGATGTCCTCGACAATGGGGAGGCTAGTGCCCAGACAGCACTGGCTGATGTTGCAACTTTCTGCAGCTTTTTCCATTGTTGTGCAGTTGTCCCTCCATACCAGACAGTGACTAATTAGAATGTCATCATTTCGGTTGTCCATTGAAATTTGATGACGACGTCCACTTCTTTAACAGTGAGATCTTTGATGACTATACAGTCCTATCCTGGACCCACAAGCTCTATTGCAGGTGGGACATGTATATGTAGTAGTGGTGGCAACCATGGCTGGATTTCTCCTGGCTCTCTTCTAGTTGTTCCTTCCATCTCCAAAATACAAACCCTGTCCCTACACAGCTGTCGCCAAGTGGTACGGTCAGCGGTTTGATCTTGCACTTCCTTAAAGCATTCTTCATCTGATTCTTATAGCACTTTTTTGGCCTTCTAGCTGAGCGTCGACCATGATGTAGCTGGCCGTATAACACTCTGCGGGGTAGCCGACATGGGGGCATCCTTATCACGTGCCCCAACCACTGCAGGTGATCACGGCCTCAATACTTCTGCAGTTGGTCTTTACAAGTATTTCAGTGTGAGGCACCCGCTCAGGCCAGGTAATTCCCAGGATGCGCTGGAGGCAGCTTATGTGGAAGCACTCCAAGGACTTGATTTGATGGCTGTAGGTTTCCCAAGCTTCACAGCTATAAAAGAGAGCGGTGACACAGACCGCTTGGTACACAGCAACCTTTGTGGAGGGACAAAGGCTCCTGTTCTGAAAGACTCTGCGCCGAAGTCTCCCAAAGGCAGCTGAGGCCTGTTTAATGCGGCTCTGGATGTTGTTATCAATGCTGCTATCCTCAGAGAGAATGCTCCCCAGATATTTGAAAGATGGCACTACTGACAGCTTTTCATCACCAACTGTGAAGGCAGGTAGAGTGGGTGGGACACTGGTACTCCATTGGCAAACCACCTGTGTCTTGGTGGTATTGACAGTCAGCCCCACCCTGCTGTACGCTCTCACCGCCACAGCAAGGACAGTCTGAAGATCCTCTGGAGTATGGGCCACAAGAGCACAGTCGTCTGCATACTGCAGCTCCAGGACCTGCTCTCTACGGAGCTTGGTGGTTGCGTGGAGCCTCCTGATGTCAAAGAGGTTGCCATCTAATCTGACATCCACTGCCACACCACCGCTGTCTTCAACCTTGGTGTGGAGAAGCTTGGTAACACACGAGTACATCTGTAGAAATTTGCTGTAGTCTTTGGTGACATACCAAGTCTTCTCAAACTTCTAATGAAATGCAGTGGATCCCAGTTAATTGGGCCATCGGTCGATCAGGGTAGCAGCTTATTTGGGCAAACAAAAATTAATCAAGAAAATAGCTGGGATTCCCTTTCTTTCTTTGTGACACTATGACATTTTATTGGGACAAGAGACTGTTGCCAAAGTTTCCAACTAGCGCCAGTTGCATGCAGTTGTGTGGCTGCTAGATATTACACCATAACTGGAGCAAACAATTTTTAAATAGTGTCAGTTGTATGTGTTTGTGTTCAAAAAGCAGCAATTTCTGTCAGATGGTTGGTGAGAAATAAGCAGCCAGACAATTAGTACGGTTTTACTCTCTGCATCTCAAGCATTCAGGCTTGCAGATGCAGTAGAGATATTAATATAAAAGCTAAATCAGGAATTTAAAACAGTAAAGTCAATTAATATAATTAACACAAAGATTAATTTTTGATAAAAAGATTAACTTTTGGAAAGGAGTAACTCTGGAAAGCATACCAGTTTCCTGCCCCTTTTCAATGAAACATTTAAGCAGATTTTCAATTATCCATGTTTTTATACTTTGTGGAAGAGTGAACAAAAAACAACTGTGGGCTCAATGACAGTTGTTTGATAATTTGGCTCTACAGTCAGAGAGAACTAATTCAAGACTGAAATAACCTGGTCATAGACACTTCAATTCTTAAGTTAAAAACTTCCAATGCTGAGCTAAACTTATTTTCTTCCAATGCATCTTAAGTCTTGTGCTGTGAAACTAAAAAGATGTGTGTTCTGAGTCATATGTATCCTTGCATATACAGGTTTCCCGCGCCATCCGAAGGTACAGCGTTCCTATGTAACGGTTCGTAAGCCGGAATGTCGTAAAGCGAAGAAGCAATTACCATTTATTTACATGGGAAAAATTTGTGAGCGTTCGCAGACCCAAAAATAACCTTCCAAATCATGCTAAATAACACATAAAACCTAAAATAACAGTGACATATAGTTAAAGCAGGAATGATATGATAAATACACATCATATATAAAGTAGAAATACTTCTCTACAATCATTGTCGCACCGTTCTCTATAGTGAAAATCTCACGCAAGCGCTCTCAGCAGAAACACTCTCTCTAGTAATCTTTAAGCTATGAAGCTGCCAAATCATACCAAATAACACATAAAAATACACAGCCTATATAAAGTAGAAATAATGTATGTACAGTGTAGTATCACTTACTGGAATCGGGAGCACACTGATGATGGTGTGTTAGACTGAGTCGTCGGAGATTGGGGTTGTGCAGTGGACCCCACCTCCAGGCCACCGACCGATACCGATCCGTGAAGCATGCAGAGGTTCAGCGGTAGCCGGGACGCACCCAGCACATCTTTAAGAAAAAAGCCGAAATAAACAAGCTAATTAATTAGGTTGTTTATTTCGGCTTTTTTCTTAAAGATGTCCTGGGTGCGTCCCAACTACCGTTGCATTCTCCTCGGCAATGTATCAGTCCGTGGCCCGGGGGTTGGGGTGGTGGGACACTGGGGTGTCATCTCATCATCGTCTGTTTCCATCAGGGCAGGCAGGTCATCTTCTTCTATGTCTGCCTGCCTCAATGTTGAAGGTCGAGGTTCGTCGTCTGCTATGGTTGATGTGGAAGGCTTGTAAAACAACAGCATGCTTGACTGCTTAGCCTCGCGCATTTTTCTATCATACAGTTCTTTATAAGCACTCAAACCATCCTGCAAATTTGCCCTAAACCTACATACCCTTTCAAAATTAAAGTCGTACTTTTCTGCAATTATTGTTGTCAATTGCAGCAAAAATCTCACGCAGTTGCGTCACGTTCAGTTCCTGGATGACTTCACTTTCGGTCCATTCGTTACTGCATTTGGTTTCAATTGTTATTCTTTCCTCTTCCAATTGCATCAGCTCTTCATCTATCAGTTCTTGTTCATGGGATGCCAAAACCTCTTCAACATCACCTTCGTCAACTTCCACAAGCCAAACTCACTTTGTTCTTACTTCATTCACCACGATCGAAACGCTTAATTATGTCTAGTCTTACGCTAAGTGTAACACCCTTACGAGCCCTTTTAGGCTTTTCCGATACCTTAGAACTCATCTTACTAATGGCTGCTCACAGGCACGTGTTTAAGCAATGCTGGCGAGAATGCAGTTCCGGGGAAGGAGCTTGGCTGCTCGGGGCGCGCGCTGCCTTTTATCACGTGCTGCCTTTTTTCCTAACAGTGAAAACACCTTCTGTTAGCGAAAACAGGTAACTAATGTAGGTCTTTCGTAACAGCGAGGTTTCGTCAAGCAAACGTTCGAAAAGCAGGGGACACCTGTAATCACAAAGTTAGCATACAGTGATCAGGAGGCAAATGGTGTCATGGCTTTAAATGCCAGAGGATGAGTGTACAAGAGAAGAGGCAACTTGCTCCAATTGCACAAGGCCCAGGTAGGACAGTATCTGGACATTGTACACTTGTCTGGTCTCCCTATCCAACCGAGAATACACACAACAGAGAGACTGATCCCTGGCATGGTGGATACATGAGAGAACAAGCCTATGCTCATGTTTAGAACTATGCAAGACCATATTTTCTGAAATTTGTTGGGTTTTGACAGATGTGGAGATGCTTCCATTGACAGGGATGTCCAGAATTAGTAATCAGTACGTCAAAGCAGGGGTTAGCCATTCAGGGCAAAGCTATTAAGAAATCCCTTAACTCAGGAGGCAAATAATCTTTGAAATTCTTTACCTATTAGGCCTGCAAAGGCCACGTTACTGAGTTCAAGCCAAGAGTTTGATGGATATTTAAATTTCCAGGTAAACTAGGCATACAAGGTTATCCCTGGATAGTGGTGATAAGGTAAAAGATCAGCTATGATCTTAATGAATGACAGCCAGCTGAATAGTCCATGTCAGCCTCTATTTCTTGTATTCTTATGTCCCCAATTACCAAGAAAGTTAAATTATCTATTGTAATATTTCAAATACTTTGAAGTAGTTATCAGGGAAATACAGCAAAATATTAACAAAGCTATGCATAAAAAGTCCAAAAAGTAATATTGAACTGAAACAAACCATTTAAGTTCTATTTACAGTATTGAGTCTAGGCACCATGAGGGTAAAAAGGCTTTAAACACAGAACAGAAGAAATGCCCCTGAATGGCTTCAGAGAAAATACAATGCAGTTACATGGGCATATTTGCCTAGTGGTTAGCACAATGGTATTACAGCACCAGCACCCCAGGTCCAATTCTGTCTGTAAGGGGTATGAACATTTTCCCCCAGACCACTTGGCTTCCCTCTGGGTGTTCCAGTTTCGTCCAATGTTCCAAATATGTAAGAGCTAGTAGGTTAACTGGTCACTGGGGTGTAACTGGGTAAGCAGGTTCATTAGGCTGGTAGGGCCTGTTACCATGCTGATCACTAAATAAATAAATCTGCTGAGATTGCTTTCTTTAGGACAGAAAATCACAATATGATAAGTTGATAAAGCCATGAACTATTGGGTAAAATTCTAGAAAAACTACATGAAATAGCTGAAGGGCACTCACTTAAAATGACTGTGAAAAACCATAAGCGGTAAGAAAATCTTAAATGGAACAATGGTTAAAATTTGGAATGCACTGCTTTATTTGATGCTGTTTGGAGACCTAGCATAGAATTAGATATATCCTTGGAGAATTAAAATGTGTAAGAATGGTAGAAGAGTAGGTAGTGGGACTCAGAAGAATATTTCTTAAATAAACTAGCTTTATGCTGTTATAATTCGAAGCAATCTTTGCTTGCATCAGCTAAAAAATCAAGTAATTCTCTAAATGATATTCCTAAAGTTTTTATTAGCTTCTTCCCATTGATTCAACTTCAAAGGGCACTTGTTGAATACGTGGTCCATTAAACAGGTTTGAAGAATCTCTGCTATTACTTCTGATAGAGAATTCATTTAAATAAACTACAGAAAGTTTGGCATTTTTCTTCAAAGGTAAGGATGTCATCAGTAAAACAATGTGCTAACAGTTAAAAGGCTATTTGGTCCATGCAGAGGGAGCTGTCTTTGTATCTAACCCTTACGTCAGAGTATTAAAAGTAGTCAAATATTGCAGGAAGTGATAAACGTTTCTCTCCTCAGCATGGATGAATACTGTTCACTGCTTAACAATACAAGGAGCCCCTAGCTAACAGTGAAATAGCAAAGACCAAAAGAGCAATCAAATATTTAGTCACTTCTGGACTTAGATGTTGACTTGCCAATGTACATTATCAGGAAAGGAACACAGCCCAATTATAAGACTGTTGACCAGGGATAAACAACCTCAAGCCAGAGGACTTACAGAAAGTGTCAGAAATCAGATTCACAGAAACTACATTAATATTTCAAATAACACACATCAAAGTTGCTGGTGAACGCAGCAGGCCAAGCAGCATCTGTAGGAAGAGGTGCAGTCGACGTTTCAGGCCGAGACCCTTCGTCAGGACTAACTGAAGGAAGAGTGAGTAAGGGATTTGAAAGTTGGAGGGGGAGGGGGAGATCCAAAATGATAGGAGAAGACAGGAGGGGGAGGGATAGAGCCAAGAGCTGGACAAGTGATAGGCAAAAGGGGATACGAGAGGATCATGGGACAGGAGGTCCGGGAAGAAAGACGGGGGGTGGGGGGGGGGTACCCAGAGGATGGGCAAGAGGTATATTCAGAGGGACAGAGGGAGAAAAAGGAGAGTGAGAGGAAGAATGTGTGCATAAAAATGAGTAACAGATGGGGTACGAGGGGGAGGTGAGGCCTTAGCGGAAGTTAGAGAAGTCGATATTCATGCCATCAGGTTGGAGGCTACCCAGACGGAATATAAGGTGTTGTTCCTCCAACCTGAGTGTGGTTTCATCTTTACAGTAGAGGAGGCTGTGGATAGACATGTCAAAATGGGAATGGGATGTGGAATTAAAATGTGTGGCCACTGGGAGATCCTGCTTTCTCTGGCGGACAGAGCGTAGATGTTCAGCAAAGCGGTCTCCCAGTCTGCGTCGGGTCTCACCAATATATAAAAAGCCACATCGGGAGCACCGGACACAGTATATCACCCCAGTCGACTCACAGGTGAAGTGTTGCCTCACCTGGAAGGACTGTTTGGGGCCCTGAATGATGGTAAGGGAGGAAGTGTAAGGGCATGTGTAGCACTTGTTCCGCTTACACGGATAAGTGCCAGGAGGGAGATCAGTGGGGAAGGATGGGGGGGGACGAATGGACAAGGGAGTTGTGTAGTGAGCGATCCCTGCGGTATGCAGAGAGAGGGGGGGAGGGAAAGATGTGCTTAGTGGTGGGATCCCGTTAATTCCACATCCCATTCCCATTCTGACATGTCTATCCACAGCCTCCTCTACTGTAAAGATGAAACCACACTCAGGTTGGAGGAACAACACCTTATATTCCGTCTGGGTAGCCTCCAACCTGATGGCATGAACATCGACTTCTCTAACTTCCGCTAAGGCCCCACCTCCCCCTCGTACCCCATCCGTTACTCATTTTTATGCACACATTCTTTCTCTCACTCTCCTTTTTCTCCCTCTGTCCCTCTGAATATACCTCTTGCCCACCCTCTGGGTTCCCCCCCCTTGTCTTTCTTCCCGGACCTCCTGTCCCATGATCCTCTCGTATCCCCTTTTGCCTATCACTTGTCCAGCTCTTGGCTCTATCCCTCCCCCTCCTGTCTTCTCCTATCATTTTGGATCTCCCCCTCCCCCTCCAACTTTCAAATCCCTTACTCACTCTTCCTTCAGTTAGTCCTGACGAAGGGTCTCGGCCTGAAACGTCGACTGCACCTCTTCCTACAGATGCTGCTTGGCCTGCTGCGTTCACCAGCAACTTTGATGTGTGTTGCTTGAATTTCCAGCATCTGCAGAATTCCTGTTGTTTGCGTTTAATATTTCAAATAGTTGTGGGTGGCAGCCAAGTAGTGACTACCTCATTATCCTTATTTGGCCAATTTTATCTTCTTCTTACAAACTTTTTAATCTGCTTAAAACACATAAAATGTGAATAAGATCATATTTTTAAAACTCAGGATTAAGTAATTATCTCTTTTACACTTCACTCTGATTATTAAAGAGATTAAAATTCTCTTCAGATTCACATTTTTAACATGTACATCAGAACGTACAGGGAAATATATTGAACCACAAACAAGAAAAAATTTGCAGATGCTGGAAATCCAAAGCAACACATACAAGATGCAAGCCAGGTAGTATCTATGGAAATGAGTGAACAGTTGAAGTTTCTGGCCAAGACCCTTCATCAGGACTGGAAAAAAGATTTGAAGTCACAATAAGAAGGTGGGGAAAGGGGAAGAAGATATACAAGGTAGTAGGTGATAGGTGAAAATGGGAGAGGGGGAGCGGGTTCCCAATAGCCAACCATCTTAATTCTACTTCACATTCCAACATGCCAGTCCATGGCCTCCTCTACTGCAGCGATGAAGCCACACTCAGGCTGGAGGAAAACAACTTGTATTCCGCCTGGGTAGTCTCCAACCTGATGGCATGAACATCGATTTCTCAATCTTCCGGTAATTGCAACTCCCTCTCCTTCACCATTCCCACTTCCCTCGCTCTCCTTACATGCCCATCACATCTCTCCGGTGCTCCTCCATCTTCCCTTTCTTCCATGGCCTGCTGTTCTCTCCTGTCAGATTCCCCCTCCCCCAGCCCTTTTTCTCTTTCACCAATTGACTTCCCAGGTCTTTACTTTACCCCTTCCCGTTTCACCTCTCAACTACTACCTTATATTTCTTCCTCCCCTCTCCTCACCTTCTTACTCTGACTTCTGACTTCTCATCCTTTTTTCCTCTAATCCTGAAGGGTCTCAGCGCAAAACTTGGACTATTTACTCTTTTTCCATAGCTGGTGCCAGGCCTGCAGGGAAATGTGTCATCTGTGCTAACAACCAAAACACTTAAAGATGTGCTGGGTGCAGCCCACAAGTGTCGGCACACATTCCAGCACTAACCCACAATGCTCATTCCACAGCACATACCCACAATGCTCAGCAGAACACAAACAGTAGCAGCAACAAAAAAACAAAAACAACAACAGAAAAACAAGGCCCTTTCCCACCTTCCACTCACACACAATGTGAGGCCTCCAGACCTCCAGTCCTCCAGTCCATAAGGCCATAAGCCGTAAGAGCAGAATTAGGCCTGTCTGGTCTGCTCCTCCACTTTATCATGGCTGATTTATTATTCCTCTCAACTCCATTCTCCTGCTTTCACCCTGTAACCTTTGACACTTACTGATCAAAAACCTATCAGTCTCTGCTTTAAATATACCCAATGATTGACTTCTGTCACAATGAATTCCAGATTCCCATCTTCTGGTTAAAGAAATACCTCATCTCTGTTCTAATGGGATATCCTTACATTCTGAGGCTGTGCCTTATGGTCCTAAACTCACCCACTATAGAGCACATCTTCTCCACATCCACTCTCTAGAGCAGGAGTTCCCAAACTGGGGTCCACAGACCCCTTGCTTAGTCATATTGTTCTGTAGAAACCCTGCTCTGGAGGGTCCCAGGGGCTCCACTAACCAAAGTCAACTAATTGCTTTCAGCACTCACAAAGTGATCTCCTCTGAACTGGAGAAAACAAACAGACTGGTTGACCACTTTGAAGAGCATCTCTATTGAGCGGTGCAGTATGACTCCTAGCTAACTGTCATACTTTAATTCTCCATCCACTCCCACTCTAATCTCCCCCATCTTCTCCCTCCCGCATTACCTTAGTGGTGTTCAGTGTAAGCTCGGGGAACTGTGAGCCACATTCTGACTGGGCACATTGCCAGTTGTACTGAAATTATCAAATTTTAAACTTTGTTTTTTAAAGCTCCCAATGGTCTTGGACCAGAGTACACGGCACCTCAGTAGCGAAGTGGTTAGAGTGATGCTATTACAGCTTGGAGGATCGGAGTTCAGAGTTCCAATTCCAGCATTCTATGTAAGAAAGCTTGTACGTTCTTCCCATATACACATGGGATTCCTCCAGATTCCTCTCAAAGATGTACCAGTTAGTAGGTCAATTGGTCATTAGAAATTGTCCTGTGATTATGCTACGGTTAAAAAGATGGGTTTTTGGACAGCACGACTTGCTGGGTCAGAAGGGCCCATTCCGCACTGTATCTCTATATAAACAAAGTAAAAAAAAATCATAGAATTGCAAGCAACACACACAAAAGTTGCTGGTGAACGTAGCAGGCCAGGCAGCATCTCTAGGAAGAGGTACAGTCGACGTTTCGGGCCGAGACACTTTGTCAGGACTAACTGAAAGAAGAGATAGTAAGAGATTTGAAAGTGGTGGGGGGGGGAGGGGGAGATCCGAAATGAAAGAAGACAGGAGGGGGAGGGATGGAGCCAAGAGCTGGAAAGTTGATTGGCAAAAGGGATACGAGGCTGGAGAAGGGAGAAGATCAAGGGATGGGAAGCCAGGGAGAAAGAAAGGGGGAGGGGAGCACCAGAGGATGGAGAGCATGCAAGGAGTTATAGTGAGAGGGACAGAGGGAGAAAAAAGAGAGAGGAAAAAAAATGGAATAAATAAATAAGGGATGGGGTACGAAGGGGAGGAGGGGCATTAATGGAAGTTAGAGAAGTCAATGTTCATGCCATCAAGTTGGAGGCTACCTAGACAGAATATAAGGTGTTGTTCCTCCAACCTGAGTGTGGCTTCATCTTGACAGTAGAGGAAGCCATGGATAGACATGTCAGAATGGGAATGGGATGTGGAATTACAATGTGTGGCCACTGGGAGATCCTGGTTTCTCTGGCGGACAGAGCGTCGGTGTTTTATAATCCTGCATGAGCTCTCAGATCTTCTTCTGCCAGTCTCTTAAATTTAAACAATTTCCCTCAAAAGATAATTGTCAGGTCAGCTTTATTTGAATTCAATACCTAAAATTACAAGGGATGCAGACTCAGTTGACATTTTTAAATGCCAAACCCTATTTAACCTTGCTCTTAACTAACATCTTTTGTCTTTTATTTTCATGTTTATTTTTATTTTATTTTCATGTTTGCACTTTATCCAATTGTAAAGCATTTTGAACATCATCTGTATGAAAAATGGTCTATAAATGAGCTATTACTACTACTTAAAGTAACCTATTTTTCTCTCCACAGACATGCCATTATTTCAATTTTCCCTTTGTCTCCAGCTGCCAGGTCTTTTTATTAAGCAATCATTCCTTTTACAAAACTTTATCACAGATGTTCCTTCTGTTCTCCCCAACTTAAAACACACCTGAACATTTCTGATCAACACACACATGCAAAATGCTGGAAAAACTCAGGTCAGAAGGGAAGTTCTTACCCCAAAGATCAGGCTTCTGAACTCTCGTGGATAACTTCACTCACAACAATGAATTAAGTACTTAAAAGGACTTGACAACTCATGTTCTCAGTTTCATTCATTTATTACCTGTTTGTATTTTGCACAGTTTGCCTTCCTCTTGGTCCCAGACTCTTAGACTTGCAGACATCAGGCCTCCAACCACCAGTGATGTCTCACAGACATCAGGTCACCTCCAGACTTGCTGACCTCTGGACTTAAACCATTGGCTTTGCGCTCAAACCTGCTGAGCTTTGGGCATTCACCCCAGGACTTACTGATCACAACGAGACTTCAACCTTCAGGCCTTGACTTTCAGGGTTGCACAGACCTTTGAACCCTGTGAACTGGGGAATGACTGGTCCTCGTGACTCCCGTCCACACGACCTCCGATCCAGCACTTACTGACCTGGGGATCACTGGTCTTTTCTATGCCTGCTAACCCAACCTTCCAGGTATTGTTTAACCTATCATTTGTCCCCTCATCCACATGGACACTATTTAACTTGCACTAAGGAGAATCAGAAATTACCCTCTCTAAATTTATTTCACTTTTCTGATACATTTCCTTATTTTGTGTCCTTATTTGTGCATTAAAGTTTAAAGCATCATAAAACATCAACTGTAAAAGTTATGAAGACTGAATAATACAAGAAATCATGGATCTTTGATTCCATTTTGGCCCACTAAAGATTCAGTAAAAAAAGCCCAGATTATTGCACTGTCCGTCAGTCAGTATCGTGACATCTAATTCTTATTCGAGAAAATCCACATGGTATCATATCAAATCAATCTATAGTACATGAAAGATCATCAGCCTAAAATAGTGACCATTTTACTTTCACCAGATGCCTGACCTGAGCACTTCCAATATTTTGTTCATACATATTTTGCAATTCAGGTTTCCAAATCTGCAAAGTTTTAGTTTCCTATCACAGATACAATTTTGCCCCATAATTGCAGGTTTTTAATAAAGGTATTTATAATGCTATGTTACAATGGAACTATCGGAAGGAACCATTATTTGGTCAAATGGATAAGTGCAAGAGTGTTAGTATACTCCTGCAAAGAAGAAAAATTAAATGTTGTTAACTATAAGCACAAGTTCAGCAAATATCCCACATCTCTTCATCCCAGAGATCTTCAGAATCTCTCCCCTCCCCGCCCCCAAACCCATCAGGTATAAATGGAAGGGGTCTATTGATATTGGAAAAGGAAAACGGCAATAAAATATTGACATATCAAAAAAGGACACACACACACACAGCCAGATTCAAAATTCGAAAGACGTTAGGTGACAAATAATAAAATCTGAATTCCTCCAAAACACATGCACAAACTGTTTTATCATTCCTTCACTTACCAGTCTTTCTCCTGATTAGTAGGACCACCATTTAGAAAGAAAAAAAACATAAATAAAATTGATGGGCAATTCTAGACTGTATAGTCCAGCATGAAAGTATTAATTCTTTGTAATATCTGGTACTGCAACGCAGGTAATAATGGACACTACAACCCTGCTGTAGTATTTACAGAAAATTCCATTTTTAAAATGCCAAAAGTATACGTTAATATGCAAAATAATAAATAATTTTAACATCAACCATTTGTCTCCAAGCAGGGAGCACGCATTCCAGCTACTATATCAAAATACTGACCTACATAAATCCAGTTATGCAATCAGTTAAAACTGTAAATTTCTGCCAATAATTCTACAACATTTCAAACAGAGTTGTTGTGACTGAATACACAAAAAGGTTCAAAATAAAGCAGAGGCAAACCAACCCCTCCAACCTTTCAATTCAAGCAACACATCCCAACAGGAAATGCCTATTCATAACGATCACAGAACAGGGGAAGCTGTCGGTGAAACGGGGCAGAAATAGAGTAGCTAATACTACTAGGTCCTACTTAATTAATCAAAACTGACAGCAAAAAAAAAGTATTTTTAAAAGGAAGAGAAATAAAGATTGATACGATAAAATGATCTTAGGGTAACACTTGATATTTGATATTAAACATACGCCCCCACCGGGAAGGGATTGGTTGCAGAAGGTCTTCGATATTTTAAGAAATCAAACCAACATCCCGCAAAACCAAGGCCCTCCATGGGGAGGTTTTATTCTACCAGAGCCCAGGAAAAAGCCTCGGCCTTCTAGAGCCCGATGCCTGGGACTTGCGTAAGACGCTAGGCCTCAGAGCCTACGCCATTCCTCCGGCGGTACCAACACCAACCGGGCTGAATTCTGCCTTTAGCCGTGGGCAGTAACCTCACGATCGGCCCGGGCCCCCGCGACGCCCGACTCTCTCACCGGCTCTCTCCTGGTAAAAACGTTGCGCTGAATCAAGGGCGCACTGTTCACACAGCCACCACCATTGTTAGGCGGCGATAACGGAAACAGGAAGTCGTCCAGCGAGTCTCTTTCCCCATTCCTTCTCTCAAACTGTGCCCCCCAACCTTCAAAGGGATTGTCCTTGAAGGAGGATTCCGGCTACTTCTCAGCAACAGTGCAGAACAAAGGAACACTATATGCTTTGTTAAAGATAAATCTTCTCCTAGATTATATTAAACGACAGACGTCATACCAGGTGGCTGAAATTAAACTTTACAAGTGGTAGTTACAATCAGAATCAGAATCAGGTTTATTATCACCAGCAATACATAATCTAGCAGAGAAAATTAATAATAATAAATAAAATAATAATAAGTAAACAAGTAAATCAATTACGTATATTCAATAGATTACAAAAAAGTGCAAAAACAGAAATACTGTATATTTTTTAAAAAGTGAGGTAGTGTCCAAAGATTCAATGTCCATTTAGGAATCGGATGACAGAGGGGAAGAAGCCGTTCCTGAATCGTTGAGTGTGTGTCTTCAGGCTTCTGTACTTCCTGCCTGATGGTTAACAGTGAGAAAAGGGCATGCCCTGGGTGCTGGAGTCTTTAATAATGGAGCTGACCTTCTGAGACACTGCTCTCTAAAGATGTCCTGGGTACTTTGTAGGCTAGTACCCAAGATGGAGCTAACTGGATTTACAACCTTCTGCAGCTTCTTTCGGTCCTGTGCAGTAGCCCCTCCATACCAGACAGTGATGCAGCTGTCAGAATGCTCTCCATGATACAACTATAGAAGTTGTTGAACATGTTTGTTGACATGCCAAATCTCTTCAAACTCCTAATGAAGTATAGCCGCTGTCTTGCCTTCTTTATAACTACATTGATATGTTGGGACCAGGTTAGATCCTCAGACATCTTGACACCCAGGAACTTGAAGCTGCTCACTCTCTCCACTTCTGATCCCTCTATGAGGATTGGTATGTGTTCTTTCATCCTACCCCTCCTGAAGTCCACAATCAGCTCTTTTGTCTTACTGACGTTGAGTGCCAGGTTGTTGCTGCGTCACTACTTCACTAGTTGGCATATCTCACTCCTGTACACCTTCTCATCACCACCTGAGATTTTACCCACAATGGTTGTATCGTCAGCAAATTTATAGATGTTATTTGAGCTATGCCTAACCACACAGTCATGTGTATATAGAGAGTAGAGCAGTGGGCTAAGCACACACCCCTGAGGTACGGCAGTGTTGATATGTTATCACCAATCCGCACAGATTGTGGTCTTCCGGTTAGGAAGTCGAACATCCAATTGCAGAGGGAGGTCCAGAGGCCCAGGTTCTGCAACTTCTCAATCAGGATTGTGGGAATGATGGTATTAAATGCTGAGCTATAGTTAATGAACAGCATCCTGACATAGGTGTTTGTGTTGTCCAGGTGGTCTAAAGCCCTGTGGAAAGCCATTGAGGTTGCGTCTGCCATTTACCTATTGTGGCAATAGGCAAATTGCAATGGGTCCAGGTCCTTGCTGAGGCAGGAGTTCAGTCTAGTCATGACCAACCTCTCAAAGCATTTTGTCACTGTCGATATGAGTGCTACCAGGCAATAATCATTAAGGCAGCCCACATTATTCTTCTTAGGCACTGGTATGATCATTGCCTTTTTGAAGCAAGTGTGAGTGGTGGTAAAAATCTTCTGAGGTGTATATATTTCGATGCTAGGAGTATTGCGGGGAAGGCAGATGAGTTGAGGGCGTGGATTGACACGTGGAATTATGATGTTGTAGCAATTAGTGAAACTTGGCTACAGGAGGGACAGGACTGGCAGCTTAATATTCCAGGGTTCCGATGTTTCAGATGTGATCGAAGCAGAGGAATGAAAGGTGGGGGAGTAGCATTGCTTGTTAGGGAAAATATTACAGCAGTGCTCAGGCAGGACAGATTAGAGGGCTTGTCTACTGAGTCCTTATGGGTGGAGCTGTGAAACAGGAAAGGTATGGCCACATTAGTGGGATTGTATTACAGGCCACCCAATAGTCAACGAGACTTGGAAGAGCAAATCTGCAGAGAGATAGCAGGCAACTGCAGGAAACATAAAGTTGTGGTGGTAGGGGATTTTAATTTTCCATACATTGATTGGGACTCCCATACTGTTAGGGGTCTAGATGGTTTAGAGTTTGTAAAATGTGTTCAGGAAAGTTTTCTAAATCAATATATAGAGGGACCAACTAGAGGGGATGCAATATTGGATCTCCTGTTAGGTAATGAATTAGGGCAAGTGACCGAAGTCTGTGTAGGGGAGCACTTTGGTTCCAGTGATCATAACACCATTAGTTTCAATTTGATCATGGACAAGGATAGATCTGGTCCTAGGGTTGAGGTTCTGAACTGGAAGGCGGCCAAATTTGAAGAAATGAGAAAGGATCTAAAAAGCGTGGATTGGGACAGGTTGTTCTCTGGCAAAGATGTGATTGGTAGGTGGGAAGCCTTCAAAGGGGAAATTTTGAGAGTGCAGAGTTTGTATGTTCCTGTCAGGATTAAAGGCAAATTGAATAGGAATAAGGAACCTTGGTTCTCAAGGGATATTGCAACTCTGATAAAGAAGAAGAGGGAGTTGTATGAAATGTATAGGAAACAGGGGGTAAATCAGGTGCTTGAGGAGTATAAGAAGTGCAAGAAAATACTTAAGAAAGAAATCAGGAGGGCTAAAAGAAGACGTGAGGTTGCCTTGGCAGTCAAAGTGAGGGATAATCCAAAGATCTTTTACAAGTATATTAAGAGCAAAAGGATTGTAAGGGATAAAATTGGTCCTCTTGAAGATCAGAGTGGTCGGCTTTGTGCAGAACCAAAGGAAATGGGAGAGATCTTAAATAGGTTTTTTGCGTCTGTATTTACTAAGGAAGCTGGCATGAAATCCATGGAATTGAGGGAATCAAGTAGTGAGACCATGGAAACTGTACAGATTGAAAAGGAGGAGGTGCTTGCTGTCTTGAGGAAAATTAAAGTGGATAAATCCCCGGGACCTGACAGAGTGTTCCCTCGGACCTTGAAGGAGACTAGTGTTGAAATTGCGGGGGCCCTGGCAGAAATATTTAAAATGTCGCTGTCTACGGGTGAAGTGCCGAAGGATTGGAGAGTGGCTCATGTTGTTCCATTGTTTAAAAAAGGATCGAAAAGTAATCCGGGAAATTATAGGCCGGTGAGTTTAACGTCAGTAGTAGGTAAGTTATTGGAGGGAGTACTAAGAGATAGAATCTACAAGCATTTGGATAGACAGAGGCTTATTAGGGAGAGTCAACATGGCTTTGTGTGTGGTAGGTCATGTTTGACCAATCTGTTGGAGTTTTTCGAGGAGGTTACCAGGAAAGTGGATGAAGGGAAGGCAGTGGATATTGTCTACATGGACTTCAGTAAGGCCTTTGACAAGGTCCCGCATGGGAGGTTAGTTAGGAAAATTCAGTCACTAGGTATACATGGAGAGGTGGTAAATTGGATTAGACATTGGCTCGATGGAAGAAGCCAGAGAATGGTGGTAGAGAATTGCTTCTCTGAGTGGAGGCCTGTGACTAGTGGTGTGCCACGGGGATCAGTGCTGGGTCCATTGTTATTTATCATCTATATCAATGATCTGGATGATAATGTGGTAAATTGGATCAGCAAGTTTGCTGATGATACAAAGATTGGAGGTGTAGTAGACAGTGAGGAAGGTTTTCAGAGCCTGCAGAGGGACTTGGACCAGCTGGAAAAATGGGCTGAAAAATGGCAGATGGAGTTTAATACTGACAAGTGTGAGGTATTGCACGTTGGAAGGACAAACCAATGTAGAACATACAGGGTTAATGGTAAGGCACTGAGGAGTGCAGTGGAACAGAGGGATCTGGGAATACAGATACAAAATTCCCTAAAAGTGTCGTCACAGGTAGATAGGGCCGTAAAAAGAGCTTTTGGTACATTGGCCTTTATTAATCGAAGTATTGAGTATAAGAGCTGGAATGTTATGATGAGGTTGTATAAGGCATTGGTGAGGCCGAATCTGGAGTATTGTGTTCAGTTTTGGTCACCAAATTACAGGAAGGATATAAATAAGGTTGAAAAAGTGCAGAGAAGGTTTACAAGGATGTTGCCGAGACTTGAGAAACTCAGTTACAGAGAAAGGTTGAATAGGTTAGGACTTTATTCCCTGGAGCGTAGAAGAATGAGGGGAGATTTGATAGAGGTATATAAAATTATGATGGGTATAGATAGAGTGAATGCAAGCAGACTTTTTCCACTGAGGCAAGGGGAGAAAAAAACCAGAGGACATGGGTTAAGGGTGAGGGGGGAAAAGTTTAAAGGGAATATTAGGGGGGGCTTCTTCACACAGAGAGTGGTGGGAGTATGGAATGAGCTGCCAGACAAGGTGGTAAATGCGAGTTCTTTTTCAACATTTAAGAATAAATTGGACAGATACATGGATGGGAGGTGTATGGAGGGATATGGTCCGTGTGCAGGTCAGTGGGACTAGGCAGAAAATGGTTCGGCACAGCCAAGAAGGGCCAAAAGGCCTGTTTCTGTGCTGTAGTTTCTATGGTTTCTATGGGAACTTCTTGATCAGAGAAACAGATTTGGTAGAGTAGAAACCCTTTGACCCAACTCATTCATGCCAAATATAATGCCAATCTAAACTATTCCAATTTGCTTCTGTTAAACTATATTCCTCTATGCCTTTCTTCTGTTCCTGTCTAAATGCCTTTTAAACATTGAAAGTATACCTGCCTCTAACACCTCCTCCGACAACTCAATCCTGATAACTGCCACTTTCCGTGTGAACAATTTACCTTTTAAAATTTTCCGTCCTTACCCTAATCTTGTGTCCTCTGGTTGTAGATTCCCCTACCCCAGTAAAATATTCCCATTATTTACCCCTTTCTCAGCATAACCTTAAAAACTTCCATTCAACACTCCTAAAGTCCGTTCATTTTCTTATTCATTCATTCTCATTCTCTTTCTTTCTCAAAATACACACACACACACACACACACACAGAAAAAAAACTTAGATCAAAAAGGTGCAAGTAGAAAAATTCTAAAATCTTTTCTAAGTACAGTATATTAGAAGCAAGAGGGTAGCTGGCAAAAGAGAGGGTCACAAATGGGTAATTATATGTGAAGTCAGATATGAATTCTTTTGCATAAGATATAGAAACAGAATTAAGCCTTTTGATCCATCATCTGTTCCACTATTCGATCATGGCTGATTTACTATCTCTCTCAAACCTCTTCTCCTGCTTCACCCTTTTAACACCTTTACTAATCAAGAACCTATCAAGCTTCGTGATAAATATAACCAGTGACTTGGCCTCCACAGCTGTCTGTCCAATGAATTTCACAGATTCACCACCCTCTATTCCATTTGCTTGCATTAACTGGGTCTCCTAAATAACTGGGTTACCAGATAAAGTCAAAGCCAGCTGACACTTTAGCTGGTGTACTCTGCAAGTCATATTTCTCTGTATTTTTTTAGTACGTGTTCAAATCCTCATCTATCCATTTTAAATAATCTTTCTGTGTCTGTATGAAGGGTGACTGGGAACCTTTATGATATTGCTGACATTTTTTCCAGCATCATTCTGTATATATGTCCTAATGGCAGGCAGGCTGGTGCTGGTGATGCATTGGGCCGTTTTAACTGCCTACTATCGAGCCGTCCTGTCTGTCACTGTAGCCTCCGTATCGCACAGTGATGGAGAAGGTTAGGATGCTCTCCCCTATGCATCTATAGAAGCCCGTGAGTACTGGTGTGCATAGGCTAGGTTAATTAAATTGATGAAATAGATAATTTGATGAAGTGCATTCTTAAGGTAAGCATAGCAGGTTGGTTGGTACATTGAAGTTGAGAACCAGAAGTGTGGAAGTGCCTAGAGCTTGAGAAGCTCCAACTCAGAGAATGAGCTGGAGTCTGGGCTTCAAATGCTGTGGTGCAGTTAAGGCGGGGGGAAAGTCATTGAAACATTTTGTGCTAGGACATTATCATACTCCTTAAATTAAGCACTGCAGTGTTAGTCAGCCAAGAGGAAAAGGACAATGTGACTGAGTGAGGTAGTGCAGGATCTCAAAAGTAGCAATGCGAGAGCCTCAGACCCTTGCATGTGCCTGCAAGTCTGAGGCTGCAGCCTAGATGGTCAAGGGCAGAGATGACTGGGCCGGTGAGCAAGCTGAGCATAGCGGCAAGGTGTGGGGACCACTTATGGAGGAGTGAAACGGAATGTAGAGAAGTTCACAGCAGACATGAACATGAACATGAGTCTCAAAGTCTCCTACCAGAGATAACATTCGAGAGTTCAAAGGAGAATAAAATGATTGTTACTCCGGACCTAATCAGCTTAAAAAAACACAACAAGCATAAAGAATACAATAAAAACAAAAAAAAAACCACAATAAAAATAAAATAAAAAAACAATCCCATCAAACACAATGTGGAGTTGACTGCTATATCCTTATCTTATTTTAAATATAGAACATCAAGAGGTGATGTGTATGTGGGGGGTGGTAGGATAATGGGTGGGGTGTTGACCAGCCTGATAGCTTGGGGGAAGAAACTGTTTTTAAGTTTAGTGGGCCTGGTGTGAATGCTGTGTAGCCTCTTCCCTGATGGGAGTGGGACAAATGTCCATGAGCAGATCCTTCATAACATGGCTGGCCTTCTCTGCCACCTTTCTGTACATATGGCAGCTAGACTGCTGTCAGTGATGCATCGGGCTGTTTTAACTACCTGTTGTACAGCTCAGCTATTAGAATGGATTTTGATTGAGAGGTGTGGACAATTTTAGAGATTCAGTTGCTGTTGTGCATATAAAACCAATGAGATGACAGAACCAAAGGTTCTGCTTAAGGAGCACTGGGTACCTCAAGTCCAAGTTATAAAGCAGAACAATTAAATTAATAATCGCTCATAATCACCACTTGTTCAATATTCTTATCTTATTTTATGACACTTGGCATATGGTTCAGAGAGTAATAATATTCGCTTCGTTACTCTCTGGGCCATGTGCACTATGCAATAATGTTAGTGAGACCTGAACATTGAAACAACACAAACCAGGAGCAGGAATATGCCACCAGGTCCCTCAAGCCTGCCCCACCATTCAATATGATGTAACCAGGTGACCATCGAATCTTATTCATTATCGTTAAAAGTGTACTTAGGCATCCATCCAGGTAATGCTAGAATAGTTGTCTGTGCCTTTAAGTGGAGACGGTGATGTCATTACACACGCGCGGGATAGTGGGGAGACCATTTTTGTTTTCGGCAGAAGAAGCTGGTAGGGCTTTGGGATTAAGTTCCTCCCAGAGATACTGGGCATGGTGAGGAACGGTGAGTGTTAACTGACAATATCCATGTGAATTTGTTTATGCTTGTTGGCGAATCGAGAATATTGGTAATTTGACATGTTTTACATGTGGATGCTTTAGATTTTCACGAGTGAAGGCATCGGCGCTGGACAGCGTGGCTTGTGCAAAGTTCCTTACTGGCCAAGTAGGTCGGTCTTCCTGTAATTTAACTACCAGGCAATAGCTTGTAAACATTGTGCCAAAGTGTACCTTTAATCTAACTTTATTGTATCATGACTGATTGTGCATGTAACAGCGTAACGTGAGTGTTTAGTCTCTGTTTGGAAGTTCAGCACGTGTGTACTAAAAAGTAGTAGACGTCTTAGATGAGATGTATTCGCTTACATTTTCGCCGCTATGTATAAGGTACAGGGTTGGTGGGATTCTAATGTTGTTTGTATTGTGTTCCTTCAGAATTGCCACTACCGTATTAGTTTCGTATTAGTTTTGTATTAGTTTTGCACAGTTTGCTTTATGTATTTTTATACTGCATACGCAATTCGTTGATACACAAGGGTGTAGATTGAAAGTTAAACTGAGATTGTAATGGCAGGAACTGGTTGTAAATTCGTTCGTTTTGTTTCGAGACCCTCTTCTGGCACTAAAACATCTAAAACAGATAAGGGAACTAAAACCCAAAAAAGTATTTGTTGTCCTGAGTGTGTACTTTTCCCCAGGCTACAAAAATGACGCACCCAAGGGCTTCAACACCTCTTCTGTACCTCACCACTTAAGTCTATCATCTTTCAGATTTTTACTTCCCTGTCTCCATTCTAAATACTTTTAGAGATGTAGCTCTCATGAATAGATCATTTCTGGATTTCACTCCACACTGTGATTGTTTTCTACTCATCTTATATTTAACTACATCTCCTTTTTTGTGACCCAGCCACTGCTGAAAACATCTCCACATTTACCCTATCATGCCTCCTTACAATTAGACATACTTCAAAAGGATTACCCCTCGGTTTTCTAAATGCCATGGAACATAGATACAAACTGTTTTGCCTCTTCTGATAGGACAATTCTCTCATTCAATTAATTGGCCTGGAGAATCTCGTTTGGGCTGATTCCAATGTTAATATATCCCTGTAGAGGACCAAACAGTGTGGCACTCCAGGTGCAGTCTCACCAACACACTACAGAGTGGTAACAATTCTTACCTTTTTTTCATTTCCAAGCCTTTTACAATTAAGGCCAACATACCATTTGTTTTCTTACCTACTTGCCGCAGTTGTCTATCATAACTTCACGATTCTTGCGGAGGAGTGAAATAGACTGGCAGGTTGAATGGTGACACAACAACAACATTGTACCCAACATCAAGACCAAGGAATTGATAGCGGACTTTGGAAAGGGAAAGTCAGAATACCCACCTGTCCTCATTGAGGGGTCGGTGGTGGAAAGGGTGTGCTGCTTCAAGTTTCTGGCCAAGAATCTATCCCAGGCACAACACATTAATTGTCCTCAAGACGGAGGTTTGCTGACTGTATGGAGTTTGCACGTTCTCCTATCATAGCATGGGTCTCCCCTGAGAGCTCCAGTTTCCTCCCATGTCCCGAAGATGTGATTGCTGGCAGGTTAGTTGGCTGCTGTAAGTCACACCTGCATATAAACGAGGAGTTCTTGAAGGACAGGGGTGGGAAAGAGTGCAGGGTGATGGGAAACGTGGGGAGATCATTGTAATAGGGTAAATATAGGATTAGTCTGAGTGTTGGTGTAAACTTGGCCAGCTTCAGAATGGACACTAGCTTCAAGGACATCATCAACAGGCGATGTGCCAAGAAGTTTTTCCATCCATAACGAAGGACCCTCACCAGCCAGGGCATGCCCTCTACTCATCAGGGAGGAGGTACAGGAGCCTGAAGACAGACACTCGATGTTTCGGAACAGCCTCTTCCCCTCCACCATCAGATTTCTGAAGGGACAATGAACCAATCCATGAACAATACCTTTCTATTTTTGCACTACCTATTTAATTTACTTTTCACGTATATTTCTTGTTGTAACTTACAGTGTTTTTCTGCATTGCATTGTACTACTACTGTAAAACACAGATAGTATGACATATGTTAGTAATAATGAACCTGATTCTGAATGGGTGTTTGGAAAGGTCTGTTTGTTATCTGTACCACCCTTTGATTCAATCTCTGCAGGGAACAGGTTGTGCTTCTTTTCTGTTTAACAAAAGATTGTGGCCCCATTTATGACATCAGAAAAGACTAGTCTGGACAAACAAACGTTACTGATTAACGGAGGATGTCTAGATAAACTTTGTTACAGGGAATGTAGCCAGTATCTCTGGTCAAGGAGATTGTTCATTTCTGCCAAGGAAATGGTCTGAAGTGAGATCAGACAACAACGCCTGTATGAATTTACTCACATGGGCCCCTGGTCTCTTTGGAGAGTGGAGGTCAGTGTGAGAGGTGATGTTTTCTGGGTCAGTGTACTTGTTTTTCAACTATTAAATGTCTAAGTTCCTCTGCTCTGGGAAAGGACTTTGACTGATTTTAATCAGTTCACTTCTCTCTCCTGATACTGTCTGCCTGTATCTTTGGGAATTTTTATTTGCAATATTTGAAGTTTTTTTTTGCTACAGTGATGATTTCATTTGCCCTTTGTAGTTCAGATGCCAATATGGACTGAAGCCAATTGGATTGAAATCATTTGATATCTTGAAATATTAACCCACATCTACTGGAGGGCAGAGGGAGCCCACCTATTGTTGAGGTTTCAGTCAAACCAGGGCTGTTTCAATAGTATCTGAGAGCCATTGAGTGTCAATGTGAGAGTGGGACAGAGAAAGCTGCTCCAGGGTGCGGGTGAAACAGTGCACAGGAGGATCCCACTGCAGCAGGACCCCCTGGGACTGCAGGAGCTCTTCAGATGAATTTGTCTCATTGACATGTGGCTCCCTCCTCCACACCTCATCCCACTGGATTCTCAATATACATTAACTGATCCAATGAAGTGTTTGGTTCATTCCAGCTTGATTAATTTAACCAAGCCATTCTGACAACATCTGACTTCAGGTCATCCATCAAAGTCGATTTCGTTCGACCAGTATGGCATCCCTTTATGTGATCTTTATTTTCTGTTGGAGCTCCCGAGTGTTTCAACCAGACTGTTCCGAAGTGTTCCTCATATCAGGGATTTCCTCAGAATTCTCCTGCCTGCCTTTCCCCAGTCTGATAACATTGGGTCTGTTCATTCAGCCAAATGGCTTTCCAACCAGATTGCAGATTTCGTTTATCCCCTCCAATGTCAGCAGCCATACGACACATCAAATGCATGACTTGTCCGGGAGTCAACAGAGTGGCAAGAATTTGAATGTCACATTGTGGGTGCAGATTGTTTATATTATTGATATGTCGAGGTTCAGTCCAGATCTTCAAACCACTATGGAGCACCTATCAACCGTCCCAGGTTCTGAGATTTGTGAGAAAACACTGGTCTTCTTCCATAGGCCCTGTCGCCATTCCTAAACAGCTGCGCTTGCTTGGTCATTAATGGATTCAGTCGTGGCATGGCTGCCAGTCCTGTTTTATCATCACTTACATGACTGGAGGGGACTGTAATGTCCATCCCGCATTCCTGCAAAATTGGATCGTGGCGCTGCTTTGGATTATTATCCACTATAGAAGGTGTTTGCCGAGGAGGAGGGTCAGTGACAGGATCCTCACTCTGACAACCTCACCGTGCTTCTCCACACTATCTCACTTTGTCTCACTATCTCGTTTTGCATACTTCACTGTGACTCAGTTACTCTTCAAACTTTTGTTTCTCTCTCTCTCTCTCTCTCTCTCTCTCTCTATCCATCCATCCCATAGGATGAAGATGGTTCCTTTCAGTCAGTTAGTGGGGTTGACCCCACTCCTCAGAAAGGAACAGCGTGTGCGTGAGTGGATTTTAGGTGAGTAGGGGGTTGCACAGGTCCAGATCCACCCTCTCGACATCCCCTCCCGGATCCAGCGGCATGGTGGGGTCCAAGACGGCTGGGGGAAGTTCTGTTGCAGTGAATGGCCAGACCAAGCTTCGATGCAAGGGATGCCCTTTCCGCGCTTCACAGCATATGTTTGCTAGATGGCCGTTGACCCTACGAGAGGGTTCATCAGCCCTTTGACAGGTCTTGTTTTTCGTCCTGCAGGGTGTCTAGCCACCCTCCTCACCAGGCAAGCCTGGTGGGGGAGCTGGTTTAGTCGCCGACCACCCAATCGTGTGACAGGTAGTACTGGGTTACATGGTACCAGTAGCACTCAGACGAGTGACCTAACCAAGTTTCTTACTTGTTTGGCGAATACATGGATTTGCTCCTTAGATTTCTCAGTCTTTATCCTGCAGATATTGAAAATGAACATGCTCTCTCTTTCTCAGTTGTTAAGACAGCTAATGTCCATCCAGTATACATTTTTCCCTTAGACACTGTCTGGCATCTTGTCCCATGCCCTTTTAATATTATCTACGTGTTCAAATTTCAAAGTAAATTTATCATGAAGGTATGTATAAGTCACCATATATTTCCCTGAGATACATTTTCTTGCAGATGTTTACTATAGAACAAAGAAATACAATAGAATTAATCAAAAACTAAACAAAAGACTGACATCCAGTGTGCAAAAAGAGAATCTGTGCAAATACAAAAAAAATCATTATTTATGTATTATTATTAAACAATAATAATGAATAATCCTAAGAACATGAGTTGTAGAGTGTTTGAAGGTGGTCCCTAGGTTCTAGAATTAGTTCAGAGTTGAGCTGAGTGAAGTTATCCACTCTGGTTCAGGACCCCGATTGTAATGTGTGCTAGCGAACCTAGTGCTGTGGGATCCAAATCTCCTATATCTCCTGTTAGGGCGTTTTTGGGGTTAATATAGCAAATAACTTCAGCAACTAACTTCAGCCATCAATTTTCAGGTCTAAATATGGACTGTAGATTAAATTTAAAATGCAGCTTTGGACAATGAGATCATAGAGCTAAGGAGAAGAAGATGGCGGCGCGATGCAGCGTGCGCAGCCATTCCGAATGATATCGATATGTGTTAACTAGGGGGCTGTGCACAATCCTGATTTGATGGAGACAGGTGACACCAGGAGCACAATCGTGGACAGTGCAATGATTCAGGAACTTTACGACTTCTTCCCAAGTCCTGGGGTTGAATGGACGAGCAAGGAATTAGTTTCAAGCCTGCTCTGAGACCAGGGTCGTACTGAATCCGGAGTATGGCCTTGTTGATTAAACCGGACAGCTGTGTATGCCCAAATAAAACAATGTTCCTCTAGACCAAGGTGCACAACAGTAACTCACACACAAAGCACATAAAGTAATACAATTTTACCACTAGATAATTAATTATCTATGTATTAGTGAATTTATGGAGCAGTTACAATGCAAGTTAAAAAGTGAACACACTGATGGTTCATTTACGATGAGACTGGGTTGTGGCAGGGAGTTCAGTAGTCTTATGGCCTGAGATAAGAAGCTGTTTCCCATCTGACCATTATTCTCTTAATACTATAATAGCTCTTGCCTGACAGTAGAGGGGTCACAGAGTTTGTTGGCTGGATCAGAGGGATTCAGAATACTAAGATCCCTGCATATGCAACACTGATAAATTTCTCTGATGGATGGAAGAGAGACCCAGATGACACCCACAGCCATCCTCGCCAGGGTCCCCCACTTATCCTGCAATTCTCAAGAGACCCCATGTTGAGTTTTTATTGGATGAAGTTAGGAACAGGAAGTGAGGAGGGAGAGGGAACATTAATGGGAGGGTGGAGAGGGGGTGTTAGTGGGGAGGGAGAGGGGAGATCTTCTGTAATAACCAATAAAGTGATTGTTCGGAACAGAAAACTTTGTTTGGTGTCTCAGGGTTTAGTGGGCTTGTAACTTTCTGGTCCCTCCACTGACGCTCCTTTCCATTCATCCCTCGGTACACCCTTGGCCTCACCAGACTTCCTTCAGGTGCAACCAACGCATGTCCCTCCTTCCCTCCTCAAAACCGGTGAGGGAGGAGGGTGTGATGGGTGAGTGGGGGGGGGGAGAAAATAATTCTCCCACTACTATGCCTAAAAGGACTGGAGAGATGTGGTGGGCTGAAATCGAGGGGGCAGCGATGTTCCACAATAAGCAGCACTGCGGTCAAACAATCCCTCACATAATTTATATTCCTGCCCCTCTTCCACGCTACCGTTTACAGATTATAATGCCAAAATGTTCCCAAGGCCCCATTCACTTTTAAAGTCTTGTGCTCACTCCTCATGCTATCTCAATCTGAAAGGCCCTGCTCACGCCACCTCAAGCAATCTTGTGTTTCCATCTGCGACTATTGGCCAAAAGACACCTTCTCCAACCACTGGGAAAATACTCCTCCACCCACATTTCTGTGCATCTCTCTCTCTCTCTCTCTCTCTCTCTGTCTCTCTCTCTCTCGTTCTCTCTCCCTCTGGCATACACCACTAAAAAATAAGCATATCATTGTTCACAAACACTTCGCAAAGCATCACTTAGTAAAGACTAAGATGGGAAAAAAGATCCCGTGGATGAGACTAAAGTGGAACTTTTTGACCTCAATACTAGTCGGTACATATGGCATAAATCGAATACTGTGCATCAGCTGGGAAACACCACCCCTACTGTAAAATATTGCGGAGGTAGCATCACGCTGTGGGGATGCTTTTCAACAGTAGGGACTGGAAATCTGGTCAGGATTGAGGTGAAAATGAATGCTGCTATCTACAGAGGGGTCTGGGATCAAAACCTGCTAGCCTCTGGCAGAAAGCTTAAAATGGGTAGGGAGTTCGTCTTTCAGTAGGACAACAACACAAAGCACTCTGCCGGAGTAACCATGGAGTGGCTTCTGTGACGAGAATACACGTAGATTAAGATGTTAGCTGTCCTGTGCTGGCACCAGTGGGATCAGCAGTTGGTCTGCCACCTGTCTTCAGGAGGAAGAGAGATAAGGAAAACAATGGAGCAGCATTTGGAGATGTTAATGAAGGGACGGGAAAGTTTAATGGAAGGAGAGCTGTCAAGATTGGCTCCCCCTTTGAACCCTGAACTGTTTGAAGTGATGGACAGGCGATACCCCTGCAGGGGGGTAAAAAGGGACAGGTTCGCTAAGGCAGACACACACGACACCACGAGGTAACGAGACCCTGGAAGCAGTGCGCCTTCCATAAGTCAGTGGGAGTTTTGGAGGTCTGGTCGCGGGACCAAGCCATACACGCACAGGGTGGAAAGGCACGATTGGCGGGAACCTGGTGTGTGTCCACCCTTGCCTGGGTGCCAGGTTCACCGCAGAGAAACGATCGTATCTGGAAACGGAGGGGTCACGGTCGGTGACCTCAGAAGACATCACAAAGGGCTCGCCTGAAAGCTGACTGCGAAGAATATCGAAGGTCTGTGTGGAAGCCGTTTGAATATTCATTCGTTTTTGCTCTCTCTCTCCTTCCCCCCACTGTCCATCTCCCACGACAGTGATTACGGTGAACTGAACTGAACTCAATTGAACTGAACATTGCGTCACTTTGAAACTGGTCATTTACCCCTAGACGACGATAGAGCTTGATTGATCCTGTTATCCTAATTCTGTGTACACGTGTGTTTATCATTGCTGAACTGTTGCATTTATTATCCTTTTGATTAGAGTACTGTGTTGCTTGTTTCTTTAATAAAACTTTCTTAGTTCTAGTAATCCAGACTCCAACTGAGTGATCCATTTCTGCTGGTTTGGCAACCCAGTTACGGGGTACGTAACACTTCAAATACAGAAGACTTATGTCCTTGAGTGGCCCAGTCAGTCCTAACTTTAATCCAATCGAACATCTCTGGCAAGACCTCAAGATCGTTGTCCATCGCTGCTGCCCAGCTATCCTGGCATAGCTTGAGCAATTATGCAAGGGGAAATGGGAAAATCTTGTTCCATCATGTCGTGCAAAGCTAACACAGACTTATCCAAAAAGACTACTGGCTCTAATAGCACAAGAGGTGGTTCAAATAAGTACTAAGCAAAGGGGGAAGAATACTTTTGAGTTCCTGATTTTTCAGTTTTGAATATTTAGTCTTTCATGGTTTACATTTTTCCTGGTATATTCAGGCTCTGCTGTGAAAAAACGATTATGTCAGTCACAAAGAAAAATTTTCATTAATCAAAATTCCTGATTGCAATTCTTCTATATGAACAAATGGTTGGGGGCTGAATATTTTTTCAAGGCTGTGTAGATACATTTACAATTAAATCTGAGCCATTGTTTGAAAGCTACAATTCCTGATTTGCCTGCATTGTACGGTGTGAGGTGTACACGTGTTCAGTGCTGTCTGACTTGCTGAGAAGAGTGGCACTTGAGCCTGCCAGGGTTACGTAAAGTAGGCAGACTGTTAACTATCAAGTATAGCTGATTTGATGCTTGTGCTAGCAAGCAGATCTCATAATTACAACAAACACTGCTGACAGAAATTCTGCTGCAGTTGCTTCTGCAAAATATGCAATGTGAGTGACTGAAATTGCTATGGCAATGATGAGAGGAGAATGTTTTTGAGTTGAGAGGGAACCAATCACTGCCTCTGTTTGTAATCCTGAGAGTAATCTGAAGAACAATCTGGTTTCATCTGATGCAAGCCATTTCTAAAATTAAACCCCAATTCCCACCAATGATCCATGAGGATGAACAAAACATAGAATCTAGAATTTAAAATACTACAGCATAAGAACAGGCTCTTGGGCCCATGATGTGTGTGTCAGGGCTCCAGATATTTCGCTCATGTTTTGACAGTCGAAGCCAGCACAGAATGCATCGAGCTCATCTGGAGGTGAAGCCCTGCTGCCACCTTTGTCACTTGATTTATTTTTCTAAGATATGATGGTATTCAAGCCCTGCCACAACTCTCAAGCATCCTTTGTTCATTCAAGTTTGGTCTGGATTTGACACTTCACCAGTGAGATGACTTTCTAGAGATTGTATTTGGACCCCTCATTACGTTCATGGTCGCCAGATTTGAAAGCCTCTGATCTGGAGTCTCATCACAAGATCACAAGACAAAGGAGCAGAAGTAGGCCATTCGGCCCATCGAGTCTGCTCCACCACTCCACCATGAGCTAAACTATTCTCCCATCTAGTTCCAGTTTCTGGCTTTTTCCCCATATCCCTTGATACCCTGACTAATTAGATACCTACCAATCTCCTCCTTAAATACCCTCAATGATCCGGCCTCCACAGCTGTATGTGGCAATGAATTCCATAAATCCATGATCCTCTGGCTAAAAATATTTCTCCTCATCTCTGTTTTAAATGGGTACTCTCTAAGTCTAAGACTGTGGCCTCTTGTCCTGGACTCATCAGACTGTGAATCTTATAGTTTATTCAGGTCTTCTGATTGGGGAAGACAGCTGATTTAATAAAGTCCCTTACAACCATGGTGTATTCATTCTGATCCACAGATGAGTCCTTGAACAGGGCCCAGTCCACTGACTCAGAGTAATCCCATCGCTGCTCCTCTGCTCCTCTTTGTCGTCCTTATCTGTGGAGCTTTGCTCTTTATCCTCTGCCTGTATGCAAGGTAGAAGGGCAGCCAAGTGGTCTAAATTATTGAAATGTGGTCCGGGCATTACCTTAGTAAGCCCGCGGTCTCGCGTGTTGGACCCTCTGGCGCTACAGGTTATGTGCTGTTGGTAATTGGACAGAGTTTTCTTCAAACTGCTAACCCTTTCCACTGCAGGTCAACAGAAAGGTTGCCAGCAAAATCTTGAAGCCTCATATCTGTTAGATGAGTCCAAAACAAATAAATTTCTGAAACTATTCTAGTCAGGACGTGGGAAGAACTGCGAAGTTTATGCCTTGCCTGACTCAGCAAAATATCATTGAAAATGATGTTATATAATAATATTAGTCTGAAATATTGAGCAGCAGATTTCCCATTTAAGTGCAGGTGTCCTGTTCAATTTCAGGTTATTGACAATCAGAGGTACTCAGTGGGTCTCTTATTCACCCTCCGAGATACGGTAAGTAATTACCGTAGTTTAAACCAGTGATTCCCGATGGGGCAGTTACCTGTCCTGAGGGCATTAGTGGAAATAGAACTTGTCAGGGGGGCATTCAAGATTCTTGGCGGGGGGTGTTAGGCTGCATCCTATGTGTCTTATTAGTAATACTGTACTGTCTAACATGCTATGAAACCATCAAGATTGCAGAAATACTTCCATAAAAGACACCCTGAAAAGGCTAATTATGTTATTACTCAGTTCCAGAAGATGAAAGAAGCATTTGAAAAGCATTCCATTTGCCAAGAAAGCTAAAAATGACCTTGATGGTCTCATTGCCTCTTCTAACATTTCCAAAATGATAGCAGTGTGGAAAATCTCATAGAATTGGTGAAAGATTGGTGCCAGGATAATCAAGGTCACGACCCACCTAGCCAACACACTTTTCGTCCCTCTTCCCTCCAGGAGAAGGCTCAGGAGCTTGAAGACTCGTACGGCCAGATTTGGGAACAGCTTCTTTCCAACTGTGATAAGACTGCTGAATGGATCCTGACCCGGATCTGGGCTGTACCCTCCAAATATCCAGACCTGCATCTCGGTTTTTTTGCACTACCTTACTTTCCATTTTTCTATTTTCTACTTATGATTTATAATCTAAATTTTTAATATTTACTATCGATTTGTAATCCAGGGAGTGGGATGCGCAGATTCAAATATCGCTGTGATGATTGTACGTTCTAGTATCAATTGTTTGGCGACAATAAAGTATAAAGTCTTCTCAGTAATCACACGCTAGGACTTCCTGTCCAACCTTAAAGCTCTTTCCTGATTCACCTGCGTTGAACTGTTTATTCTGCACTTTCCTCCATGGATGCTGCACTTTTCCTCAGAGAGCAGATCCTCTCACACCCTGCTGCACAGTCCAGAGGGAACCACAACACGAGATGCACTGTCAGCGTCCTTTGACACACTGACTGTTGGTTTCGTCTCGCTGAGAACTCTGGAAACATAGGGTTACCATGAGCTGGCCATCCTTGCACGGTGATGTCATAGATTTTTGACGCTGTTGAGTCATTCCTTGTTTCCCTTTGTATTTCGGAATTTGTTACCGGCAACTGGTCCACCAGTGCTGAGTGAAACACTTCTGCTGGGTCACAGTGTGAAGAATTTTCTTCTTCAGCTGCCAATAGTGGAAGATGTGACAAGCCGTAGGTGTTGCTGTGTTGTTTGGTACTGTTGAACTCTATGTCATGTGACAAGAATACACATAGATTAAGATATAGCTGTCCTGTGCTGGCACCAGTGGGATCAGCAGTTGGTCTGCCACCTGTCTTCAAGAGGAAGAGAGATAAGGAAAACAATGGAGCAGCAATTGGAGATGTGTAATGAAGGGACGGGAGAGAGAGTAACAGAAGGAGAGAGCTGTCAAGATCGGCTCCCCCTTTGAACCCTGAACTGTTTGAAGTGATGGACAGGCAATACCCCAGCAGGGGGATAAAAAGGGACAGGTTCGCTAAGGCAGGACACACACGACACCCGAGGTAACAAGACCCTGGAAGCGGTGCCTCTCTCACAAGTCGGTGGGAAGTTCTTGAACGACTGATTGCGGGATCAAGCCATAGACGCTCAGGGTGGAAAGGCACGATCGGCGGGAACCTGGTGTGTGTCCACCCTTGCCTGGGTGCTGGGTTCACCGCAGAGAAACAATCGTATCTGGAAACGGAGGGGTCACGGTCGGTGACCTCAGATGACATCACAAAGGACTCGCCCGAAAGCTGACTGCGAAGGTCTGTGTGTGGAAGCCGTTTTGAATATTCATTCGTTTTGCTCTCTCTCTCCTTCCCCCACCACTGTCCATCGCCACGGCACCGATTACTGTGAACTGAACTGAACTAAATTGAACTGAACTTTGCGTCACTTTGAAACTGGTCATTTACCCCTAGACAACGATAGAGCTTGATTGATCCTGTTATCTTTAATTCTGTGTACATGTATGTTTATCATTGCTGAACTGTTTGCATGCATTATCCTTTTGATTAGAGTACTGTGTTGCTTGTTTCTTTAATAAAACTTTCTTAGTTCTAGTAATCCAGACTCCAACTGAGTAATCCATTTCTGCTGGTTTAGCAACCCAGTTATGGGGTACGTAACAGTTATAAGAATGGGCTCCTAGGAACAGTGCCCAACGTTGTAACATCACTGGAATTCCCTTCCTGGGATTGAAAATGGACACAAGGAGCTGGTGATCTGTCACTAGTGCAAACTTTTGTCCATAGAGGTAGTGGTACAACTTCTTTTATTCCCCATCCTAGACTCTCGGTTGATCTGTGCGTAGTTGCATTCTGCTCATCAGTGATCTTGAAGCAAATGTAATCAGATGTTCAGATCCATCTTTCATAATGTGTGACAAAATGCCATAAGGGGATGCGTCACACGCCAGTCTGATGGGCAGTCGTGGTTTCCTATGGGTGACAGTTCATCTGATGTTATGAGTCTCTTTGTTTCCTGGAATGCTTTTTCACATCTTTCTGACCATTCGCACTTCGCTCCTGTCTGTAACAGTACGTTCAAAGGGTGCAACACTGTAGCAAGATTTGGGAGAAACTGGTGGTAGTAGTTTACAAGGCCCAAGTATGACCTGAGTTGTGACAAATTTTCTGGTGTGGGTGCCTGTAACACTGCTTCAATCTTCTCTTGTGACTTACATAAGCCATGCTTGTCAGTGACATGTCCACAATATGAGATTTCATTCTTGAAATACTCACATTTCTCTCTCTTTGCATGCAGACCATACTCACTCAGCCTGGTAAGCACTTTACCAAGGATCTGGAGGTGCTCTTCATCATTTTTGCCAGTCACGATGATGTCATGAAGGTAACATTGTGTTCCTGGGATATGTTGGAGCACTTGGTCCATTGTTCTTTGCCAAATTGCTGCAGCTGAAATGATAGCAAAGGCGAGACAACAGTCCCTTGTGAGTGTTAATTGTGAGGAACTTTCTACTTGACTCCTCAATCTCTATTTGCAGATAGGCATGTGACAAGTCAATCTTTGAAAACTTCTCCCCGCCTGCCAAAGGTGTAAAAATGTCTTCTATTTGTGTCAGGGGATACTGCATCGTACGCAGCACCAGGTTGATGCTCACCTTGAAATCTCCACAGATGCCAACGGCTCCGGCCTTCCTTTTCTTACAATGGGCATGACCGAATCACTCCCCTCAACTTTGGAGAGAATTCCAAACCCCTCCGAGCTCCAAAGGCTAACATCTACTTTAGGATATTAAACATAAGGCACTGGATGCCCTTTATGAAATCTTGGTGTTGCTGCTTCATCAAATCAATTCTGGCCCTTATGCCTTTGAGTTTACCATTAGCATTAAGCAGCTGTGCCAGTCTCTGGTTAGTGCTACAATTTGGGCTGCAGTTACCTCTTGATGGCACATGGAGAGCTTTGATCGAGTTCCAGTCTAGTTGGAATTTTCTCGACCATTCACGTCTAAAAGCTGCTGGCCCTCCACTGTTCAATACATAGAAGCTCTAACTGCTGTGTTTGGCTCCTGTATGTCACATTCACCTTCAATTTGCCTTTGGGAGTCACTGTTTTGCTGGTGTAGCTCTATAGCATCACTGAGGTCTTTTCTAATGGTATATTAGAAAACAGTCTGTTGTAGTCAGCCTCTGGAATTATAGACAAAGTTCACCCTGTATCCAGCTTCATTTTCAGTTTTACCCCGTCCACATCTATTGTGATCCAGATGATTTTATGATCTGCTTCAATAATACTGTGCAGCTCTAGGCATGACAGCTCACCTTTGTCAGACTCTTCGTTGCCTGCTTCACATTTGGTCCCTTTATGCATATGCTTCGTTTTGTGTGTGAAACTTTTCATTCAGTGTGTTTTTTCTCTTTAATTGTGCTTTTTGTCTAACTTGCACACTCTCTCCCATGTGAGCTTTCTGCAAACATTTTCTTTGCATCTTGAGAGGGTTTGCCACATCAATAATATTTTTGGCTTTTTGCACCATTCAGGTTTGTGCATTTCATATTCTAATCTCTTTTTCTGTAGTTCTGCTACATCCCTTGCTGCAGTCTCTAATGATATTGCTACGGTCAATGTCCATTCTAAGTTTAGGTCTCTTTCTGTCAGTAGCCTCTTTTGAGTGTTTTGACTATGCATGCTACATATAAGCCTGTCCCTTAATGCCTCAGAAAGTCCAGCTATAAGGTCACAGTACTGGGTAAGTTTGTGCAGTTCTTCAATGTATTCTCGTTCCTTTTGTAAAATCTAAATGTCTCCGCTATTACCAACAGTTTCGGGCTCAAGTCATTTTGTAAAATTGTAACAATTCCGTTGAACATCTTGCTTGCTGGCTTTTCAAGGGTTACTAAGTTGCGTAAGAGACTGTACCCATTAAGCTAAGAAGTGTGGGGCTTTCTTTCACTCAACCATATTGTTTGCCTTACAATACCGTTAAACCTTCTCGATATGTGACTCCCACCTTTTATTAGCACTATCAAGTTCATTAATTTTCCCAACTGAAGCCATTGCCATATTATTTTCACTTTAACTTTGCTAGTTGCATCTTTCAGTGTGTAATATGCACTGTTACTTGTGCGTCCTATTGCTGGCATCTGTCACGGGCTTTGTACCATTTAACTCTCGCTGTTTCATCCCGTAACAGTTGGTGCAGCTGGTGGAATTCTCTGACATTCAAGTTTGTACTCATAGCCAATTTGTTGTCCCTGTGCAGCTATAAATAATTTAAATAAATGCACGCATGAGAGAGATGGATTTAACTGAGGTATTCACATTGCAGTGAGAGAGAACAATGTACATGCTTAGACAACAGTCTATGCATAGTGCTAAGTGGAGTCATTGTTCTAAAATAGGTCCATACGTTACAGAAAGTATGGCACTCTCTTTCACAGATGGTGATTTGCAGGAGTACTGCTTACACCTGCAGTCACTGAAGAAGGATTTTCGGAATCGATTCACGGATTTAAATGATCTGGAAATTCCAGACTGGGTGATTAACCCATTTCCTTGCAAGGTGGAAAAACAGGAAGGAAAGTTGCAAGAAGAAATTATTGAAATTCCAAATGATGATGGAGCAAAAATGCTTTTCAAAAATGTTGGTGTTTATGATATATGACTACACTGTCATATGAAGTTTCCTGGTCTTAGGAGAAGAGCCACCTGCTCTTCATTGCATTTCCATCCTGCCACCTTGTTGAAAGAGGCTTAAGTGCAGTGAATCACATACTCACAAAAAACAGAAACCGCTTGGACATTGTTACGCGTGGGGACTTAAGGCTTTTGCCGTCACATTTCAGCTCTTGCTAAACATCATCAGGTTGTGCACAAATGTTGACTTCATTGGACCATTATGTGATCCCCCTATGTTATTTCTGTTAACTGTTGGAACTCCCGAGTGGTTCAACCACACACTTCTGAAGTATTCCTCAAATTCGGGAATATCCTCAGAACTCTTCTGCAAGCAGCTGACTACCTTTCCCCACTCTGTTAATGTTGGGTCTATTCACTTGACCACAGCCGACTGGCATTTCAACCACCTTGCAGATTTTACTAATCCTTCCTTCGTCAGCATCAGTTCTACACATCAACTGCCTGACCTGTCCAGGAGACAACGGTGTGGCCACAATATGGGTGCAAATTGTTTACATCTTTAATACACAAAGTTCCGTCGAGTTCTTCAAAGCTCTATGAAGCATTTATCAATCTTCTCAGGTTCTGCAGATTTGTGAGAAAACACAAGCCTTCTTTCATAGGTCCTGTTGTCATTCCAACGCAGCTTGGTCATTAATGGATTCAGTCGTGGCATGGCTGCCTGTCCTGTTTTCTCATCACTGTCATTATCACTTACATCGCTAGGAAGGGCTGTATTACCCATTCTGCATTCCTGTAAATTGGAATAATGGTGCTGACTTGGATTAGTTCGATATGGGGGGTGTTTGCCAAAGAGGAGGATCAGTGACAGGACCATCATTCTGACAACCTCACTGTGCTTCTCTGTATGATCTCACTTTCTCTCTGAGCTTTGCAGAGCTCACTGTGACTCAATTACTTTTCAAACTTGTAGTTTTCTCACTGGTTTGGTTAATGCACAGACCGGCTCTTTGAATTTCTCAGGGTGTGTATCCTGCTGATATTGTCACTGAACATGCTCCCTCTTTCTTAGTTGTTAAGACAACTAATGTCCATCCAGTTTATATTTTTCCCTTAATCTGGCATCTTGACCCATGCTCTTTTAATTCAAATTTCAAAGTAAATTTATCATGGAAGTATGTATATCTGACCATATGCTACCACCGAGATGCATTTTCTTACAAACATTCCTGACAGAACAAAGAAATAGAATCAACCAAAAACTACAAAGACTGACAAACAATCAATGTGCAAAAAGAAGAGAATCTGTGCAAACATTAAAAACAGACAGTAGTAATCATTATTTATTTATTAATAATAAATAATCCTGAGAAAATGAAACGTAGAGTATTTGGAAGTGAATCTATAAGTTGTAGAATCAGTTCAACATTGAGGTGAGTGAAGTAATCCCTGCTGGTTCAGGACCTGGAAGGTTGAAATGTAATAACTACTCCTGAACCTATTGATATGGGATCTAAATCTCCTCTACTGCCTGCCTGATGGCAGCAGGGAGAAGACAGCATAGCCTGGATGGTGGGGTCCTTGATGATGGATTTGCTTTCTTGCCACAACACTCCTTGTAGATGTGCTCAGTGGTGGGATGGTTAGGAGGGTTTTTCTTGTAATGGACTGGGCTGTATCCACTGCTTTTTACAAGCTTTTCCATTCTTGGGCATTGTTGTTTTCATACCAGGCCGTGATACAAACAGTTAGGATACTCTGCACTGTGCATCTATAGGGGTCTGTCAAAGTTTTAGATTATATCTGGATACGGGCAAACTTATAAGAAGGTAGAGATACTGCCATGCCTTCTCTATAATGGCACTCATGTGCTGGTGCCTGGCAGATTCACTAATACGATAACGCCACTAAATTTAATGTTACTGATACTTTCAACCACCAATTTGTTAATGAGGACTGGCGCTTGGACTTCTGTTTTCTTTCTCCTGCAGTCAATAATCAGCTCCTTGATCATGTTGACATCAAGAAAGAGGTTGTAGTTGTGGTGCCAATCACCAGATTTTCAATCTCCCTCCAATACGCTGATTCATCACTACCCTTGATTTGGCCAACAACAATGGTGTTGTCACCAAACTTGCATTGAAGCTGTATTTAGCACTCGCATTCATAAGTAAAAAGCAAGTGGAGCAGGGGACTAGGCACAGAACCTCGCAGCGCACCTAGGCTGATGATGATTTTGGAGGAGATGTTTACTTTTAAAAAATTATTTAGAGATACATCACACAACAGGCACTTCTGGCCCAATCAGCCACACCACTCAGCAATCCACCTATTTAACACTAGCCTAATCATAGGACAATTTGCAATGTCCAATTAACATTATTAACTGGCTTGTCTTTGGACTAGAGGAGGAAACTGGCGCACCCATGTGGTTATGGGGAGAATGTATACACTCCTTACAGACGGTGCCAAAATTTAACTCTGAAATCCAATGCTCCATGCTATAATAGCATCACGCTAACCGCTACACTACCGTGTTGTTGTCAGTCCATACTAACTGAGATCTGCAAGTGAGGAAATCAAGCATCCGCTTGCACAAGGAGCCAAATTACATGACACTCAGCCCTGGTCATATATTTAGCCCTGACGTCTTCAGTAGTCTTATCCAGTTGAAATACTTTGTTCAGATCAGAACTAAAGCCCTCAGTCATCTGTCCTCATGTAGCTACTAGATGTTCAGTTCTCCCTTTTCCTGAAGTGGGTTTCCTCTTTGATTAGTCCATGTCTTTGGTCCTCCTCTCACTATGTGTAGACAAAGGCCAATTGATTATTTAATGGGCACCTTATAGCCAGAAATAATAGAAAGTGCAATCACAATTCCAATGGACCACACAGAGCTAGATTGATTACACCAAATGGCCAAGTAGATCATGCACAGCTGAAAGTGCTGTTTAACTTCACTTAAAAAATAGCAGAGGAGATGACCCCTGGACTTTAACTTCTGTCTTAGACTTCCTTTAAATAGTGCACCAAGGCAATAATGAGATGCATCGCTGATGATTAGGAAAGTAAGAAAATCTTACTTCCTGCTGTGTGTGCACTCTGGAACTCTCCACCTTCCCTGAGAATTTTCCTGTCCCTTATCCTCCCAGATGTGGTGTACGTGACATCAGATTGTTGGACCTGGAGAAGAGTTGTCCAGAGATCCTTTCAATGAAGAATGAGGCACAAAGCTTATGGTAGAGCCGCTTCCTTAGACGTTCATCAGATTACATGTCAGACGGAGTCAGTCTGTTCCAGCAAGGAAGTAACAGAGAAATCAGAGCACATGATTTCCTTTTATGATGCAAACAAGTCCAGAATATTTTAGATAAGCCAGTCTTAAACAAATACTGACCAACTCACACTGCAGCCTTGCAAACAAAGAAAGTGCAGAAGAACTAAAGTGAATGTACCACAATTCACTCAAAGTGAATACAAACAATCATAAAGAAAGCTAAATCTATAAGGGAAAACACATATAAGGCACACAGAGAGGAAGCAGACTGGCTTGTGGACTGGTGAACACAACACGAGTCTCATCATGGACAAGACTGAAGAGATGATTGTGGATTTCAGAAAGTTGCAGGCTGACCACTCCTTAATACACATCAATGGCTCCTCTGTGGACGGAGTCAGGAGCGTCAAGTATCTTGGTGTGCACATCATGGATGATCTCACCTTGTCCCTCAACATCTCCTCTTTAGTCAATTAAGCACAGGAGCCCCTCCACTTCCTGAGGATATTGAGGCGTGAGGCTCCCCACCCCCATTCTACCGGAGCACCATCGAGAGTGCCCTGACCAGATGTAACACTGTCTGGCTATGGGAATTGCAAGGTATCTGACCACAAGACCCTGCCAGGGGTTGTGGGGATGGCCGTGAGAATCATACGGATCTCTCTCCCCCTCCCATCCAGGACATACACCAAATGTGGGGAAGGGTTGCACTTGAATCTGAGGGGGACCAATATTCTTGTGGGTGGGTTTGCTGGAGCTGTTGTGTGTGGTTTAAACTAATCTGGCAGGTGGATGGGAACCAGTATGATAGAGCTGAGGATGAGCCAGCAGGTTTACAAGTAGATGATGTAACATGTAATATGAATGTAAGGAAGGACAAGCCAATGACTGGTACAACTTCAGACAGAGCAAAGAGTTAAGTTGTACCACAGAGGCAAAATTCATAAGGGCAAAGAATGCAGGACTGAAGGTGTTTTATTTTAATGCACGTAGTATTCGGAATAAGGTGGATGAACTTGTGGCGCAATTAGAGATTGGTAGATATGACCTTGTGGGCATCACTGAGTCATGATTGAAAGAAGGCTATAGTTGGGAGTTTAACATCAAAGGATGTACTTTGTATCGAAAGGTCAGGCAGGAAAGCATAGGCAGTGATGTGGTGCTGTTGGTAAGAGATGGAATTACATCCTTAGAAAGAGGAGAAGGCTGAATCTTTGTGGAGTTAAGAAACTGCAGGGGTAAAAATTCATAATGGGAATCATATATAGGCTTCCAGATATGTGGGGTTGAGATTGCAAAGGGAGCTGGTAAAGAGGGCAAATGTCACAATTGTAATGGAGGACTTCAATCTGCAAGGGGATTGAGAAAGTCAGGTTGGTGTCAGATAGCAAGAGAAGGAATTTGTTGAATGCCTACAAGATGGCTTTTTAGAGCAGCTTGTGTTTGAGCCTACTCGGGGAAAGGGTATCTTAGATTGGGTGTTGTGTAACAACACAGATTTTATTAGTCAGCTTAACATAAAGGGACCCATAGCAGGCAGTGATTATAATATGATTGAATTCTTACTGCAAATTGAGAGGGAGAAGCACAAATGACATGTATCAGTATCGCAATGGAAAAAAGAGAATTACAGAGGCATGAGAGAAGAGCTAGCCCAGGTGGATTGGAGGGGGATACTGGCAGGGATGATGGCAGAATAGAGGTGGATGAAGCTCCTGGGAATAATTTACTAGTCGCAGAATAGATACATCCCACAAAAGAAGTTGTTCTCAAGTGGCAGGGCTAGGCAACCGTGGCTGAAAAGGGAAGTTAAGGACGGCATAAAAGTCAAGGAAATGACACATAAGGTAGCAAAAGTGAGTGGGAAGTTGGATGATTGGGAAGCTTTTAAAATGCAACAATACGCCACAAAAAAAGGTATAAGAAGGGAAAAAAGGGAAGATGAAATATTTGGGCAAACTAGCTGATAATATAAAGCAGGATACCAAAAGATTTTTCAGTTATATAAAGAATAGAAGGGAGGTGAGAGTTGATATTAGACCACCAGAAAATTATGCTGGTGAGGCAGTAATGGGGGACAAAGATGACCTTAATAAGTACTTTACTTCAGTCTTTACTGTGAAAGACACCAGCAGTGTGCCAGAGATCTGTGAGTGTCAGAGAGCAGGAGTGAGTGCCATTGCTACGACAAAGGAAAAGTGCTCGGCAAACTGAAAGGTCTTAAGGTGTAAGTTAACTGGACCAGATGGACTACATCCCAGAGTCCCGAGAGAGGCTGCTGAAGAGATAATGGATGCATTGGTCATGATCTTTCAAGAATCACTTGATTCTGGCATGATCCCGGAGGACTGAAAAATTGCAAATTTCACTCCACTCTTTTAGAAGGGAGGAAGACAAAAGCAAGGAAATTATAGGCCAGTTAACTAACCTCAGTGGTCAGAAAAGTGATGGAGTCCATTATTAAGGACAAGGTTTCAGGGTTCTTGGAGACTAATATCGTGCCTGACAAATCTGCTAGAGTTCTTTGAGGAAGTAACAAGCAAGGTGGACAAAGGCAAGGCAGTGGATATCATTTACTTCGATTGTCAGAGGGCACTTGATAAGGTACCTCACATGATGTTGTAGGCTGATGGTCTTACAGGAAATATACTGAGGAATGGCTGACAGGCAGAAGGCAGCGAGTGGGAATAAAAGGGGACTTTCCTAGTTGGCTGCCAGTGACTAGTGTTCCTCCGGGGTCAGTATTGGGACTGCTACTCTTCACATTGTCAATGATCTAGTTAGTGGACTTGATGGCTCTGTAGCAAAATTTGTGATGATACAAAGGTATGTGGAGGGGTAGGCAGTTCCGAAAAAGAAATGCGATTGCAGTAGGACTTAGACAAATTGGAAAAATGGCCAAAAAAGTGGCAAATGGAATACAGCGTTGAGAAATGTATGATAATACATTTTGGTAAAAGGAACAATAGTGCAGACTATTATCTAAGTGGGGAGAAAATTCAAACACCAGAGGTGCAAAGGGACTGAGGAGTCCTCGTGCAAGACTCTCGGAAGGTTAATTCACAGGTTGAGTCTGTGGTAAAGAAGGCAAATGCAATGTTGGTATTTATTTCAAGGGGAATAGAATATAAAAGCAAGGAGATAATGCCAAGTCTTTATAAGACACTAGTCAGGCTGCAGTTAAGAGTATTGTCAACAGTTTTGGGCCCCATATCTCAGATAGGATGTGTTGTTATTGGAAAGAGTCCAGAGGAGATTCACGAGGATGATTCTGGGAATGAAGGGGTTAACATATGAGAAGTGTTTGGCAACGTTGGACCTGTAGTCCAAAGGAAGCCAAGTCAGGAGGCCTTATGGTCATAGGGAGCGTGGAATTGGTGTCCAGAGAGAGTCTTTAACCGAAGTCTTGGCTTTAGTAGAGAATTCAGGAACAATGCTAGCCTTAGAACTGATAGACCTAAGAACCATCAAACAAGGTTACTCATACAAGAGTCAACCAACAAACTGGCAACTCCTTGTTGTGGTCGCAGGGTCTTTATCCTGCAGTTTCTGATGGGAAGCAGGTGTGTGTAGTTAGTGGAACCTGGGAATGATTGGAATTTAAAAGAGGTGATTGAGGCCCAATTCCAGAGGTAAATGGCATGGTGGGGAATTGCCAGAAGGGACCATGACCATGTGGTGGAGGCCAAATCCTGGGTATATTCAAAGCAGAAGTTGATAGATTAGATTAGATTAGATTATGAGGACACGCAGTCCTCTTTTATTGTCATTTAGTAATGTATGCATTAAGAAATGATATAAAACTCCTCTGGTGTGATATCACAAAAACAGAGGACAGACCAAGACTGAAAAACTAACAAAAACCACATAATTATAACATACAGTTACAACAGTGCAACAATACCATAACTTGATGAAGAACAGGCCATGGCACAGTAAAAAAGTTCAAAGTCTCTCGAAAGTTCCACATCTCACGCAGACGGTAGAAGGAAGAAAATGCTCCCTGCCATGCCCGACCACAGTCCGACTCTGAGTCGTCTGAAGACTTAGAGCTCTGATCAGCCCTCCGACACCGAGTACCGAGCACCATCTCTATCCGAATGATTTGACCTCAGCTTCGGTCACCAGCAGCAGGCAAAGCCAGGGATTTTGGGACCTTCCCTCCGGAAGATTCTTGATCGCCCAGTAACAGCGGCAGCGAACCGGCGTTTCAGAAATTTCTCCAGTTGTTCCTCCATGCTTTCACGTCTGTCTCCATCAAATCAGAATTGTCCACGGCCCCTATTTAACAGAAACGATATCATTTCACCAGAGAGCTGCGCGCGCTGCGTCGTGCCGCCATCTTCTCTTCCCGCTTTTTCCTGATTGTTCAGAGCATCAAGGGATATAGTGAGAGGGCAGGTATATGGGGTTAAGTGCGATCCGGAATCAGCCATGATGGAATGGCGGAGCGAACCTGATGGGCTGAATGGCCTCATTCTACTCCTGTGTCTGCAGAGCCCTCACCATGGTCAAGGACCTCCCCCATCTGTCCCACAATCTCTTTGACCTCCTACCATCAAGCAGAAGATATCGCCGTATAAGAACAAGGACAGTTAGGCTGGGTAACACTTCTCCCTCAGGCTGAGAGACTTCTGAAAATCCCGCTGCCATCCAATACACATTATTTATATCAGCATCAGTAGCAGTAATTCTGTTGTATATTTAACCATATATTGTAGATGCACTTTATGGCAATTTGACAACTGCAAAATACATTTATATGTTTATATTATTGCATGTGCTCTATGTGATAAGGTACTGTGTTTTACACCTTGGTTCCTGAGGAATGGTGTGGGGGTGGTTTAGCTGTATACACAGGTACAGTTAAATGGCAATAAACTTGAACAATAAAATTCCTGGACTCTAATCCAACAATCAAGAAGGGGAGAGCCTCCCTCTTCACAAGGGTTTGTCCGGGGTGTATGGGAGGGGGGGAAGATTTTCTCATTAACAGGGGTCACTATTTAACTGATTCTCTATAGTATATTAGAACATTGGTTTATTATTATTATCAGGTACGAAGGGATAGTGAACTATGCCGTCCATACAGGTAATTTCAGCACAAAAAGTGTAACAGTTACAGAGAAAGTGCAGTGGGATGGGAGTTTCCGTGTGACTGGTGGTAAGTCACTTTCGAATTTTCTGCCCAATTTTTTTGGGGGGGGGGGCTGGTGAAGAGAAGAGAGAATAAAATGCCCCGTCCCGTGCAGAGATGAGTAGACGAGATGAGAAATGGGCGGGGAGGTGGTTGGTGAGCAAGGGGCGGGCCTAGCTAATATATTAAGTGGAGGATGCAGATGTTGGGGCCTCGGTCCCCATCCCCTCACCTCTGTGAGCTCACCGAGACATTACAATCTAGTGACGTACCCCCCGTGCCGTCAATGCGGCCCCAGCTTCACACGGGGTCTGTGAAGTCCTGGACAGGTGTCATCAGAGCATCTCTCCGACCGCGGCATACAACGCCATACGCCTACGAACTTTAAAATAGCACCTCAGAGAATACATCTCCAGCCACACAGAGGGAAGGTGGGTGAAACGGGAGTGAAGAGGGGTTTGCGGGGCAGGGATGGGGATGTTGTCGGAGAGATGGGAGGGCGTAGCTCGGGGGGGGGGTGGGGGGTGGAGAGAGACGACGCCTTCCTACCTCCCACTGGAATCGTCAACTCCTATCAGTATGCAGTGTGTATACCGAGAGTAGATACGATTTAAATTAAAACACACCCGCCCTCACGCAGTGAATGAAGTTTCCTGCACACCGTCCCACCACGCACCGCTGAGATCGCACACAGAGTGAATCTCCCGCCACAGGTTTCTAGAGTCAGACAGAGTCAAGCTCCCCCGTTTCTGTCCCACTGTAGAGATCATGGAGCCCGCAAAGAGGAACACATCAAGAAGGCGACGGATCGCTTCGGCTATTTCTCGTTTCTTTATCGCTACGTTCCGAATTCTGTGTCAATGTGAATGTTTGTCGGTGAGTTCTCAACCAAGAATAAACCTTGAGGGAAATAAGAACGGGAGGAACAAATTCACTCTCCCCCCTCCGGACCTGCCCCTCACCCTCGTGACTCCCCTTCCTGCACTCGCAGCGATTCTGACCATTCCCTTCCGCAGCCTCCAGAGAACTGATCATCCCTGAGAATTTGCGTCGTCAGCTCCCCGCAATCTCCGGGATAAGTGAGGCCAGGTGCACGGTCTCGGACAGTGCAATGATTCTGGAACTTTGTGATCTCCCACAGGGTTCCCAGTCCTGCTGCAAATGTGTCAACCGCGTAGTTCCGCTAAACGAGCAGCAGGAAAAGGAATTTTCTGCAGCGGGAAGCCAGGGAAATCACTCTTGTCCGCCGGACGACAACATTCTGCAAGCGAGCAGGGAAAATTGGCAAAATCCACGTGCGCCTGGAATTTCAGGCACAGGTACGGAGGAGTTGGTAGAGGGATTGGGGCGGGTCAGGCCCATAGAGGGAGTACCGAACACCGATTCCCATGACCGTACCCCCTGACGATAGGAGCGCCATGCATGGTTCCCGCCGCCGTATCCTATGGTCAGACCCACTCCAGGAGCAGCGTGCATAGTTCCTGCGTCCCTATTCCGGAGTCAAACCCACACCAGGAACACGGTATACAGTTCTCTTTGTCCCTGGGTCAGACGCACCAGGAGTATGATGCAATACTCACATCACGCTGGAGGAACTCAGCAGGTCGGGCAGCATCCGTGGAAAGGATCGGTCGACGTTTCGGGCCAGAACCCTTCGTCAGGCCTGTAGAAGGAAGGGGCAGAGGCCCTATAAAGAAGGTGGGGGGAGGATGGGAAGGAGAAGGCTGGTAGGTTCCAGGTGAAAAACCAGTAAGGGGAAAGATCAAGGGGTGGGGCAGGGGAGGCAGGGAGGGGATAGGCAGGAAAGGTGAAGAAGGAATAGGGGAAAACACAATGGGTAGTTGAAGGAGGCGGAACCAAGAGGCAGCTGGGGGAGGGGGGCAGAGTGACATAGGGATAGGGGAAGGGAGGGGGAGGGAATTACCGGAAGTTGGAGAATTCTGTGTTCATACCAAGGGGCTGGAGACTACCTAGACGGTATGTGAGGTGTTGCTCCTCCAACCTGAGTTTAGCCTCATCATGGCAGTGGTGGCTTTGACCTCAGCTCCAGTAATTCCCTCCCCTTCCCTTCCCCTATCCCTATGTCACTCTGCCCCTCCCCCAGCTGCCTATCATTTCCCTCATGGTTCCGCCTCCTTCTACTACCCATTGTGTTTTCCCCTATTCTTTCTTCACCTTTCCTGCCTATCCCCTCCCTGCTTCCCCTCCCCCACCCCTTTATCTTTCCCCTTACTGGTTTCTCACCTGCAACCTACCAGCCTTCTCCTTCCCACCCTCCCTCACCTTCTCTATAAGGCCTCTACCCCTTCCCTCTACAGTCCTGATGAAGGGTTCTGGCCCAAAACATTGACCGATCTTTTCCATGGATGCTGTCCGACCTGCAGAGTTCCTGCAGCGTGTGGTGAGTGTTGCTTTGACCCCGTGTGTAGAAAATTTAAAAATTGTTTTTTAAAAAGAAACAACATCTCTCCCCTGTCCTTCCCTCTCCAGGATATGACCCAGCAGCTACTCCCATCCCTCGTCCATTCCCGGCATGGGATCCAGCTCCCATGGATCCCTCGAGGTCTGGGACAGCGATCCCCGTTGGCGCCTTCCCTTCGGCAGAGGGTCCAGGATGTCCCGAGTGCAATAGGGACGTTGGAAGCTCGGGGCTGGAGGAGCAGCAGCCCCAAGATGGCCTCGACGAAAGCGTTCCATCTCCCGCTGAGTCGCCGTCCCCGGGGACGGTCCCCTCCTCTTCTACGGGACAGGAGGAGGGGGAGGATGTGGAGAAGATGGAAGAGGAGGAGGTGGGGAAGCCGGGGACGTCCCAGGAGCAAGGTGGACAGGAGCAGAGCGTGGATTTCAGTTTCTACTCGATGTGGGAAAAGTTGTGGGACCCCCTTTGGTCCAGTCCCCACTCGCCGGACGTTTTAAGGTATGGGTTGGAAAACAATCACCCAAGATCTGAACACCATGTGCAGGCTCCGTACCCGTCTGAGGAGGCCGCGCCTGCGTCCTCCATCCCGGACTCTGAGCTGCTCAGGGTGCCCCACACAGATTATGAATTCTGGGCCATCTTCAACTTCGCTGGAACAGAGGCGGCGAGGATGCTGCTGATGGAGCGCCGGGAGAAGGCTGCAGCTCAGAAGACCTCGATATCCTGAGGGACCCCGTGGTTTCAGACGGGACAGGGTGGCTCCGAGACGGCACGACAGGGTCGGTTAGGCCACGTTTGGAACGGGGGAGTGAGGGATTAATTTTGGGCCCAGGGTGAGACTGGAGTCAGACTGAGTCCAGGGGGCACAGCCAGTTGACTTCAGCTTTATTGTCATTCAGTCCGACAGCAGTATACCCGCAAGGGTTACAAGATTCGTACAAAACAATGTCCACAACACAGTACATATAACTCATACATATAACACATAAAGTTAAGTAATATATTACCACGAGTTATCTATCAGTTTTTAAATATTTATTTATTTATGGAGCATTTACGATGCAATTAAAAAGGAAACAGTGTTACCCAATGTGTGATGTGCCTTGATCGTGACATGGAGTTCAGCAGACTTACAGCCTGGGGGGAAGAAGCTGTTTCACATCTTAACCTTCTGGTGGAGAGTTGGGAGATGTGGGCCACGCAGAAGGCCCTGTGTATGCAGAGCACCTGATATTTATGGATATTTATCTGATGGATGATATAGTGACCCCAATGATCCTCGCTAGCCTCCTCCTGAGTCTCCTGCAATTCTTAGAGACCCTGTGTGGGGTTAGGAACAGGAAGTGAGGGGGGGAGAGAGCGAGCGTTAATCTCTGGTGAGGAGGGGAGAGAGAGTGTTAGTGAGGAGGGAGGTGGTCTATAATCTATATACTACTAAAACTCTCATGCTGTGTCTGTTTGTGACTTCCAATTAGCACAAACGGTGCATTACAGCAGCACTTTTTTTGGCTAAATCGAATTAAAAATGAGCTAACTTACAGAATGCAGGCGAAGTTCAGGGTTATATATTCGTATAAAATTGCTCTTTCACCAAAAATCAACAGGCTGGCTTTCACCCGAGACTGGATCGGCCACCATGGAAATCGGGAGGCCACAGGCCAACGCATGCACACGGCCAGTCTCAGCAGCTTTATGGCTTTGGTGTTACTGCTTACTATCTTCTATCAAGCATTAGGGTAAAAATATATGGATAGCCTAATTATGCCGCGTGGAAAGAGAAGGGGGACATTATGGTTAAGAGATGACGCCAAACATCGTACGGAAGCAGCAAGGAAAGGGAGAGAACGACAATCAGATGAGGCCAGGGCCGCACGGCTCCAGGATCAAAGAGTCAGGACAAAAAAGATGAGAGAAGAGGAGACAGAGGAGGTCAGGCATACACGTCTCCAAAATGACAACAATAGGCACAGACGGAGGAGAGAACAAGAATCCCAATCAGGCCAGGGCCGCACAACTCCAGGATCAGAGAGAAAGAACAAATGGTAGAAGAGATGAAGGATGAAAGGGCTGCATGTCTCCAGAATGACAAAAACAGGCAGAGAAGGAGGAGAGAGGAAGAGACAGAGGAGAAAAGGAAAGATCAACTGAAGAATATGTGGCACAGAGTAATTATTGCGAGAGTTGCTGAAGACGACAATGGCCGCTTTCAACGACACTACCTCGACAGAGAAAGAGCAAGGTAAAATGCACGACTGGCATGCCGTCACATTTCTGTCAGTGTTGGTTCGATGACCAGAGTATGCCCTCACTGTCGTGCCTTCCTATTCACTGGAGAAACCGCACATTTCTGCTGTATGAAGGGACAGGTCAGGATAGGCAATTTGCAGCCTCTACCTAATGAACTCCTCAATTTGTACAGCAATGATGAATCTATTGCAAACGAGTTCAGGAAGAACATCAGACAATACAATTGCCTCTTCCAAATGACATCCTTTTGTGCCAAAGAAGTCATTCCAACTAGGAATCAATGGAATCCTTCTGTGATTATGCAAGGCCAAGTCCGTCATTACATCGGACATTTAATTTCAGACCCAACCCGGCAAGCCCAATTCCTTCAAATTTACTTCATGGATACTTAATGTTCATTCTGGTCACATATTTGTCTTCCTATGCGTCTTTCTTCTTTAATAAGCTGAGTTTTTCTTCTTTAATCTCCAAATCAAAGAGATAGCAATAGCATTCAGGAAAATGTAATGTTCATTCTGGTCACATCAGACTGCACTACTCTTCTCTCAAAGGGTGCCCCAACGGGTCACCCTGTTGTCTAATAACCAATAAAGTGATTGGAACAAAAAACCTTGTTTGGTGTTTCAGGCTTGTAACTTCCTAGTCCCTCCATTGGTGCTCATTCCCTCCTTTCTATTCACCCCTTGGTGCTTCCTCACTCCTCACCGGCCCTTCCTTAGGTGTAATGTAGGGCTCTCAGTAATACTAGACGGACTGTTAACTGTGAATTGTTTATTATCAAAATGGCTTCTCTGAGGTATTATATTAAAATGGCTTCCCGTACTGTTAACTGCTGAGCAAGGGGTTCCCTGTAACAGCAATGTTCAGATTATCCAATGTGATAATGGAAACTGTATTCATTTGTTAGCCAATGGAAGTCATGTTCTGCTATCTTGTATATGTGTGCTGAGTTGAGGAGCGCGGGCTTTTTCGGGAGGCAAACAGAGAGGACGGACGTGTGATGAACGGACAGTGGTTCCAGGGCAGCGGATACCAGACCTCGGGGGTTTGGAAGGTGGCCGGAGTCTCGGAAGGACGTTGTGGATGGAATCGGAGGTGTGAGCTCCAACATATTAAAATATTATGTGCACAAGACTGATAAGTCACTTATGTGGCGCCTTTTCTTTTAGTTGTTGCTATTAACCCATCACCAAAAATTTGCTATAAAGTATAATTCTTTACTCGCACTTTGTATATTGTTTTATATTTGTGTCAGGGCTGATCATTGGGCGACTCAAACCTTATCCGCACCAAAGCATTTGCACTGTTTGGCGGGGTCGACGGCTAGTCACCCTTGGCAACGGGAGTCAGTGGGGCAAAGACCGTCACATCTGGGGGCTCGTCTGGGATTTGAATTCTGTCAGGATACGGGGTAAATCGCCTGGGTTAAATTAAAAGGGATGGATGCGGATAAGATCGAGCTTTGGTGTGAGATCGAGGATGTACTGGTTACTCATGCCTGCATATTAAGTGGGGTGGATGTACATACCCCGGATGATGTGGTAATTCGATGTTTGAGTACAGTCAGAGCCATCGGTAAGGCTGAGATTGTAAGCAGAAAGATTGGTAAAACGGGGTCTCAGCCTTTGTGCTGATACAGACAGGTGCTGACGTCAAGGAATTGGGACTGCCCCAGTCTATTGGTGACGTAGGTGAGGCGGGGCCATGGGGCGTGCACGCTGTCACGGTGGGAGGGTCTGAAGAGACACCAGAGGAGTTGCCCGAAGCTCGGGGCGGAGATTTTAGAGAGCAGGTCCAATTGTCTTTGAGGGATGAAGGAAGGGAGTGGTCAGATTTGGAGAATGTAATTAGTTCTCATTCCCCACAGAAGGGGGAGGGCTCTGAGTTGGCCTTAGCCATTAACTCTGGTGAACCAGGCGGTGGGTCCGCGACAGAAGTTAAAAATTTTCTCAAGGAGGACCCCCATCCCCGACGGGGAAGAGGATTACGAGTCCTGGGTAGGACATACCTCTCAGTTGCTTGGTGAGTGGCAGTGTTCTGAGGTGGAGAAGTGGAAAAGAATGGGGGACAGTTTGAGATGAGTGGCAGCTGAGGTGATAAAAGGGGTGAGAGTTAACCAGCCTTTGCTTCTTGGAAGGAGTGTCTAGTTGCCCTAGAAGAGGCGTTTGGGCTGACGGGAAGCCCGGTGGAGCTTTTAGGGAGGATTCAGAATCTGCGTCAGGAGAAAGGGGATAAGTTTTCTGACTTTTCTCCGACTAGAGCAAAGGCTAAATTGCCTGAGGTGCTGGGGGGTCATTTCAGGGAATGAAGTGGATCAGATAAGAATCGACCAGGTTGTCAGGGGTGCGCGGAGACATGATGCGATCGCTAAGAGCCTCCGGCAGTCCCGCAGAATGCGTCCCTCAGCCCCCCCCCCCCTGTCTTTTGTTCAGTTGCGCAGAGAGGTCAGGGAGGAGGAGGGGGACGAATTGGAAGCAGAAGGCGGCTCTGGTAACAAGGTACAGTCCTCAGTCGTATACCCTTGTGGTGAAATGGATGGGGTCAGCTCCACGAGGGAGACATATAATGAGGTCGCGGCAGGTGGGGTCCCTCCGCGGCAGGGGACTAGCGGAGAAGGCGCCTCTCAGAAGGGACAGACGGCACTCAGGCCAGGCGGAGGCCGGGGACCTGCGAGGCGAGTCATGTGCTATAACTGCGGGGAAGAGGGGCACTTCAGGCGGGAATGTGAACGGCAGGGAGCCCCTCAGAGGGAGAGTCCCCGGGTGTCCCAGCAGGAAGGGGGTCGGGAAAATTCGAGGAGACTCAGTGAGGGAGCGGACTGGAGTCTCTGGGAAAATACGTTCCCAACAATGTGCCGCGGGACCCTCGGGAGGAAAAGACCCTATCCCAGAAGGATTGGTTGAGCCCCGATCCAGCGTGTGGATACGAATAGAGGGGATAGATGCAAAAGCCATACTCGACACGGGGTCGCAGGTCACATTACTGTACCGGTCGTTCTACAATCAGTATCTGGCGCATTTTCCCCTGACACCTTTCAGTGCACTGGAGATTTGGGGCATCAGTGATGGTGATTACCCGTACGATGGCTATTTGTGGAACTGGAGTTCCTGGAAGCTGAGGTGGAGGTGTCTGAGGCTTATGAAGCCCTAGTACTGATTTGCCCAGACCCTGGTGAGACTGGGGGTGTGTCAATTGTGGTGGGGACCAACACCCCTATTGTGCAGGGACTCCCGGGAGCCTGCAAGGAGAAGGCGGAGGTAAAGACTTTTTGGAGACTCTGTCAGTGCACCCAGTGTTCTGAGCTGCATTTGAGGAAGCGTGGGGTCGCCCTGGGCTGGATGTGATGTGTGAACGAGGCACTGTGTGGTGTGCCCAGTCGAAGCCCAGGGTGGTGCTGCCGGGTGAAGGAGCGAGAGTATGGGGATCCCTAGATTCCTGGGAGTGCCTGAGGGTGAAGCCCTTTTAGTGGACACCCCGGAAGATCTCGAGGGGGAGTCAAGATTCCCTGCTGGGGCGCTGGTGCGACCCGAGTTGCAGAAGCCCTCGGTGATACAGGCAGGCAAGCTTCTGGTGATCGTCAGGAACACTACTGCACGGGAGGTCACCTTTAAGCGAGGAATGCCTCTGGCGCATTTGTTCCCGGTGACGGTGATGCATAGCGCCCCCGTGAGGCCAGTTGGGGAAGAGCTGTCGGGAAAAAGGCCTAAGTTGACTGCTGAAGCTTTTAAATTTGGGGCATCACCTGTACCGGAGGGTTGGAAGCGCAGGCTGGTGGAGAAGATGTTGACTTTGACAGATGTTTTTTCCCTTGATGAGTTTGATGTGGGTTGTTCCAGGAGCACTCGCCACACCATACGGGTGACTGAGGATACTCCGTTTAGAGAACGATCATGGCGACTGGCCCCTGCAGACGTGGAAGACATGCGGCAACATTTGGGCAAGTTGAAGAAGGCTGGGATCATCACGGAGTCCCGAAGCCCATATGCGTCTCCTATCGTAGTGGCCTGGAAAAGAATGGGAAGGTTTGTATGTGTGTGGACTATAGAACACTGAACAGGCACACGGTCCCAGATCAGTACATGGTGCCCCGGGTGGAAGATGCGCTGCCCTGTCTGAGTAGGGCGAAGTGATTTAGCGTGCTGGATTTGAGGAGTGGGTATTACCAGATCCCGATGAGTGAGGCCGTTAAGGAGAAGATGGCCATTTGCCTTTTGGGCTTTTACCAGTTCGAATGGATGCCCCAGGGCCTATCAGGAGCCCCTGCCTGTCACAATGGGGGCATTGGGAACAGACCCAAATGTAAGACACAGACACTGAAGTACAAGGATCAGGACCTGACTAGAGTAGGGACGTAACTGGATACAGACAACGAGCAGGGACAAGAACGCAGACTCGGGCATGGACCCTGAGCCAGAGACTGGACAGGGACCCAGAACCTGGGTCTTGCCTTGGGCTCGGGCGCCAGAACCAGGCATGGACATGACATGACTGCAGGACTAGAGGCTGGGGTCTTGAGGCTGGAGGCTTGGAGACAGGCTGAGGTCTTGGTCTTGAGGCTTGAGGCTTGGAGGCAGGCTAGGATCTTTGCTCTTGAGCTTGGCTGCAGGCTGGGGTCTTGGTCTTGAGGCCTGCAGACTGGGGTCTTGGTCTTGAAATGCGGAGGCTTGGGTATGGATTCCGAGCCAGAGACTGGGCAAGGACCCAGAACCTGGGACTTAACTCGGGTTCGGACTCCAGAACTAGGCAAGGACAAGACAAGGCTACATGACTGGACATGGCTGGGTGAGGAACTCCTGGGTAGGGCGAGACACAAGGACAGGTAAAGGCACATGGACAGGACTCGGATAGAACTGGACTGGGCACAGACTGGACGAGGGCGTTCAGGAGCACGGAGCCTTGGACTAGAAGAGACGGGAGCACAGAACACAGAGCCAGGACCCCTTCTTGGGAACAGGACGTAGGGCCAGGACTCATACACAGAACACTGAACATGAAGATACAGATCCCAACACGGTAGTGGCAAACGGCTGGAGCCACCTAGTGAAGGCGTGGACACAGAGACAGGTCCCAACACTAGGTGGTGGCAAACAGCCAGACCCACCTAGCAAAGGCATGGACACAAAGAGACAATTCCACACAACGAAAGACAGTTCCTTATCTTGACCTAACAAGGCTCCAGTCTTGCTCTGGCGGTAAAACTTCAGTGGTACAGGCACGGTATGCAGGCGGGGTATCCAGGCTAGGTGAGCAGGCAGAGAGTCAGGCGAGGTATCCAGGCATGGAGCCAGGGGAGGGGGTTAAAGACAAGGAGGGGAACAGAACAGTCCAGCAGGGAATCGCTGATTTGCAGAGGTATTTATGTCTCAGCCCCAAAATGAGAAACATATGCCCACAACAGAAACTGGGGAAAACCAGAAACCCCAGAACAAGGAACCATGGACTGGACTGTGAACCGGAACACAGAGTTCACGGACCGGACAATGACACTGCCACCTTCCAGAAGGTCATGCAGAAGACAGTGGGGGATATGAACCTGCTCGAAGTGCTGGTATATTTGGATGACCTCATAGTATTTGGATCCACCTTGGAAGAACATGAAGCGAGGCTGATGAAGGTGCTCAACCAGCTGAAGCAGGAAGGGTTGAAGCTTTCCCTGGACAAGTACCAGTTCTGCCAGACGTCTGTTAGCTATGTTGGACACATTGCCTCGTGGATGGTGTAGTGGCAGACCCGGCGAAGATCGAAGCAATGACCACCTGGCCGAGGCTCCAGACCGTGATGCTCTGCGCTCGTGTAACATTCCGTTATATGTCTAGGGGAAATCCCGCCCAGCACCTGCTTCAACACTCCCCTCAGGGTCAGTCGCCGCCCGAATCAATCACAAACATCAATCATCAGCCAGCACACCCAGTAAATTTTAACAAATACACTTTATAGATATTACTAATTCTATGACATTAATATGCATTTGATACAGAGAGGAAAGTAATGGAAAAAAAAGGCGCCAACACTTATCAAAGTCCAAGTTCTTCGCGCGCTACCGTTGGAGCTCAATTCGATGTCAGACGACCACCCGAATTCCGTCGACTCACGGCTCGGGACCACCCTGAGTGATCGACCGGAGCCTCTCCACACGTCCGCCGTCCTCCTCGTCTCTCCTCCCGACTCCCCGCCAAAACCCAGTCCACAGTCATATCATACAGCATGGCATCTGAAAACAAAACGATACATAACCACCCATTGGCTAATAGAACCTGGTTATCTCATTTAAAGTAAAACAAACTGTTAGCGCAAACTCTCTGCAGCGTTAAACACAACAAAGCCACATTCCCCAGATTAACATAACAAAATCGCCATTTTAAATGTAACAAAAGAAAGACCCCGTACACTCGTTTCTAGGGTTCTGTGGGTACTATCAGAGATTCGTGAAGGGCTTTGCCAAGGTGAGTCATCTCTTGAACCATCTTCTGCGTGGCTACCCTCCTCTGGGACAGAGGGGAAAAGGGAGAAAAAGACAGGAGGTGGGAGAATATGTGAACCTGTCAGAGCCCGTCGGACAGAGATGGGATGACAAATGTGAAGCAGCTTTCCAGTCACTGAAGGAGATGCTGATTCAGGCGCCGGTGCTGGCTTTTGCAGACCCCCGATTGCCCTATCTGCTACACACTGACACCAGTCATGAGGGGTTAGGGGCCACTCTATATCAGGATCAGGGCGCTGGCCTGAGGCCTGTAGCGTTTGTCAGCTGGAGTTTGTCACCTTCAGAGAGAAACTATCCCACTCACAAGTTGGAGTTCCTGACGTTGAAATGGGCGATGGTGGATAAGCTGAGTGACTATGAGGCCAAGTTTGAGGTGCGGACAGACAACAACCCACTCACTTACATCTTGACCTCAGCGAAACTGGATGCCACAGGCCATCGGTGGCTGGCAGCTTTTTCTTCATATGTTCTCAGCCTGAAGTACCGACCAGGGAGACGGAATGTCGACGCGGATGCTCTGTCCGGACAAGGCCATGAAGAGCTATGGAAGGACAAGGAGTAGGAGAGTGTTCCTGCATCCAGGGTGAAGGCGATGTGCCAGTTTGCTATCGCCATGCAGGCTGAGGAGAAGGAGAGGCCGGATCAAGCAGTGGACTCATTGGGGGCATCCGATGACGCTCTGCCCCTAGTGTACTGTGATATGACTGCTCTGAAGACCACACAGCTGCCAGGGTTAAGCCCTGGGGAAGTGGCCGCTGCGCAGTGAGATGACCCAGACATAGGCCCGGTCTGGCATGCCATGGAAGAGGGGGTTGTGACACGGGCGGAGAAGGCTATGAATGCTCCCATGTCCCTGTTACTGAAAGAATGGCTTCGGTTGAGGTTGAAGAACCAAATGTTATACCGGGTAACGTCACCCCCGGACCAACCTCGGTGTTGGCAGCTGGTCCTGCCGGAGAAGTATCGGAAGGTTGTGTTGAAGTCCCTCCATGATGACTCTGGACATTTGGGGGTGGAAAAGACCTATGGATTGCTCAAGGATCGGTTTTACTGGCCCCGAATGAGGACGGAGGTTGAAGAGTACTGCAAGTCCTGCATTCATTGCATACGACGGAAGATGCTGCCCGGGCAGGCTGCCCCTTTGTCCCACTTGCAGAGTGTGGGGCCTTTGGACCTGGCGTGTATAGATTTCCTGTCAATAGAACCCGATGCCAGCAACATGGCGAATGTCTAGGTCATTACGGACCACTACACCAGGTATGCTCAACCTTTTCCTACCAAGGATCAGAGGGCGACTGCAGTGGTGAAAGTGCTATGGGAGAAGTATTTCGTGCATTATGGCCTTCCTCGGCAGATACATAGTGACCAGGGACGAGACTTTGAGAGCAAACTCATCTATGAGTTGTTGGGCATGCTGGGGATTGAGAAGTCGAGGACCACGCCCTATCATCCACAGGGGGATCCCCAGCCAGAAAGGTTTAATCGGACGCTGCTAGACATGCTCGGGACTCTGGAGATCAGCAAAGAAAATCGATGGAGTCGACATATTGGGTATCTGGTTCACTGTTACAACTGTACCCACAATGAAGCTACTGGTTACTCACCCTATTATCTTATGCTCAGTCGCAAGGCAAGGTTGTCCATTGACCTTAGTTTCGGGACTGATGCGGGTGAGGTGTGGCCGAAGCCTTACTTGAAGTATGTGTCTGATATGAGGCAAGAACTGAAAAGAGCTTACGAGTTGGCCGGGGAGGCTTCCGCCCGGCAGAATTGGAAAAATAAGAGCAGGTACGACCAGAAAGTAAAGTTCTCTCAACTGCTGCCGGGAGACCGAGTCCTCATCAGGAATCTGGGATTACCGGGAAAACACAAGCTGGCTGATTGCTGGGCAGTCACGCCCTATGTGGTGGAGAGTCAGGTGCCAAACCTGCCGGTTTTCCAGGTACGGCCTGAGGATGGAAAGGGGCCTGTCAAGGTTCTCCATCGGAATGACCTGTTGCCCCTGGGGCAAGATGTGCAGGTACAGCAGGAGCCTGACGAGGTGGTTGCACCCAGTACCAGGACTCTGCATCCCCACAGGGTGGAGGACGTGCCTACCCCAGGAGAGACAGGCCCGGGCCCAGCCCCTGTGAGAATACTGATTCGGAAGATGATGACTGGGATGGTTGGTACATTCTGACATTCACTGATGCTCACGGGATGGAGAAAGAGACTCCTGGCCTTTCCCCCACTGGGTTAGAAGGGGCTAGTGAGGGGCAGTCTGTGGTACCACAGGGCGCTGAAGGGGAGGATGTAGGGCCTGAACCAGAGATAGAGGGTTCCGAGGTGCAGAGAGGCTTGGGTGACCACTCGGGGGAGGGTTCGCCTCGTAGTTTCAAAGGGTCCCCTGTAGTGTCCTAGGCAGAAGGGGTAGACGAGGGGGTACATAGCTGCATTGTGGTCTAACAATTCCTCACGTAATTTATATTCCTGCCTCACTTCCACGTTGCTCCATCATCGGCAGATAATGCCGAAATGTTCAGTAGGCACCACTTGCATTTAAAGTCTCGCACCCACTCCTTGGGTTACCTCAATGCTGCCGAAAAGTTCTGAAAGGGCCCACTCATGCCCTGTCAAACCACCATGTGTCTCCGTCTCTGATCATTGCTCTAAGTTGATCTTCTCCATCCATTGGGAAAATCCCACCCCAATGATATTTCTACGCAGCACATCACCTCTCTCTATGGCACGTACCACTGAGAATGAAGTGTATCCTTGCCTGTAAAGACTTGGCAAAGTGCCACTTAGAAGATAATGTAAAGATGTGGAAGAAGGTCATGGTAGGATGAGAATATAGAGAACATAGAACATAGAACGGTACAGCACAGTACAGGCCCTTCGGCCCACAATGTTGTACCAACCCTCAAACCCTGCCTCCCATATAACCCCTCAACCTTAAATTCCTCCATATACCTGTCTATTAGTCTCTTAAATTTCACTTGTGTATCTGCCTCCACCACTGACTCAGGCAGTGTATTCCACGTGCCAACCACTCTCTGAGTAAAAAATCTTCCTCTAATATCCCCCTTGAATTTCCCACCCCTTACCTTAAAGCCATGTCCTCTTGTATTGAGCAATGGTGCCCTGGGGAAGAGGCACTGGCTATCCACTCTATCCATTCCCCTTATTATCTTGTATACCTCTATCATGTCTCCTGTCATCCTCCTTCTCTACAAAGAGTAAAGCCATAGCTCCCTTAATCTCTGATTATAATGCATACTCTCTAAACCAGGCAGCATCCTGGTAAATCTCCTCTGTACCCTTTTCAATACTTCCACATCCTTCCTATAGTGAGGCAACCAGAACTGGACACAGTACTCCAAGTGTGGTCTAACCAGAAATTTACAGAGCTGCATTATTACCTCGCGACTCATAAACTCTATCCCTCGACTTATGAAAGCTAACACCCCATAAGCTTTCTTAACTACCCTATCTACCTGTGAGGCAACTTTCAGGGATCTGTGGACATGTACCTCCCGATCCCTCTGCTCCTCTACACTACCAGGTATCCTGCCATTTACTTTGTACTCTGCCTTGGAGTTTGTCCTTCCAAAGTGTACCACCTCACACTTCTCCGGGTTGAACTCCATCTGCCACTTCTTAGCCAACTTCTGCATCCTATCAATGTCTCTCTGCAATCTTTGACAATCCTCGACACGATCCACAACTCCACCAACCTTTGTGTTGTCTGCAAACTTGCCAACCCACCCTTCTACCCCCAACATCCAGGTTGTTAATAGAAATCAGGAAAAGTAGAGGTCCCAGAACCGATCCTTGTGGGACACCACTAGTCACAACCCTCCAATCCGAATGTACTCCCTCCACCACGACCCTCTGCTTTCTGCAGGCAAGCCAATTCTGAATCTACCTGGCCAAACTTCCCTGGATCCCATGCCTTTTGACTTTCTGAATAAGCCTACCGTTTGGAACCTTGTCAAATGCCTTACTAAAATCCATGTAGATCACATCCACTGCACTACCCTCATCTATATGCCTGGTCACCTCCTCAAAGAACTCTATCAGGCTTGTTAGACACGATCCGCCCTTCACAAAGCCATGCTGACTGTTCCTGATCAGACCATGATTCTCTAAATGCCCAAAGATCCTATCTCTAAGAATCTTTTCCAACAGCTTTCCCACCACAGACATAAGGCTCACTGGTCTATAATTACCCAGACTATCCCTACTACCTTTTTTGAACAAGGGGACAACATTCGCCTCCCTCCAATCCTCCGGTACCATTACCGTCGACAATGAGGACATAAAGATCCTAGCCAGGGGCTCAGCAATCTCTTCCCTCGGCTCGTGGAGCAGCCTGGGGAATATTCTGTCAGGCCCTGGGGACTTACCTGTCCTAATGTATTTTAATAACTCCAACACCTCCTCTCCCTTAATATCAACATGCTCCAGAACATCAACCTCACTCATATTGTCCTCACCATCATCAAGTTCCCTCTCATTGGTGAATACCGAAGAGAAGTATTCATTGAGGACCTCGCTCATTTCCACAGCCTCCAGGCACATCTTCCCACTTTTATCTCTAATCGGTCCTACCTTCACTCCCGTCATCCTTTTGTTCTTCACATAATTGAAGAATGCCTTGGAGTTTTCCTTCACCCTACTCGCCAAGGCCTTCTCATGCCCCTTTCTTGCTCTCCTCAGCCCCTTCTTAAGCTCCTTTCTTGCTACCCTATATTTCTCAATCGACCCATCTGATCCTTGCTTCCTAAACCTCATGTATGCTGCCCTCTTCCACCTGACTAGATTTTCCACCTCACTTGTCACCCGTGGTTCCTTCACCCTACCATTCTTTATCTTCCTCACCGGGACAAATTTATCCCTAACATCCTGCAAGAGAACCCTAAACATTGACCACATGTCCATAGTACAATTCCCTGCAAAAACATTATCCCAATTCACACCCACAAGTTCCAGACTTATACCCTCATAATTTGCCCTTCCTTAGTTAAAAATTTTCCATGATAATGTTAAAGGCCAGGGAGCAGAGGTCACTGTCGCCCAGATGCTCACCCACTGAGAGATCTGTGACCTGACCCGATTCGTTACCTAATACTTGATCTAGTATGGCATTCCCCCTAGTCGACCTGTCAACATACTGTGACAGGAATCCATCCTGGACACACTTAACAAACTCTACCCTGTCTAAACCATTGGAACTAATCAGGTGCCAATCAAGCAACACACATTAAAGTTGCTGGTGAACGCAGCAGGCTAGGCAGCATCTCTAGGAAGAGGTACAGTCGACGTTTTGGGCCGAGATCCTTCGTCAGGACTAACTGAAAGAAGAAATAGAAAGAGATTTGAAAGTGGGAGGGGGAGGGGGAGATCCAAAATGATAGGAGAAGACAGGAGGAGGAGGGATGGAGCCAAGAGCTGTTCGGTTGATTGGCAAAAGGGATATGAGAGGATCATGGGATGGGAGGCCTAGGGAGAAAGCAAGGGGGAGGGGGGAAGCCCAGAGGATGGGCAAGGGGTATAGTGAGAGGGACCTGAGTGTGGCTTCATCTTGACAGTAGAGGAGGCCGTGGATAAACATATCAGAAAGGGAATGGAGGAAGAACACTTTATATTCCGTCTGGGTAGCCTCCAAACTGATGGCATGAACATTGACTTCTCCAACTTCCGTTAATGCCCCACCTCCCCCTCGTACCCCATGCGTTATTTTTTATATTATACATATAAAATTTTTCTCTTTCTCCTTTTTCTCCCTCTGTCCCTCTCACTATACTCCTATTCACAAATAAAAGTTGTTAGTTAAATTGGTCAAAATCATTGGTTGTAATTCTGATTTATGTGAACGAAGGGTTGGGGGCAGAATATGTTTCGAGGCTCTGTAGACACATTTACAATTAAATCTGACCCATTGTTTGAATGCTACAATTCCTGACTTGCCTGCATTTTGCAGTGCGATGTGTGCACGTGTTGGGTGCTCTGACTTGTTGAGAAGGGTGTAAATTCTGCCTGCTGGGATTATGCAAAGTAGGCAGACGGTTTTGTTCGTTAATATGCATTGCTGATTGGATGCTTGTTCTATCAAGTGGACCTCAGAATTGCAACAAACACTACTGGGCACAAATCATTCTGCAGTTGCTTCTGCAATGTCAGTGACTGATATTGCTATGGCTGTGATGATACTAGAATGCTGTTGAGCTGAGGGAGAACTGATCACTGCCTCATTTAGTAATCCTTAGAATTACTTGAAGAACAACCTGCTTTTAACTGATGCAAGCCATTTCTGAAATTAAACCCCAATTTTCACCAATCACGGTTCTTTTAAGCAATGATCCAGGCAGATGAACATCAGATACAACCCAGAATTTAGAACAGTACAGCAGAAGAACAGGCTCTTTGGCTCATGATGTCTGTGCTGACTGTGACAGGCCTGAAGTTATTTGCATCTGCCTGCACTTGATACATGTCCCTCCATTCACTCCTGTGTCTTATGGTCTTATACCATCCGTTCCCTATCTGTTCATGAGCCTGACTAAATGCCTTTTCATCACCACAAGAAGGCATCTGCCACTCTTCATGTAAAGAAATTGTCCTGCACGTTTCTCTTAATTCCCCCAACTCCGGACCTTAAAGCTCTGCCCCCTAGTACTTGACATTTCTACCCCGGCAAAGAGACTTCCATTGCCTATCCTATCGATGTCTCTGATAATTCCATAAACTTATCTCAGGTCTCCCCTCAACCTCTGACACTCCAGAGAAAGCAATGCTTGTCTATTCAATCCCTCCTTTTAGCTAACACTCTAATCCAAGTAGAATCCTAGTGAATCACTTCTGCACCTTCTCCAAGGCCTCCCCATGCTTCCTGTAATGCGACCAGAACTGAACACAATACCTCAAAAACAGCCTGAGCAAAGTTTTATACAACTGCAGAAATGATCAAAGTAGTAGGCAGCATGAATTTTGTGTGTACTATGTAGTAAAGCAAATTATAATCTCAAATGTTGATCGTTGTGCACATCTTTCCAGCAACAATCCAATTAGAGTCCTGTGAGTGTTAAATCATCTCATGTATGGCCTGGAAATAACAAATGTTGCAATTACTATGTGGCTGGCCGGTGGAGTAGTGACATACGCACTGGACTTTGAGACGAATGGTCGCAAGTTCGAATTCAGCCAGCTCCTTGCATGCTTACCATACCTGCTGGGTTAAGGCTGATTTATACTTCTGTGTCAAATGGGTGCCGTAACCTACACAAGTGGCCTACACGCGTTGTGAGCATTTATACTTGTGTATTGGTGTGTCTGCGTCACTCTGCAATTCGCGCACGTCACACATGCGCACACACCTGCCCGTGCAAGGCTTCATGGGCCTGGTAGTCTTTCTCGGGGTAAACAAGTTTAGCAAGCGTCTCTTTTAGTAAAAGCTGTGTCCTCCATAATTTCGGAGGTCTGTAAAGCTTTATGGAAAGCATTGCAGCCAGAGTTCCTTCCCTGCCCATCTGTCGCCCAATGGGAAGCTATTGCAGCGTAGGAGGGAATGCGATGCTACCAAGCGGACCAATCACAGTTGTTGAGGTCTGCGTTGCCACGACGCGTAGTTACATTTTGAGAGAGGTGCGCGTCAGGTCACGGCGTAGGGATCCACGTAGGCTCTGCGTAGCGTTCGTGGCTACACTGTACCTACGGCATCGATTTGACGCAGAAGTATAAATCAGCCTTTAAGCGTAAAAGACAGACAAAGATGCTAAAGAAATGGCAAGGTTTCTGCCTGATGCACCACAAGGCGTGAAAGGGAACAGCAAACACTTGCCATATACTCTGATGATTGTAAACTCCACAGTGTTTCCAGTATACTTCGTTATAGGTGGAGATAAAATTTATCAATATTTGGAGCAAACCATTCGCAGATTCAAATATTCAGAATGTTGATTCCAAGTTAAGGCCCAAGTGAAGCAGTAACAATCAGTAACTTTAAGAAACAATATTTACAACAATAATTAAATGTAATAATGGATATTCAACTACATCAGGGGTTTAAAATAAATGCTCTGGGATGATTGTTCATTTTCAAATGGGACAATTCATAATCATCCTTATTGCTTCTCGACATATTCTGTTCAGCTAACAACTTCTCCACAGGAGACACTTGTGACGGAATGATGCCCATCATAAAACAAAGGTGGAATAAAATTACTTGCAAAGAAGAGGAGAAAATTACAGAGATAAATAAGTTTATATTTATTGACTTCCCTCATTAAGCTACACTTACTCATGTTTATAATGTAGGGTAATTGATGAAAACGTACATAATTCACAGCCACTGACATTGAGTTGGGATCCAGTTTAAGAGATGGTCTGACATGATCAATGATTCAAAACTTCTAAAGATTAAAGGTGCATTTTATTATCAAAATATGTGTGCAGAATGCAACTCTGAGATTTGTCTTCTCCACATAGCTGTTTAATACTGAAAAAAACCATGGCGTCGTTAAAAGAAAAGACATTCCTCCCCCCACACGAAAAAGAATAGGAAACAAAACTGTCAAACCCCAACCCCTCCCTTGCACAAAAACCAACTGATTGCCCACCTAGAAAATGACAAGAAGAAACAAAACACAGAAAACTGAAGTAAATCATACAGTCCGCACCAAGAATCCCATACGTCTTGAAATTTCCAGAACATCCTCCACTGACCCATGACCTCCCAAATGCTTTCTTGGAGAGCAATCGCCAACCCGGCCTCCACTGCATTCTCCTCAAGGTTTCGATCGGCAAGAAATGGAGTCTCCCGATAGAAACGTAGAGAAACTTACAGCACAATACAGGCCCTTTGGCCCACAATGCTGTCCCGAACATGTACTTACTTTGGAAATTACCTTGGGTTACCCATAGCCCTCTATTTTTCTAAGTTCCATGTACCTATCCAGGAGCCTCTTAAAAGACCCTATTGTATCTGCCTCCACCACCGTTGCCGGCAGCCCATTCCATGCACTCACCACTCTTTGTGTAAAAAAAACTTACCCCTGACATCTCCTCTGTACTTGCTTTCAAGCACCCTAAAACTGTGCCCGCTTGTGTTAGCCATTTCAGCCTTGGGAAAAAGCCTCTGACTATCCACACAGTCAATGCCTCTCATCATCTTATACACCCTTATCAGGTCACCTCTCTTCCTCGGTTGCTCCAGTGAGAAAAGGCCAAGTTCGCTCAACCTATTCTCATAAGGCATGTTCCCTAATCCAGGCAACATCCTTGTAAATCTCCTCTGCACCCTTTCTATGATTTCCACATCCTTCCAGTAGTGAGGCGACCAGAACTGAGCACAGTACTCCAAGTAGGGTCTGACCAGGGTCCTATATAGCTGTAACATTGCCTCTCGGCTCCTAAACTGAATCCTATCATTGATGAAGGCCAGTGCACTGTGTGCCTTCTTAACCACACAGTCAACCTGTGCAGCAGCTTTGAGTGTCCTATGAACTCAGACCTCAAGATCCCTCTGATCCTCCACACTGCCAAGTGTCTTACCATTGTGACGAGAATACACATAGATTAAGATGTTAGCTGTCCTGTGCTGGCACCAGTGGGATCAGCAGTTGGTCTGCCACCCGTCTTCAGGAGAAAGAGAGATAAGGAAAACAATGGAGCAGCATTTGGAGATGTTAATGAAGGGACGGAAGGAGAGCTGTCAAGATCGGCCCCCCTTTGAACCCTGAACTGTTTGAAGTGATGGACAGGCGATACCCCAGCAGGGGGATAAAAAGGGACAGGTTCGCTAAGGCAGACACACAGGACACCCCGAGGTAATGAGACCCTGGAAGCGGTGCATCTCCCACAAGTCGGTGGGAGGTTTTGGAGGGCTGTTTGCAGGACCAAGCCATAGACGCACAGGGTGGAAAGGTACAATCGGCGGGAACCTGGTGTGTGTCCGCCCTTGCCTGGGTGCCAGGTTTCACTGCTTCACTGCAGGGAAACGATTGTATCTGGAAACGGAGGGGTCACGGTCGGTGACCTCAGATGACATCACAAAGGACTCGTCTGAAAGCTGACTGCGAAGAATATGGAAGGTCTGTGTGGAAGCCGTTTGAATATTCATTCGTTTTTGCTCTCTCTCTCCTTCCCCGGCCATCCATCTCCCACGGCAGTGATTACTGTGAACTGAACTGAACTCAATTGAACTGAACTTTGCGTCACTTTGAAACTGGTCATTTACCCCTAGACGACGATAGAGCTTGATTGACCCTGTTAGCCTAATTCTGTGTACATGTGTGTTTATTATTGCTGAACTGTTGCATTTATTATCCTTTTGATTAGAGTACTGTGTTGCTTGTTTCTTTAATAAAACTTTCTTAGTTCTAGTAATCCAGACTCCAACTGAGTGATCCATTTCTGCTGGTTTGGCAACCCAGTTACGGGGTACGTAACAGTCATAAGAGTGGGCTCCTAGGAACAGTGCCCAACATTGTAACCGGGTAGCAGTCATCACTGGAATTCCCTTCCTGGGATTGAAAATGGACACAAGGAGCTGGTGATCTGTCACTAGTGCAAACATTTGTCCATCGAGGTAGTGGTACAACTTCTTTTATTCCCCATCCTAGACCTCGGTTGATCTGTGCGTAGTTGCATTCTGCTCATCAGTGATCTTGAAGCAAATGTAATCAGATGTTCAGATCCATCTTTCATAATGTGTGACAAAATGCCATAAGGGGATGCGTCGCACGCCAGTCTGATGGGCGGTCGTGGTTTCCTATGGGTGACAGTTCATCTGATGTTATGAGTCTCTTTGTTTCCTGGAATGCTTTTTCACATCTTTCTGACCATTCGCACTTCGCTCCTGTCTGTAACAGTACGTTCAAAGGGTGCAACACTGTAGCAAGATTTGGGAGAAACTGGTGGTAGTAGTTTACAAGGCCCAAGTATGACCTGAGTTGTGACAAATTTTCTGGTGTGGGTGCCTGTAACACTGCTTCAATCTTCTCTTGTGACTTACATAAGCCATGCTTGTCAGTGACATGTCCACAATATGAGATTTCATTCTTGAAATATCACATTTCTCTCTCTTTGCATGCAGACCATACTCACTCAGCCTGGTAAGCACTTTACCAAGGATCTGGAGGTGCTCTTCATCATTTTTGCCAGTCACGATGATGTCATGAAGGTAACATTGTGTTCCTGGGATATGTTGGAGCACTTGGTCCATTGTTCTTTGCCAAAATGCTGGAGCTGAAATGATACCAAAGGCGAGACATCAGTCCCTTGTGAGTGTTAATTGTGAGGAACTTCCTGCTTGACTCCTCAATCTCTATTTGCAGATAGGCATGTGACAAGTCAATCTTTGAAAACTTCTCCCCGCCTGCCAAAGGTGTAAAAATGTCTTCTATTTGTGTCAGGGGATACTGCATCGTACGCAGCACCAGGTTGATGCTCACCTTGAAATCTCCACATATGCCAACGGCTCCGGCCTTCCTTTTCTTACAATGGGCATGGCCCAATCACTCCACTCAACTTTGGAGAGAATTCCAAACCCCTCCGAGCTCCAAAGGCTAACATCTACTTTAGGACATTAAACATAAGGATGCCCTTTATGAAATCTTGATGTTGCTGCTTCATCAAATCAATTCTGGCCCTTATGCCTTTGAGTTTACCATTAGCATTAAGCAGCTGTGCCAGTCTCTGGTTAGTGCTACAATTTGGGCTGCAGTTGCCTCTTGATGGCACATGGAGAGCTTTGATCGAGTTCCAGTCTAGTTGGAATTTTCTCGACCATTCACGTCTAAAAGCTGCTGGCCCTCCACTGTTCAATACATAGAAGCTCTAACTGCTGTGTTTGGCTCCTGTATGTCACATTCACCTTCAATTTGCCTTTGGGAGTCACTGTTTTGCTGGTGTAGCTCTATAGCATCACTGAGGTCTTTTCTAATGGTATATTAGAAAACAGTCTGTTGTAATCAGCCTCTGGAATTATAGACAAAGTTCACCCTGTATCCAGCTTCATTTTCAGTTTTACCCCGGCCACATCTATTGTGATCCAGATGATTTTATGATCTGCTTCAATAATACTGTGCAGCTCTGGGCATGACAGCTCACCTTTGTCAGACTCTTCATTGCCTGCTTCACATTTGGTCCCTTTATGCATATGCTTTGTTTTGTGTGTGAAACTTTTCATTCAGTGTGCTTTTTCTCTTTAATTGTGCTTTTTGTCTAACTTGCACACTCTCTCCCATGTGAGCTTTCTGCAAACTTTTTCTTTGAACCAACAGTCATTTGCATCTTGAGAGGGTTTGCCACATCAATAATATTTTTGGCTTTTTGCACCATTCAGGTTTGTGCATTTCATATTCTAATCTCTTTTTCTGTAGTTCTGCTACATCCCTTGCTGCAGTCTCTAATGATATTGCTACGGTCAATGTCCATTCTAAGTTTAGGTCTCTTTCTGTCAGTAGCCTCTTTTGAGTGTTTTCACTATGCATGCTACATATAAGCCCGTCCCTTAATGCCTCAGAAAGACTAGCTATAAGGTCACAGTACTGGGTAAGTTTGTGCAGTTCTTCAATGTATTCCAGTTCCTTTTGTAAAATCTAAATGTCTCCGCTATTACCAACAGTTTCGGGCTCAAGTCATTTTGTAAAATTGTAACAATTCCATTGAACATCTTGCTTGCTGGCTTTTCAAGGGTTACTAAGTTGCGTAAGAGACTGTACCCATTAAGCTAAGAAGTGCGGGGCTTTCTTTCGCTCAACCATATTGTTTGCCTTACAATACCGTTAAACCTTCTCGATATGTGACTCCCACCTTTTATTAGCACTATCACGTTCATTAATTTTCCCAACTGAAGCCATTGCCATATTATTTTCACTTTAACTTTGCTAGTTGCATCTTTCAGTGTGTACTATGCACTGTTACTTGTGTGTCCTATTGCTGGCATCTGTCATGGGCTTTGTACCATTTAACTCTCGCTGTTTCATCCCGTAACAGTTGGTGCAGCTGGTGGAATTCTCTGACATTCAAGTTTGTACTCATCGCTAATTTGTTGTCCCTGTGCAGCTATAAATAATTTAAATAAATGCACGCATGAGAGAGATGGATTTAACTGAGGTATTCACATTGCAGTGAGAGAGAACAATGTACATGCTTAGACAACAGTCTATACATAGTGCTAAGTGGAGTCATTGTTCTAAAATAGGTCCATACGTTACAGAAAGTATAGCACTCTCTTTCACAGATGGTGATTTGCAGGAGTACTGCTTACACCTGCAGTCACTGAAGAAGGATCTTCGGATTCGATTCACGGATTTAAATGATCTGGAAAATCCAGACTGGGTGATTAACCCATTTCCTTGCAAGGTGGAAAAACAGGAAGGAAAGTTGCAAGAAGAAATTATTGAAATTCCAAATGATGATGGAGCAAAAACGCTTTTCAAAAATGTTGGTGTTTCTGATATATGACTACACTGTCATATGAAGTTTCCTGGTCTTAGGAGAAGAGCCACCTGCTCTTCATTGCATTTCCATCCTGCCACCTTGTTGAAAGAGGCTTAAGTGCAGTGAATCACATACTCACAAAAAACAGAAACTGCTTGGACATTGTTACGCGTGGGGACTTAAGGCTTTTGCCGTCACATTTCAGCTGTTGCTAAACACCATCAGGTTGTTCACAAATGTTGACTTCATTGGACCATTATGGGATCCCCCTATGTTATTTCTGTTAACTGTTGGAACTCCCGAGTGGTTCAACCACACACTTCTGAAGTATTCCTCAAATTCGGGAATATCCTCAGAACTCTTCTGCAAGCAGCTGACTACCTTTCCCCACTCTGTTAATGTTGGGTCTATTCACTTGACCACAGCCGACTGGCATTCCAACCACCTTGCAGATTTTACTAATCCTTCCTTCGTCAGCATCACTTCTACACATCAACTGCCTGACCTGTCCAGGAGACAACAGTGTGGCCACAATATGGGTGCAAATTGTTTACATCTTTAATACACAAAGTTCCGTCGAGTTCTTCAAAGCTCTATGAAGCATTTATCAATCTTCTCAGGTTCTGCAGATTTGTGAGAAAACACAAGCCTTCTTTCATAGGTCCTGTTGTCATTCCAACGCAGCTTGGTCATTAATGGATTCAGTCGTGGCATGGCTGCCTGTCCTGTTTTCTCATCACTGTCATTATCACTTACATCGCTAGGAAGGGCTGTATTATCCATTCTGCATTCCTGTAAATTGGAATAATGGTGCTGACTTGGATTAGTTCGATATGGGGGGTGTTTGCCAAAGAGGAGGATCAGTGACAGGACCATCACTCTGACAACCTCACTGTGCTTCTCTGTATGATCTCACTTTGTCTCTGAGCTTTGTAGAGCTCACTGTGACTCAATTACTTTTCAAACTTTTAGTTTTCTCACTGGTTTGGTTAATGCACAGACTTGTTCTTTGAATTTCTCAGTGTGTGTATCCTGCTGATATTGTCACTGAACATGCTCCCTCTTTCTCAGTTGTTAAGTCAACTAATTCCATCCAGTTTATATGTTTCTCTTAATCTGGCATTTTGACCCATGCCCTTTGAATTCAAATTTCAAAGTAAATTTATCATGAAAGTATGTATATGTGACCATATGCTACCACCGAGATGCATTTTCTTGCAAACATTCCTGACAGAACAAAGAAATAGAATCAACCAAAAACTACAAAGACTGACAAACAATCAATGTGCAAAAAGAAGAGAATCTGTGCAAACATTAAAAACAGACAATAGTAATCATTATTTATTTATTAATAATAAATAATCCTGAGAAAATGAGATGTAGATTATTTGGAAATGAATCTATGAGTTGTAGAATCAGTTCAACATTGAGGTGAGTGAAGTAATCCATGCTGGTTCAGGACCTGGAAGGTTGAAATGTAATAACTACTCCTGAACCTATTGATATGGGATCTAAATCTCCTGTACCGCCTGCCTGATGGCAGCAGGGAGAAGAGAGCATAGCCTGGATGGTGGGGTCCTTGATAATGGATTTGCTTTCTTGCCACAACACTCCTTGTAGATGTGCTCAGTGGTGGGATGGTTAGGAGGGTTTTTCTTGTAATGGACTGAGCTGTATCCACTGCTTTTTATAAGCTTTGCCATTCTTGGGCATTGTTGTTTCCGTAGCAGGCCGTGATACAAACAGTTAGGATACTCTGCACTGTGCATCTATAGGGGTCTGTGAAAGTTTCAGATTATATCTGGATACGGGCAAACTTATAAGAAGGTAGAGATACTGCCATGCCTTCTCTATAATGGCACTCATGTGCTGGTGCCTGGCAGATTCTCTAATACGATAACGCCACTAAATTTAATGTTACTGATACTTTCAACCACCAATTTGTTAATGAGGACTGGCGCTTGGACTTCTGTTTTCTTTCTCCTGCAGTCAATAATCAGCTCCTTGATCATGTTGACATCAAGAAAGAGGTTGTAGTTGTGGCGCCAATCAGCCAGATTTTCAATCTCCCTCCAATACACTGATTCATCACTACCTTTGATTTGGCCAACAACAATGGTGTTGTCACCAAACTTGGCATTGAAGCTGTATTTAGCACTCGCATTCATAAGTAAAAAGCAAGTGGAGCAGGGGACTAGGCACAGAACCTCGCAGTGCACCTAGGCTGATGATGATTTTGGAGATGTTTACTTTTAAAAAATTATTTAGAGATACATCACACAACAGGCCCTTCTGGCCCAACCAGCCACACCACTCAGCAATCCACCTATTTAACACTAGCCTAATCATAGGACAATTTGCAATGTCCAATTAACCTTATTAACTGGCTCGTCTTTGGACTATAGGAGGAAACTGGTGCACCCATGTGGTTATGGGGAGAATGTATACACTCCTTACAGACGGTGCCAAAATTTAACTCTGAAATCCAATGCTCCATGTTATAATAGAGTCACGCTAACCGCTACACTACCGTGTTGTTGTCAGTCCATACTGACTGAGATCTGCAAGTGAGGAAATCAAGCATCCGCTTGCACAAGGAGCCAAATTAAATGAGACTCAGCCCTGGTCATATATTTAGCCCTGACGTCTTCAATAGTCTTATCCAGTTGAAATACTTTGTTCAGATCAGAACTAAAACTCTCAGTGATCTGTCCTCATGTAGCTACTAGAGGTTCAGTTCTCCCTTTTCCTGAAGTGGGTTTCCTCTTTGATTTGTCCATGTCTTTGGTCCTCCTCTTACTACGTGTAGACAAAGGCCAACTGATTATTTAATGGGCACCTTATAGCCAGAAATAATAGAATGTGCAATCACAATTCAAATGGACCACACAGAGCTAGATTGATTACATCAAATGGCCATGTAGATCATTCACAGCTGAAAGTGCTGTTTAACTTCACTTAAAAAATAGTAGAGGAGATGACCCCTAGATTTTTTTAACTAGTGCACCAAGGCAATAACGAGATGCATCGCTGATGATTAGGAAAGTAAGAAAGTCTAACTTCCTGCTGTGTGTGCACTCTGGAACTCTCCACCTTCCCTGAGAATTTTCCTGTCCCTTATCCTCCGAGACATGGTGTACGTGACATTAGATTGTTGGACCTGGAGAAGAGCTGTCCAGAGATCCTTTCAATGAAGAATGAGGCACAAAGCTTATGGTAGAGCCGCTTCCTTAGATGTTCATCAGATTACATGTCAGACGGAGTTAGTCTGTTCCAGCAAGGAAGTAACAGAGAAATCAGAGCACATGATTTCCTTTTATGATGGAAACAAGTCCAGAATATTTTAGATAAGCCAGTCTTAAACAAATACTGACCAACTCACACTGCAGCCTTTCAAACAAAGAAAGTGCAGAAGAACTAAAGTGAATGTACCACAATTCACTCAAAGTGAATACAAACAATCATAAAGAAAGCTAAATCTATAAGGGAAAACACATATAAGGCACACAGAGAGGAAGCAGACTGGCTTGTGGACTGGTGAACACAACACGAGTCTCATCATGGACAAGACTGAAGAGATGATTGTGGATTTCAGAAAGTTGCAGGCTGACCACTCCTTAATACACATCAATGGCTCCTCTGTGGACGGAGTCAGGAGCGTCAAGTATCTTGGTGTGCACATCATGGATGATCTCACCTTGTCCCTCAACATCTCCTCTTTAGTCAATTAAGCACAGGAGCCCCTCCACTTCCTGAGGATATTGAGGCGTGAGGCTCCCCACCCCCATTCTACCGGAGCACCATCGAGAGTGCCCTGACCAGATGTAACACTGTCTGGCTATGGGAATTGCAAGGTATCTGACCACAAGACCCTGCCAGGGGTTGTGGGGATGGCTGTGAGAATCATACGGATCTCTCTCCCCCTCCCATCCAGGACATACACCAAATGTGGGGAAGGGTTGCACTTGAATCTGAGGGGGACCAATATTCTTGTGGGTGGGTTTGCTGGAGCTGTTGTGTGTGGTTTAAACTAATCTGGCAGGTGGATGGGAACCAGTATGATAGAGCTGAGGATGAGCCAGCAGGTTTACAAGTAGATGATGTAACATGTAATATGAATGTAAGGAAGGACAAGCCAATGACTGGTACAACTTCAGACAGAGCAAAGAGTTAAGTTGTACCACAGAGGCAAAATTCATAAGGGCAAAGAATGCAGGACTGAAGGTGTTTTATTTTAATGCACGTAGTATTCGGAATAAGGTGGATGAACTTGTGGCGCAATTAGAGATTGGTAGATATGACCTTGTGGGCATCACTGAGTCATGATTGAAAGAAGGCTATAGTTGGGAGTTTAACATCAAAGGATGTACTTTGTATCGAAAGGTCAGGCAGGAAAGCATAGGCAGTGATGTGGTGCTGTTGGTAAGAGATGGAACTACATCCTTAGAAAGAGGAGAAGGCTGAATCTTTGTGGAGTTAAGAAACTGCAGGGGTAAAAATTCATAATGGGAATCATATATAGGCTTCCAGATATGTGGGGTTGAGATTGCAAAGGGAGCTGGTAAAGAGGGCAAATGTCACAATTGTAATGGAGGACTTCAATCTGCAAGGGGATTGAGAAAGTCAGGTTGGTGTCAGATAGTAAGAGAAGGAATTTGTTGAATGCCTACAAGATGGCTTTTTGGAGCAGCTTGTGCTTGAGCCTACTCGGGGAAAGGGTATCTTAGATTGGGTGTTGTGTAACAACACAGATTTTATTAGTCAGCTTAACATAAAGGGACCCATAGCAGGCAGTGATTATAATATGATTGAATTCTTACTGCAAATTGAGAGGGAGAAGCACAAATGACATGTATCAGTATCGCAATGGAAAAAAGAGAATTACAGAGGCATGAGAGAAGAGCTAGCCCAGGTGGATTGGAGGGGGATACTGGCAGGGATGATGGCAGAATAGAGGTGGATGAAGCTCCTGGGAATAATTTACTAGTCGCAGAATAGATACATCCCACAAAAGAAGTTGTTCTCAAGTGGCAGGGCTAGGTAACCGTGGCTGAAAAGGGAAGTTAAGGACGGCATAAAAGTCAAGGAAATGACACATAAGGTAGCAAAAGTGAGTGGGAAGTTGGATGATTGGGAAGCTTTTAAAATGCAACAATACGCCACAAAAAAAGGTATAAGAAGGGAAAAAAGGGAAGATGAAATATGAGGGCAAACTAGAATTGCGATTGCAGTAGGACTTAGACAAATTGGAAAAATGGCCAAAAAAGTGGCAAATGGAATACAGCGTTGAGAAATGTATGATAATACATTTTGGTAAAAGGAACAATAGTGCAGACTATTATCTAAGTGGGGAGAAAATTCAAACACCGGAGGTGCAAAGGGACTGAGGAGTCCTCATGCAAGACTCTCAGAAGGTTAATTCACAGGTTGAGTCTGTGGTAAAGAAGGCAAATGCAATGTTGGTATTTATTTCAAGGGGAATAGAATATAAAAGCAAGGAGATAATGCCAATTCTTTATAAGACACTAGTCAGGCCGCAGTTAAGAGTATTGTCAACAGTTTTGGGCCCCATATCTCAGATAGGATGTGTTGTTATTGGAAAGAATCCAGAGGAGATTCACGAGGATGATTCTGGGAATGAAGGGGTTAACATATGAGAAGTGTTTGGCAACTTTGGACCTGTACTCCAAAGGAGGCCAAGTCGGGAGGCCCTTATGGTCATAGGGAGCGTGGAATTGGTGTCCAGAGAGAGTCTTCAGCTGAAGTCTTGGCTTTAGTAGAGAATTCAGGAACAATGCTAGCCTTAGAACTGATAGTCCTAAGAACCATCAAACAAGGTTACTCAAGAGTCAACCAACAAACTGGCAACTCCTTGTTGTGGTTGCAGGGTCTTTATCCTGTAGTTTCTGATGGGAAGCAGGTGTGTGTAGTTAGTGGAACCTGGGAATGATTGGAATTTAAATGAGGTGATTGAGGCCCAGTTCCAGAGGTAAATGGCATGGTGGGGGATTGCCAGAAGGGACCATGACCATGTGGCGGAGGCCAAGTCATGGGTATATTCAAAGCAGAAGTTGATAGGTTAGATTAGATTAGATTATGAGGACACGCAGTCCTCTTTTATTGTCATTTAGTAATGCATGCATTAAGAAATGATATAAAACTCCTCTGGTGTGATATCAGAAAAACAGAGGACAGACCAAGACTGAAAAACTAACAAAAACCACATAATTATAACATATAGTTACAACAGTGCAACAATACCATAACTTGATGAAGAACAGGCCATGGCACAGTAAAAAAGTTCAAAGTCTCTCGAAAGTTCCACATCTCACGCAGACGGTAGAAGGAAGAAAACGCTCCCTGCCATGCCCGACCACAGTCCGACTCTGAGTCGTCTGAAGACTTAGAGCTCTGATCAGCCCTCCGACACCGAGTACCGAGCACCATCTCTATCCGAATGATTCGACCTCAGCCTCGGTCGCCAGCAGCAGGCAAAGCCAGCAATTTTGGGGCCTTCCCTCTGGAAGATTCTCGATCGCCCAGTAACAGCGGCAGCGAACCGGCGTTTCAGAAATTTCTCCAGTTGTTCCTCCATGCTTTCACGTCTGTCTCCATCAAATCAGAATTGTCCACGGCCCCTATTTAACAGAAACGATATCTTTTCACCGGAGAGCTGCGCGCGCTGCGTCGTGCCGCCATCTTCTCTTCCCGCTATTTCCTGATTGTTCAGAGCATCAAGGGCTATAGTGAGAGGGCAGGTATATGGGGTTAAGTGCGATCCGGAATCAGCCATGATGGAATGGCGGAGCGAACCTGATGGGCTGAATGGCCTCATTCTGCTCCTGCGTCTGCAGAGCCCTCACCATTGTCAAGGACCTCCCCCATCTGTCCCACAATCTCTTTGACCTCCTACCATCAAGCAGAAGATATCGCCGTATAAGAACAAGGACAGTTAGGCTGGGTAACACTTCTCCCTCAGGCTGAGAGACTTCTGAAAATCCCGCTGCCATCCAATACACATTATTTATATCAGCATCAGTAGCAGTAATTCTGTTGTATATTTAACCATATATTGTAGATGCACTTTATGGCAATTTGATAACTGCAAAATACATTTATATGTTTATATTATTGCATGTGCTCTATGTGATAAGGTACTGTGTTTTACACCTTGGTTCCTGAGGAATGGTGTTTTGTTTAGCTGTATACCCAGGTACAGTTAAATGGCAATAAACTTGAACAATAAAATTCCTGGACTCTAATCCAATAATCAAGAAGGGGAGAGCCTCCCTCTTTACAGGGGTTTGTCCGGGGTGTGTGGGAGGGAAGATTTTCTCATTAACAGGGGTCACTATTTAACTGATTCTCTATAGTATATTAGAACATTGGCTTATTATTATTATCAGGTATGAAGGGATAGTGAACTATGCCGACCATACAGGTAATTTCAGCACAAAAAGTGTAACAGTTACAGAGAAAGTGCAGTGAGATGGGAGTTTCCGTGTGACTGGTGGTAAGTCACTTTTGAATTTTCTGCCCAATTTTGGGGGGGGGGCGCGGGTGGTGAAGAGAAGAGAGAATAAAATGCCCCGTCCCGTGCAGAGATGAGTAGACGAGATGAGAAATGGGCGGGGAGGTGGTTGGTGAGCAAGGGGCGGGCCTAGCTAATATATTAAGTGGAGGATGCAGATGTTGGGGCCTCGGTCCCCATCCCCTCACCTCTGTGAGCTCACCGAGACATTACAATCTAGTGACGTACCCCCCGTGCCGTCAATGCGGCCCCAGCTTCAGGCGGGGTCTGTGAAGTCCTGGACAGGTGTCATCAGAGCATCTCTCCGACCGCGGCATACAACGCCATACGCCTACGAACTTTAAAATAGCACCTCAGAGAATACATCTCCAGCCACACAGAGGGAAGGTGGGTGAAACGGGAGTGAAGAGGGGTTTGCGGGGCATGGATGGGGATGTTGTCGGACAGATGGGAGGGCGTAGCTCGGTGGGGGGTGGAGAGAGACGACGCCTTCCTACCTCCCACTGGAATCGTCAACTCCCATCAGTATGCAGTGTGTATACCGAGAGTAGATACGATTTACATTAAAACACTCCCGCCCTCACGCAGTGAATGAAGTTTCCTGCACACCGTCCCACCACGCACCGCTGAGATCGCACACAGAGTGAATCTCCCGCCACAGGTTTCTAGAGTCAGACAGAGTCAAGCTCCCCCGTTTCTGTCCCACTGTAGAGATCATGGAGCCCGCAAAGAGGAACACATCACGAAGGCGACGGATCGCTTCGGCTATTTCTCGTTTCTTTATCGCTACGTTCCAAATTCTGTGTCAATGTGAATGTTTGTCGGTGAGTTCTCAACCAAGAATAAACCTTGAGGGAAATAAGAACGGGAGGAACAAATTCACTCTCCCCCCTCCAGACCTGCCCCTCACCCACGTGACTCCACTTCCTGCACTCGCAGCGATTCTGACCATTCCCTTCCGCAGCCTCCAGAGAACTGATCATCCCTGAGAATTTGCGTCGTCAGCTCCCCGCAATCTCCGGGATAAGTGAGGCCAGGTGCACGGTCTCGGACAGTGCAATGAATCTGGAACTTTGTGATCTCCCACAGGGTTCCCAGTCCTGCTGCAAATGTGTCAACCGCGTAGTTCCGCTAAACGAGCAGCAGGAAAAGGAATTTTCTGCAGCGGGAAGCCAGGGAAATCACTCTTGTCCGCCGGACGACAACATTCTGCAAGCGAGCAGGGAAAATTGGCAAAATCCACGTGCGCCTGGAATTTCAGGCACAGGTACGGAGGAGTTGGTAGAGGGATTGGGGCGGGTCAGGCCCATAGAGGGAGTACCGAACACCGATTCCCATGACCGTACCCCCTGACGATAGGAGCGCCATGCATGGTTCCCGCCGCCGTATCCTATGGTCAGACCCACTCCAGGAGCAGCGTGCATAGTTCCTGCGTCCCTATTCCGGAGTCAAACCCACACCAGGAACACGGTATACAGTTCTCTTTGTCCCTGGGTCAGACGCACCAGGAGTATGGTGCAACACTCACATCACGCTGGAGGAACTCAGCAGGTCGGGCAGCATCCGTGGAAAGGATCGGTCGACGTTTCGGGCCAGAACCCTTCGTCAGGCCTGTAGAAGGAAGGGGCAGAGGCCCTATAAAGAAGGTGGGGGAGGATGGGAAGGAGAAGGCTGGTAGGTTCCAGGTGAAAAACCAGTAAGGGGAAAGATCAAGGGGTGGGGCAGGGGAGGCAGGGAGGGGATAGGCAGGAAAGGTGAAGAAGGAATAGGGGAAAACACAATGGGTAGTTGAAGGAGGCGGAACCAAGAGACAGCTGGGGGAGGGGGCAGAGTGACATAGGGATAGGGGAAGGGAGGGGGAGGGAATTACCGGAAGTTGGAGAATTCTGTGTTCATACCAAGGGGCTGGAGACTACCTAGACGGTATGTGAGGTGTTGCTCCTCCAACCTGAGTTTAGCCTCATCATGGCAGTGGTGGCTTTGACCTCAGCTCCGGTAATTCCCTCCCCTTCCCTTCCCCTATCCCTATGTCACTCTGCCCCTCCCCCAGCTGCCTATCACTTCCCTCATGGTTCCGCCTCCTTCTACTACCCATTGTGTTTTCCCCTATTCTTTCTTCACCTTTCCTGCCTATCCCCTCCCTGCTTCCCCTCTCCCACCCCTTTATCTTTCCCCTTACTGGTTTCTCACCTGCAACCTACCACCCTTCTCCTTCCCACCCTCCCTCACCTTCTCTATAAGGCCTCTACCCCTTCCCTCTACAGTCCTGATGAAGGGTTCTGGCCCGAAACGTTGACCGATCTTTTCCATGGATGCTGTCCGACCTGCAGAGTTCCTGCAGCGTGTGGTGAGTGTTGCTTTGACCCCAGCATCTGCAGAGTATTTTGTGTTTAGGAATATGGTGCATGTGTAGAAAATTAAAAGAATTGTTTTGTTTTAAAAAGAAACAACATCTGTCCCCTATCCTTCCCTCTCCAGGATATGACCCAGCAGTTACTCCCATCCCTCGTCCATTCCTGGCATGGGATCCAGCTCCCATGGATCCCTCGAGGTCTGGGACAGCGATCCCCGTTGGCGCCTTCTCTTCGGCAGAGGGTCCAGGATGTCCCGAGTGCAATAGGGACGTTGGAAGCTCGGGGCTGGAGGAGCAGCAGCCCCAAGATGGCCTCGACGAAAGCGTTCCATCTCCCGCTGAGTCGCCGTCCCTGGGGACGGTCCCCTCCTCTTCTACGGGACAGGAGGAGGGGGAGGATGTGGAGAAGATGGAAGAGGAGGAGGTGGGGAAGCCGGGGACGTCCCAGGAGCAAGGTGGACAGGAGCAGAGCGTGGATTTCAGTTTCTACTCGATGTGGGAAAAGTTGTGGGACCCCCTTTGGTCCAGTCCCCACTCGTCGGACGTTTTAAGGTATGGGTTGGAAAACAATCACCCAAGATCTGAACACCATGTGCAGGTTCTGTACCCGTCTAAGGAGGCCGCACCTGCGTCCTCCATCCCGGACTCTGAGCTGCTCAGGGTGCCCCCCACAGATTATGAATTCTGGGCCATCTTCAACTTCGCTGGAACAGAGGCGGCGAGGATGCTGCTGATAGAGCGCCGGGAGAAGGCTGCAGCTGAGAAGACCTCGATATCCTGAGGGACCCCGTGGTTTCAGACGGGACAGGGTGGCTCCGAGACGGCACGACAGGGTCGGTTAGGCCACGTTTGTAACCGGGGAGTGAGGGATTAATTTTGGGCCCAGGGTGAGACTGGAGTCAGACTGAGTCCAGGGGGCACAGCTAGTTGACTTCAGCTTTATTGTCATTCAGTCCGACAGCTGTATACCCGCAAGGGTTACAACATTCGTACAAAACAATGTCCACAACACAGTACATATAACTCATACATATAACACATAAAGTTAAGTAATATATTACCACGAGTTACCTATCAGTTTTTAAATATTTATTTATTTATGGAGCATTTACGATGCAATTAAAAAGGAAACAGTGTTACCCAATGTGTGATGTGCCTTGATCGTGTCATGGAGTTCAGCAGACTTACAGCCTGGGGAGAAGAAGCTGTTTCACATCTTAACCTTCTGGTGGAGAGTTGGGAGATGTGGGCCACGCAGAAGGCCCTGTGTATGCAGAGCACCTGATATTTATGGATATTTATCTGATGGATGATATAGTGACCCCAATGATCCTCGCTAGCCTCCTCCTGAGTCTCCTGCAATTCTTAGAGACCCTGTGTGGGGTTAGGAACAGGAAGTGAGGGGGGGAGAGAGCGAGCGTTAATCTCTGGTGAGGAGGGGAGAGAGAGTGTTAGTGAGGAGGGAGGGGGTCTATAATCTATATACTACTAAAACTCTCATGCTCTGTTTGTGACTTCCAATTAGCGCAAACGGTGCATTAGAGTGGCACTTTTTTTGGCTAAATCGAATTAAAAATGCGCTAACTTACAGAATGCAGGCAAAGTTCAGGGTTATATATTCGTATAAAATTGCTCTTTCACCAAAAATCAACAGGCTGGCTTTCACCCGAGACTGGATCGGCCACCATGGAAATCGGGAGGCCACAGGCCAACGCATGCGCACGGCCAGTCTCAGCAGCTTTATGGCTTTGGTGTTACTGCTTACTATCTTCTATCAAGCATTAGGGTAAAAATATATGGATAGCCTAATTATGCCGCGTGGAAAGAGAAGGGGGACATTATGGTTAAGAGATGACGCCAAACATCGTACGGAAGCAGCAAGGAAAGGGAGAGAACAACAATCAGATGAGGCCAGGGCCGCACGGCTCCAGGATCAAAGAGTCAGGACAAAAAAGATGAGAGAAGAGGAGACAGAGGAGGTCAGGCATACACGTCTCCAAAATGACAACAATAGGCACAGACGGAGGAGAGAACAAGAATCCCCATCAGGCCAGGGCCGCACGATTCCAGGATCAGAGAGAAAGAACAAATGGTAGAAGAGATGAAGGATGAAAAGGCTGCATGTCTCCAGAATGACAAAAACAGGCAGAGGAGGAGGAGAGAGGAAGAGACAGAGGAGAAAAGGAAAGATCAACTTGAGAATATGTGGCACAGAGTAATTATTGCGAGAGTTGCTGAAGACGACAATGGCCGCTTTCGACGACACTACCTCGACAGAGAAAGAGCAAGGCAAAATGCACGACTGGCATGCCGTCACATTTCTGTCAGTGTTGGTTCGATGACCAGAGTATGCCCTCACTGTCGTGCCTTCCTATTCACTGGAGAAACCGCACATTTCTGCTGTACGAAGGGACAGGTCAGGATAGGCAATTTGCAGCCTCCACCTAATGAACTCCTCAATTTGTACAGCAGTGATGAATCTATTGCAAACGAGTTCAGGAAGAACATCAGACAATACAATTGCCTCTTCCAAATGACATCCTTTTGTGCCAAAGAAGTCATTCCAACTAGGAATCAATGGAATCCTTCTGTGATTATGCAAGGCCAAGTCCGTCATTACATCGGACATTTAATTTCAGACCCAACCCGGCAAGCCCAATTCCTTCAAATTTACTTCATGGATACTTAATGTTCATTCTGGTCACATATTTGTCTTCCTATGCGTCTTTCTTCTTTAATAAGCTGAGTTTTTCTTCTTTAATCTCCAAATCAAAGAGATAGCAATAGCATTCAGGAAAATGTAATGTTCATTCTGGTCACATCAGACTGCACTACTCTTCTCTCAAAGGGTGCCCCAACGGGTCACCCTGTTGTCTAGTAACCAATAAAGTGATTGGAACAAAAAACCTTGTTTGGTGTTTCAGGCTTGTAACTTCCTAGTCCCTCCATTGGTGCTCATTCCCTCCTTTCTATTCACCCCTTGGTGCTTCCTCACTCCTCACCGGCCCTTCCTTAGGTGTAATGTAGGGCTCTCAGTAATACTAGACGGACTGTTAACTGTGAATTGTTTATTACCAAAATGGCTTCTCTGAGGTATTATATTAAAATGGCTTCCCGTACTGTTAACTGCTGAGCAAGGGGTTCCCTGTAACAGCAATGTTCAGATTATCCAATGTGATAATGGAAACTGTATTCATTTGTTAGCCAATGGAAGTCATGTTCTGCTATCTTGTATATGTGTGCTGAGTTGAGGAGCGCGGGCTTTTTCGGGAGGCAAACATAGAGGACGGACGTGTGAGGAACGGACAGTGGTTCCAGGGCAGCGGACACCGGACCTCGGGGGTTTGGAAGGTGGCCGGAGTCTCGGAAGGACGTTGTGGATGGAATCGGAGGTGTGAGCTCCAACATATTAAAATATTATGTGCACAAGACTGATAAGTCACTTATGTGGCGCCTTTTCTTTTAGTTGTTGCTATTAACCCATCACCAAAAATTTGCTATAAAGTATCATTCTTTACTCGCACTTTGTATATTGTTTTATATTTGTGTCATGGCTGATCATTGGGCGACTCAAACCTTATCCGCACCAAAGCATTTGCACTGTTTGGCGGGGTCGACGGCTAGTCACCCTTGGCAACGGGAGTCAGTGGGGCAAAGACCGTCACATCTGGGGGCTCGTCCGGGATTTGAATTCTGTCAGGATACGGGGTAAATCGCCTGGGTTAAATTAAAAGGGATGGATGCGGATAAGATCGAGCTTTGGTGTGAGATCGAGGATGTACCGGTTACTCATGCCTCCATATTAAGTGGGGTGGATGTACATACCCCGGATGATGTGTTAATTCGATGTTTGAGTACAGTCAGAGCCATCGGTAAGGTTGAGATTGTAAGCAGAAAGATTGGTAAAACGGGGTCTCAGCCTTTGTGCTGATACAGACAGGTGCTGACGTCAAGGAATTGGGACTGCCCCAGTCTATTGGTGACGTAGGTGAGGCGGGGCCATGGGGCGTGCACGCTGTCACGGTGGGAGGGTCTGAAGAGACACCAGAGGAGTTGCCCGAAGCTCGGGGCGGAGATTTTAGAGAGCAGGTCCAATTGTCTTTGAGGGATGAAGGAAGGGAGTGGTCAGATTTGGAGAATGTAATTAGTTCTCATTCCCCACAGAAGGGGGAGGGCTCTGAGTTGGCCTCAGCCATTAACTCTGGTGAACCAGGCGGTGGGTCCGCGACAGAAGTTAAAAATTTTCTCAAGGAGGACCCCCATCCCCGACGGGGAAGAGGATTACGAGTCCTGGGTAGGACATACCTCTCAGTTGCTTGGTGAGTGGCAGTGTTCTGAGGTGGAGAAGTGGAAAAGAATGGGGGACAGTTTGAGATGAGTGGCAGCTGAGGTGATAAAAGGGGTGAGAGTTAACCAGCCTTTGCTTCTTGGAAGGAGTGTCTAGTTGCCCTAGAAGAGGCGTTTGGGCTGACGGGAAGCCCGGTGGAGCTTTTAGGGAGGATTCAGAATCTGCGTCAGGAGAAAGGGGATAAGTTTTCTGACTTTTCTCCGACTAGAGCAAAGGCTAAATTGCCTGAGGTGCCGGGGGGTCATTTCAGGGAATGAAGTGGATCAGATAAGAATCGACCAGGTTGTCAGGGGTGCGCGGAGACATGATGCGATCGCTAAGAGCCTCCGGCAGTCCAGCAGAATGCGTCCCTCAGCCCCCCCCCCCCCTGTCTTTTGTTCAGTTGCGCAGAGAGGTCAGGGAGGAGGAGGACGAATTGGAAGCAGAAGGCGGCTCTGGTAACAAGGTACAGTCCTCAGTCGTATACCCTTGTGGTGAAATGGATGGGGTCAGCTCCACGAGGGAGACATATAATGAGGTCGCGGCAGGTGGGGTCCCTCCGCGGGAGGGGACTAGCGGAGAAGGCGCCTCTCAGAAGGGACAGACGGCACTCAGGCCAGGCGGAGGCCGGGGACCTGCGAGGCGAGTCATGTGCTATAACTGCGGGGAAGAGGGGCACTTCAGGCGGGAATGTGAACGGCAGGGAGCCCCTCAGAGGGAGAGTCCCCGGGTGTCCCAGCAGGAAGGGGGTCGGGAAAATTCGAGGAGACTCAGTGAGGGAGCGGACTGGAGTCTCTGGGAAAATACGTTCCCAACAATGTGCCGCGGGACCCTCGGGAGGAAAAGACCCTATCCCAGAAGGATTGGTTGAGCCCCGATCCAGCGTGTGGATACGAATAGAGGGGATAGATGCAAAAGCCATACTCGACACGGGGTCGCAGGTCACATTACTGTACCGGTCGTTCTACAATCAGTATCTGGCGCATTTTCCCCTGACACCTTTCAGTGCACTGGAGATTTGGGGCATCAGTGATGGTGATTACCCATACGATGGCTATTTGTGGAACTGGAGTTCCTGGAAGCTGAGGTGGAGGTGTCTGAGGCTTATGAAGCCCTAGTACTGATTTGCCCAGACCCTGGTGAGACTGGGGGTGTGTCAATTGTGGTGGGGACCAACACCCCTATTGTGCAGGGACTCCAGGGAGCCTGCAAGGAGAAGGCGGAGGTAAAGACTTTTTGGAGACTCTGTCAGTGCACCCAGTGTTCTGAGCTGCATTTGAGGAAGCGTGGGGTCGCCCTGGGCTGGATGTGATGTGTGAACGAGGCACTGTGTGGTGTGCCCAGTCGAAGCCCAGGGTGGTGCTGCCGGGTGAAGTAGCGAGAGTGATGGGGATCCCCAGATTCCCGGGAGTGCCTGATGGTGAAGGCCTTTTAGTGGACACCCCGGAAGATCTCGAGGGGGAGTCGAGATTCCCTGCTGGGGCGCTGGTGCAACCCGAGTTGCAGAAGCCCTCGGTGATACAGGCAGGCAAGCTGCTGGTGATCGTCAGGAACACTACTGCACGGGAGGTCACCTTTAAGCGAGGAATGCCTCTGGCGCATTTGTTCCCGTTGACGGTGATGCATAGCGCCCCCGTGAGGCCAGTTGGGGAAGAGCTGTCGGGAAAAAGGCCTAAGTTGACTGCTGAAGCTTTTAAATTTGGGGCATCACCTGTACCGGAGGGTTGGAAGCGCAGGCTGGTGGAGAAGATGTTGACCTTGACAGATGTTTTTTCCCTTGATGAGTTTGATGTGGGTTGTTCCAGGAGCACTCGCCACACCATACGGGTGACTGAGGATACTCCGTTTAGAGAACAATCACGGCGACTGGCCCCTGCAGACGTGGAAGACATGCGGCAGCATTTGGGCAAGTTGAAGAAGGCTGGGATCACCATGGAGTCCCGAAGCCCATATGCGTCTCCTATCGTAGTGGCCTGGAAAAGAATGGGAAGGTTTGTATGTGTGTGGACTATAGAACACTGAACAGGCACACGGTCCCAGATCAGTACATGGTGCCCCGGGTGGAAGATGCGCTGCCCTGTCTGAGTAGGGCGAAGTGATTTAGCGTGCTGGATTTGAGGAGTGGGTATAACCAGATCCCGATGAGTGAGGCCGTTAAGGAGAAGATGGCCATTTGCCTTTTGGGCTTTTACCAGTTCGAATGGATGCCCCAGGGCCTATCAGGAGCCCCTGCCTGTCACAATGGGGGCATTGGGAACAGACCCAAATGTAAGACACAGACACTGAAGTACAAGGATCAGGACCTGACTAGAGTAGGGACGTAACAGGATACAGACAACGAGCAGGGACAAGAACGCAGACTCGGGCATGGACCCTGAGCCAGAGACTGGACAAGGACCCAGAACCTGGGTCTTGCCTTGGGCTCGGGCGCCAGAACCAGGCATGGACATGACATGACTGCAGGACTAGAGGCTGGGGTCTTGAGGCTGGAGGCTTGGAGACAGGCTGAGGTCTTGGGCTTGAGGCTTGGAGGCAGGCTAGGATCTTTGCTCTTGAGCTTGGCTGCAGGCTGGGGTCTTGGTCTTGAGGCCTGCAGACTGGGGTCTTGGTCTTGAAATGCGGAGGCTTGGGTATGGATTCCGAGCCAGAGACTGGGCAAGGACCCAGAACCTGGGACTTAACTCGGGTTCGGACTCCAGAACTAGGCAAGGACAAGACAAGGCTACATGACTGGACATGGCTGGGTGAGGAACTCCTGGGTAGGGCGAGACACAAGGACAGGTAAAGGCACATGGACAGGACTCGGATAGAACTGGACTGGGCACAGACTGGACGAGGGCGTTCAGGAGCACGGAGCCTTGGACTAGAAGAGACGGGAGCACAGAACACAGAGCCAGGACCCCTTCTTGGGAACAGGACGTAGGGCCAGGACTCATACACAGAACACTGAACATGAAGATACAGATCCCAACACGGTAGTGGCAAACGGCTGGAGCCACCTAGTGAAGGCGTGGACACAGAGACAGGTCCCAACACTAGGTGGTGGCAAACAGCCAGACCCACCTAGCAAAGGCATGGACACAAAGAGACAATTCCACACAACGAAAGACAGTTCCTTATCTTGACCTAACAAGGCTCCAGTCTTGCTCTGGCGGTAAAACTTCAGTGGTACAGGCACGGTATGCAGGCGGGGTATCCAGGCTAGGTGAGCAGGCAGAGAGTCAGGCGAGGTATCCAGGCATGGAGCCAGGGGAGGGGGTTAAAGACAAGGAGGGGAACAGAACAGTCCAGCAGGGAATCGCTGATTTGCAGAGGTATTTATGTCTCAGCCCCAAAACGAGAAACATATGCCCACAACAGAAACTGGGGAAAACCAGAAACCCCAGAACAAGGAACCATGGACTGGACTGTGAACCGGAACACAGAGTTCACGGACCGGACAATGACACTGCCACCTTCCAGAAGGTCATGCAGAAGACAGTGGGGGATATGAACCTGCTCGAAGTGCTGGTATATTTGGATGACCTCATAGTATTTGGATCCACCTTGGAAGAACATGAAGCGAGGCTGATGAAGGTGCTCAACCAGCTGAAGCAGGAAGGGTTGAAGCTTTCCCTGGACAAGTACCAGTTCTGCCAGACGTCTGTTAGCTATGTTGGACACATTGCCTCGTGGATGGTGTAGTGGCAGACCCGGCGAAGATCGAAGCAATGACCACCTGGCCGAGGCTCCAGACCGTGATGCTCTGCGCTCGTGTAACATTCCGTTATATTGGCTTGTATATGTCTAGGGGAAATCCCGCCCAGCACCTGCTTCAACACTCCCCTCAGGGTCAGTCGCCGCCCGAATCAATCACAAACATCAATCATCAGCCAGCACACCCAGTAAATTTTAACAAATACACTTTATAGATATTACTAATTCTATGACATTAATATGCATTTGATACAGAGAGGAAAGTAATGGAAAAAAAAGGCGCCAACACTTATCAAAGTCAAAGTTCTTCGCGCGCTACCGTTGGAGCTCAATTCGATGTCAGACGACCACCCGAATTCCGTCGACTCACGGCTCGGGACCACCCTGAGTGATCGACCGGAGCCTCTCCACACGTCCGCCGTCCTCCTCGTCTCTCCTCCCGACTCCCCGCCAAAACCCAGTCCACAGTCATGTCATACCGCATGGCATCTGAAAACAAAACGATACATAACCACCCATTGGCTAATAGAACCTGGTTATCTCATTTAAAGTAAAACAAACTGTTAGTGCAAACTCTCTGCAGCGTTAAAATACAACAAAGCCACATTCCCCAGATTAACATAACAAAATCGCCATTTTAAATGTAACAAAAGAAAGACCCCGTACACTCGTTTCTAGGGTTCTGTGGGTACTATCGGAGATTCGTGAAGGGCTATGCCAAGGTGAGTCATCCCTTGAACCATCTTCTGCGTGGCTACCCTCCTCTGGGACAGAGGGGAAAAGGGAGAAAAAGACAGGAGGTGGGAGAATATGTGAACCTGTCAGAGCCCATCGGACAGAGATGGGATGACAAATGTGAAGCAGCTTTCCAGTCACTGAAGGAGATGCTGATTCAGGCGCCGGTGCTGGCTTTTGCAGACCCCCGATTGCCCTATCTACTACACACTGACACCAGTCATGAGGGGTTAGGGGCCACTCTATAGCAGGATCAGGGCGCTGGCCTGAGGCCTGTAGCGTTTGTCAGCTGGAGTTTGTCACCTTCAGAGAGAAACTATCCCACTCACAAGTTGGAGTTCCTGACGTTGAAATGGGCGGTGGTGGATAAGCTGAGTGGCTATCTGTATGAGGCCAAGTTTGAGGTGCGGACAGACAACAACCCACTCACTTACATCTTGACCTCAGCGAAACTGGATGCCACAGGCCATCGGTGGCTGGCAGCTTTTTCTTCATATGTTTTCAGCCTGAAGTACCGACCAGGGAGCCGGAATGTCGACGCGGATGCTCTGTCCGGACAAGGCCATGAAGAGCTTTGGAAGGACAAGGAGTAGGAGAGTGTTCCTGCATCCAGGGTGAAGGCGATGTGCCAGTTTGCTATCGCCATGCAGGCTGAGGAGAAGGAGAGGCCGGATCAAGCAGTGGACTCATTGGGGGCATCCGATGACGCTCTGCCCCTAGTGTACTGTGATATGACTGCTCTGAAGACCACACAGCTGCCAGGGTTAAGCCCTGGGGAAGTGGCCGCTGCGCAGTGAGATGACTCAGACATAGGCCCGGTCTGGCATGCCATGGAAGAGGGGGTTGTGACACGGGCGGAGAAGGCTATGAATGCTCCCATGTCCCTGTTACTGAAAGAATGGCTTCGGTTGAGGTTGAAGAACCAAATGTTATACCGGGTAACGTCACCCCCGGACCAACCTCGGTGTTGGCAGCTGGTCCTGCCGGAGAAGTATCGGAAGGTTGTGTTGAAGTCCCTCCATGATGACTCTGGACATTTGGGGGTGGAAAAGACCTATGGATTGCTCAAGGATCGGTTTTACTGGCCCCGAATGAGGACGGAGGTTGAAGAGTACTGCAAGTCCTGCATTCATTGCATACGACGGAAGACGCTGCCCGGGCAGGCTGCCCCTTTGTCCCACTTGCAGAGTGTGGGGCCTTTGGACCTGGCGTGTATGGATTTCCTGTCAATAGAACCCGATGCCAGCAACATGGCGAATGTCTAGGTCATCACAGACCACTACACCAGTATGCTCAACCTTTTCCTACCAAGGATCAGAGGGCGACTGCAGTGGTGAAAGTGCTATGGGAGAAGTATTTCGTGCACTATGGCCTTCCTCGGCAGATACATAGTGACCAGGGACGAGACTTTGAGAGCAAACTCATCTCTGAGTTGTTGGGCATGCTGGGGATTGAGAAGTCGAGGACCACGCCCTATCATCCACAGGGGGATCCCCAGCCAGAAAGGTTTAATCGGACGCTGCTAGACATGCTCGGGACTCTGGAGATCAGCAAAGAAAATCGATGGAGTCGACATATTGAGTATCTGGTTCACTGTTACAACTGTACCCGCAATGAAACTACTGGTTACTCACCCTATTATCTTATGCTTAGACGCGAGGCAAGGTTGCCCATTGACCTTTGTTTCGGGACTGATGCGGGTGAGGTGTGGCCGAAGCCTTACTTGAAGTATGTGTCTGATATGAGGAAAGAACTGAAAAGAGCTTACGAGTTGGCCGGGGAGGCTTCCGCCCGGCAGAATTGGAGACATAAGAGCAGGTACGACCAGAAAGTAAAGTTCTCTCAACTCCTGCCGGGAGACCGAGTCCTCATCAGGAATCTGGGATTACTGGGAAAACACAAGCTGGCTGATTGCTGGGCAGTCACGCCCTATGTGCTGGAGAGTCAGGTGCCAAACCTGCCGGTTTTCCGGGTACGGCCTGAGGATGGAAAGGGGCCTGTCAAGGTTCTCCATCGGAATGACCTGTTGCCCCTGGGGCAAGATGTGCAGGTACAGCAGGAGCCTGACGAGGTGGTTGCACCCAGTACCAGGACTCTGAGTCCCCACAGGGTGGAGGACCTGCCTACCCCAGGAGAGACAGGCCCGGGCCCAGCCCCTGTGAGAATACTGATTCGGAAGATGATGACTGGGATGGTTGGTACATTCTGACATTCACTGATGCTCACGGGATGGAGAAAGAGACTCCTGGCCTTTCCCCCACTGGGTTAGAAGGGGCTAGTGAGGGGCAGTCTGTGGTACCACAGGGCGCTGAAGGGAAGGATGTAGGGCCTGAATCAGAGATAGAGGGTTCCGAGGTGCAAAGAGGCTTGGGTGACCGCTTGGGGGAGGGTTCGCCTCGTAGTTTCAAAGGGTCCCCTGTAGTGTCCTAGGCAGAAGGGGTAGACGAGGGGGTACATAGCTGCATTGTGGTCTAACAATTCCTCACGTAATTTATATTCCTGCCTCACTTCCACGTTGCTCCATCATCGGCAGATAATGCCGAAATGTTCAGTAGGCACCACTTGCATTTAAAGTCTCGCACCCACTCCTTGGGTTACCTCAATGCTGCCGAAAAGTTCTGAAAGGGCCCACTCATGCCCTGTCAAACCACCATGTGTCTCCGTCTCTGATCATTGCTCTAAGTTGATCTTCTCCATCCATTGGGAAAATCCCACCCCAATGATATTTCTACGCAGCACATCACCTCTCTCTATGGCACGTACCACTGAGAATGAAGTGTATCCTTGCCTGTAAAGACTTGGCAAAGTGCCACTTAGAAGATAATGTAAAGATGTGGAAGAAGGTCATGGTAGGATGAGAATATAGAGAACATAGAACATAGAACGGTACAGCACAGTACAGGCCCTTCGGCCCACAATGTTGTACCAACCCTCAAACCCTGCCTCCCATATAACCCCTCCACCTTAAATTCCTCCATATACCTGTCTATTAGTCTCTTAAATTTCACTTGTGTATCTGCCTCCACCACTGACTCAGGCAGTGTATTCCACGTGCCAACCACTCTCTGAGTAAAAAACCTTCCTCTAATATCCCCCTTGAACTTCCCACCCCTTACCTTAAAGTCATGTCCTCTTGTATTGAGCAGTGGTGCCCTGGGGAAGAGGCACTGGCTATCCACTCTATCCGTTCCCCTTATTATTTTGTATACCTCTATCATGTCTCCTGTCATCCTCCTTCTCTACAAAGAGTAAAGCCATAGCTCCCTTAATCTCTGATCATAATGCATACTCTCTAAACCAGGCAGCATCCTGGTAAATCTCCTCTGTACCCTTTCCAATACTTCCACATCCTTCCTATAGTGAGGCAACCAGAACTGGACACAGTATTCCAAGTGTGGTCTAACCAGAAATTTACAGAGCTGCATTATTACCTCGCGACTCATAAACTCTATCCCTCGACTTATGAAAGCTAACACCCCATAAGCTTTCTTAACTACCCTATCTACCTGTGAGGCAACTTTCAGGGATCTGTGGACATGTACCCCCCGATCCCTCTGCTCCTCTACACTACCAGGTATCCTGCCATTTACTTTGTACTCTGCCTTGGAGTTTGTCCTTCCAAAGTGTACCACCTCACACTTCTCCGGGTTGAACTCCATCTGCCACTTCTTAGCCAACTTCTGCATCTTATCAATGTCTCTCTGCAATCTTTGACAATCCTCGACACTATCCACAACTCCACCAACCTTTGTGTTGTCTGCAAACTTGCCAACCCACCCTTCTACCCCCAACATCCAGGTTGTTAATAGAAATCAGGAAAAGTAGAGGTCCCAGAACCGATCCTTGTGGGACACCACTAGTCACAACCCTCCAATCTGAATGTACTCCCTCCACCACGACCCTCTGCTTTCTGCAGGCAAGCCAATTCTGAATCAACCTGGCCAAACTTCCCTGGATCCCATGCCTTTTGACTTTCTGAATAAGCCTACCGTTTGGAACCTTGTCAAATGCCTTACTAAAATCCATGTAGATCACATCCACTGCACTACCCTCATCTATATGCCTGGTCACCTCCTCAAAGAACTCTATCAGGCTTGTTAGACATGATCCGTCCTTCACAAAGCCATGCTGACTGTTCCTGATCAGACCATGATTCTCTAAATGCCCAAAGATCCTATCTCTAAGAATCTTTTCCAACAGCTTTCCCACCACAGACGTAAGGCTCACTGGTCTATAATTACCCGGACTATCCCTACTACCTTTTTTGAACAAGGGGACAACATTCGCCTCCCTCCAATCCTCCGGTATCATTCCCGTGGACAATGAGGACATAAAGATCCTAGCCAGGGGCTCAGCAATCTCTTCCCTCGGCTCGTGGAGCAGCCTGGGGAATATTCCGTCAGGCCCTGGGGACTTACCTGTCCTAATATATTTTAATAAGTCCAACACCTCCTCTCCCTTAATATCAACATGCTCCAGAACATCAACCTCACTCATATTGTCCTCACCATCATCAAGTTCCCTCTCATTGGTGAAAACCGAAGAGAAGTATTCATTGAGGACCTCGCTCATTTCCACAGCCTCCAGGCACATCTTCCCACTTTTATTTCTAATCGGTCCTACCTTCACTCCCGTCATCCTTTTGTTCTTCACATAATTGAAGAATGCCTTGGAGTTTTCCTTTACCCTACTCGCCAAGGCCTTCTCATGCTCCTTTCTTGCTCTCCTCAGCCCCTTCTTAAGCTCCTTTCTTGCTACCCTATATTTCTCAATCGACCCATTTGATCCTTGCTTCCTAAACCTCATGTATGTTGCCCTCTTCCACCTGACTAGATTTTCCACCTCACTTGTCACCCGTGGTTCCTTCACCCTACCATTCTTTATCTTCCTCACCGGGACAAATTTATCCCTAACATTCTGCAAGAGAACCCTAAACATTGACCACCTGTCCATAGTACAATTCCCTGCAAAAACATTATCCCAATTCACACCCACAAGTTCTGGACTTATAGCCTCATAATTTGCCCTTCCTCAGTTAAAAATTTTCCATGATAATGTTAAAGGCCAGGGAGCAGTGGTCACTGTCGCCCAGATGCTCACCCACTGAGAGATCTGTGACCTGACCCGATTCGTTACCTAATACTAGATCTAGTATGATATTTCCCCTAGTCGGCCTGTCAACATACTGTGACAGGAATCCATCCTGGACGCACTTAACAAACTCTACCCCGTCTAAACCATTGGAACTAATCAGGTGCCAATCAAGCAACACACATAAAAGTTGCTGGTGAACGCAGCAAGCTAGGCAGCATCTCTAGGAAGAGGTACAGTCGACGTTTTGTGCCGAGATCCTTCGTCAGGACTAACTGAAAGAAGAAATAGAAAGAGATTTGAAAGTGGGAGGGGGAGGGGGAGATCCAAAATGATAGGAGAAGACAGGAGGAGGAGGAGGGATGGAGCCAAGAGCTGTTCAGTTGATTGGCAAAAGGGATATGAGAGGATCATGGGATGGGAGGCCTAGGGAGAAAGAAAGGGGGAGGGGGGAAGCCCAGAGGATGGGCAAGGGGTATAGTGAGAGGGACCTGAGTGTGGCTTCATCTTGACAGTAGAGGAGGCCGTGGATAAACATATCAGAATGGGAATGGAGGAAGAACACTTTATATTCCGTCTGGGTAGCCTCCAAACTGATGGCATGAACATTGACTTCTCTAACTTCCGTTAATGCCCCACCTCCCCCTCGTACCCCATGCGTTATTTTTTATATTATACATATAAAATTTTTCTCTTTCTCCTTTTTCTTCCTCTGTCCCTCTCACTATACTCCTATTCACAAATAAAAGTTGTTAGTTTAATTGGTCAAAATCATTGGTTGTAATTCTGATTTATGTGAATGAAGGGTTGGGGGCAGAATATGTTTCGAGGCTCTGTAGACACATTTACAATTAAATCTGACCCATTGTTTGAATGCTACAATTCCTGACTTGCCTGCATTTTGCAGTGCGATGTGTGCACGTGTTGGGTGCTCTGACTTGTTGAGAAGGGTGTAAATTCTGCCTGCTGGGATTATGCAAAGTAGGCAGACGGTTTTGTTTGTTAATATGCATTGCTGATTGGATGCTTGTTCTATCAAGTGGACCTCAGAATTGCAACAAACACTACTGGGCACAAATCATTCTGCAGTTGCTTCTGCAATGTCAGTGACTGATATTGCTATGGCTGTGATGATACTAGAATGCTGTTGAGCTGAGGGAGAACTGATCACTGCCTCATTTAGTAATCCTTAGAATTACTTGAAGAACAACCTGGTTTTAACTGATGCAAGCCATTTCTGAAATTAAACCCCAATTTTCACCAATCATGGTTCTTTTAAGCAATGATCCAGGCGGATGAACATCAGATACAACCCAGAATTTAGAACAGTACAGCACAAGAACAGGCTCTTTGGCTCATGATGTCTGTGCTGACCGTGACTGGCCTGAAGTTATTTGCATCTGCCTGCACTTGATACATGTCCCTCCATTCACTCCTGTGTCTTATGGTCTTAATCCATCCGTTCCCTATCTGTTCATGAGCCTGACTAAATGCCATTTCATCACCACAAGAAGGCATCTTCCACTCTTCATGTAAAGAAATCGTCCTGCACGTTTCTCTTAATTCCCCCAACTCCGGACCTTAAAGCTCTGCCCCCTAGTACTTGACATTTCTACCCCGGCAAAGAGACTTCCATTGCCTATCCTATCGATGTCTCTGATAATTCCATAAACTTATCTCAGGTCTCCCCTCAACCTCTGACACTCCAGAGAAAGCAATGCTTGTCTATTCAATCCCTCCTTTTAGCTAACACTCTAATCCAAGTAGAATCCTAGTGAATCACTTCTGCACCTTCTCCAAGGCCTCCCCATGCTTCCTGTAATGTGACCAGAACTGAACACAATACCTCAAAAACAGCCTGAGCAAAGTTTTATACAACTGCAGAAATGATCAAAGTAGTAGGCAGCATGAATTTTGTGTGTACTATGTAGTAAAGCAAATTATAATCTCAAATGTTGATCGTTGTGCACATCTTTCCAGCAACAATCCAATTAGAGTCCTGTGAGTGTTAAATCATCTCATGTATGGCCTGGAAATAACAAATGTTGCAATTACTATGTGGCTGGCCGGTGGGGTAGTGACATACGCACTGGACTTTGAGACGAATGGTCGCAAGTTCGAATTCAGCCAGCTCCTTGCATGCTTACCATACCTGCTGGGTTAAGGCTGATTTATATTTCTGTGTCAAATGGGTGCCGTAACCTACGCAAATGGCCTACACACGTTGTGAGCATTTATACTTGTGTATTGGTGTGTCTGCGTCACTCTGCAATTCGCGCACGTCACACATGCGCACACACCTGCCCGTGCAAGGCTTCATGGGCCTGGTAGTCTTTCTCGGGGTAAACAAGTTTAGCAAGCGTCTCTTTTAGTAAAAGCTGTGTCCTCCATAATTTCGGAGGTCTGTAAAGCTTTATGGAAAGCATTGCAGCCAGAGTTCCTTCCCTGCCCTTCAGTCACCCAATGGGAAGCTATTGCAGCGTAGGAGGAAATGCAATGCTACAAAGCGGACCAATCACAGTTGTTGCGGTCTGCGTTGCCACGACGCGTAGTTGCATTTTGGGAGAGGTGCGCGTCAGGTTACGGCATAGGGATCCGCGTAGGCTTTGCGTAGGGTTCGTGGCTACACTGTACCTACGGCATCGATTTGACGCAGAAGTATAAATCAGTAAGCGTAAAAGACAGACAAAGATGCTAAAGAAATGGCAAGGTTTCTGCCTGATGCACCACAAGGCGTGGAAGGGAACAGCAAACACTTGCCATATACTCTGATGATTGTAAACTCCACAGTGTTTCCAGTATACTTCGTTATAGGTGGAGATAAAATTTATCAATATTTGGAGCAAACCATTCGCAGCTTCAAATATTCAGAATGTTGATTCCAAGTTAAGGCCCAAGTGAAGCAGTAACAATCCATAACTTTAAGAAACAATATTTACAACAATAATTAAATGTAATAATGGATATTCAACTACATCAGGGGTTTGAAATAAATGCTCTGGGATGATTGTTCATTTTCAAATGGTACAATTCATAATCATCCTTATTGCTTCTCGACATATTCTGTTCAGCTGACAACTTCTCCACAGGAGACACTTGTGACGGAATGATGCCCATCATAAAACAAAGGTGGAATAAAATTACTTGCAAAGAAGAGGAGAAAATTACAGAGATAAATAAGTTTATATTTATTGACTTGCCTCATTAAGCTACACTTACTCATGTTTATAATGTAGGGTAATTGATGAAAACGTACATAATTCACAACCACTGACATTGAGTTGGGATCCAGTTTAAGAGATGGTCTGACATGATCAATGATTCAAAACTTCCAAAGATTAAAGGTGCATTTTATTATCAAAGTATGCGTGCAGAATGCAACTCTGAGATTTGTCTTCTCCACATAGCTATTTAATACTGAAAAAAACCATGGCGTCGTTAAAAGAAAAAATATTCCCCCCCCCACACACGAAAAAGAATAGGAAACAAAACTGTCAAACCCCAACCCCTCCCTTGCACAAAAACCAACTGATTGCCCACCTAGAAAATGACAAGAAGAAACAAAACACAGAAAACTGAAGTAAATCATACAGTCCACACCAAGAATCCCATACGTCTTGAAATTTCCAGAACATCCTCCACTGACCCATGACCTCCCAAATGCCTTCTTGGAGAGCAACCACCAACCCGGCCTCCACTGCATTCTCCTCAAGGTTTCGATCGGCAAGAAATGGAGTCTCCCGATAGAAACATAGAGAAACTTACAGCACAATACAGGCCCTTTGGCCCACAATGCTGTCCCGAACATGTACTTACTTTGGAAATTACCTCGGGTTACCCATAGCCCTCTATTTTACTAAGTTCCATGTACCTATCCAGGAGCCTCTTAAAAGACCCTATTGTATCTGCCTCCACCACCGTTGCCAGCAGCCCATTCCATGCACTCACCACTCTTTGTGTAAAAAAACTTACCCCTGACATCTCCTCTGTACTTGCTTTCAAGCACCTTAAAACTGTGCCCTCTTGTGTTAGCCATTTCAGCCTTGGGAAAAAGCCTCTGACTATCCACACAGTCAATGCCTCTCATCATCTTATACACCCCTATCAGGTCACCTCTCTTCCTCGGTTGCTCCAGTGAGAAAAGGCCAAGTTCACTCAACCTATTCTCATAAGGCATGTTCTCTAATCCAGGCAACATCCTTGTAAATCTCCTCTGCACCCTTTCTATGATTTCCATATCCTTCCAGTAGTGAGGCGACCAGAACTGAGCACAGTACTCCAAGTAGGGTCTGACCAGGGTCCTATATAGCTGTAACATTGGCTCTCGGCTCCTAAACTCAATCCTATGATTGATGAAGGTCAGTGCACTGTGTGCCTTCTTAACCACACAGTCGACCTGTGCAGCAGCTTTCAGTGTCCTATGAAATCGGACCCCAAGATCCCTCTGATCCTCCACACTGCCAAGTGTCTTACCATTGTGACGAGAATACACATAGATTAAGATGTTAGCTGTCCTGTGCTGGCACCAGTGGGATCAGCAGTTGGTCTGCCACCTGTCTTCAGGAGAAAGAGAGATAAGGAAAACAATGGAGCAGCATTTGGAGATGTTAATGAAGGGACGGAAGGAGAGCTGTCAAGATCGGCCCCCCTTTGAACCCTGAACTGTTTGAAGTGATGGACAGGCGATACCCCAGCAGGGGGATAAAAAGGGACAGGTTCGCTAAGGCAGACACACAGGACACCCCGAGGTAACGAGACCCTGGAAGCGGTGCATCTCCCACAAGTCGGTGGGAGGTTTTGGAGGGCTGGTCGCGGGACCAAGCCATAGACGCACAGGGTTGAAAGGTACAATTGGCGGGAACCTGGTGTGTGTCCGACCCTGCCTGGGTGCCAGGTTTCACTGCAGAGAAATGATCTTATCTGGAAACCGGGGGGGGGGGGGTCACAGTTGGTGACCTCAGAAGACATCAGAAAGGGCTCGCCTGAAAGCTGACTGCGAAGAATATGGAAGGTCTGTGTGGAAGCCGTTTGAATATTCATTCGTTTTGCTCTCTCTCTCCTTCCCCCCACTGTCCATCTCCCACGGCAGTGATTACTGTGAACTGAACTGAACTCAATTGAACTGAACTTTGCGTCACTTTGAAACTGGTCATTTACCCCTAGACGACGATAGAGCTTGATTGATCCTGTTATCCTAATTCTGTGTACATGTGTGTTTATCATTGCTGAACTGTTGCATTTATTATCCTTTTGATTAGAGTACTGTGTTGCTTGTTTCTTTAATAAAACTTTCTTCATTCTAGTAATCCAGACTCCAACTGGGTGATCCATTTCTGCTGGTTTGGCAACCCAGTTACAGGGTATGTAACACCATTAATACCATAGTCTGCCATCATATTTGACCTACCAAAATGAACCACCTCACATTTATCTGGGTTGAACTCCATCTGCCACTTCTCAGCCCAGTTTTGCATCGTATGAATGTCCCACTGTAACCTCTGACAGCCCTCCGAACTATCCACAACACCCCCAACCTTTGTGTCATCAGAAAATTTACTAACACATCCCTCTACTTCCTCATCCAGGTCATTTTTAAAAATCATGAAGAGTAGGGGTCCCAGAACAGATCCCTGAGGCACACCACTGGTCATCGACCTCCATGCAGAATATGACCCGACTACAACCACTCTTTACCTTCCATGAGCAAGGCAGTTCTGAATCCACAAAACAAGATCCCCTTGGATCCCATACCTCTTTACTTTCTCAATAAGCCTTGCATGGGGTACCTCAGTGGTCCCCAACCACCGGGCCGCGGACCAGTACCGGGCCGCAGAGCATGCGCTACTGGGCCGTGAGGAAATGATATGATTTGGCGATATGAGTCAGCTGCACCTTTCCTCATTCCTTGTCACGCCCACTGTTGAGCCATTACGCATGCGAGGTCATTACCTGCGCGTCATCCATGTCAGCGCGGGAAGGAGATCAACTCCTCGAGCTTGCAAATGACGGTGGGCTGAAAACTATGTTTGACATAACATCTCTGCCGGCATTATGGATCAAAGTCAAGGCTAAATATCCTGACATAGCCACGAAAGCACTGAAAATGTTGCTTCCATTTCCAACGTATCTCTGTAATGAATGCAACGGAAACTAAATTGCGGAATAGACTGGAAATAAGGAACCCCCTTTGAGTATCGCTGTCTCCCATCACACCTCGATTGGACCGTCTTGTTGCAGGAAAACAAGCCCAGGGCTCCCACTGATTCAGCGATATTGGTGCGTTGCAATGACTTTATATGTTCATACAGGGAAAATATGTGCTGCGTGTTTAATATCCAAACAATACTTAAAATGTTATGATGCCATTGACTTATATAACCATACAACAATTACAGCACGGAAACAGGCCATCTCTGCCCTTCCAGTCCTTGCTGAACGCTACTCTCACCTCGTCCCACCGACCTGCACTCAGCCCATAACCCTCTATTCCTTTCCTGTCCATATACCTATCCAATTTCTCTTTAAATGATAATATCGAACCTGCCTCGACCACTTCTACTGGAAGTTCGTTCAACATTTACTTCAAGCTCCCCTGATAATTGACTTATCACTATATTCATGCGAGGAAAATATGTGCTGTGTGTTTAATATTAAATTCATTAGATAATCCCTTTTAGAAACAAAATTGAGTGTATTAGCTAATTATCTATATTCCAGTCATGATTAATACCCCCCCGAACAGAATCGCCAAAACGATTTGTAGAAAAAAATGGTACACGTGCCCGCAAGTTACACATGCGCACTGGTGCCCGCGCAAGGCTTCATGGTAATTGTAGTCTTTCTCGGGGAAATCCAGCGTATTTGACTGCTATTCTGCTCTCAGGATGAGGCTTTTCATTCTAGGACAAGGGAGATGTCTTCCTTTTTTAAAGAAAGGGGCTTCCCTTCCTCCACTATCAACTCTGCTCTTAAACGCATCTCCCCCATTTCACGTACATCTGCTCTCACTCCATCCTCCCGCCACCCCACTAGGAATAGGGTTCCCCTGGTCCTCACCTACCATCCCACCAGCCTCCGGGTCCAACGTATTATTCTCCGTAACTTCCACCACCTCTAACGGGATCCCACCACTAAGCACATCTTTCCCTCCCCACCTCTCTCTGCATTCTGCAGGGATCGCTCCCTACGCAACTCCCTTGTCCATTCGTCCCCCCCATCCCTCCCCACTGATCTCCCTCCTGGTACTTATCCGTGTAAGCGGAACAAGTGCTATACATGCCCTTACACTTCCTCCCTTACCGCCATTCAGGGCCCCAAACAGTCCTTCCAGGTGAGGCAACACTTCACCTGTGAGTCGACTGGGGTGTTATACTGCGTCCGGTGCTCCCGATGTGGCCTTTTATATATTGGCGAGACCCGACGCAGACTGGGAGACCGCTTTGCTGAACATCTACGCTCTGTCCACCAGAGAAAGCAGGATCTCCCAGTGGCCACACATTTTAATTCCACATCCCATTCCCATTCTGACATGTCTATCCACGGCCTCCTCTACTGTAAAGATGAAGCCACACTCAGGTTGGAGGAACAACACCTTATATTCCGCCTGGGTAGCCTCCAACCTGATGGTATGAACATCGACTTCTCTAACTTCCGCTAAGGCCCCACCTGCCCCTCGTACCCCATCTGTTACTTATTTTTATGCACACATTCTTTCTCTCACTCTCCTTTTTCTCCCTCTGTCCCTCTGAATATACCTCTTGCCCATCCTCTGGGTTCCCCCTCCCCTTGTCTTTCTTCCCGGACCTCCTGTCCCATGATCCTCTCGTATCCCTTTTGCCTATCACCTGTCCAGCTCTTGGCTTTATCCCTCCCCCTCCTGTCTTCTCCTATCATTTTGGATCTCCCCCTCCCCCTCCAACTTTCAAATCCCTTACTCACTCTTCCTTCAGTTAGTCCTGACGAAGGGTCTCGGCCTGAAACGTGGACTGCACCTCTTCCTACAGATGCCTGGCCTGCTGCGTTCACCAGCAACTTTGATGTGTGTTGCTTGAATTTCCAGCATCTGCAGAATTCCTGTTTGACTGCTATTCTTGTCCGTTGAGAACCCTTACCCCCAACACATCCTCCCCCCCCCCGACCCCCCCCCCGGGTCGGCTGGTCCACAAGAATATTGACAATATGAAACCGGTCCGCAGTGCGAAAAAGGTTGGTGACCCCTGGGGTACCTTATCAAATGCCTTGCTGAAATTCATATAGACTACATCTACTGCTCTACCTTCATCAATGAGTTTAGTCACATCCTCAAAAAAGACCCTATTGTATCTGCCTCCATAGCATCGCCGGCAGCCCATTCCACGCACTCACCACTCTGTGTAAAAAAAACTTACCCCTGACATCTCCTCTGTACTTGCTTTCAAGCACCTTAGAACTGTGCCCTCTTGTGTTAGCCATTTCAGCCCTGGGGAAAAAGGCCTCTGACTATCCACACAATCATTGCCTCTCATCATTTTATACACCTCTATCAGGTCACCTCTCTTTCTCCGTCGCTTCAAGGAGAAAAGGTCGAGTTCACTCAACCTACTGTCATAAGGCATGCTCCCTAATCCAGGCAATGTCCTTGTAAATCTCCTCTGCACCCTTTCTATGATTTCCACATCCTTCCAGTAGTGAGGCGACCAGAACTGAGCACAGTACTCCAAGTGGGTTCTGACGAGGGTCCTATATAGCTGTAACATTAACTCTCAGCCCCTAAACTCAATCAACAGACAATAGACGATAGGTGCAGGAGTGGGCCATTCAGCCCTTCGAGCCAGCACTGCCATTCACTGTGATCAAGGCTGATCATCCACAATCAGTATCCAGTTCCTGCCTTATCCCCATAACCTTTGATTCCACTATCTTTAAGAGCTCTATCTAACTCTTTCTTGAAAGCGTCCAGAGACTTGGTCTCCACTGCCTTCTAGGGCAGAGCATTCCACATATCCACCACTCACTGGGTGAAAAAGTTTTTCCTCAACTCCATTCTACATGGCCTACCCCTTATTCTTAAACTGTGGCCTCTGGTTTGGGACTCCCCCAACATCGGAAACATGTTTCCTGCCTCCAGCGTGTCCAATCCCTTAATAATCTTATGTTTCAATCAGATCCCCTCTCATCCTTCTAAGTTCCAGTGTATACAAGCCCAGTTGCTCCAATCTTTCAACATATGACAGTCCCACCATCCCGGGAATTAATATTGTGAACCTACGTTGCACTCCCTCAATAGAAGAATGTCCTTCCTCAAATATGGAGACCAAAACTGCACACAATACTCCGGGTATGGTCTCACCAGGGCCCTGTACAGCTGCAGAAGGACCTCTTTGCTCCTATACTCAATTCCCCTTGTTATGAAGGCCAGCAAGCCATTAGCTTTCTTCACTGCCTGCTGTACCTGCATGCTTGCTTTTAGTGACTGATGTACAAGAACACCTAGATCTCGTTGTGCTTCCCCTTTTCCTAACTTGACTCCATTTAGATAATAATCTGCCTTCCTGTTCTTACCATCAAAGTGGATAACCTCACATTTATCCACATTAGACTGCATCTGCCATGCATCTGCCCACTCACCCAGCCTGTCCAAGTCATCTTGCATTCTCATAACATCTTCCTCACATTTCACACTGCCACCCAGCTTTGTGTCATCTGCAAATTTGCTAATGTTACTTTTAATCCCTTCATCTAAATCATTAATGTATATTGTAAACAGCTGCGGTCCCAGCACTGAACCCTGCGGTACCCCACTGGTCACCGCCTGCCATTCCGAAAGGGACCCGTTAATCGCTACTCTTTGTTTCCTGTCAGCCAGCCAATTTTCAATCCATGTTGGTACTCTGCCCCCAATACCATGTGCCCTAATTTTGTCCATTAATCTCCTATGTGGGACTTTATCAAAGGCTTTCTGAAGTCCAGGTACACTACATCCACTGGCTCTCCCTTGTCCATTTTCATAGTTACATCCTCAAAAAATTCCAGAAGATTAGTCAAGCACGATTTCCCCTTCGTAAATCCATGGTGACTCGGACCTATCCTGTTACTGCTATCCAGATGTGTTGTAATTTCATCTTTTATAATTGACTCCAGTATCTTTCCCACCACCGACATCAGGCTAACCGGTCTATAATTCCCTGTTATATCTCTCCCTCCTTTCTTAAAAAGTGGGACAACATTAGCCACCCTCCAATCCACAGGAACTGAATTTGAATCTATAGAACATGGGAAAATGATTACCAATGCGTCCACGATTTCTAAAGCCACCTCCTTAAGTACCCTGGGATGCAAACCATCAGGTTCCGGGGACTTATCAGCCTTCAGACCCAACAGCCTATCCAACACCATTTCCTGCCTAATATAAATTTCCTTCAGTTCATCCATTACCCTATGTCTTTTGGCCACTATTACATCTGGGAGATTGTTTGTGTCTTCCCTAGTGAAGACAGATTCAAAATACCTGTTCAACTCGTCTGCCATTTCCTTGTTCCCCATAATAAATTCACCCGCTTCTGTCTTCAAGGGCCCAATTTTGGTCTTAACTATTTTTTTCCTTTTCACATACCTAAAGAAGCTTTTACTATCCTCCTTTATGTTCTTGGCTAGTTTACCTTCGTACCTCATCTTTTCCCCCATATTGCCTTTTTAGTTATCTTCTGTTGCTCTTCAAAAGTTTCCCAATCCTCCTGCTTCCCACTCATCTTTGCTATGTTATACTTCTTCTCTTTTATTTTTATACTGTCCTTTACTTCCCTTGTCAGCCACGGCCTCCCCTTACTCCCCTTAGGATCTTTCTTCCTCTTTGGAATGAACTGATCCTGCACCTTCTGCATTATTCCCAGAAATACCTGCCATTGTTGTTCCACTGTCATCCCTGCTAAGGTATTGTTCCATTGAACATTGGCCAGCTCCTCTCTCATAGCTCCACAGTTCCCTTTGTTCAACTGTAACACTGACACTTCCGATTTTCCCTTCTCCTTCTCAATTTGTAGATTAAAACTTGTCATATTATGGTCCCTACCTCCTAATGGCTCCTTTACCTCGAGGTCCCTGATCAAATCCGGTTCATTACACAACACTAAACCTAGAATTGCCTTCTCTCTGGTAGGCTCCAGTACAAGCTGTTCTAAGAATCCATCTCGGAGGGACTCCACAAACTCCCTTTCTTGGGGTCCAGTACCAACCTGATTCTTCCAGTCTACCTGCAGGTTGAAATCCCCCATAACAACTGTAGCATTACCTTTGCGATATGCCAATTTTAACTCTTGATTCAACTTACACCCTACATCCAGACTACTGTTTGCGGGCCTGTAGTAGATAACTCCCATTAGGGTCTTTCTACCTTTAGAATTTCTCAGTTCTATCCATACTGACTCTACGTCTCCTGATTCTATGTCCCCCCTCGCAAGGGACTGAATATCATTCCTCACCAACAGAGCCACCCCACCCCCTCTGCCCATCAGTCTGTCCTTTCAATAGGACGTCTACCCTTGAATATTCATTTCCCAGGCCTTGTCCACTTGAAGCCATGTCTCTGTTATTCCCACAACATCATACTTGCCAATTTCCAACTGTGCCTCAAGCTGATCTACTTTATTTCTATACTTCGTGCATTCATATATAATACTTTTAATTCATTACTCCCCTCACCTCCCATATCAATTCCTATTTCACTTGGCCATACTGTACGAACCCTTCTTGAGCTTTCTGCTCCATTGATTCTGTTGTCTTTCTTAACTTTTCTTATTCTCACTTTCCCTTTAACTCCATCCTTATATTTCCAGTTCGCCCCTTCCCCCCCACTACTTAGTTTAAACACACCCGTGTTGCAGTGGCAAACCTGCCTGCCAGAATGCTGGTCCCCTGCCTATTAAGGTGCAACCCGTCCCTTTTGTACAATTCATCCTTACCACAAAACATACCTCAGTGGTCCAAGAATGTAAATCCTTGCTTCCTGCACCAGTTCCTCAGCCACACATTCAGATCCATTATCTCCCTGTTCCTGCCCTCTCCAGCACGAGGACTGGAAGCAAACTGGAGATAACCACCCTGGAAGTCCTACTTTTCAGCCTTCTTCCGAGTTCTCTGAATTCACTCTGTAGAATGTGTTTCCTCTTCTTCCCCACGTCATTTGTGCCGACATGCACCACCACTTCCGGATGTTCACCTTCACCCTTGAGGATTCCATGATTGATGAAGGCCAATGCACCATATGCCTTCTTAACCACACAGCAGCCCATTCCATGCACTGACCTCTCTCTGTGTAAAAAAACTTACCCTTCACATCTCCTCTGTACCTACTTCCAGCAGCTTAAAACTATGCCCCCTTACGTTGGCTCATTCTGCATTTTGGAATGGAGATAAGAGATTATTATCATACATAAGAGGGGTAAACCTGAATGTATTTTGGTAGTTTGCCTTAAACCCACCAAGATTTGGAGGATTCCACCACCATGCCTTTATTAATCAGAGCATTGAGTATAGGAGTTGGGATGTAGTGTTCAATTTGTATAAGGCATTGGTATGGCCAAATCTGGAGTATCGTGTACAGTTCTGGTCACCGAATTATAGGAAGGATGTCAATAAAATTGAGAGAGTACAGAGGAGGTTTACGAAAATGTTGCCTCGGTTTCATCTCCTAAGTTACAGAGAAAGGTTGAACAAGTTAGGTCTTTATTCTTTGGAGCGTAGAAAGTTGAGGGGAGACTTGATAGAGGTGTTTAAAATTATGAGGGGGATTGATAGAGTTGATGTGGTTAGACTTTTTCCATTGAGAGTGGGGAAGATTCCAACAAGAGGGCATGGGTTGAGAATTAGAGGACAAAAGTTTAGGGGTAATATGAGGGGGAACTTCTTTACTCAGAGAGTGGTAGCTGTGTGGAATGAGCTTCCAGCAGAAGTGGTTGAGGCAGGTTCTAAGTTGTCGTTTAAAGTTAAATTGGATAGATATATGGACAGGAAAGGAATGGAGGGTTATGGGCTGAGTGCAGGTCAGTGGGACTAGGATAGGGTAAGAGTTTGGCATGGACTAGAAGGGCCGAGATGGGCTGTTTCCGTGCTGTAATTGTTATATGGTCATATATATGCCCCTGCCATCAGGACAGGATGATAAGTGTGTCAACACACTTCTGGAAGAGCCAGAGGCACCTGCTGTTCCTCTCCCGGTGGAGCTCATTCGATGCCAATTTTAGTGAACTTTTGCAGGGGTGTTGGCGGCCTGTATAGGGTAATGTAAAGAGTGGAAATGTACATAATTCACAACCACCAACATTGAGTTGGGATTCACTTTATGAGGCTGGTCTGACATATTACATAAAGTTCTGTCATCGGGCTTTTTGTGTTTAGTGTTTCGAGTACAATAAACACTGTTCTTAAACATAAAACACCTCCATCATTTTATTTGCAAAAACCTACAATAATACCACCTATAACATTCCCATTGCATTGCAAGTATGTAGGCGGAGGTGTAATTTTCTGCTATGATTGAGAATTATTTCATTATTTCAGGAACCACATACAAAATGCTGGAGGATCTCCAGCATCGATGGGAAAGAACTTAGCAGACAAGCATGATCTTTTTCTTACTGCTGTAAAAAAGGAGCAGTCAAATAATTATTTGAAAGGTTTATACATTGTGATGTGGGTTACCTTCCTCATAAACTCAACGGGTGTTTATTTTTGTAATTTTCTTTTGTCTTTGCACTCTACTGCTGCAAAACAGTAGATTTCGCAAGATATGTCAGTGATAATAAAACTGATTTTGATTCTAAATCAGACTCAACTGAAATTACCATGGTTGGGATCATAAAAATACTGAGGAGTATGAAGAAAAAAAGGGAGTGACGTATACTTTGGTCACTAGCCAATGATCAACTGGAAACTGCCTGAAGGGACTGAATGGCCTCTTCTGTTTCTGTTTCTTTCTTTCCCAGCCACTTCTCCAGGATATTTGCTCTCTTTGCTACATAAAAGTTCTGCACTACAGCCTACAAGGTAGTGCAGATTGGTTTCAGAATAAAGCTGATCATTACTGCCCCAACAAATTGCAGACTTAATCAAATGGCACTCATTCATGACGCATTGAAAGCTTCCTTCCGTTTAATCTTAAAATGCCATTCTTATTTTATCACAGTTTGCCCTAAAATTGGGTTGTGTGGGACCTTTCGTCATTCTCAGAGTGTATTGTAAATGCATGGTTCCACATCAAATTGCAGCATTCAAACATACAACCATTTTTTGAACCTCACCAGTACTGCTCAGACAATTTCTGCAACAGATGTGCACATAGTGATCTCATTCCTCATAATTAGAACTTAATTAGAACACTACTAGAAAAAATAGTTCACAGAACATAAGACTTGGGATCTGGAAAAGGCCACGTGGCCCCTCATGCCTGGCTTACCATTCAGCAAGAAAATGGCTGGTCTGGTCTTGGCCTCGCCTGTATTTTCTTGTCTTTTTCACATAACTGATTGATTGGTTGCAGTGGATGACCATGACTTCTTCAGTGCCTCTTCATGCCCTTGCTCTCCACAAAACATTGCAAAATCGCCCTCCTGGCCGTTCAATCTCACTGTTGACCTCACCTGCCGGTCTGCAGGAGGTGACTTCATACGCTAGTGCAGGCATGACCCTTTCTCACCATGTTGAGGACTGCCTGTCAGTCAAAATATTTGTCAGTGAGCTCTCTACCAAGAATGAACCTTGAAGGACATAAAGAAATTCATCCCTGAATTTGCCCATTTCCTCTCCCCCCGCCCAGCCCGCTGTGGCTCCTCCCTCGTACACTCTCTGCAATTCTAACCGTTCCCTTTCTGTAACTTCAATGCCTTCAGAGAATTAATCCCACCCACGTCCTGGAACCCCCAACCCACGTCGACAGATTTCCACCAACTCTAATCAAGACTGCTTTTCCTGAGTTCTGCTCTCACAGGGGAACAACGAGGATCTTGGGATCCGAGTCTTAGCTCCCTGAGGTGGGTGCACGTGGGAAATTCTGTCCCACCCTCCTACAACCCGCCTGCTGTTACTGCACCATTGCCTGATTCAGTATTTAGAGTATGTGCGCATTCCCCCAATGGGTTTTTTTCTCTAATCTGCCCTTGTGAAACTTGGCATGATGCCAGCTCTCCGACTGATGCCAAACGTCTGTTTCTGAGAACAGCATGCACGGTTCCAGTCCTTGTACCTCTGGGTCAGACCACACCAGGGGCACAGTCTCGCACAGTGCAATGATTCAGGAACTTTGCCATCACTTTCCAAAAAAGATGGAAATCCTGCTGCAAGTGCCTCAGTCTGTCTGTCACTCCAGAATACAAGCAGCAGAGAAGGAAATCGAATATGGCGAGAATCCAGACAAGCCTTTTTCCCCAGTCTGAAAGCCCCCAACAGTCTATAGACGAACAGGGAAAATTGTAAAACGTGTGCGCGCGTGGAATATTAGTTATGGGTACTGAGGAATGGGAGAGGGGTAGAGGTGGGTCAGACCCATACCAGGAGTATCAAGCACAGTACCCATCACTGTATCCTCTGGGTCAGACCACACCAGGAGCACAGTGTCTGACAGCGCAATGCATTTTGCAATCTCTTTCCACAGGTTTCCCAGTCCTGCTGCCGATGTGTCAGTCAATTGCCATTTGGGAAAACAAGCAGCAGAGAAAGGAATTGCCTGGGGGAACCCAGTCAAGCCTTTGTTCCCTGCTGGAAAACTCTAACATTCCACAAGCAGGAAAAGTTTGCAAAACTTCTGTGCGAGTGGAAAATCGGTTACAGGTACAAAGAGGTTGGTAGAAGGATTGGGATGGGTCAGACCTATGCTGGGAATACCGAGCACAATCCCATGACCGTATCCCTTGGGTCAGACCCACAATAGGAGCGTTATGCTCGGTTCCCATTGTCATATTCCCTGACCCACTCCAGGACCAGTGAGCACAGTCCCTGCTACCCTATTGCTGGGTCTTAACCCACACCAGGAGTACAATGCACAGTTCTCTCTGTCCCCGGGTTGGACACACTGGAAGCACAGTGCATGTGTGGGAAATTGGAAGAGTTGTATTTTAAGCATTCTAACATCTCTGCCCTCTCCAGGATATGACCCATCAATTTCGTCTCCCGTCGAGGTGCCATATCTGGAGGTGGGTCCTGCTCTTCTACAGGATGCAAGAAGAGAGAGAAGGTGGAGAGAGAGGAGGGGGAGGAGCTGGAGTTTTTCTGCGTGCGGGGCGGGCAGGAGGAGAACATGGCTTTCCATTCCTTTGATCAATGTGTGGTTCCCCCTGCCTCCATCCCCAGCCTGGTTTCCAGTCCCAGGATGAGCAGGTTGAGTTATGAGGCTCACTGGACGTTTTAGAAGATATGATGAAGGAGATTCTCCCAAGATTTGAGAGCCACATGGAAGTCTTGATGCATTTCCCATTGGAATAGGCCTCTCTTCAATCTCGATTCGAGATTCTAAGCTATTCGGGGTGCCCAGCACCGATTATGAATTCTGGGCCACCTTCAACTTTGGTGAAGTGCGGGTGGCAAGAATGCTGCTCAATTTGGAGTGCGGGAAGTGGGCTGGAGCAGGGAAGAAGGCCTTGAATTCCTGACCCCCCTCCCTTTGTGGGCTTCAGACTGCACTGGATGGCTCCAAGAAGTGAGGACTGGGTTGTTGAGCAGGGGTGCAGTGCTGCTGGAGCTCACTGGAGCACTGCTCCAGCACCTCTATAAAAAAAAAGTCAAAATAAACAAGCCGGGAATTTAACAGCGGCCGTATATTAAATAGAGGGAAGTTTATGGAAACGGGGGTTGGGGAGAGGGGGTGGTGGCTGGTGGGGGAAATACCACTAATAACATTAGGATATTTGATCATTTTTGGTGAAATCCTGGAGCTGTGACTGTTTTTTATTTAGGTATTTGTGAAATTCGTCCTTGCTCAACCCGTTGTTTTCCCAGCATACCCTGCTGTAGCCTCCCGCCATTTTACAGATCCTCAGTCTCTCTCCAGCACTCGTTATTAGTAAGGCTACATCTGCGGTGGTCCGTGGATTACTCGCTAATACAAAAGTAAATTTTTCTCACTAGCAACCCTATGGCTTCTAAGCAAACAACGTCAACTTCTTTCTTTCGTAAACAAGCTGAGGAGTGTAACAAGAATAACGTACAAGAGACTGATAACAGTAAAAGTGACAAAAACTGTGTTTTGCCTGCTTCTAGTTCAAATTTTCTAACCAGGTCCAAATGCAGATCTGAAAGTAATGGTTCTTCGAAGTCAGGCTTGTATCCCTGTTCAGATATCTGGACTGAAGTAATGTGGAAGAAAAAGAAGGAAACTTATCCCTGGTTAGACTTCAAGGATGATAAACTTGGGTGTAAAGTATGTGCAACTGCAAACAAAAGCAATCTGACACTTTTCACTCCTAAGGGTTTGAGGCTGTCAAATGAATGGCAGATGTACCAAGTATCCTATTATGGAGCCGATCGAAGTACACGCTTGAAGTCTCTCAGAAAAAAAATTGTTGATCACAAACTATCAAAAGCTCACACTGCTGCTCTAAATGTTGAAAATATAGCTAGTGAAGATGCTCTTGGAAAATTATGTGACACCATGAATGCTTCGCATCTAAAGGCAACTTGTTCAATTTTTTGTTCTGCATATTATTGAGCTCAGAATGACAGACCATACTCTGATCACTTTGGCTTATTGGAACTTCAAAAAAAATGTTATTGACATTGGAATTGGACTGCATTCCCGCGCTAGTGCTACAGAGATAATTAATCACATAACTATTAATATGAAAAATAAAATTTGCCAGCATATCAAGCACATTTTCTGTTCTCATTGATGAATCAACAAGCTTGAGCATTAAGACCACCCTAATATTTTATTTGAAATGTGAAAGTGATAAGGAAGGCGATCCCCATTTTATGTTTTTAGATCTAATTGAACTGCCTGATCAGAAAGCTGCAACTATTGCTAAGCATCTGTTGAACTGTCTCAATAACCAAGGGTTTGATGACTCTTACTTGAAACAGAACCTTGTAGCATTTTCTAGTGATGGGGCGAGTGTAATGCTTGGTGTCAAATCTGGTGGTGCTACAATTCTCAAGGAACATTATCCTGACATGATAATTTCCAATGACAAAATTGCCTCCGTTAATTATCTACAGTTTCTTACTAGTCTTATAAACAATTTGCAGCACTGTATGTTCACGGCAACATCCTTGAAAGGTTCTCAAACTTCTAAACTTCAAAGTATGTATAAATCCCTGCTAAATGAAATGTGTGTCCTTGATAAAGATAACTGGCCTGCTGAAATACCACCTGATTATGGAGAAGCTGCAATATCATCTCTCTGTAAGAGGTTTAAGCTTTCTTCTTCCTCTGTAATAAATGCCTTCAGAGATTATGTGGAAATCGTGGACGCTGCATCCCCCCAAGATTTACGCCCATTACTGAGCTGTTCACAAGTTATTCCTATTAGTACTGCTAAGTGTGAGAGAGGATTCAGTCACATGAACTTGATAATAACAACAACACGCTCAAGCATTCTCATAGCTCATGTATCATTACTTATGTTTGTTAAACTACACGGACCTCCTCTAGTTCAGTGGAATCCTGAGCCGTACGTCACATCATGGCTGCGGTACCACAGATCAGCAGATGACACCAGGACAAGAGTTGCTTTAGACCCCCGAACACATATTATGCCTGACCCTTTGTGGAAATTATTGTGAAACTTCTCATTGGTGGCATTTGGTAACTAGGTAGTTACTTTTAAATTGGTAAAATACATGATTACCGTCTTTTTCTTTACCTGCTTGATAATTATATTTTATGATAATTAGTGAGCGCAACCGTGCAATACTTTGTCATATTATTAAATTAAGTATTATATGTTTTATTGTACCAGTTATACACTGAAATGTAGTGATAGGCTATAATCTTGTTAATGTCTTAACTATCACTATATTTCTGTGAGCTCTGGAATTCATATATTTCTTTCATCTTGGTTTAGTGCTTGACATTATAAGAAGCCCTATTCATAGATATATGTCACACCCAATTTGTGTACCTGCTCATTACATGAATGGGGAAGGAAGTTGCCCAGTACATGAAATGAGCAAATACAAAAATTGGGTGTGACATACGAGGGGTGATTGATAAGTTCATGGCCTAAAGTGGAAGGAGTCAATTTTAGAAAGCCTAGCAATTTTCAATTATCTGAGACAGAAATACCACAAAAGTTATTAACTTCAAACTTTCTGCATAATCACTCAAAGAGTTGAACTACACGTGCATGTAACGAGAGCTGTATAACCCATCTCCTTCTACCTTAGGCCAGAACTTATCAATCACCCCTCGTATATAGAGAGAGGATATAGGAAATGGCAAGCATTTTGTCATCTCCGGCACATAAAAAATTAGCACTGCACCCCTGTCATTGAGGCCTCGTTTGGAACAAGCCAGCAAGGGATTTCAAGTCTGACCTGAGTCCAGGGACATAGTTTAGTTCAAGATCAATTATATTGTCATTCAACTGCAAAGATATATACCCCCAAAAGAACCAACGTTACTCCAGACCAAGGTACAAAACACCGTACATAGAACACAGACATAAAACACAAAATAATACAATATTACCACTAATAAATTCACAATTTATTTAAGGAGCATTTACAATGCAAATTAAAAAGTAAACAGTTTAACCCTAACAACTCTTCATGTGTGATGAGACGTTGTGCTAGCAGGTGATTCAGTCGTCATACGGACTGGGGAAACAAGCTGTTTCCCATCCCAACATTGCTTAGTTATATTCTCATTTTTAAATCTTTTTATTAGTTATTATTGAAAATCGGCAACAAAAAATACATTAAAATAATCAAGTCAGTGTATCAATATGTATAATAAGAGTCAAACTATTAACCAAGCTAAACAGTATATCAATAATAATAATAAGAAAACAAAATGTTAAAGCTATTTCTTTTGGAAAAAAGAAAGAAGGAAAAAAGAACCCCTACTAACTAAAACAAAAAAAACCCTGCTAACAAAAAAAAGAGAAAAAAAAAACCATTTGGAGCACAAACCCGGAGCTATACGTCATACAAGCTTCCATAAAAAAAAGACATCAATCCACCAACCAAATTCATTTACCCAAGAATCAGAAGGGGACCATCTTAATTAACTCAAATCAAATGATAGTAGCGGGCAAAAGAGCCCTGCCTTTTCTCAAAGTCAAATCGAGGATCAAAAGTTCGACCTGATTTTTTCCAAACTAAGACATAGAAGCACCTGAGAGAACCATTGTATCAAAGTGGGAGCAGAGGCATCTTTTCATTTTAATAAAATAGCCCTTCTAGCCAACAATGTAACAAACGCAATTACATGTTGGTCTGATATAGAAATACCATGAATATATTGAGGACTAATACCAAACAAAACAGTCAGTTTATTAGGTTGTAAATTAATTTTTAGAGCTTTGGAAATTGTGGAAAAAATAGATTTCCAAAACTGTTTCAATACAGAACATGACCAAAACATATGTGTCAATATAGCTATCTCAGTTTTACATCTATCACACTGACTATTAACATTAGGAAATATTTTCCACAGTCTCTCCTTTGTCAAATAATAATGATGTACAATTTTAAATTGAATTAGAGAATGACTGACATTGTTGTCATAATGCTATGGTACCCCCTGCCTGGTGGTAGGGGTCAAAGCGATTGTTGGATAGATGGAGGGATTGACAACACCAGGGAGCCCGCATATGCAGCACTCCTGATAAATATCTCTGCTGGATTGAAGAGAGACCCCAATGATATTCTCAGCCATCCTCACAAGGATCCTCCCGAGTTTCCTGCAATTCCTAGCGACTGTGTGTAGGTACACATTGGGTGGGGTTAGGAAGGAGGGAGGGAGAGGGAATGTTAATGGGGGGAGTGGGGAGAGAGCAAGAAAGTGGAAGGAGAAGGGAGATCATCTCTAGTAACCAATAAGATGATTGTTTGGAACAAAATAAAAGCTTGTTTGGTGTTTCAGGGTTTGAAACTTCCCAGTTCTTGCACTGGCTCTCCTTCCCTCCTATCCGTTCATCCATCAGTGCGCCCTCGCTCCTCACCAGCTCTTCCTCAGGTGTAACCATCGCTTGGCCCTTCTTCCCTCCCCAAAAATGGTGGGGGAGGTTGGGGTGATAGGTGAGGGTGGGGAGAGGATAAATCTCTCACTCCCATGTCTGCAAGGACCAGAGAGATGTGGTGGGCTGAAATCGAGGGGTCAGCGATGTTCCACGCTGTACCATCATCAGCATTTAATGCCAAAAAGTTCTGAAAGGCCCTGCTCACGCCATCTCAAGCCACCCTGGGTCTCCGTCTCGGACCATCGCCCTAATGGCATCTTCTCCATCGGTTGGGACAATCCTGCTCCGCCGACATTTCTGTACCCTGTCTCTGTGGCACCAGGTGAGCACCTGATCCTGTGACTTTTGTCAGTATTCACCGAGGATACGGATGTGGAGACTTGAATTGTAGGAGATTAATATGCTGACATTCTGCATTATGTCTGTAGTAGGAAGGGAGAAGTGTGAGAACAACCGGCACTCATTCAGATGGATATAACCCCAGGGCCTGATGGGATCTATTCCGAGTCACCAAGTGAATTTATGGAGATTACTGCAGTTCTGACACAGATTTTGTATCCTTTGTAAGCCACGGGTGAGGTATCAGAAGACTGAGGAAAGCTGGAGTTGACCCCTTGTTAAAAGAGGGTAGTGGAAGTAAACCTGGAAAGCACAGGCCAGTGAACCTAACATCAGTGGCAAGTTATTTGACAGGATTCTGAGGGATTAACGTTCACTAAAAAGGCAGAGACTGGTTTGAAAATGTCAAGTAAGGTTTTGTGTAGGGTTGATTATGCTCACAAACCTGATTGATCTTTTTGAGGAGGTAACTAAGAAAATAGATTAGACATAATGGTGGACATGGACCTGGGAAGACCTGTGCAGTTTTATGCCTTGCCACAGTCAACAAAATGATATTGAAAATGGTGTTATATGATATTAGTGTGTAATATAGATCAGCTAATTTACCATTTAAGTGGAGATGTCCTGTTCAGTTTGGGATTATTGGAAACTGCAATTACCTATTAGGTCTCTAATTCACTGTCTGAGATACAGTAACTAATTAAGCCATCCTAAAAGGTATTCCTGCTAGAGGGCCATTGAATCAAGGAATCAGAGAGCATTGACAACATGAGGCAACACAGACAGGGCTGTCAGCACCAGTACTTCCACCATTGAAGTGTTAGTGGAAGGGTGAGGTCCTCTACACTGGGGGAGAGGGGAGGGGTTTTCAGGTAGCACCAAGAACTGACACAAGAAAACTAGAGCGGTAATAGACCACCACGTGCAGTATATCGAGCCTGCTACGCCATTCAATATGATCTACATCAACACCTCTTCAGAACCTGAGCGCACAAGTCCACGATGTTGCAGAGTTTTTTTATTTAACCTGTCTCTATTCTAAATACTTCTAGAGATTTAGGTCTCAGAAATATATCATTCCAGGATTTCACATTGCAAAAACTCTCTACTCTCCTTATATTTAACTACACCTCATTTTTCGTGACTCACCCACTGCCGAATATATCTCCATATTTACCCTGTAATGCCTCCTTATGATTGGATATATTTCAATAAGATCACCCCTCATTCTTTTAAACTCCATGGAATACTGATCCAAACTGTTTCATCTCTTCTGATAGGCCAGTCCTCTCAGCTCTGGAATTGGCCTGGTGAATCTAGTTTGAAATGATTCCAATGTTAATCTATCCCTGTAGAATAGGGGTTCCCAACTGGGGTGCATAGGCCCTTTGCTTAATGGCATTGGTCTATGGCATAAAAAAAGGTTGGGAACCCCTGCAACAGAGGATCAAACAGTGCAGTACACCAGGGCATGGCCTCAGCAACATGCTGCAAAACCTTACCTTTTTTTTATCTCTTTTCAAATTAAGGCCAACATACAATCTGACGAATGGTCTCGGCCCGAAACGTCGACTGTACCTCTTCCTAGAGATGCTGCCTGGCCTGCTGCGTTCACCAGCAACTTTGATGTGTGTTGCAACATACTATTTGTTTTCTTATCTACTTGCCACAGTTGTCTATCAGATCTTGATGATTCTGGGCCGGCTGGTGGTGCAACGACATTGGCGCCGGACCCGGGAGCGGAGGTTCCCGGGTTCGAAACCCAGTTGGGTCTGCTCCCGAGTACGCTTTCCATCCGTGCTGGGTTGAGTGTCGAGATCACAACTTGACCTCGTAAAATAAAGGGAAAAATACTGCGAAATGTCTGTGTGAGGAATGGCACGCCACACGGTCTGTCTCGCTCTGCGCCTTGTAAAAGCCACGAAAAAGACATAATCACGGATGCATGCACGCACACGTACACTCGCACGCACACACCAAAAAAAAAGAACTTGATGATTCTTGCAGAGGAGTGAGATAGATCAGCTAGGAATGAAATAGATTACCTAGGCATGAGATTGATTTGCTGGTCGAGCAACAACAACCCCATACCCAACATCAGCAAGACCAACGAAATTATTGTGGATTTCAGGAAGGGGAAGTTAGGAGAACACACACTAGTCTTCATTGCGTGGAAAGTGATGGGAAGGCTGCATAGCTTCAAGTTCCAGGGCAAAAACATCACCAAGATTCTATCCTAGGCACAACACGTTACTTGTACCTGCTGGTGGCTTATCTGTTCAGCCTTTAAAACAAAGAGGTGCTGACCCTGTGGAGTTTGCACGTTCTCCCATCATTGCAAGGTCTTCCCCTGAGAGATCTAGCTTCCTCCCATGTCCAAAATACATGATTCTTGGTAGGTTAGATGGAATTCAGTCTCAGGAAGTGTTTGGTCATGTAACTTGGTAGAAGAAATGAAAGGGTTTACTATTTTCTAATTGGACAGAAAATACAAATGACGGAGACATAAAGGGACTTGGGGGTCCTTGTGCAGGATTCCCCAAAGGTTAATTTGCTGGTTGAGTCTATAGTGAGCTTTAATTTCAAGAGAACTGGAAGCAAGGATGTAACGTTGAAACTTTATAAAGCAGTGGTGAGGCCTCACTTGGAGTATTGTGAGCAGGTTTGGGCTCCTTATCTTAGAAACTGGAGAGAGTTCAAAGAAGGTTCCCAAAAATGATTCCAGGATCGAATGCTTGTCATATGAAGAGTGTTTGACGGCTCTGGGCCTGTATTCACTAGAATTCAGAAGAATGCGAGGTGGCCTCATTGAAACTTATCAAATGGTGAAAGGCCTTGATAGAGTAGATGTAATGAGGACTTTTTCTATGGTGGGGGAGTCTAAGACCAGAGGACACAGCCTCAGAATAGAGTGGCGTCCTTTTACAACGGAGATGAGGAGGAATTTCTTTAGCCAGGGAGAGGTGAATCTGTGGAATTTGTGGATGCTGAGTCTTTATGTATATTTAAGGCAGAGGTTGATAGATTCTTGATTCTTGATTCATGAAGGGATACGGGGAGAAGGCAGGAGACAGGGGCCAAGAGGAAAATTGGATCAGCCATGATGAAATGGCGGAGCAGACTAGATGAGCTAAATAGCCTAATTCTGCTTCTACATCTTATGGTTGTACTTATGGTCTTCTGGTTAATTGGCTGCTGTAAGTCACTCTCTGCATGTAAGTGAGGAGTTCTAGAAGAACAGGGGTGGGTGCAAGTGTGGGGTGATGAGAATATGGGGACATTTAAAATTATGGGATAAATATAGGATTAATCTGAATGTTGGTGTAAACTCAGTCAGCTCCATCTTGGGCACTATCTCCCCATCATCAAGAGCAGCTTCAACAGGCAATATGCCAAGAACTTTTGCATCCATTATTAATGACCCTCACCAGCCAGTATATGCCCTTTTCACAATTACTACCATCAGAGAGGAGGTACAGGAGTCTGGAGACACACACTCAATGTTTTAGAAACAGTTTCTTCCTCTCCACCATCATATATTTGGACGGACAATGAACCAACCCATGAATACTACCTCACTCTTTTTGCTCTCTCTTTTGCAATACTTATTTGATTTGTAACATATATTTCTTACTGTAATTTGTAGTTTTTTATGTACTAAATTATACTGCTGCTGTAAAACACAGCTGTCACAACACGTCGGTGAGAATAAACCTGATCCGGAATGGATGCTTGATGGTCAGCACAGACTCATTGGACTGAAAGGTCTGTTTCTTGTCTGACTCAATCTCTTCAAGGAACAGGTTGTGTTTCTTTTCTGAAGAGTAAAAGATTGTGGCCCGAAACGTCGACTGTACCTCTTCCTAGAGATGCTGCCTGGCCTGCTGCGTTCACCAGCAACTTTGATGTGTGTTGCTTGAATTTCCAGCATCTGCAGAATTCCTCGTGTTTAAGATTGAGGCCCCACTTAGTTGAATGACAGTGGAGAGGCATCGGAAAAGACTGGCCTGGACATAGTCTAATTATTAGTGGATCATTTATAATAAACTTCTTCCCAGTTACAGAGAATATAACCAGTTTCTCTGACCGAGGAAATTGTTTATTTCTGCGAAGGAAGTACTCTGAAGGGAGATGAGGCAACAGTGCCTTCACAAACTTACTCACATGGGCTCTCGTTCATCGCGGAGAGCAGAGGGCGGCGTGGGAGGGGTTTCTATCAGGGTACTTGCTTTTCAACTGTTCAATGTTTGAATTCCTCAGCTCTGGGGAAAGGCTTTGACTGGTTTTGATCAGTTCATTTCTCTCTCCTCTGATTCTGCCCACTTGTATTTTAGGGAATTTTTATTTGCAATATTTGCATTTTTTTTAAGCTTCTGTGATGATTTCATTTGCTCTTTGTAGTTCAGGTGCCAATGTGGACTGAAGCTAAGTGGACTCACATCATTTGATACCTTGCAGTAATAACTCACAACCATTGGAGGGCAGAGGGAGCCCACCAATAGTTGACGTGTCAGTCAAACCAGCTTTGTTTTAACGGTATCCGAGGGCCATTGTATGTCACTGTGACAGTTGGACCCAGAAGGGCTCCCCCGGTGTGGATTAAAGTGCACAGAAGGATCCCACTGCACCAGGAGGCCCTAAGACTGCCGTGGTGTTTTCTCATCAGTCACATCACTAAAAGCAGCTGCCGTGTCCATTCTGCATTCCTGTAAATTCGGATCTTGGCGCTGATTTGGATTACTGGCCGTTATAGGAGGGGTTTGCCAGTGACAGGACCACTTTGCTTCTCCACACTGTCTCACTTTGTTTCTGAGCTTTGTATAGTTCACTGTGACTCAGATACTCTTCAAACTTTAGTTTTCTCACTTGTTTCTCATCGAGTTTATCCTGCTGATATTGTAACTGAACATGCTCCCTCTTTCTCAGTTGTTATGACTGATAACATCCATCCGGTTTACATCATTCCCTTAGACATTCTCTGGCATCTTGCCCCATGTCCTTTGAATTGATCTAAGTGTTCAAATTTCAAAGTACATTTATCGTGAATGTGTGTATATGTTTTCTTACATTCATGACAGAACAAGGAAATAGAATAGAATCATAAACCAGAAAAAAAGACTGACAACCAATATGCATAAAGAGAATCTGTGCACTACAAAAACATATAATATAATACATTTATTAGTTATGTATTATTAAATATTCATAAATATTCCTAAGAACGTGAGTTATAGAGTCCTTAAAAGTAAGTACATAGGTTGTAGGATCACTTCAGAGTTGAGGTGAGTGAAGTTATCCACACTGGATCAGGACCTTGATTTGCTGACAAGTAATAACTTCTTGAACCTGATGGTGTGGGGTCTAAATCTCCTGTACCTCCTCCTTGATGGCAGCCGTGAGAAGAGAGCATAGCCTGGATAGTGGAGTTCTTGATGATGGATTTGTTTTCTTGCCACAGCACTCCTTGTAGATGTGCTCAATGGTGGGATGGTTAAAGGGATTTCTTGTAATGGACTGGGTTGTATCCACTGCTTTTTATAAGCTTTGCCATTCTTGGGCATTGTTGTTTCCATACCAGGCCGTGATACAAACAGTTTGCATCTCCACTTTGCATCTGTACAAGTTTGTCAAAGTTTTAGATTATCTCCGTATACGAGCAAACTTGTAAGAAAGTAGAGATGCTGCCATGCGTTCTCTATAATGGCACTCGTGCTGGTGCCAGGACAGATCCTCTAATACGATAACGCCATTAAATTTAATGTTACTGATCCTCTTCACCACCAATCCTTTAACTAAGACCTCTGGTTTCTTTCTCCTGGAGTCAATAATCAGCTCCTTGATCATGTTGACATTGATTAAGAGGTTTTTATTATGGCAGCAATTAGCCAGGTTTTCAATCTCCCTCCAATACGCTGATTCATCACTACCTTTGAATCCGTCAACAGTGGTATTGTCAGCAAACTTAAATATGGCTTTGAAGTTGTACTTAGCCCTCACAGACACAAGTGTAAAGCAAGTAGAGCACAACCTTGTGGTGCCCCTGGGCTGATGGTCATTGTAGAGTAGATGTTTATTTATTTAGAGATACAGTGTGGAACAGGCCCTTCTGGTCCAATCAACCACACCATCCAGCAATCCACTTATTTAACACGAGGCTAATCAAGGACGCTTTACAAAGTCCAATTAACTCACTAATTGGCAAGTTTTTGGACTGTGGGAGGAAACCAGAGCACCCAGCACCCAGAGGAGTCCCACGTGGTCACCGCAGAATGTATAAACTCCTTGCGGACAGAGAGGGGTTTGAACTCTGAACTCCAACGCCCCAAGCTGCAATAGCATCACGCTAACTGCTACAATACCGCGTTGTTGTTAACCCATACTGACTGAGATCTGCAAGTGAGGAAATCAAGCATCCAGTCGCATAAGGAGCCAAGTTCCATTAGACTCAGCACTGATCATATTTTTAGTCCTGATTTCTTCATCAGTCTTATTCAGTTGTGCTACTTTGTTCAGATAAAAATGTAAATCCTCAGATACCTGTTCACATGTAACTGCAGGACGTTCAGTTCTCCCTTTTCCTGAAGTAGGTTTCCTCTTTAATTTGTCCGTGGCTTTGACTCACGTCTTACTGTACGTGTACGTAATCCCCTGGTTAAGAATACTTACCGCCATGCTGTAAGTATTCATTTTAGCAGTTTTCTGCAAAAGCAGTGTGTCCAGCTGGTAGAATGTTTTGGTTATGGCTAAAGACAAGAAGCCCTGCGGTCCAACTTGGGAATACTGTGTCAGCCAATCAGTATGGTGGTATCTGGAGAAAGTTCTGGAGAGAGTGAGGCAGAGGGAGCTTTGTGATGTGCAGTGGTCTGGTCTGATGTCTTTTCACGAGAGCTGCGGGGGGGGGCGGGAAGAAAAGATGCCACGGAATGCTGTTGGAAGGAGAGTCCCTGTTGCAAGAAGTGCTTTGTGCAGATGAATTGCTCCTTGGAGGAAGGGCAATACTCTTGAGAGAGAAAGAGTTTGCTTGAGATAGTCTTTGAGAGGAGTTTGAAAATATGGTGGGTGTTTAAAAACAGACCATGGGTCCAGTGTGTGAATAAGGGATACACCCGAATACCCAGCTGTGGAAGAGACAAGCTCTAACAGTACATTGGACTGGTTTAACTGTAATGGGCTCTTTGCTTTTTCCTATATTTGATAAAGCTGAAATTGGTAAATATACTTCTTTTATAATTTTATGCAGTGTATGATCTATTATTTCTTATCGACCGATAATTGTGTATGGGCAGTATCTACACAGCATTTCGCTCAAACAGAGGTTTCTTCAATCAGAGCATCACAATGTTCCTGTTGGTACCCCCGGAATCACACACAGAATGAAACTCCCTCCGCATATTCCAGAGCCAGACACGGTCAAGCTCCCTCTGTTTCTCTCCCACTGTAAAGTTCATGAAAACCTCAAAGGAGAACATTTCAGGAAAGCGATGGATTGCTTCGGCTGTTTCTTCCTTCTTTAATTCCACTTTCAGAATTCTGTGTCAATGTAAATGTTTGTCGGTGAGTTCTCAACCAAGAATAAACCTCGAGGAAGAAATTCACCCCCTGAACCTGCCTATTCACTAACACCACCCCACTCCCGCAACTCCCCTTTCTGAACTCTCTGTGGTTCTGACCATTCACGTCTGTGACATCAACACCTCCAGAAAATTAATGCCACCAGTCCTGAAACCCTCAACACAGCTCGACCAATTCCCACCAACTCTAATCAAGCCTGCCTTTCCTGAGTTCTGCTCTCACAGAGGGACAAGGAGAATCTTGGGATCCAAGTCCATAGCTCCCTGACGTGGATGCATGTGGGAAATTCTGCCCCACCCTCCTACAACCCGCCTGCTGTTACTGCACTATTGCCTGATTCAGTTTTTCCCAATAGGTACATTTCATGTCAGAAAAATGTATACAATACACATCCTGAAATTCTTTTTTTTTCACAAACATCCACAAAAAGGGGAGTGCCCCAAAGAATGAATGACAGTTAAATGTTCGAACCTCAAAGCCCCCCCCCCCAACAACCACTCCCACGCATAAGCAGCAGCAAGGCAACGGCCCCCCTCCCACACCAGCAAAAAAGCATTGGTGCCCTCCCCGCACCAAGCACTCAAGTGTGTAGCAAAGCATTAGTAAAGACACGGACTTGCAGTACTCCAAAGACTACATTGTTCACCTGGTATTCGACATACCACAGGCTCTCTCTCTGCCTAATAAGAGAGAAAGAGATGTCCCCGTTTCACAGCGAGAGGGGAGACATAACAAACAACTCACAGAATATGATGTTAGAAGTCCGTTGCGTCACTTTTCCCCCAGGTCTCTGGACACACAGCCCATGGGGGCTAACCCACTGCTCCCAATGTTCTGTGTTCTCCCCAATTATACGTATTCCCCCAATTTTTTCTTTAATCTTCCCTTGTAAGAATTGGCATAATGCCATTTTTCTGACTGATGCCACACTTGTTCTGACAACGCTGTGCAAGTTCCTGAATCTTTGCATAGGGTTCCCTGTCGTGTTGCAAATATGTCAATTGATCTATCATTCTGTGAAATGAGCAGCAGAAAAAGGAATTGTGTATGGTGGGAACCCAGACAAGCCTTTGTTTCCTACCAGATAACTCCAACATTCCACAAAGAAGCAGGGAGAACTGGCAAAACTCATGTGTGCCTGGAATATCAGTTCCAGGTTCTGAGGGGTTGGTAGAGGGATTGGAGTGAGTCAGGCCCACACTGGGAGTACCAAGCACAGTTCTGATGACCGTATCCCCTGGGTCTAAATCACACTAAGAGCACCATGCTTGGTTCCTGTCTCCATATTCCCTGGTCAGACCCACTCCAGGAGCAGTATGTGCAGTTCCTGCTACCCTATGTCAAACCTATAACAGGTGCACAGTGCATCTCTCCCCTCTCCGAGATAAGACCCATCAGTTTCTGCCACCCTTCGTCCATCCCTGAGACAATCTATGAAGCAGGACCCACTTGCGTTGGCTTTCACTTTGGGCTGTTACCGAGACTTCTGGAGCTGGATCTTGCTGCTTGCAGTGTCAATGTCAGCCCACCATGGCAGGTCTGCCCCTTCCTATCTGTTCATGGGACAATGCTCCCCCTTGGCACCGTCCCCCCCCCCCGGTGGACGAGTGCCTCAGATGTCTCAGGTGTGATGTGCAGGGCTGAAGCCAGGGGCTGGTGCAGGAGAAGCCCCAAGATGTGGCAATGAATGTGTCCAGCATCTCGTTGAGCTGCCACCCCTGGAGGCAGGCCCCTCCTCCTGTACAGGATGAAAGGAAGGAGAGGAGAGGGAGGTAGAGGTGAAGGACGAGGTAGGAGAGGAGGTGGGGATGCGGAAGGAAGAGAAGGTGGAAGAGCCGGGGTCATCCCAGGAGAGGGACGGACAGGAACAGAGGGTGGCTTTCGACACTTTTTGCTCGATGCGGAAGACATGTGGGCTCCCATTCGGTTAATTTTCCCATCCCAGGATAAGCAGAATGGGCTACGAGGCTTGCTGAACTTTTCAGGGGATGGGATGAAGGATCTTCCTTCAAGATTTCAGTCATATGCAGGCCTTGACCCAATTCCCATCATAACAGACATCTCCTCAATTCACGATCCCTGACTCCGAACTGTTCAGGGTGTCTTGCACCAGTTATGGATCCTGGGCCAGCTTCAACTTCGGTGAAGCAGAGGTGGTGAGGATGCTGCTGATGGGGTGCTGGGGCTTTCACTTTTGGGTGCCAATACCACAGACTACCTGAACGGCAGCTCTCATTGAAAATGATAGAAAACATCAAATATTCTCATTTTAGCCCGCTATGGCTGAGAACTAGTGATGAAGTTTTAATGAGATTGAATGATCTATCGATGCTTAAAACGAACAGAATTAGATCACTCTTCCTCCTGACGAAGGGTCTCGGCCTGAAACATCGACTGCACCTCTTCCTAGAGATGCTGCCTGGCCTGCTGCGTTCACCAGCAACTTTTATGTGTGTTACAGGAATTTCCAGCATCTGCAGAATTCCTGTTGTTTGAGAATTAGGTTGAGTTGTGGCCAGCACACTGCCCCTTTCAGAAGCCACCAGCGAAAGAGGGATCGATGTACTAGTCTGATGGTGTGTTTTTAAAAACGAGGTTTTCAACTCTCAATACCAACCATCTTGTTGGCAAACGAACAGTCTCTGGTAAATAACATTGATGATCTCAGAGCTAGAGTGCTATATCAGAGGAATGTTAAGAACGCATGCGTCCTTTGATTTATGGAATCTTGGTCAACCCTTTCAATGACCGTCGCAGTGATTTGAATAGATGCGTTCACAATACACCATCAAGATCAGTCAAGTATCACAAAAGCAGAGATGGAGGTGTATGCCTCATGATCAACTCCTCATGGCGTACTAATGTGTCGGTGATGTCCCAATATTGCTCACCAGACCTGGAATACCTCACAATTAAGCGCCAGCCATTTTAAATTCCAAAGGAGATTTCAGTAATCCTTTTGATAGTTGTGTACAACCCACCTCAGGCTAATGTCAAACAGGTTCTAGATGAACTGAGCGATGTAATCAACAGTACATTCGCGTTAACCCTAACCCTAACCCAAACAGTACATCCTGATGTCTTCCCCATCCATTTGGGGGATTTTAATCAGGCCAGCTTGATAATGTCACTGAAGGATTATTATCAACTGTAGTACCAGAGGAAATAACACACTGGCACACTGTTACACTAAGTTCAAGAGTGCCTACCATTCTGTCCCATGCCCACACTTTGCTAAGTCTAATCACCTGGCTGTACTCCTACTCCCTGGGTACATGCAGAGACTGAAGACTGCAGCACCAGTAGCGAAGACCAAGAAGGTATGGACGAGGGAAGCACAGGAGCTCTTACAGGACGGCTTTGAATCGATGGACTGGACTGTATTCAGGGAGTCACTTTCGAGCCTGGATGAGTATGCCACAGTTGTCACCGGCTTCATTAAAACCTGTGTGGATGAGTATGTGCTAATGAGAACTCATTGTACATTCCCAAACCAAAAGCCATGGATGAACCTGGAGGTTTGTCATCTGCTAAGGGCTAGATCTGTGGCATTTAAATCTGGCAATCCAGGTCTGATTAAGAAAAGCAGGTGTGTGACTTGCAGAGGGCTATTTCAAGAGCCAAGAAACAATTCCAGGAGAAGTTAGAAGTGACATCGGATGCACGTCAATTCTGGCAGGGTTTGCAGGCCATTACTTCCTACAAAGCAAAACCCAATATCATAAATGGCAGCAATGCTTCACTGCCAGACGAGCTCAACATCTTTTATGCTTGTTTTGAAAGGAAGAATAAAACCACAGCTATGAGGATCCATGAAGCATCCCCTGTGATCTTTGTCTCAGAGGCCAACGCCAGGCTGCCTTTCAAGATGGTGAACCCTCACAAGGCAGCAGGGCCCGGTGGAGTATTTGGTAAGGCTCTGAAAACCTGTGACAACCAACTGGCAGGTGTATTCAAAGATATTTTCAATCTCTCACTGCTACAGTCAGAAGTTCCCACCTGCTTCAAAAGGGCAACAATTATACCAATGCCCAAGAAGAGCAGAGTGAGCTGCTTCAACGACTATCGTCCACTAGCACTCTATGCGGATTGGAAACAACTTCTCCACCTGGGTGATGATTAACACTGGTGCTCCACAGGGATGTGTGCTTAGCCCACTGCTCTACTCTCTCTACACCCATGACTGTGTGGCTAGGCATAGCTCAAAACAGCATCTATAAATTTGCTGATGATACAACCATTGATGGTAGAATTTCAGATGGTGATGAAAGGGCGTACAGGAATGAGATATACCAGTTAGCTGAGTGGTGTCACTGCAACAACCCGGCACTCAATGTCAGCGAGACTAAAAAGCTGATTGTGGACTTCAGGAAGAGAAGATGAGGGAACACATACCAATCCCCAGAGGGATCAGAAGTGGAGAGAGTGAGCAGCTTCAAGTTCCTGGGTTTCAATATCTCTGAGGACCTAACCTGGATGCAACATATTGATGCAGCTATAAAGAAGGCAAGGCAGTGGCTATATTTCCTCTGGAGTTTGAGGAGATTTGGTTTGTGGACTAAAACCCTCGAAAACTTCTACAAATGTACAGTAGAGAGCACTCTGACTAGCTGCATCACCGTCTGGTATGTGGCGGGGGAGGTGGTTGGGCTACTGCACAAGATCAAAATAAGTTGCAGAAACTTATAAAATGAGTCCACTCTGTCGTCGGTACCAGCCTCCATAATATCCAAGACATCTTCAAAGAGCCGTGACATAGGAAGGTGGCGTCCATCGTTAAGGATCACCACCACCCAGGACATGCCCTCTTCTCACTGTTACCATCAGGTAGGAGATACAGAAGCCTGAAGACACACACTCAGTGATTCAGGAACAGCTTCTTCCCCTCTGCCATCCGATTTCTAAATGGACATTGAACCCTTGGACACTACCTCACTACTTTTTATTTCTGATATTTTGCACTTCTTATTTTAACTTAACTATTTTCTAGACATGTATATACTTTTTATTTATATATATATATACTTGACGTAACTTGGTGTTTTTTCCTCTATATTTATTTATCATGTATTTCATTGTACTGCTGCCGTAAAGTTAACAAATTTCACGACATATGACGGTGATATTAAACCTGATTCTGATTCTGGAGAGGGTCGCAGCAGCCAAGAAGGCCTCAAAGTCCTGATGGCCCCCATGGGTTTTACATAGGACAGGCTGGCTCTGAGGAGGGAGGATAGAATCATTTAGGCCTCATTTGGAATGGGTGGATGAGAGATTAGTTTCAGGGCTGGTCTAGGACTGGGATTGGACCGAGTCCAGGGGCATGGCCTAATTCAAGTTCGATTTTAAATTCAAACAACTGTACAGATGTATATCCCAGAATGAAACAATCGTTCCGCAGGACCTAAATGGTGGTTGGTGTTTGTCATTGTCAGATGTGCTGGACAGGAACCCTGTGCGGGGGAGTTTTTAAAGTGGAAAAGCCATTGTACTGGGGCAGACCAGTCTCACAACCTCAAAAGTCCAGGTCCAATAGTATGAAGGAGCATCACAAACTGGGGCCTTCCTTGGTTGTGGTGGATGACCATGACATCTCCCATACCTTGTCATGCCCTTCGGTCTCTCTCCATGGAGCTTTGCAGTACCGCCTTCCTAGCCATTGGATCCACTGTAGATCTCAACCACCCAGTCTGCTGGACCCAGCTTCACGTGCTAGGACAGACATGTCCCCACCTCACCGGAGTATGAGGCTGCCGGCTACCCTCACCTAGTTTAGCCCACCTGTTGAAGCGGCGTGCCCGTGTGTGGCCGCCGTCACGTGCTAACAGCTACGTGGAGCCACAGATGAGAGCTGAGTGTCCGGTGGGAACCAAAGATGAGTGAGCTGCCCCGGAATGGACACGACAAGCCCCTTCACCAGAGGTGCCACTGCTCCCTGGACAGCCCATACAACTCCCCCTGTATAACACATAAAGTAATGCAATATTACCATTAACATTGGGAGTTCAGTAGTCTTACGGCCTGGAGGAAGAAGCTGTTTTCCATCCCAGCATTCTTATCTGAATGCTATGGTTCCTTCAGCCTGATGCCTGATGGTACAGAGTCACAGAGACTGTTGGACGGATGGGAGGGAGGGATTGATAATGTGAGGGGCACTGTGTAAACAGTGCTCCTGATAAATATCTTTGATGGATGGAAGAGAGACCCTGATGATACCCGCAGCCATCCCTGGCAAGGTTCCTCCCAAATCTCCTGCCATTCTTAGAGATCCTGTGTGGGTTTTCTTTTAAATTTGGAGAAATAGGAACAGGAAGTGGGGAGGGAGAGGGAATGTTAATAGGAGGGTGGAGAGGTGCATTAATGGAGAGGGAGCAGAAAGGGGGAGGTATCCTGTAATAATTTGAAGTGATTGTTGGAAGCAAAATTTCTTGTTTGTTGTTTCAGGGTTTGCTGGGCTTGTAACTTTCCATTCCCTCTATTAGTGCTCCTTCTCTCCTTTACATTAATCCCTCGGCGCTCCCTCACACCACACCAGCACTCCCACAGGCGCAACCATCGCTTGGCCCTCCTCAATAACGGTGAGGAAAAGGAAAATTCTCCCACTCCCATGTCTGAGAGGACCCGACAGATGTGGTGGGCTGAAATCGAAGGGACAGAGATGTCCCACAATAAACAGCATTGCAGTCAAATAATCCCTCACATAATTTATACTCCTGCCTCTTTTCTATGCTGCACCATCATTGGCAGATAAATGTTCCAAAGTCTGTGCTCGCTTTTAAAGTCTCATGCTCACTCCTCATGCTCCCTCAATCCTGCCCGGAAGCTCTGAAAGGCCCTGCTCGCACCATCTCAAGCCGCCCTGGGTTTCAGTCTCTGACCATCTCCTCAATGCACTTTCTCCATCCACTGGGAAAATCCCACTCCGCTGACATTTTGTATCTTCATTGTTTTGTCCCTCTGCTCTGAATTTTCACAAACAACCGAGTGTTCCACCACACAGAATCTTTGCCCAACTGATATCTCCCATTACCTTGTTCACATTGTTGGTCAGTGCTGTTGGACTCAATGCATTCATTTCGCTCCCTTGCTTAAACTTAAAGAATATTAAACCTCTCCTCCATCACCTTCCTTCGAGTCAGTCATTGTTCTCCTTCTGCATTATCATTTTCACCTTTATTTCCAATTTTCCTGCCTGTTTGCCCCTTCTTCCATCCCTCATATCCTCGTTTTCCATTCCTCCACTATTACCTGCTCCCCGACCCAGTCATGGTTCAGATTATACCAAACCATCATCTCTTTCTGTGTGGCTCCAGGTGGGCATCTGTGACTGATATTCTGTCGGTATTCACGAGGGAGAAGGATGTGGAGGTTAGAATTTTAAGAGAAGGATTGCCGATATTCTGGAATGTGTCTGGAAGAGGGAAGTGTGAGAACACCCTGCACATGCTACAATGGATAAATCCCCGAGTTGGAAACTAATTAATGAGCGGGTTCTTCTGGAACGAGTCTGCAAGACTGAGGATCGAGAGCTGCAGGTTAGTTGGGATGGCTTGGTGTTGGCACTGGGGAGTCTGCAGCTTCCAATGGAATGGCAGTTTGGCAGAATCTGAACCGTGACCAGGTCGTGGAGCAGGTAGTAGTGGAGGAATGGAAAACGAGGATATGAGGGATGGAAGAAGGGGCAAGCAGGCAGGAAAATTGCAAATAAAGGTGAAACCGATAATGCGGATGGAGAACAACGACTGACTCGAAGGAAGGTGATGGAGGAGAGGTTTAATATTCTTTAAGTTTAAGCAAGGGAGTGAAGTGAATGCATTGAGTCCAACAGTACTGACCAACGATGTGAAGAAGGTAATGGGAGATATCAGTTGGGCAAAGATTCTGTGTAACAGAGCACTTGGTTGTTTGTAAAAATTTGGAGCATAGGGACAAAACAATGAAGGAACTGAATATTAGCAAAAGAATTGGATAGGCAAACATAATGTTAAATTGGTGATCACTGGAATACCAAATGGAGAAACCTGAGAGGAACTTCAGTATTTAGTATTTATTGAGTACAATGAGATGCAAGCAATAATGAGGAAAACCATTTGAAAGAAGGAATAGGAATACTGGAGTAAGTTCTGCAACTCTGTGGGAATATAAACAGCTACTGAAAGAGTTTGGAAGATGATAAAAGGAATGAATGGGACACCAGGGAAATAGGATTCCCAGTGATATCTGATGCAATATCAAATGTAGAGAAAGCAGAAATGCCAGCACAAACTTTTGTTAAAATAGATGATTCTAACAAAATGAGTAATGAAGGACAAAGGAGAAGAGAGGAATCATTATTAGAAAACTTGAAAGAATTAAGTAAAGAAGCGTTAGAGACACATGGACACTTTCAGGGTACATTAAATGTGATGTTCACTATGACAGATTTGAATAGTGTCCTTAGATAGGCAAAGAAAACATCCACTGGAAAGGATTAGGTAAGTTTCGTCACTTTACCTAATTTGAGTGAGAAAGGGAAGGAAGTTACTTTGTCATGTATGGGAAAAAGGAAAACTTCCAAAAGCATGGTGATTGCTTCCAGAAGCAATCATAGCTCCAATACATAAACTAGGCAAAAAATTCAACAATTTATAGACCAATAGCTCTAAGCTCACATTTATGTAATAATTAGTAAGGCATTGACATATTACATTGAAACAAAATGGGGCATTTTTAAATATCAGAGTGGGTTTTAGAGAGGAAGGGGAACCTTGGATCCACTTTGATATCTAGGTCATGAGGTGAGGAGGGCTCAATTGAACAGAGAAAGCGTAGTAGCTGTATTTTTTTTAAGTAGAGAAAGCATAGGATATGATGTGGAAAGATGGTTTGATTATAAAATTTTATAAATTGGTAATTAGAAGTCATATGCTAAATTGGATAAACGATTTCTTAATTGGTAGATCTATCATGGCGTGAGTAGGGAAATCTATGTCAAGTAAACAATTTGAGGAAAATGGAACCCCTCTTAGAAATATTGTAATCTGTTATTAGTTGCTACAATGATAAATGATATATTTTCTAATATATACATAGTACTATCAGAGTATCGATATTTGTCGATGATGAAGCTCTGTGTAAAATGGGTAGGAGTGTGGAAACTTCAAGAGGCAAGGTTTCAGGTTTTCAGCAGAGAAATCCAAAATAATGTGTTTTTTTCACTGGGAAGATGATAGAACAACACTTCAAATTAAAACATGGTATGGCATTAGGAAGTTTGGATGCTATTAAAAGTTTAGGAATTTGGAAGTTTGGATGCCATTAAAAGTTTAGGAATTTGGTTTAATAAAAGACTCACATGGTCAACACATTTTAAGGAAATGTTAATTAAAAATAAGGAAGTGCTAAATGTTTGGAGGAGTTTAATAGGAAAGGAATGCAGAGCTGATAGGAAATCCTCGAAAGCAATGCAAGATCAATACTAGACTATGGAAGTATGGGATTTGGATCAGCATTATACAGTATTCTCAGGAAACTGGATATAATTAGAAGTCAAGCTTTAGGGGTAATCAGTGGGGCGATAAAGACAACACCAGTGGTGGTGATGCAGGTGGAGTTGGGAGAGACACCCCTGGAACTCAGCTTGGGTAAACCTCGAAGGGCATGAAGAAAATGATCTAACTAACCAGCTTTTAGATCCATGCTGGAGAAAGGATAAAAAGAAAGTTAGGTAGTTTGCATTGACTATTTATGGAAAAACAGAAAGGACAGGAATTATAGTATTGAGTGGTACAGTGCCTTTTACTGGGGTGCTCCACAGCTGTGTGAATCACCAGAGATGGATCTTAAATTACTTGAAAGGAGATAGAAAAATAGAAAAGTAATTTTAAATCAGGACATAATTGAATCTTATGTAAACAATAATTCATATGAATATTTACAAATATGCATAAATACTTCAGAAATGGTAATAGTAGATTAGGGGTAGGATTCATAGTCCCTGATTAAACATTAAAAAGCTGGTGAGGATCACTGATGATTTATCAGTGTGTACAGGTGAAATTACAGTTGTACTACTCATTTTGCAGTGGGTGGAGGAAGAGATACCGATGAGAGTTATAATATTGTCTGATACAATCACAACAATCAGGAGTCTAAAACATTTACATTCAGAGCCATTGTATGTGAGATAATATAAACCTTATTTAGACTTAAAATGATGGGACTCTTGATCTGTTTCATATCATTTCCAGCACATGTTGATATCAGAGTGAATAAGCAGGAGTGGATATTCAAATAAACTACAGTAAAGGGGAATTGAAAAACATTATCAAAAGTAAAATCAAAATATGAAGAGAAAACAATTAGATGAAGAGAGAATAGGAAGACATCTTTATAATATCCAGAAAGAAGTGGGATGGTTCAGGAATGCAGGAAAGAGCAGGAGGGAGGAGGTGATAGAATTGAGTTTGAGGTTTGGGCACCCAGGGTTAAATAGTACATTGTTTTTAATGCAGAAACACAATAATGGGGGGTGTGAGTATTGCAATCAGCAAGAAACAGTTGAGCATGTAATGGTGAGGTGTCCAGGACATAATCAAGAGAGTGATGCTTCTAATCCAGATCAGAAGGTGACAATAAAGCTGTTTGCCAACCGCCATAGGAGGAGAAGGAGAATAACTTACTTAGTAGATGTAGCCATTCCATACACAGATAACTTACAGAAATCAATATATGAAAAACACCAGAAATACACTGAATTAAAAGAGGAAGTTGAAAGACTTTGGAACATGAACATTGTCACGAACGTACTATCTATGACTGGTATCATCCCAAAGGCACTACACAACAGCATTAAACAATTAGGGCTAAACAGCAATATCTATGTACTGTAGATACTTCAGAAAGCCACAAAGGAACACCACAGGAATAGTCCAAAAGTTCCAAGCAATTGAGAAAGGAGCGAGCTTGGCCATGCCCGCACCTCAGGTTTTACCAGCTTGAGCTAAGAAAAAAATGTTTTTTATTATCAATAATAATCACCAGCTGTTATGGTGGGGGTGGGGGGCGTGGAACCAATGATCAGGATCAAATAAGCTGCAGGAAGTTGTAAACTCGGTCACCATCACGGGCACCGGGCTCCCCCGCATCCAGGACATCTTCAAGGAGCAATGCCTGAAAAAGGAGGCACCCACCATTAGAGTCCACCATCAGCCAGCTCATGCCCTCTTCTCATTGTTACCATCAGGGAGAAGGTATGGACCCTAAGGCACATACTCAATGATTCAGGAACATCTCTTGTCCTTATAACACACAAATATAGCCCAATTTGGCTTACTGAGTCCATGCCAGCTACCAACAGAACAATCGATCAGCCCCATTCCCCTCACTGTATTTCCCTATAGCCCCTCAACTAATTTTCTCTTCTCTTACCAATTTCTCTCTTACTCTTCTAGAATTTACCATTACAAGGGCTCATTTGCTGCAGCCAATTTACTCTGTGCACCTATGGTGGCAACCGGAACATTGGACTGAAACCCATGCAGCAACAGGAAGAATATTCATACTCAGTATATGCTGTGCTTTGGACTTTCAGAAGGACTTTGACAAGGTGCCAACCATGAGGCAGCTCAACAAGAGCCCGCAGTGTTACAGGGAAGAGACCAGCATGGATAGAAGATCAGCTGACTGGCAGGAGGCAAAGAATTGGAGTAAATGGGGACTTTTCTGGTTGACTCCCAGTAACTAATGGTATTCTGCAGGGGTCGGTGTTGGGACTGTTTATAGATCACATTATTAAACTGAGATGACAGAGTTGTGGGCTCATTGTTTCTTACTGAGAGGGATGCTGGCAGTTCTCAGAATTACTTAATAGCTTTTATTTGTCCTGTGCATCGGAGGCATTGGAGGCTCCGTTTTGCTCGACGCTGGGCCCCTAGGCTTGAGTCGACGTAGTAGTAGTAGTTTTGGAGGCTCCGTACCAGGTGTGATGTCACCAGTCAGGCTGCTTTCCACAGAACATCTGTAGAAATTTGCTAGCCTTTGGTGAAATACCAAATCTCCTCAAACCACTGTGAAATATGTCAACTGGCCTACCTTCTTCGTGACTGCAGCGATATGTTAGACCTAGGAAAGGTCCTCTGAGATGTTGACACCCAGGGGCTTGAAGCTGCTCATCCCTTCCACTGCAGGTCAACAGAAAGGTTGCCAGCAGAATCTTGAAGCCTCATGTCTGTTAGATGAGTCCAAGCCAAAGAAAATTCTGAAACTTTTCTGGCCAGGATATGGGAGACCTGTGCAGTTTATGGCTTGTCTGAGTCAGCAAAGTAATATTGAAAATGGTGTTATATAATAATATTAGTCTGAAATATAGAGCAGCTAATTTACCACTTGAGTGAAGGTGTCCTGTTCAATTTGGGATTTTTGGCAACCACAATGACTCTGTGGGTCTCTTATTCATTCTCTAAGATACAGGAAATAATGATTTTAAACCATCTCCAAAGGTAGTAACTGTTGTTCTGCTGATAGTGGACCATTGAATCAAGTCATTACAGAGCATTGTCAACACGAGGCAACACAAGCAGAGCAGCCAGCACCAGTTCTTCCCCCATAGTCATGTTGGTGGAAGGATGAAGTCCTGTACACTAGGGGATAGGGGAGGGGAGGGGTTTTCAGGAAGCACCAAGAAATGACACTAAATGGCAGTGGGAGGTGTCGACTGACGGATCAGTGCTCATCACAAATCGCCTGAGATCTCGATGCAGTATAGCCTTTGTGTAATGGATTGACATGCAAGAATCAGAATCAAGTTTATTATCAATGACATTTCTATAGGAGCATAATAAGGCCATTCAGCCCATCAAGTCTGCTCCACCATTTCATCATGGCTGATCCATTTCCTTCTTAAATCCATTCTCCTGCCTTCTCCCCATAACCTTTCACATCCTGACTAATTAAGAACCAATCAACCTCTGCTGTAAATGCACCAGGTGATTTGGCCTCCACAGCCGCCTGTGGCAATGAATTCCACTGATTCACCACCCTCTGGCTAAAGAAATTACTCCTCATCTCTGTTCTAAATGGACATCCCTCTATATTGAGTCTGTGCCCTCTGGTCCTCAACTCCCCCCATGAAAGGAAACATTCTCATTACATCTATTCTGTCTAGGCCTTTCAACGTTCAATAGATCAAAGTACATTTATTATCAAAATATGTATGTAGTATTCAACTCTGAGATCCGCCTTCTCCAGACAGCCACAAAACAAAAAAAAACATGGAACCGTTCAAAGAGAAACATCTACACCACAAAAAAAACAAATCACACAAGCGGCAATAAGAACATCAACCCCTCCCCACAAAAAACACGTAAACGGCAATAAGGACATCAAACCCCCCCGTGCAAAAAAAAACAATAAATCAACCCCCGCCACACACGCAAAAAAAACAAACAGTAAGAACAGATCAACTGCCCCATACAAAAGAAAATCAATAAATCAAGCAACAAGAACATTATCCTCCCCACATGCAAAAAAACAAACAAATCGCACAAATGGCAACAAGAAAGAATGGGCAAAAACACAGTATTAAAAACATAAAACCGAAAGAGTCCAATTTGAATTACAGTCCAATCCATAGATCGCAGAACTTCAGTAACATCCTCCGACAGAGTCATGAGAGAAAGAGAGAGATCAATCCATCAGGAGCAGCATGTCTGAAATCCATCACACACTCGTTTCAATGATATCTCTCCCTATCCTTCTAAGTTCCAGCAAATACATACCCAGAGCCTTCAATCACTGCTCGTATGATACCCCTTTCATTCATTCTTGTGAACCTCTTCTGAACCTTCCCCAATGTCAGCACATCCTTTCTTAAAAAAATAAGGGGCCAAAAACTGCTCACAATACTCCAAGTGAGGCCTCACCAGTGCCTTATACAGCCTCAGCATTACATCTTGGCTTTTATATTCTAGTCCTCTTGAAATGAATGCCCTGGGTGCTGGAGGTCCTTAATAATGGAAGCTGCCTTACTGAGACACTGCTACTTGAAGATGTCCTTGGTACTAAGTAGGCTAGTACCCAAGATGGAGCTGACTAGATTTACAACCTTCTGCAGCTTCATTTGGTCCTGTGCAGTAGCTCCTCCCCCCTCCCCCCACACCAGACAGTGATGCAGCCTGTCGGAATGCTCTCCATGGCACAACTATAGGATTTTTTTGAGTGCAGTTGTTGACATGCCAAATCTCTTCAAACTCCTAATAAAGTATAGCTACTGTCTTGCCTTCTTTATAACTACAATATGCCTTCAATATGTTCAGACCAGATTAGATCCTCAGAGATCTTGACACCCAGGAACCTGAAACTGCTCACTCTCTCCACTTCTGATCCCTCTGTGAATTGGTATGTGTTCCTTCATCTTACCCTTCCTGAAGTCCACAATCAGCTCTTTCATCTTACTGATGTTGAATGCCAGGTTGTTGCTGCGTCACCATTCCACCAGTTGGCATATCTCACTCCTGTACGCCCTCTCGTCACCACCTGAGATTCTACCAACAATGGCTGTATCGTCAGCAAATTTATAGATGGTATTTGAACTATGCCTAGCCACACAGTCATGTGTATATAGAGAGTAGAGCAGTGGCTAAGCACACACCCCTGTGGTGCGCCAGTGTTGATCGTCAGCGAGGAAGATATGTTATCACCAATCCACACAGATTATGGTCTTCTGGTTAGGAAGTTGAGGATCCAATTGTAGAGGGAGGCACAGAGGCCTGGGTTCTGCAACTTCTCAATCAGGATTGTGGGAATGATGGTATTAAATGCTGAGCTATAGTCGATGAACAGCATCCTGACATAGGTGTTTGTGTTGTCTAGGTGGTCTGAAGCAGTGTGAAGAGCCATTGAGATTGCACCTGCCATTGACCTATTGTGGCGATAGGCAAATTGCAATGGGTCCAGGTCCTTGCTGAGGCAGGAGTTCAGTCTAGTCATAACCAACCTCTCAAAGAATTTCATCACTGTCGATATGAGTGCTACCAGGCGATAGTCATTAAGGCAGCTCACATTATTCTTCTTAGGCACTGGTATAACTAATGCCTTTTTGAAGCAAGTGGGAACTTCTGCCTGTAGCGGTGAGAGGTTGAAAGCCTATCCTCGGCTTTGCCGATTTCACACAGCCTTTCATAGTGGAGACCGAAGCAAGCAGTCACGGACTAGGAGCTGTTTCATACCAGTAACAGGGAGAGTCAAAGAGGGTTATTGCGTATGCAAGTCGACAATTGAGAAATGCTGAAAGAATGATAGGAATTATAGCAGCATGAAATTAAAGCTGCTTGCACTTAAGTGGGCAATAGTAGAGAAGTTTCCTGGTTACTTATTGGGTTTCAAATTCACCATAATTGCTGACAATAATCCGTTATCCCACTTGAAAACTGCCAAGTTGGGAGCAATTGAGCAGAGATGGATCTCACAGCTGTCAGTGTTTGACTTTGATGTTCAGTATCGTCCAGGTGGGGGAAATACCGTGGCTGAAGCTCTCTCTCGGCAGCCATTTGCAGGGGAGCCTAAGCCTCTCTCAGAGGACGCTGAGTTTGACGGGTCTGTGCCAATCTGTAGTCTGATCAATCGCGGCACCACTCCTGGGAGCTGGTACTAGTGATGGAAGTGATCTGATGCAAGGAAACACCCCAACCTTCCCGGGTTATTATACCGGGGACTTGGACACTTTTCTGCAGCAAGACCCTGTGTTAAGTATTTTCAGAAACTTATGAGACCAGAAAAGAAAGCCAAATGGCAAGGAGGGTGGAGCTCTGCCTAAACCGGTTTTGTGTCTGTTGAAGCACTGGGACAGGATCAGGGAGTGTAAGGGGTTACTGTATCGTGTAGTTGAGGATGAGAAGTGCGGGGAGTGTTATCAGCTTCGGCTATCTACCAGCTTGAGGAGTAAAGTTAGGTTATGTACATGACTCTATGGGCCATCAAGGCATCGAGCGTACTCTGCACTTGTTGAGAACCAGATGTTATTGTGTGGGCATGCACGGGGATGTGGCACAGTGGATCGAAAATTGTCCACGTTGTGTGTTAATGAAAATGTCACACCCTAGGGTCGGTATGTCCCCCCATGAAATCATTTCTTGCTTCTAGGCCGTTTGAGGTTGCTGCTGTAGATTTCACTGTGCTTGATGGGCGTGTGAATGTCTTGGTAGTCACAGACGTTTTTACAATATTCACCCAAGCTTTCGCAACTCGGGATCAAAAGGCGGATACCACAGCAAAGGTGCTCTTGAGGGAATGGTTTATGAAGTGTGATGTTCCTGAAAGATTGCATTCTGACCAGGGCCGTAACTTCGAAAGTGAGGTCATAACTGAGCTTTGCAAACTGTACGCGGTGAAGAAAAGTCGTACTACACCCCATCACCCTACTGGCAATGCGCAGTGTGAGCGTTTCAACAGGACGATGCGTGATTTGTTGTGTACGTTGCCTCTGGAAAAGAAATGCAGGTGGCCAGAGCATCTACCCAAAATAGTGTATGCGTGTAATGTGACGCCTCACGCAACCACCTTATTATCTTCTGTTTGGTGTTGATCCCCACTTGCCAGTGGATGCTCTGCTGGGGTGAGAACAGTCTGTGGACGGGAAATATGACGGGTTAGCCATACACCAGAAACAACTGAGTGATGCCCATGCCAGAGCAAAAGAATACTCTGAACAAGAGGCTGCAGAACACATTGCCTTACAGGAGGATAAAATTCATTGTCCCAAGATTGACATAAGTGCACTGGTTACCTCTGGAACAGACCATTAGGCCATAATAAGATCCAGAATGCTTGGAAACCAGCTGTTTACAGGCTGGTAGAGGTGTTAGAAAACACATCAACAGGGAAACCTTTGGAAGAAGGGCTTATCAAGAGGGTGAACAGGGTAGACATCAGGCCCCTGTGAGAACATTTACACCCCAGTTCCTCAAAGGAGACTGCAAACTCCTGTAATTCAGGCTAGCCCTCCCCAGGACATGAATCAGATTCTGAGGATTCAGAGAATGGTGTGATATTGGGAGAAGATGTGTCAGAACAGGGTGTACATAATCTTGACCCTTGCCTTGACAGTAAACCTTCTGGAATTGAAACCATAGCACCCGTGACAGTTGATACAGGGTCAGATGTTGGTAGTCTTCCTATTGCAGCACCCCGCAGGGGTAATAGAGTAAATGCTGGACCACATTCTAACCCACTTCACAAACCAAGGTCATTTCTAGATGTGGCCTCCGTAAGTCCTGCAGCAGTGTCACAGATACTGGCCAGTCTAAATTCAGTTCTCTTCAGAGAAGCCGTTAAAGAGATTAAAAGTACTTTTGAGTAATTGAGGGCACTCACCTGTATGCAGGGGAGAATGTAACCAGGTGTCTGCTGAAAATCATTTTTTAATTGTTAAAGTGCACTTTTGTATTCATCTTGGTAATGCTAAAATAGCTGCCTGTGCCCTTAAGAGAAAACAGTGATGTCATTATGCATGCTGGAGCAGAAAGAGTTGCAAGGTCCTAGAAAGGATGTCGAATACCAGTCCTATGTAAAGAAAGGTGAATAATATCTGATAATGTCTATGTAAATGGATTTGCACTTGTTTGTAAATCTAGAATGTCAGTGATTTGACACGTTTTACATGTGGATGCTTTAGATTTTCACAAGTAAGGTGTTGGTGCTGGATAGCGTGGTTGTGTGATATTTCTTATTGGCCAAGTAGTTAGTCTTTTTAGTAACTTTAACTCAAGGCAATATATTGTAAAAATTTTTGTAAAAGTTTACTTTTTCTTTATTGTTTCATGACCGAATATGAATGCAATGGAGTAATGTGAATGTGTTAATCTGTGTTTATGTAGCATGAGCGAGGAGAACTTGTTTCGGGGTCTAGCCTTTATGTGTTTGGAAGTTAAGCACATGTGCTGAAGTGAGTATCTCTTAGTTAAGATGAGGTGTTTTCATTCATATTTTTGATGTGCTGTATAAGGTACACGGCTGGTGGGATTCTAATGTTGTTTGTATTATTTTATTTAGAATTGCCACTACCGTATTGGTTTTGTATATTTTGTTCCATTTATTTTCATACTGCATACGTAACAAGGGTGTGGATCAAAATTAAGATGAGATTGTAACAGCAGGAATTGTGTTTTTTTAAAATTCATTTTGTCATTTTTATTTTGATACGCTCTTTCTGCATTAAAATATCTAAACCAGATAAAGGAATTAGAGACCCAAAATAGTACTGGTTGTCCTGCATGTGTATTTTTCCCCCAGGTGGCAATTATGAGGAAGCAAAATGGGATAACAACCTTACTGGTACACCAGCAACATGTTTCATCTTTGCTTAAGAGAGAGATTCAAGTCTTCAATGGAGGCCCATTGCATTACCATGCATTCATGAGGGCTTTTGCAAACAGTGTTGAAGGCAAGGCTGACAGCTACAGTGACTACCTCTATTTCCTTGAAGAATACACTAGAGGTCGCCCTGGAGAAGTTGTCAGAAGTTTCAATAGGTACATTTAATGTCAGAGAAATGTGTACAATATACATCCTGACATCCTTTTTCTTTGCAGACATCTATGAAAACAGGGGAGTGCCCCAAAGAATGAATGACAGTTAAAATGTTAGAACGTCAAAGCCCCCCCAACTCCCCCTCCCAAGTACAAGCAACAGCAAAGCAACAACCCCCCACCCCCACAAGCACAAAAGCATCAGCACCCTCCATTAAGCACTCATACATGCAGCAAAGCATCAGTAAAGACATAGACTTGCAGTACCCCAAAAACTACTCATTCACCCGGTAATTCGACATACCACAGGCCTCTCTCTGTCCCTAATAAGGGGAACAAAGATGTCCCTGTTTCGCAGCAAGAGGGGAGACACAACAAACAACTGGCTGATTTATGATATTAAAAGTCTGTTGCATCACCGTCCAAGCTCTGCGGCCAGAGAGTCGGCACCAAAAAGGCGCAGCTCTCCGAACACACAACCCCCAGCAGCTAACCCGCTGCTCCCGATGCTCTGTATTCTCCCGTGACGCTTCAGTCAGGGACACTGACCTGGAATCAGCACCACAAAATCCTAGAGCCCTGAAGGCGTGCTTGTCTTCCAGGCCGCGTCTTTGGGATATCAAGAAGCTGCCAGATGTGAGGCCCTGAGAGAGGGTCCCATTCGGTCTGCAAAGAACCAAAGTCAGAGTGCAACTGTAGGTCAGGGTCTTCAAAAGAACCCCCCGCCCCCCTCACACCCTGAAAAGAGAAACAAAGAGATTTCAAAGACAGAAGTAGAGCTGTTTCCGAAGATGCAAGCAAAGGAGTGACTGTTTACTGCCATCTTGACTTCACCCCGCCTAAGAAAGAATATGTCCAAGCTAAGGCTTTACCAGAGTACATTTTAGTAATTACGTTTGCCTATATGCAAAAGGCTCTCTCTTGGGTACCTATCAAATCTGAAGATGAGAAAGCTCTTCAAGACTACAGTCATTTTTTTTTAAAGAGGTCGTTGCGATGCCTTGGAAGAAGTGCAGTACACGCGTGAGCTGGACATGCCTGTCGATATGTCGATAGTCATAACGAAATTGCTGTATGTGCTTGGGACTTATGGAGAATGATGGTCTGTGACTTGCAAGAAAGGCATAACCATAAAATTACTTTCACTGGCAAGGCTGATTTTTATTGAAAGGCAAGTAAAGATTGCCACATACCTGTGTTCGGGAATATACAGGTGCAATAAGCAAAGGTGTGAAGAAGCTAACTCATAATTTCTTTCTAAGACTGAAGGAAGCACCTTTGTCACTATTGTGGCCACTGTGAGAAGTAAAGCTAAAGCTGAACGTGGAACTAAAGCAAGGGAAATGGTCTTGCCAGCCAAAAGGGTTTGTCTGTTCGGTGAGGGTGAATATGCATTGGGTTCATGCCCTCCACTGGAGAAAAGGCTCATAGTGAGAGGATTGTCTTCCTGAAGGAAAATGGTGTCTGTCATTGCTGTTTATGTACAGGACACACCAACAAGGATTGCAGGCAGTGTCTTTCATGCAAGGTATGTAGCGGGAAGCATCCCAGCAGATTTCATATTCACTCTTATGAAAAGGGTGCAGATTCAAAACAGGCCGTGAACACAACAGTCCCTTTACTCTGGTAATGGCCTTAAGGGACTGGCAATCATGAATGTAAACCTAGTATAATTCCAGTGCAAGTGAAGTCTAAGAAGGGTAAGAAGATCATAGTTACTTGTGCTTTCTTATATGAAGGAAGTACAGCAGTGAGCCTCATGAACGAGCTCAACCTCACAGGAAAAAGAACACTCATTCTCTTACACACCATGGATCAAGGGAAGGTTGTGAATAGCCACATTGTTTCAGGATTGGAGGTGGCTGGCTTAGACAGTGAAAACTATTGTGAACTACGTAACATCCATACACAGCAAAGTATGCCTGTCTACAAAGTGAACATTCCACAACAGAGGGACTTCCAGGGTTGGTCTCAGCTGAAACTTGTCCGTTTACCAGAAGTTGATTTAGAAATTGAGCTGTCGGTAGAGTCAAATGTGTCTAAAGCATTGGAGTCATTGCAAGTGATTTGCAGTGTTAATGATGGACCCTATGCAATTAGAACAATGTTGGGTTGGACTATGTGGAGAAACTGGCTGGAAGAATTCTGCCAGCTGGAAGGCTTCAAGGATGTTAGATGTTTGAAACTCCTGGATTTTGGAGAAGTTGCTGCTGCATAGTTACAGTACATCACTTTACAGACGCAAGCGAAGACGACTATGGAGCAGTGACCTACCTATTGTTGATCAACATGCACTCTCAAGTGCACAGTGCTTTTATCATGGGAAAATCGAGGGTAGTGCTGTTGAAGTCAACTTCCACCCCTTGTATGGAACTCCTCACTGCTACAATGGCAAGCTGGATGGACACATTGTGGAGGATGGAGATGCACATGCAGGTTTGTGACTCAGTGTTTTGGACTGATAGTAGTTCTGTGCTGAAGTATACTGACAATGAAACTTCCAGGTTCCGAACCTTCATTGCAAACAGTTTCGGAAATTCTTAAGACCTCACAAACATCTCAGTGGAGGAATGTAGATATTTCAAGCAACCTGGCAGATGTGGCCTCTAGAGCATTGAAGCTGAAAGCATTCCATGGGTCTCGGGGCCTCTGTATCTTCTTCAGTCTGAAAGGGAATGGCCTGTGAATTCCGATTGTTCTGGAGAATTTCTGCTAGATGATCTGAAGTCATGAGGAGTGTAACAATGAATACTTGCAGATTTAAGGAGAGACAGACATGGTAATACATACAATCTATCACTTCTCATCTTGGACTCATTTGAGGAAGACAGTGTCCTCAATTCTCAGAGTTAAGAACCTGCTCTTGTTTCTTAGTTGGAAGAGGAAGCAATTGTGTATTGCTCTTGCTCAGTCTGACTTGGATGAAGGACAAAGGTATTCTTTGGAAAGGAAGATATTCCTAGTTGAGCTTCCATTTACACATGTAGGAATGGACTACTTTAGACCTTTTGAGGTGAAGAGCAGAAGGAATACAATGAAGAATTATGGGGTAATATTTTCCTGTCTTAGCTCGACGAGCTTTTCACATTGAACTGGCATCTTCCTTAGACACAGACACAGATTCGTTAGTTAATGCACTTCGATGCTTTATAGCAAGACAAGGACAGGTTCGTGAACTGCGCTTTGATAATGTGACAAACTTTGTTGGAGCTGAGCATCAGTTACGAGAAGCTATTGAGAAGTGGAATCATTCGCGGATCATTGGTGTCCTTCAAAAAGGAATTCAACGGATTTTTAACCCCCCACTCCCCCCAGCTGGTTCACATCATGGAGGAACGTAGGGGAGATTGATCAGATCTGTGCAAAAGGTCCTGAATTCCACCATGAAGGTACAGAATCTTGACGACGACTGTTTCCACACAGTCCTTTGTGAAGTAGAGGCTATCATCAATGGATGTCAAACTACTAAAGCATCCTCTGATCCCAGTGATTTGGAAGCACTAAAACCCAACCATCTGTTGCTTCTGAAGCCCTCACCATCCTTACCACCAGGCGAGTTCCAAAAGGAAGACATTTATGCTCCTTGTAGATGGAAGCAGGTCTGATACGTGTTGAACTTGTTTTGGAAACAGTGGGTCAAGGAGTATTTACCACAGTTACAGGAATGTCAGAAGTGGTCAGGTATAAAATGTGATTTTTTTCCCAGGAGACATTGTGCTTATAGTTGACGACACAAAGCCTTGAAACTCATGGATTGTTCAAGACTTTCCAGATGGAAGGGGATTTATGTGACAGGTGTGCATCAGGACTAAGACCAGTTGTCTGGACATGCCTGTAACCAAGGTCTTCTACAGGAGACAGAGGTTTGAGGAGTTACTGTTCTAGAAGTTTCATGATTTTTACATGACTGGCTGACTTGATGGCGATTGGCAGTAATGATCACTCTGTACTGGGCGAAGAGCTGGGAACCTCTGGCCTAGATGACTGTTATATGACTTGCCTGAACAAAGAAAGATGACATTTGTATAAATGTTAAGATGCTTGTCCTTGAAGATTTAATGTCTCCTATTTTAGTAGTATGTAGTTGTGATTATTATCCTGGGAGAAAATGATAAAAAATATGAAAGAATTCAAACTGCAATATGAGGAGGAGATAGCTAAAAACAGATGTGTCTGTATTACAGTGGAATAAAGGGAAATAGGCACGAGAGGAGAGCTGGCCAAAATTGATTGAAAAAGAACATTGGCAGGGATCTTGGCAAGGCAGCAATAGCTGGAATTTCTGGAAGCAATGCAGAAGGCACAATACATCACAAAGGGGAAGAAGTATTCTAAAGGCAAAATGACAAACTGTGGCAAACAAGAGAAGTCAAACCCAGAGCGAGGGCATATAATAGAGCAGAAATCAGTGAGAAATTAGAGAATTAGGAAACTTTTAAAAACCAACAGAAGACAAATAAAAAAAGTGATTAAGAAGGAAAAGATGGAATATGAAGGTACCAATACCTTACTACCAGCCAATAATATTAAAAAGAATATCAAAAGTTTCTTTAGATACATAAAGTGTTTAAAAATGTGAGAGTGGATATCAGACCACTGAAAAATGATGCTGTAGAGGGGTAGTAATGGGAGACAAGGAAATGGCAAATGAACTGAATAAGTATTTTGCATCAGTCTTCACAATGGAAGACACTAGCACTATTTTGGAAGTTCAAGAGGCCAATGAATAGATGTGAGTGCATTTGCCATTACTAGGCAGAAGGTTCTTGGGAAGCAAAGTTCTGAAAGTAGATAAGTCATCTGGACCAGATGGTATACATTCTAGGGTTCTGAAAGAGGTGGTTGAAGAGATTGCAGAGGCATTAGTAATGATCTTTCAAGGATCACTAGATTCTGGCATGGTTCCAGAGGTCTGGAAAATTGAAAACGTCACTCCACTCTTCAAGAAGGAAGAGAGGCAGAAGAAAGAAAAATATAGGCCAGTTAGTCTGACCGCAGAGGTTGGAAAGATGTTGGAGTTGATTGTTAAGGATGAAGTTTCGGAGTACATGGAGGCATATGATTAAGTAGGCTGCAGTCAGCATGGTTTCCTCAAAGGGAAATCTTGCCTGACAAATCTGTTGGAATTCTTTGAAGAAATAACAAGTAGGATAGACAAAGGAGAATCAGTGGATGTTGTGTACTTGAACTTTCAGAAGGCCTTTGACAAGGTGCCGCACATGAGACTGGTAACAAGTTAAGAGGCTGTGGTATTACAGGAAAGATACTAGCATGGATAAAGCAGTGGCTGATTGGTAGAAGGCAAAGAGTGGGAATAAAGGAAGCCTTTTCTGGCTGGATGCCAGTGACTAGTAGTGTTCCAGAGGTTTGTGTTGGGACTACTTCCTTTTACTTTATATGTCAGTCTCTTGAATGACAGAATTGATGGCTTTGTGGCAAAGTTTGCAGATGATATGAAGACAGGTGGAGGCACAGGTAGTTTTCAGGAAGTAGAGAGACTACAGTAGGATTTAGGTAGATTAGAAAAATGGGCAAAGAAGTGGCAGTTGGAATACAGTGTCAGGAAGTGTATGGTCACGCACTTTAGTAGGAGGAATACTAGCGTAGACTACTCTCTAAGTGGAGAGAAATTTCAAAAATCTGACGTGAAAAGGGAGTTGGGAGTCCTTGCGCAGGATTCCCTAAAGGTTAATGTGCAGATGGTGAGGAAAGCAAGTGTGATGTTAGTCTTCATTCAAGAGGACTAAAATATAAAAGCAAGGATGTAATGTTGAGAATTTATAAAGCACTGGTGAGACCTCACTCGGAGTATTGTGAGCAGTTTTGGGCTCTTTATCTAAGAGAGGATGTGCTGACATTGGTCAGTGTTCAAAGGAGGTTCACGAAAATTATTACAGGATTGAAAGGCTTGTCATTTGAAGGGTGTTTGATGGATTTGGGCCTATTCTCACTGGAATTCAGAATGAGGGGTGACCTCATTGAAACCTGTCGACTGTTGAAAGGCCTTGATAGATTGGATGTGGAGAGGATGTTTCCTATGATGGGAGAGTCTAAGACCAGAGGGCACAGCCTCAGTATAGAGGGGTGTCCTTTTAGAATGGAGATGAGGAGGAATTTCTTAACCTAGAGAGTGATGAATCTGCGGAATTCATTACCACATGCAATGAGAAGGCAGGAGATTGGGGCTAAGGAGGGGAAATGGATCAGCCAAAATGAAATGGTGGAGCAGACTCTATAGGCCAGAGGCCTAATTGTGTTCCTATATCTTATGGTCTCAAGATCCCAAACATAGACTCAGTGGCCACTTTATTAGGTATAGGAGGTACCTAATAAAGCGGCCACTGAGTGTATACTACCTTGAGATTCATTTTGTTGAATGAGTTTGCGGAAAGTAAACAAATACAATAGAATTTATGAAGGAGGTATACATAAATGTAGACTGACATAAATAATACTCTGATAGAGATTCCAAAAGATGGACTGAAGGAAAGACTAACTGGCTGTCCACGTTGTCTCTGCCCTGTGATTCCAAAAGGTTTACAGATGGAGTTCCAATGCTCAGGACATTGTCAATTGAAAGCACAGCAACGACCGAAGATCAGGAGCCCAGAATGGAAGCGGTGTGGTTACCTCAGACAACGGCTGAGTTAGTGGAGGTTATGGATGGAGACATGGAGCAGAGAAACCCTGGAGGAAATTGAAAAGAGGGATACGAATTTTAAAAATGTCACATTAATTCACTATCAAGGATAATCAGAATTGGGGGAAAATGTATCAGCCATGACTGAATGGTAGAACAGACTCGATGGGCCAAATAGCCTATTTCTGCTCCTATGCCTTGAAGTCTTGTAAGGAATTAATGTAATTTTTTTAGTTTTCCTCGCACTTTAGCTTTGGTTTAGCTTATAGTGAAACCAAAATGAAAAAGTTCTAATTATTAGTTGGTAGGAACTGTCAGTGTTCAGTACTGTCATGATCATATCACCAGCTAAGCCACTGCATTCTTTGTGTAGAAACACAATGAACTGCAGAATGTTTGTTGAAGGCATCTAAAACCCTTCAGCTTCATGGCTTGCTACAGTGTTTGCTTACTTCCAGTGATTTAATGAGCAAATGAGGGGTTGGTATGCAGTACGGTTACAACCTGTTCCATTGTTCTAAGAGTACAATCTAAGCAAATGCAATTTTTTTCCTAGTGTGAAATCAGAGCTCAGACAGTTACTTGGAGCTAAATTAATTCTGTGTTTGATCTGTTCCTGTTCTTATCTCTGTCATCTGCGGTTAGTGTTGAGAGTAGACCTGCCGTGTTTGAAGAGGAAGGGAAAAATTATATACCAAAGCATCTAACTACTACCTGTGCTCATAGAATCATTGACAGTTCCTATCAGAAGATCCTCTGGAAAAGAATCTTTAAGCCATATAACACTGTATCCCAATAACGTTCCGATAACTTAGATACTTTTATAGTTAAATCTGAGCCATTATTTGACTACTACAATTCCTGATTTGCTTGCATGTTGTAGTGCGATGCGTACATGTGTTCAGTGGTGTCTGACTTGTTGAGGAGGGTGACACTTCTGCCTGCTGGGATTATGCAAAGTAGGCAGAAGGTTTTGTTAACTAATCGCATTGCTGATTTGATGCTCGTGCTAGCAAGTGGATCTCAGAGCTACAACTAACACCGTAGAGCAGAAATTCTGCTGCAGTTGCTTCCACAAAATATATAATGTGAGTGACTGAAATAGCTATGGCAATGATGAGACTAGAATGCTGTAGAGCTGAGAGAAAGCCCATCACTGCCCCTGTTAGTAATCCTTATAATCATAAGACATGGGAGCAGAATTAGGCCATTCAGCCCATCAAGTCCGCTCCACCATTCCATTGTGGCTGATACCAGATCCTTCTCAATCCCATATGCCTGCCTTCTCGCCATATCCTTTGATGCCCTGACCGATCAGGAAACAATCACCTTCTGTCTTAACTATACCCACGGACTCGGCCTCCACCGCAGTCTGTGGCAGTGCATTCCACAGACTTACTATTCTCTGGCTAAAAAATTCCTTCTACCCTCTGTTCTGAACTTGAGGCTGTGCCCTTTGGTTCTGGATACCCCCCACCAAAGGAAACATCCTCTCCGCATCCACCCTATCTAGTCCTTTCAACGTTCGGTAGTTTTCAGTGAGATCCCTCCTGCATTCTTCTAAATTCCAATGAGTACAGGCCCAAAGCTGCCAAATGCTCCTCATATGTTAACCCTTTCCTTCCCAGAATCATCCCTGTGAACCTCCTTTGGACTCCCTCCAATGACAACACAACCATTGAGAGATGGGGCCCAAAACTGTTGATAATACTCTGAGTGTGGCCTGACTAGTGTCTTGTAAAGTCTCTGCATTATCTCCTTGCTTTTATGTCCTATTCCCCTTGAAAGAAATGCCAACATTGCATTTGCCTTCTTTACCACAGACTCAATCTATAAACTAACTTTCTGGGAGTCCTGCATGAGGACTCCTAAATCCCTCTGCACCACTAAACAGCAACTCCTTTGCTTACATCTGTGGAAACAGCTCTATTTCTATCTTTGATATCTCTTTTCCCTTTTCAAGGTTCTTTTGAAGGCCTTGATCTGAAGTTACACTCTGACTTCAGTTCTTTGCGGGAATGGGACCATCTCTCAAGGCCTCACGACCGGCCGCTTTTTGATATCCCAAGGATGCAGCCTGGAAAACTAGTGTGTCTTCAGGGTGCTGGATTTTTGTGGCTCTGGAGACAGGCTGATTCAAAGCCAGTGCCCCTGACTGAAGCATTGTGGGAGAACATTGGGAGGAGTGGGTTAGCTGCTGTGGGCTGTAAGTCCAGAGACCTGAGACCTGGGGCCAACCCTTTGGCCGCAGTGCTGGGATAAAGCGACACTGCAGACTTTTAACATCATAAACCAGTGAGCTGTTTGTTATGTCTCTCCTCTTGCTGTGAAACTTGGACACCTTTTTCCCTTATTGGGGAGAGAGAGAGAGAGCCTGTGGTATGTCGAATACTGGGTGAACAAGTAGTGTCTGGGGTACTGCAAGTCTGTGTCTTTATTGATGCATTGCTGCACGCTTGAGTGCTCGGTGGAGCGGCGCCGATGCTTTTTTGCTGGTGGGGAAGGGGGGAAGTCATTGCTTTACTGCTACTTGTGTATGGCAGGGGGGAGCTGGGGGGCTTTGGGGTTCTAACGTTTTAACTGTCATTCATTCTTTGGGGCACTCCTCTGTTTTCGTGGATGTTTGTGAAGAAAAAGAATTTCAGGATGTACATTTCTCTGACATTAAATGTACCTATTGAATCTCTGATGTTTGAACTTTCTCCCCATTTAGATAATGATCCGCTCTATTATTCCTTTTACCAAAATGCATTATCATACATTTCCCAACACTGTATTCCACCTGCCACTTGTTTTGGCCGTTCTTCCAATTTGTCTAGGTCTTGCTACAGTCGCATTGCTTCCTCAGCACTACCTACCCCTCCACCTATCTTCGTGTCGTCGACAAACTTTGCCACCAAGCCATCAATTCCACTATCTTAATCATTGACAAACAATGTGCAAAGCAGCAGTCCCAATACTGACCCCTGAAGAACACCACTAGTCAATGGCTGCCAACCAGAAAAGACCCCTTTTATTCCTAATTGCTGCCATCTGAAGAACAATGTGGTTTTGTTTGATGCAAGCCATTTCTGAAATTAAACCTCAATTTTCACCAATCATGATGCTCTAAAGCAGTGATCCACGTGGATGAACAGAACGTACAACCCAGAATTTAGAACAGTACAGCAGAAGAACAGGCTCTTTGGCTCATGATGTCTGTGCTGACCGTGACTGGCCTGAAGTTATTTGCATCTGCCTGCACATGATACATGTCCCTCCATTCACTCCTGTGTCTTATTCCATCCGTTCCCTATCTGTTCATGAGCCTGACTAAATGCCTTTTCATCACCACAAGAAGGTACAAGGAAATTGCCCTGCACATTTCTCCTAATTTTCCCCCACCCCCACCCCAGAGCTTAAAGCTCTGCCCCCTGGTACTTGACATTTCTACCCCCTGGCAGAGAGACTTTTGTTGCCTATCCTATTGACGTCTCTCATAATTTCATGAACTTCTCAAGTCTCCCCTCAACCTCCGACTCTCCAGAGAAAACAGCGTTAGCCTGTTCAATCCCCCCTTTTAGCTAACTGTTTAATTCAGGTAGAATTCTAGTGAACCACTTCTGAACCCTCTCCAAAGCCTCATCGTCCTTCCTGTAATGTGACCAGAACTGAACACAATACCCCAAATGCAGCCTGAGCAAAGTTTTCTACAACTGCAATATGACTTGCTGACTTTTATACCAATGAAGACAAGCAGGCCCTACCCCTTCTGTAGCACCATATTAACTTGTTCCACTATTTTCAGGGAGCTATGGATGTGGACCCCAAGAAATCTCCATATATCAATGTCCTGCTATTTCCTGTGTACATTTGGCACTGACTGTTTTCAGAAATCATGAAGATATGCTGGTGGCCTGAATATTGTGTGCACTATGCAGTAAAGCAAATTTAAATCTCAAATGCCAATCCCTGTGTACATCTTTCCAGCACTAATCCAATTATAACCTTGTGGATGTTAAATGATCTTCTCATGTATGGCCAGGCAATGTCAAATGTTGCAACCACTAAATAGCCTGCCGGTGGTGTAGTGACATACACAGCGGACTTCGAGACCAACGGTCCAGTGTGAGATCCCAGCCGGCTCCTTGCACACTGTCCATCCATGTGGGGTTAAGCGTTGATCTGGCAACTTGGTCTCATAAAAAGAAAACAGCCAAAAATGCTGAAGAAATGACACGGTTGCTACCAAAGGTGCCACAAGGTGCGGAAACAAACAGCGAACACTTGCTATATATTCTGATTGTACATTCCAACGATATTTCTAGTACCTTCACTATAGGTGGGTTGTCAAAATTTGGAGCAAACCATTCACAGATTCAAGTATTCATAGTATTGATTCCAAGTTAGGACCAAAGTGAAGCGGTAACGGTCAATGACATTTAGAAAGATATTTACAACAATAATTAAATATAGCAATTGATATAAACCAACCCCTAGTCTAGTTTAATACTCTTCAAAAGAACTGCTCTGGGATTACTGTCCATCTTCAAATAAAACAGTTCATAATCATCCTCATTGCTTCTCGACATACTCTGTTTGCTAACAACTTCTCCACGGGAGACACTTTTGACGGAATGATGTACATTATAGAACAATCACATCAGCTGTGTGGTGAAAAAGGCACAACAGCGCCTCTTTCACCTCCGACGGTTGAAGAAGTTTGGCATGGACCCCCAAATCCTAAGAACTTTCTGCAGGGTCACAATTGAGAGCATCCTGACTGGCTGCATCACTGCCTGGAATGGGAACTGTACCTCCCATTATTAATCACAGGATTCTGCAGAGAGTGGTGTGGACAGCCCAGCGCAACTGTAATTGTGAACTTCCCATGATTCAGGACATTTGCAAAGACGGGTGTGACAAAAGGGCCCGTAGGATCATTGGGGACCCAAGTCACCCCAACCACAGTCTATTCCAGCTGCTACCATCCGGGAAACAGTACCGCAGCATAAAAGCCAGGACCAACAGGCTCCGGGACAGCTTCTTCCACCAGGCCATCAGACTGATTAACTTACGTTGATTTGAGTGTATTTCTATGTTACATTGACTGTTCTATTTATTATAATTTACGATCATTGCATATTGAGGTGTAACGTGAAGATTTTTACTCCTCATGTATGTGAAGGACGTAAGAAATAAAGTTAATTCAATTCAATGAAGGTGGAATAAAATTATTTACGGTAAGAGGGGATAGTTACAAAGATAAATAAGTCTATTTTTATTAGCTTCATTAGAGTATAATTGCTATTGTTTATTTGAAAATACAGCACAGTACTATGTTTTTATGGCCCAACAAGTCTGCGGTGCCAAATTACACCCATGTGACTAATTAACTGTACGTCTTTAGGATGTGGGAAGAACCTAGAGCGCACAAAGGAACCCACACGGTCACAGGAAGAGCATGCAAACTCCTTACAGACAGTGGCAGAGTGGAACTCTGATCTCTGGCATTTAGTCGTGTTACGCTACCATGCTGCCCCAAAGCTGGAAGAAATTTGGGACCAACAAGATCTATGCATGAAGAATGTGAAAGGTTCTAAACAAGCACTCTGCATTATGTTTACCAAGGAAAGAGGTGCTGCCAAAGTGATGATTACCGTGCTGAAAATTTGTTAAAAGTGAGCTACTATGAAATACAGTGTTGCTTAAAATGGAGGGGTTGACTGTAGTTCACCCTCACTCAAAGGAGTTGCCAGGATAATGTTATAGCAAGAAGCCTGTTAACTTCACAGTGTGGGGGTGGATTTACAGTAAGCGCAGGAATATTCAAAGGATGATTGCAACTATTTTAAATCGCACAGCTTAAAGGTTTGGGAGAAGTAATAATAAATTTCGAGAGCACCTGGACAGGCTGGGAGATGCGACTGGCACTTAGCAGGTGAACTTAATGGGAAGAATTGATATACAGAAAGTTGCAGGAACAGAAGCAAATTACATGGGGCAGCGTGGTAGTGTAATGCTTTCCAGTGCCATCTGTATGATCGGGGTTGAATTTCACGCCTGTCTGGAAGGAATTTGTATGCTTTTCCTCCATGATGGCTTGGGTTTCCTCCCATGCTCCGAAGATGTACAGAGCAGGGTTAGTTAAGTTGTAGGATGCTATGTTGGCATTGGCACTTGTGGGCTGCCCCCAGCACATCCTAAGATTGTGTTGGTCATGGATGCAAACAACGCATTTCACTGTATGTTTCAATGTACACATGACAAATAAAGCTCAATTTATTGAACTTCTACTGTGTTTTTATATTTCTCAGCTCAGGCTGGTAAAACCTGAGGTACAGGCATAGCCAATTGCACTTATTTCTCAATTGCTAGGAACTTTCAGACTATTCTAGTGGTGCTTAGTATTGTGTCTTTCTGGAGATTTATATACATGTAAATATTGCTGTGAAGACCTAATTGTTTAATGCTATTGTGTAGTGCTTTTGGGACGATACCAGTTAGACCATAAGACATAGGATTAGAATTAGACAATTCAGCTCATCGTGTCTACTCTTCCATTTGATCATTACTGATCCATTTCCCTCTCAGCCCTATTCTCCTGTCTTCTCCCCATAACCTTTCAAGCTGTGACATCAAGAATCTATCAACCTCTGCCTTAAATACACCCAGTGGCCTGATTTCCACAGTCACCTGTGACAACAAATTCCACAGATTCACCAGCATCTGGCTGAAGAAATTCCTCCTCATCTCCATTCTAAATGGATGTCTCTCTATTCTGAGGTTGTGCCCTCTGGTCCTAGACTCCCCCACCATAGGAAATGTCCTCTCCATATTCGCTCTATCTCTACTTTTCAACGTCTGATAGATTTTAATTAGGTACCACCCCCCCAACTCTGTCATTCTTCTAAATTCCAGCGAGTACAAGCCCAGAGCCATCAAACACTCTTCATAAGAGTCCTGACGAAGGGTCTCGGCCTGAAACGTCGACTGCGCCTCTTCCTATAGATGCTGCTTGGCCTGCTGCGTTCACCAGCAACTTTGATGTATGTTGCTTGAATTTCCAGCATCTGCAGAATTCCTGTTGTTTACTCTTCATAAGAAAAACCTTTCTATAACTTTCATAAGTTCCCTTTGAACCCTCTCTGATGTCAGCACATCCTTTCTTAGATAAGGGGCCCAAAACTGCTCACAATACTCCAAGTGACACCTCACCAGTCCCTTAAAAAGTCTCAGCATTACATTCTTGATTTTATATTCCAGTCCTCTTGAAATGAATGCTAACATTGCATTTGCTTGCACAAGGACTCTAAGTCCCTTTGCTCCTCAGATTTTTGAAATTTCTCTCCATTTACAAAATAGTCTGTTTTTATTCCTTCTACCAAAGTGTATGATTATATATTCCCCAACATTGTATTCCATCTGCCATTTTGTCCATGCTCCTAATCTGTCTAAATCCTTCTGTAGCCTCCCTGCTTTCTCAACACGACCTGCCCCTCCACCTATCTTCATATCATCAGCAAAGTTGACCACAACGTTATCAATTCTGTCATCCAAATCATTAACATATAACATAAAAAGAAGTGATCCCAATACTGACCCCTATTCACTAGTCACCAGCACACAACCATAAAAGGCTCCCTTAATTCCCACTCTTTGCCTGCTGCCAATCAGCCACTGCTCTATCCATGCTAGGGTCTTTGCTTTAATACCATGAGCTCTTATCTTGCTAAGCAGCCTTATGTGTGGCAGTTTGTTAAAGGCCTTCTGAAAATGCAAGTACACAACACCCACTGATTCTACTTTGTCTATCTTGCTTGTTATTTCCTCAAATAATTCCAACAGTTTTGTGAAACAAGGTTTTCCCTTAATGAAACCATGCTGTCTTTGGCCTATTTTACTATGTGCCTCATTCTTAACATCTTCCAAACTACTGACGTCAGGCTAACTGACGTACAATTTCTTTTCTCCTGCCTTCCTCCCTTCTTGAAGAGTGCAATTTTCCAGTCCTACAAAACCATGCCAGAATCTAGTGATTCTTGAAAGATCATTACAAATGCCTCCACAATCTCTTCAGCCACCTCTTTCAGGACCCTGGGGTGCAGTCCAACTGGTTCATGTGACTTATCTACCTTCAGACCTTCAGCTTCCCAACCACCTTCTCCCTAGTAACAGCATCTGCACTTCCTTCTGCCTCCTGACACTCTTGAACTTCCAGCATACTGCCAGTGTGTCCCACAGTGAAGACTGATGTCCACCATTTCCTCATCCCCAGTTACTACTTTTGGTATTCGCTCTTATATTATGGATGAACCTGTCTTCATATTTCATCCTTTCCCTCCTTTTGGACACTTTAGTTGCCTCACCTCCATTCAGGGTCCCAAACAGTCCTTCCAGGTGAGGCGACACTTCACCTGTGAGTCAGCTGGGGTGATATACTGCGTCCGGTGCTCCCGGTACGGCCTTCTATATATTGGAGAGACCCAACGCAGACTGGGAGATCGTTCTGCTGAACACCTATGCTCTGTCCGCCAGAGAAAGCAGGATCTCCCAGTGGCCACACATTTTAATTCCACATCCCATTCCCATTCTGACATGTCTATCCACGGCCTCCTCTACTGTCAAGATGAAGCCACACTCAGGTTGGAGGAACAACACCTTATATTCCAGCTGGGTAGCCTCCAGCCTGATGGCATGAACATTGACTTCTCAAACTTCCACTAATGCCCCACCTCCCCCTCGTAACCCATCTGTTATTTATTTATGTACACACATTCTTTTTCTCTCTCTCCTTTTTCTCCCTCTGTCCCCCTCACTTTACCCCTTGCCCATCCTCTGGGCTTTTTTCCCCCTCCCCCTTTTCTTTCTCCCTGGGCCTCCTGTCCCATGATCCTCTCATATCCCCTTTGCCTATCACCTGTCCAGCTCTTGGCTCCATCCCTCCCCCTCCTGTCTTCTCCTATCATTTCGGATCTCCCCCTCCCCCTCCCACTTTCAAATCTCTTACTATCTCTTCTTTCAGTTAGTCCTGGCGAAGGGTCTCAGCCCGAAACGTCAACTGTACCTCTTCCTAGAGATGCTGCCTGGCCTGCTGCGTTCACCAGCAACTTTTATGTGTGTTGCTTGAAATTCCAGCATCTGCAGATTTCCTCGAGTTTTAGTTGCCTTCTGTTGGTTTTTAAAAGCTTCGTAAACCTCTAACCTCCTACTAATTTTTGTTCTATTATAGGGCCTCTGTTTTGTTTTTATGTTGGGTTTGACTTCCCCTGTCAGCCATAGTTGTGTCATCCTGCCATTAAAATACTTAAGAGTACTTCTTCACCTTTGGGATGTATCTATCTTGTGCCTTCTGAATTGCTGCTAGAAAACTCCAGCCATTGCTGCTCTGCCGTCATTCCTGCTAGTTGCCCTCTTCCAATCAATATCAGGCAGCTCCTCTCTCATGCCTCTGTAATTCCTTTACTTCATTGTGATACTGATATTTGAAGTAGATATTACTAGTTGGGATATGCTCATGTTCCATACTCTTTCAATCTCATCTTTTAATTCAGCATATTTCTGGCGGTTTTCACTTATTGATTTCTGTATGTTATGTGTGTTTAGAATGGCTATATTTATTAAGTAAATTGTTCTTGTTTGTTTATCCTGTAATATTACATCCGGATGGTTGTTACAGATCCTATCTGTAATAATGGGTAGGTTGTTTGTAGGACACTGACACCAAAACTGGATCAGGTTTGTACCGTATTTATTGCAAGGTATGGTATCTCTTATGAGTTTGAATTTTAAAACAAGGTTTTGGTGAATGATGTTTGCCACTTGAATATGCCTGTGCAAGTAATCAGATTGAGTTAAACTGTTCCCAGGATCCTGTAATCTTGGATTGTTTCTGGTTTTTCTTGGCATTTTCTGCATTTATTATCTTGAAATTTTTGGTCTTTTATTATTTTTTTGGTATTTTAAATTTTTTTTTGTGTTACCACCTGGTCCTGTATTGCCACAAGCAACTGTTCATGTCTTCCATGGGGGGTCATGCTTTTCCATTGGTTAATGTTTTCCTCTATAGTGATAATTTCTTCAGTTTTCTGCTTTTCACTTCTGTTTAAGTTTAGTGGTGTGTACTTCTTACCAGAATTGCATATGCTTGTGTGGAGTGCTGAATCCTGATTTCATTGATGAAAGTATACCCTTAGAAGTTTCATCTGACTGTTGTGTAGATTTTTTAATATCTGTTGTTCCTCTTCCTCCTTAGTGTTAATCTAAGCATGTTCCACTGTACATAATTTTTTTCTAGCATATGTCATTTCAGTTCTTATTTTTCTTTGTAAACTTTCCAGATCAGTTTCGGACCAAGTTACTATGCCAAAAGAATACATTAATAGTTATAGTGAAAGTGTATATTGCCTTTGTTATATTTTTACTGTTGAGCTGTTTGGCACCTTTTCTTAAACCTTGAAGTAAATGCTGTTGAAACTTTTTTCCCTTATCACACTATTTTCTATGCTTGTTGTTATCCCACATACTTACATGTTTCATATTCATTCATCGGTTGTATTATATCCTGCTGCTCTGTCTTATATTCTATTAGCTCCACTGCACCTTTCTTTATGTTCAATATTTTGCACTTATTTAGTCCAAAGTTCATGCTAATGTCTTTAGAAAATTGTTCTACCATATGAATTAATTGCTTTAGCTTTACTGATGAATCAGCGTATAATTTCAAACATTCCGTGTCTAGGAGGTGTGTCAAGGTATAATTTGTTTAGTTATTTCTGATTTGATACCCAATTTTCATCCGATTCAGTAAATTTTAGAGAGCAGGTTTAAAGCTAGACAAAACCATAGTGGGCTTATAGAGAGTCGCTGTGAAAAATGCCTCTGTTTATTTTGATAATGGTTGTTCTTTTTTTGTTTGTTTAATAGATAAGGTGATTAAAATACATCTATGCTTCATCAGATGTTGTAGAAATTTCACAAGTATAGGGTGTAGCTTATACATATTAATGAACTTCTATTAGCCATGAGCGTGACACAGAACCAAATGCTTTTTGGTAGCCAACTTGAAAGACATCTACTTTTCCACTGGGCTTGATTGAGAATTACAGATTCTGTTATCAGTTGTTCTTTACATCCTTTCATAGCCTTGCAGCGTCCTTTCTGCTCGTCTGTGAGTATATTGTGGTTAACTAAGCGAGTAGTGATGCAGCGCAAGATGCCTATGTTACAATTTTATATCTAGTTTGTAAACAAGTAAAAGGACAATATTTTGATGGGCTATTTGTGATTTCTCCATTAGGTAAGAGACATGTTTTTCCTTCAGTCAAAAATAAGGGCACTTTTTCAAGATTTTAAAGAAAATTGTTGATGGGTATTATTATTATAAAATATTGTTATATTATAACCTAATACTTTAAAAGTATATCAGACTGACATACTTGGGATTCATGTCTATAAAACTCTCACTTCTGGATAACCTGAGTAAATATTTAAAGTAATGTGTAGGTTTCTGGCCTTTTTACATAGAGACAGAAATAAGATTACAAACGTATATTGAAACTTTAAAAACCTTTGGTTCAGCCACACAGCTCCTGGCATGGCACTTTTTGAAGGATTGAAAGTCTAGGAAAGAGTGTAGAAAAAAATTACCAGATTGGTTGCAGGAATGAGACGTCTCATTTACTTGGAGCAGAGAAGGCTGAAAGAAGATTTAAAAGAACTCAAACTTATAAAGGGCCACATTAGAATAAGTAAAGCAAGGCTGGGGCATAAACACAAGACAATCTGCAGATGCTGGAAATCCAAGGCAACACACACAAAATGCTGGAGGAACTCAGCAGACCAGGCAGCATCAATGGAAAAGAGTAAACAGTTGACGTTTTGGGCCAAGATCCTTCATCAGGCCGGTGTCTTTGAGGGCACTGATGAAGGGTCTCAGCCTGAAACATCAACACTGAGGAATTTAAAGTCGCTGACCCTCCCCGCCTCTGATCCTCCGAGGAGGACTAGCTCATGGTCCTCTGGTTCCCTTCTCCTGAGGTCAATAATCAGCTCCTTAGTCTTGCTGACAAGAAATTGTTGTGGCACCACTCAGCCAGATTTCAGTCTCCCTCCTGTATGCTGATTCGTCACCACCTTTGATTTGACGTATGACAGCGGTGTCATGAGGAAACTTGAATATGGCATTGGAGCTGTGCTTAGCCACACAGTCATAAGTGTAAGCAAGTAAGTAGCTGGAGTGGAGTAGAGGGCTAAGCACACAGCCTTGTGGTGCACCTGTGCTGATAGAGATTGCAGGGGAAATATTGTTGCCAATCCAAACTGACTGAGTCTGCAAGTGAGAAAATTGAACTTCGAATTGCACAGGGAGGTATTGAGACCAAGGTCTTAAAGCTTATTGATTAGTTTTGGGGGGATGATAGTATTGAATGCCAAGCTGTAATCGATAGAAAGTCTCCTGGTTTATGTATATTTGCTGTCCTGATGTTCCAGGATTGAGTGAAGAGCTAACGAGATGGCATCTGCTGTGAGCTTGTTGCGCCAGTGGGCAAATTGGAGCATATCAACTCTCTTCTCAGGCAGAAATTGATATGTTTCATCACCAATCTTGCAGAACACTTCATCACAATGGATGTAAGAGCGGATTATCGGCACCCAATTGCCCACCATTGAGAACATCTACCATAAACGCTGCCTGGGCAGGGCAAAAAGCATTATCAAGGATGCATCTCACCCTAACCATGGACTTTTTACTCTCCTCCCATCCGGTAGGCGCTACAGGAGCCTCCGCTCCCGCACCAGCAGGCACAGGAAGAGCTTCTTCCCTGAGGCTGTGACCCTGCTGAACCTCACATCACAGCGCTAAGCAGTATTGCACCCATATCGTACTGTCTCAGTACTTTTATATTTGTGTGCTGTAGCACTTACTTCTTATTCACAGTTATTTTGTGAATAACACCACTCTTTGCATTTCTGGTTAGATTCTAACTGCATTTCATTGGCTTTGTATCTGTACTCTGCACAATGACAATAAAGTTGAATGGAATGGAATCGAATCTAATCTACTGGACGATAGTCATTGAAGCAAGTTACCACATTTCCATCAAGTGAAGCCTTAATGGAAAAGGAGTTGGTGATCCAGCTTTCCAAAAGAGATCAATGAGAATTTGAAATAATTATACTTTAGGGTTATTGTGAAAGAGACCTTCTCGAGCTACTCCATGAATCTGTTACTGTGTGATTCTTTAATATTATTGCATTTCCTATATCAATTGCATTTAGAATTGTTGTGGTATCTTTTAATTTTTGAAATTAGCAATTCAATTTAGGAAACACACTCATTCTGAATGATTTTTCCAAGAGTGATTTTGGCTGAATCATTGATTATGGGTCAATTTAATTGTGAGTTAATTTCTGTAAAGTTGGCATATCCTTCTTTGCCAGCAGGGGGCCCTCTGGCACTGTCATGAGATTGTCTTATGGTCTTAAATTTATCTGAAGATGATATGATATTCTTCATTTATTCAGTCAATATTGAATTACAATTTTAATATTTCTTAATCTTTGTTTGATTTTCCTTAGTCTGAATTTGCCTTTCCACCCTTATTCTTCGTGTGATATTTATTGCTTTCTTTTTAACCCAGTGGTATTTGAATAAAATCGTGGACAAGATGTTTATTAACTGTTTAATGGTGGTAGGACTCCACATGCAGTAGGACATAGTAATGTCAGTATGTTATATTCTATTACTGGGTTTATTCTATTGGAGTCAGTAGAACAAACGTCAAAGTCAGATACACTGTTCTAGCCAGAAATCCAGTTCAATTAATTATTGCCATATTGCTTTGCACTTAGTTACAATAAAGCGATGGAAATTGTCAACAGTGGTATGAAACACCATTTGCTTACCAGTAATTTGCTTACTGGTGTCAGATAGGGTGTAGCCAAGCCTACTTAGGAATTTACTGGGCTGTGTTGGCCAAAAATCAACAACATTCAACAATTGTAAAGAATGAAGTTAGAAGTTAAAGTACAGTATGAATATGGACTAAGATGAGCATAAATATAGTAATACCAGCATGTATTTACAATATAAACAGCATTGTAAAAATGGTTTAAAGTGCTGGGCAGGGTCTGAGGTAATAGGTAGAGAGGGGTGGGGGAGGGGCTAACTAGAATGGTTGATCAGACAAACTGTCTGGGAGAAGAAACTTCTAAGATGGCATGAAGTTTTTGTTTTAATAATCCTGTAGTGCTTTCCAGAAGGGAATTTTCGGAAAAGGCAGTACGCAGTGTGGGTAGCTTCCACAATGTTTTTTTTCCTGGACACATGCAAGTACTACAGCGATGGTAAACGGCAGCCAATGTTCTTTCCTGCTGACCTGACAGTTCACTGCAGTTTACATACACTGTGAGAGGATGCTGCACCAACCCAGACGGTGATGACCAACAGGAGGCACTCTCTATGATGCAGGTGTAGCATCTGGCTTGGAGTGACATAGTAGGGTGGAAGTAGGTTTTTAGAGGTCAATCCCCTTGGCCCAGAAGTCGTTGGAGGAAACCATAGATGCTGCCTGACTTGGTGAGTTCTTCCAGCATTTTGTGTGTAGTCTCTACATTTCTAGCAGCTACAGTATCTCTTCTGCCTTTTGTAGTATTCTCTCAGGATGGTTCCTAAATCCAGTTATCTTTAGAAGTTTCTTCAATAGCCTTCCTTGCTTTATAAAGTTAGTGAGAGATTTCATTGATGAATTTCATTTCCACCCTCCATTACTCAAATATCAATACCAGCCATGCTTATATGTAACATAGAACATTCTGGCACAATACAGGCCCTTTGGTTATGCCAACCCTCTAACCTATTCTAATATCCCTTCCCTCCGACATAGCCCTCCATTTTCCATCATCCATGTGCCTATCTGTGAGTGTCTTAAATGTATCTGCCTCTATCACAGCTCCGGCTGCATGTTCCATGCACCCACTCCCTAGACTTCCCTCCAATCACCTCAAAATTATTCCCCCTCGTGTCAACCGTTTAAGCTCTGGGACTTAGCTGTGTAGTGTTCCCATTGTTATGCCATGCGATTTTAATACATTTCCCTTTTAAGAGTGATTTGTGTATTTCCTCTTTAAGACTGAGTACAATTTTGAGCACTCACAGCATTGTCAGTGTGATACTGAAGAAAGCCGCCAGTTGTTCTGAATTGTGCAATAGATATTTTGTCTGATAAATCACAGCACAAAGGCACAGCCATTGCAGTTTACAGGCCGATAAAGGGACAACTGGCATTTATGCCACATCAGTGCCAGAAATGAGCAATGCCAATTAAAGAAAGTCCAGGCATGTATACTGGACATTCAGGGGTATTCTAGCTCCATGCTTCTGGAAGGGATTAAGTCTGAAGAAATAACACAAACAAAATGCCATAGGAACTCAGCAGATCAGGCAGCATCTATGGAGGAAAATAAACAGTCGACCAGTGTTGGAGGAGCAGCGCCTCCTATTCCGACTGGGTAGGTTCGAATCTGACAGCGTGGACATCGATTCCTTCTGCTTCCAGTAACCCACCCCACCCCCAGCCCCACCCACTTCTCTACTTTTCCATTCCACATTCTGCTCACCTGCTAATCACCTCCTTCTGCCTCTGGTGCCCCTCCTCCTTCCCTTCACCTCTCAGTTTACCACTTGTTTCCCCACCCACCCACGTCGCCCTCACCTGGCTTCACCAGCTCATACTCCTTCCCTCCCTTCCTCCGTTCCCCTTTCCTTTCCAGTCCTGGTGAAGGTCTCAGCCCAAAACATCGACTCTTTATTCCTCTCCATAAGTACTGCTCGACTTGCTGAGTTTATCCAGCACTTTTGTGTGTGTTACTCTGGATTTCCAGCATCTGCAGAGTCTCTTGTGTTTAAGGAGGTAGGTGGTCAACCTTTACCAGAAACTCAAATAAGTACTGTCAATTGAAGAGCAGGTCAGAGACTAGGCATCCCTATGGGAACGGACTCACCTCCTGATATTCCAAAGCCATTCCACCATCCACAGCAAACATCAGGAGTGTAGGGAAATACCTTTCGTGTGCTGGTTGGATACAACTTCAACAACATTCAGAAGTCTTTACATAGAAACATAAGAGTTGAAGTAAGTCATTCAACCCTTCAAAATTGCTTCTGTGTTGAATTGTAATTTGGGAAGGCACAAATCAATTGGAAAACTAAAAACGTGACTCTCGCGTTCAAGAAGGGATGAAGAAAAAAATGTGGGTAACCATATGCCTGTTACCTCAGCAATTGTTATTGGCAAGGTACTGGAGTCTATAATCAAGGAAGAAATAGCTAGACACCTAGAGAAACTTAATGTAATCAAACCATTAAAAGTAAGTTATGTTTGATAAGTTTGCCAGAATCATTTGAGGCTGTAACAAACAGAGCTGATAGAGGAGAATGTGTGGATGTAGCAAATTTTGATTTCCAGACAAGGTGCCACACAGAAGGCTGGTGCATAAAATAAGAGCTTGTGGAACTTGGTGTTGTGTATTTAATACTTCAGTAGAATTTGTGTAATATTGTAAATATTGTAATTGGTTTATTAAACATTCTTTGTTTAAATGATTCATTATGGTTATATGTACGAAGTAAGTGAATGGCTTACCTCATCACGTCGCCCCATCATGTGCGCATCTCACTAAGAGTCAAACTAAGAATGTACAAGAGTTATCCCTGGCTCTCCCATGTTTTTAGTCCAATTAGTTTTTATGTTTGGAGTTACAAAATATAACAGTGGCGGCAAGGTATTCTTAAAACAAACATGAAATGACTACCTACCAGTTGAAGAGCAGCAAACTGGTCAAGTCAGAACAGCAGCGCACGTCTCTTCAGAAAAGGAGACAAAAAGAATTAGATCATAAGACCATAAGACAATGATCGAGTTAAAATAAAGGCAGAAAATCGTTCATAACGGATTCTTACACAATGATAATAATCATGAAAAAGAGCTGAAATGGCTGGCTACATCAGAAAAATTGACACGTTTGATTACACAACAGAGCTCATGCATACTGAGCTAATTGAGCAGTATTTTTAAAACAAATGGAATAGCCAATGAATGACAGTGGATTTAATTTTTTCGACACAGATCAACAGAAAAAGACTTTCGTGTCAAAGTGAAAGCAAATTGATCATTATCAGGGATACATCTCACCCTAACCATGGACTTTTTACTCTCCTCCCATCCGGTAGGCGCTACAGGAGCCTCCACTCCCGCACCAGCAGGCACAGGAAGAGCTTCTTCCCTGAGGCTGTGACCCTGCTGAACCTCTCATCACAGCGCTAAGCAGTATTGCATCAGTATTGTACTGGCTCAGTACTTTTATATTTGTGTGCTGTAGCACTTTGTTTATTCGCAGTTATTTTGTAAATAACACTATTCTTTGCATTTCTGGTCAGATGCTAAATCCATTTCATTGGCTTTGTATCTGTACTCGACACAATGACAATAAAATTGAATCTAATCTAATCTAAATTAATTACAAATATAAAACACAAAATAATTGATTGCATAAGTATTCACCTCCCTTTTAATATGACATATCAAATCATCATTGGTACAGCCAATTGGTTTTAGAAGTCACGTAATTAGTTAAATTGACATCTGTTTTTGGAGACCTGTGTGCAGTCAAGGGACTTCAATTGATTTAGTAAAAATATACCTGTATCTACAAGGTCCAACTGCAGGTGAGTCAGTATTCTGGCAAAAACTACACCTTGAAGACAAAAGAACAAGCAACTCCACAAAACTGTTATTGAAAAGCACAAGACAGAAGATGGATACAAGAAAATTTCCAAGTCACTGAATATTCCTTGGAGTACAGTTAAGTCAATCATCAAGAAATGGAAAGAATATGGCACAGTTGTAAATCTCCCTAGAGCAGGCCATCCTCAGAAACAGAGTGACCATGCAAGAAGGAATCAAGTGAGGGAGGCCACCAAGAGACCTATGATAACTCTGGAGGAGTTGCAAGCTTCAGTGGCTGAGATGGGAGAGACTACTACGTAGAACAGTCTACGTTCCAAGCCTACAATGGTATCACTCCCCAACTTTTCCTAAGCTCATTGACCTCATCAACTTTGCCTCCAACTTCCAGCCTGCCCTCAAATTTACCTGGTCCATTTCTGACACCTCCCTCCCCTTTCTCGATCTCTCTGTCTCTATCTCTGGAGACAGCTTATCTACCGATGTCTATTATAAACCCACTGATTCTTACAGCTACCTGGACTATATCTCTTCCCACCCTGTTACTTGTAAAAATGGCATTTACATCTCTCAATTCCTCCATCTCCGCTGCATCTGCTCTCAGGATGAGGCTTTCATTCCAGAACTAAGGAGATGTCCTCCTTCTTCAAAGAAAGGGACCTCCCTTCTTCCACCATTAACTTTGCCCTCAACAGCATCTCTTCCATTTCACACACGTCTGCTCTTAGCCATCCTCCTGTCACCCCACCAGGGATAGGGTTCCTCTTGTCCTCACCTACCACCCCACCAGCCTCCACGTCCAGCACATAATTTTCCGTAGCTTCCGCCATCTCCAGTGGGATCCCACTACCAAGCACATCTTTCTCTACCCCCACCCCACACTTTCCGCAGGGATCACTCCCGACGCGACTCCCTTGTCTACTCATCCCTACCCATTAATCTCCCTCTGGCACTTATCTTTGCAAGCGGAACAAGTGCTACACCTGCCCCTGCACCTCCTACACTATTCAGGGCCCCAAATAGTCCTTTCAGGTGAGGCGACACTTCACCTGTGAGTTTGTAGGAGTCATCTACTGTATCCAGTGCTCCCGGTGTGGCCTCCTGTATATCGATGTGACCCGACATAGATCGGGAGACCGCTTCGCAGAGCACCTACACTCTGTCCGCCAGAAGAAGCGGGATCTCTCAGTTGCCACCATCTTAATTCCACTTCCCATGCTGACAAATCAGTCCACGGCCTCTTCTACTATCTCGATGAGGCCACACTCAGTTTGGAGGAGCAACGCCTTAAATCCCATATGGGTAGCCTCCACTCTGATGGCATAAACATTGATTTCTCGAACTTACGGCAATTGCACCCCTGTCCTCACCTCTCCACCATTCCCCATACCCATTTTCCTCTCTCACCTTATATCCTTATCTGTCTATCACTTCCCTCTGGACCTCCTCCTCTTTTTCTTTCTTCCATGGCCTTCTGTCCTCTCCGATCAGATTCCCCTTTCTCCAGCCCTGTATCTCTTACACTAATTGATTTCCAAGCTCTGTACTTCACCCTTCCCAGTTTCACCTATCACCTTGTGTTTCTTCTTCCCCTCCCCCCATCTTCTTACTCTGACTCCTCATCTTCTTTTCTCCAGTCCTGATGAAGGGTCTTGGCTCAAAGTGTCGACTTTTCTGTAGATGCTGCAAGGCCTGCTGAGTTTCTCCAGCATTTATTGTGTGTTGCTTTGGATTTCCAGTATCTGGAAATTTTCTCTTGTTTGTGATACAACAGCTATTGCCAGGGTGCTTCACCTGTCACAGCTTTATGGGAGAGTGGCAAAGAGAAAGCCACTGTTTAAAAAAAAAACTCACGTGAAATCTTGGCTAGAGTTTGCCAGAAGGCACGTGGGCATCTCTGAAGTCAGCTGGAAGAAGGTTCCATGGACTGATGTAACCAGGATGGAGATTTTTGGCCATCAGACTAAATGCTATGTTTGGCATAAGCCGAACACCACACATAATCAAAAACATACCACCCCTACCGTGAAGCATGGTGGTGGCTGCATTGTGCTGTCGGGATTCTTCAGTGCAGTAGGCCCTGGAAGGCTTGTGAAAGTAGAGGGTAAAATGAATGCAGTAAAGTACAAGGAAATCCTGGAGGAAAACCTGATGCAGTTTGCAAGAGAACTGTGACTTGGGAGAAAATTTGTTTTCCAGGAGGACAATTTTTAGATTATGAAGACACGTAGTCCTCTTTTATAGTCATTTAGTAATGCATGCATTAAGAAATGATACAGATTTCCTCCGGTGTGATATCACAAAACACAGGACAGACCAAGACTGAAAAACTGACAAAACCACATAATTATAACATATAGTTACAACAGTGCAACAATACCATAACTTGATGAAGAAGTCCATGAGCACAGTAAAAGTTCAAAGTCCCTCAAATGTCCCACATCTCACGCGTTCGGGAGAAGGAAGAAATCTCCCTGCCATGCCGACCACAGTCCGACTCTGAGTCATCCGAAAACTTCGAGCTCTGATCAGCTGTCCGACACCGAGTACTGAGCGCCATCTCTGTCCGAATGATTCGACCTCAACCTCGGTCGCCAAAAGCAGGCAAAGCCGGGGATTTTGAGGCCTACCCTCCGAAAGATTCCCGACCACGCAGTAATGACAGCAGCGAACGAGCATTTCAGAAATTTCTCCAGATGTTCCTCTATGCTTTCACGTCCCTCTCCATCGAATCAGAATTGTCCAATGAACCCAAACAAAAAGCCAAAGCTACAAAGAAATGGCTTAAAAACAATAAAGTTAAGGTCCTGGAGTGGCCAAGTCAGAGAACAGACTTCAATCCAATTGAGAATTTGTGACTGGACTTGACAAGGGCTGTTCATTCAAAACCCTCACGCAATCTGACAGAGCTTGAGCAGGTTTCTAAAGAAGAATGGGGAAAAGTGCAGTGTTGAGATGTGCAAAGCTGATAGAGACCTATCCACACAGACTCTATGCTGTAATTGCTGCCAAAGGTGCATCTACTAAATACTGACTTGAAGGGGGTGAATACTTATGCAATCAATTATTTTGTGTTTTATATTTGTAGTTAATTTAGATTACTTTATAGAGATCTGTTTTCACTTTGACATAAAAGAGTCGTTCTCTGTTGATCAGTGTCAAAAAAAAAGCCATATTAAATCCACTGTGATTCAATGTTGTAAAACATGAAAGCTTCCGCGGGGGGGGGGGGGAGGCAGGAATACTTTCTATAGGTATTGTATATGACCTACTTTGCTGCATTTTCTGCAAGTTTTGCCTTTACATCTCCATTGCTCTGGTGTATGCAAGTCCCTGCTGCAATGGTAACACAATCTGTTTGGCCAGGCCAGTCTCTCTGTTTAGACTCTGAAGTTTTGTTCACTTTCATTTCATTCCTGACTGCAAATCGGTCGCATTTCTGTCTACGGTTTCTGTTGAAACTGCATTTCTTTTTCCTTTCCATTTTTTTCATTTAAATTTTTTTTTTTTTTTTTTTGCTCAGCATAACAAAACTTTCAATTTCCAGGTACATTTACATTTCTTCCCCCTCACAGATATCAGCTATCAGAACACTTTCATCAAAGTATAGACATCACCACCACATCCTATACAAAAGCCCTTATTAGTATAGCAGACAGGTTTACATCTACATATTATAGAAAAGGTTGCCATGTTTTATGAAAACTATTTGTTTTTGAGTGTACCATACATGTTAAAAAGTCCAAAGGAATGTATTCCATGATTAATTTACGCCAACCAGAAAGTCCAGGGGCCTTATCGGATATCCAACAAAGTAAAATATTCTTCCTCGCACAAAAAGTCAGGATATTAAAAAGTTTTTTCTGATGCGCATTAATAATATGACTGCTGGGTAGGCCTAAGAGAAAAGACACTGGGTCCAGTTCAAGCTTTATCTTCAGAATCTTTTCCGTTTCACCCAAAATATCATTCCAGTATGCCTGAAGTTTGGGACAAGTCCAAAAACAATGGGTGAGAGTTCCAGTATTTCCTTTACATTTAGAACACATTGGAGAAACCCCCGTCTTAAATTTCAAGAGACGATCTGGAGTCAGGTGGGCTCCTTGCAGAATTTTGAGTTGCAATGCTTTAGTTCTATTGCAAACTGAAATTTTCTTTGCATTGTCACAGATGTTTTCCCATGTTTCAGCTGTAATTTCTACTCCCAGCTCTCCCTGCCAGACCCTTCCCAGTTGCTCAGCCTCTCCACAAGAACATTCCCTCTTTCGAATGTAAGTTGTGCTTCAGTTAAGAGCCATGTTTCAATGCTTTATCTTAAGATTCCAGAAACTAAGTGATCTCTTTGTGAATCATTAAGCCCATTAGCAAATTGACAATGCTCAAACAATCTCTTCAATTCAGCCACATACGCTGAAAATAGGAACCCCTTCTTTTTGATACCACTTATGAAACCTAAGTATCTGAAATCAACAATGGCTTTGTTTCTGCATATTTCCTCATTACTTTTACAATTGTAGCAAAGCTCATTTCTGCTGGTTTGGTTGGGACAGTCAACTCTTGAACAAACTGCACGCCTTTAAATTCAACGCACTCAGCAAACTTGGTACTTATTTCTTATTGGTTATCCCATTTGCTTCAAAATATTGTTGAATCTGCTCAGTATATAAAATCCAGTTATCTGTTGTGTAAACAATTGTTCCAATGTAGCCAGCCATTTCTGCTTTTTTATGATTAGTATCACCAGGTACTCACTCTTATGAACCTGTGAATCCTTCCTTTCTCTTTATTAACCCATGAATTCTGTTTTCAACTTTAAAACATTAAACTAATTCATAGGAAGACCCAGGAATCCGAAATGTGGGTCTAACTTTGGCTTTACTTTAAACGAAGTGCGCACATACTGCATGGTGACATGATGACGTATGCAAATCACATATTTATACATATGACCCATAATGAATCATTTGAATCAACAAGAACACTCAGTCAACACACACACACACACACACACACACACACGCGGACACATACACACACAAACACACACACACACACACACACGCACACACACACTTACTCAAACAAGTTTTGCTAATATTGTGAAAATAATGCAGGAACATTTAGAATCAGTCCATTGTTGATTGCAAAATGCTTTGTTTCATAAGCAGAATCAAAAAGAAGGGGAGTCCATTTCAGCTGTCTGAGCATTGTCAGTTCTGTAATGGGCTTAATGATGCATAGAGATCTTTAATTTGTGGAATCTTACAAGAAAGTATTCAAAAGTGGCTCCTAACTGAAGCATTGAACTGAAGTTATAAGTCTAAGAAGCAGGACCTCTAGGATAGTAATTTCTGGATTGCTACCTGTGCGACGCGCCAGTGAGGGTAGAAACAGGATTATCTGGCAGATAACTGTGTGGCTGAGGAGCTGGTGCAGGGGGCAGGGCTTCAGGTTCTTGGATCACTTGGATCTCTTCCAGGGGAGGTATGACCTATACAAAAGGGATAGGTTGCACCCGAATCCAAGGGGGAACCAATATTCTCGTGGGCAGGTTTGTTAGAGCTGTTGATGAGGGTTTAAACTAATTTGGCAGGGGGGTGGTAACTGGAGTGAAGGGACTCAGGATAGGATAGATGGTTAAAAAAAGCAAAGATAGCATGCAGTCAGACTGTCAGCAAGGGCAGGCAGATGATAGGACATAATTGCACCAGTTGGGTGAGTATCAGTGCATTAGGGATGCAGAATCAATAAAGGTAGCAAATACAACACTCAAAGTGTTATATCTCAATGCATGGAGTATAAGAAATAAGGTGGATGATCTTGTTGCAATATTACAGATTGCCAGGTATGATGTTGTAGCCATCACTGAATTGTGGTTGAAGGATGGTTGTAGTTGGGAGCTGAATGTCCAAGGTTACACGTTGTATCGGAGGGATAGGAAGGTAGGCAGAGGGGTGGCATAGCTCTGCTGGTAAAGCATGGCATCAAATCAGTAGAAAGACGTGGCATAGGATCAGATGATCTATAAGGAAATTATAGACCAGTTAGCCTGACCTCACTGGTTGGGAAGGTGTTGGAGTCAATTGTTAAGGATGAGGTTATGGAGTACCTGGTGACACAGGACAAGATAGGACAAAGTCAGCATGGTTTCCTTAAGGGTAAATCTTACCTGATGAACCTGTTAGAATTCTTTGAGGATATTGCAAGTAGGATAGATAAAGGGGATGGAGTGGATGTTGTCTATTTGGACTTTCAGAAGGCCTTTGACAAGGTGCCTCATATGAGGCTGCTTACCAAGTTAAGAGCCCATGATATAACAGGAGAGTTACTAACATGGTTAGAGCATTGGCTGATTGGTAAGAGGCAGCGAGTGGGAATAAAAGAATCCTTGTCTGGTTGGCTGCCAGTGACTAGTGGTGTTCCTCAGGGTTGGTGATGGGACCACTTCTTTTCATTCTGTATATCAATGATTTAGATTATGAAATAGATTGCTTTGTTGGCAAGTTTGCAGATGATACAAAGATTGGTGGAGGAGTAGGTAGTGTTGAGGAAACAGGTAGGCTGAAAAAGGACTTAGACATGTAGGGGAGTGGGCTGAATCACAAGCAGAGTCTCCTGTAGCTAGGGGCAGAGACTCCAAAGACAGGGTGCTCTTGTTTCTGCAGAGTGAGGGGAAGAAGAGACAAGATGCTGGAGAGAAGAGGTTGGAGGAGTCGATCCAGAGTGAGGCCAGGATTCAATGAAGCCTGGGGAGATCAAGGAAGGATCAGTGAAGGGGAAACCGTGAGCTCCAAATTGTGTACATTAGACTGTTCCATTTTAAATGGGCCTTTTTTTGCTCTTTCTTTACTAACCCTTTAGTCAAATTAAGAATTATAAAGCAAAATCTTTTAATTGTGTGTGGTGTACGATCTGTTATTTTGTGGTACTGGTTTGTAACAGGGTGACACATCACACAGCATCCACACAAACAGGAGGATTTGGGGGCTTGCACTTCAATCTCATGTTTGGCGGGGCCGGGCGGTGCCTTCCCTAGACTTGCGTAGCCGATGGAACCAAAGTGTCACTGACAGATTAGGAGAATGGGCAAAAAGAGGCAAATGAAAAACAATGTTAGAAAATGCATGGTCATGCACTTTGGTGGTAGAAATAAATGTGCAGACTATTTTCTAAATGGGGGGAGAATCCAAAAGTCTGAGATGCAAAGGGTCTTGGGAGTCCTTGTGCAGAACACCTAAAGGTTAAATTGCAGGTTGAGTCGGTGGTGAGGAAGGCAAATGTAATGTTAGCATTCATTTCAAGAGTTCCAGAATACAAAAGCAAGAATGTGATGCTGAGGCTTTATAAGGCACTGGTGAGGATTGTGAACATCTAAGATAACATCTGGCATTGGAAAGGGTCCAGAGGATGTTCACAAGGATGATTCCAGGAGTGAAAGGGTTATCATACGAAAAATCTTTGATAGCTCTGGGTCTGTACTCACTGGAATTTTGAAAGTTGAAGGGGGACCTCATTAAAACCTTTCAAATTTTGAAAGGCCTAGACAGAGTAGATGTAGAAAGGATGTTTCCCATGGTGGGGGAGTCCAGGACAACAGGGCACAGCCTCAGGATGGAGGAGCGTCCATTTAAAACAGAGATGCAGAGAAATCTCTTTAGCCAGAGGGTGGTGAATTTGTGGAATTTGTTACCACAGGCAGCTGTGGAGGCCAGGTCGTTAGTGTATTTAAGGCAGAGATTGATAGGTTCTTCAATAGACGTGACATCAAAGGTTACGGGAAGAAGGCCTGTAACCTTTGATGTCACGTCCATGTGTGAATGGGGTTGAGGAGGGAAAGAAAGAATCGGCCATGACTGAAAGGCAGAGTAGACTTGATGGTCCAAATGGACTAATTCTGCTCCTATGTCTTATGTTCTCACCTGCCAAGCAGAGTAATTCCCTTTGTCAGGTAAGACATTCTCCCCCAAGATTAAGAAAGCCTCTGTGGTGATTAAATGCTTTGGCTTGAATGGGACAATTTGAAAATTGACTATGCTGTGGATGTCTGTATAGTTGTTGTATTATATAGTATACCGTGTACGTAGTTAAGATGCATTCTCTATTGAGTTGGAGTTTATTTCTAAGCAGGGAGGAATGTTGTGTATTTAATATTTCAGTAATATTTGAGTAATATCATGAAGATTTTGTTTAATTAAGCATTTTTAGTTTATAGAATTCATTATGGTTATATTTTAAAAATGTGAATTGCATATGTAATGACATTACCACGTATGCCTCGGTTAAAGAAAATGCAGTTAGACTCACATTTTGGACTCCTATCTTTTTCTTTTAAATTAGTTTTTATGTTTTGGAGTTATAAAACATAACACTTGGGAAGTGTTTTAGGTTGGATAGAGATTTTTGTTACATAGAAGATAGAATAACTGTCTTTTTCAGGGTGGAACAATTTAGCGGAGTGTCCCTCGGATTTGTTCCTGGCGTTCAGTTATTTACTGTTGTATTAACGATCAGGGTAGGGTGGTGGGGACTGGAGTTAGAATGCAAGTTATCCAAGTTTGTCAATGATACAAAAATTATTAGGAGGATAGTCGGTCTACACAGCAGCATACAGATGGGATGAGTGAAGAGATGAACACTTGGTAAGTAGAGTTTAATGTGGGAAGGTGTGACATCATGTATTTCAGTAAGGGTAATCTAAAGCATAACCATTATCTGAAGAAGCATTCCAAATGATGTGCATGAATTGTAAAATTATAGCAAGTAGGTGTATTAAGTAGTTAGGAAAGCAAATGGTATATTGGCCTTTGGCCTTTATTGCAAAAGGGTCGAAATTTAGAAATAGGGGAGCATTGTTACAATCAGAGAGAGTATTGGGGAGGCCTCACCAGGAGTATTCTGCCCACTTTTCGTCCTCTTATTTTAGAAAGGATATACTAGCATTGGAGCCAGTCCACATCTATAGATTCATTTTCAAGGACTATACAGCTCATATTCTATGTTTTATTTATAGTGTGTTCAGCCCCCAACCCTTCACTCACACAAATGAGTATTACAACCAGGGATTTTGATCAATTTAACTGAGAGTTTTTATTTGTGAATTACATGTATTTCATAGTAGAGCACTAAAAAAACAAGGAAAATTGTAAAATGTCAGAAACTAAAAAATCAAAAACTGGAATGTCACCAGTTCAAAAGTATTCGGCCCCCTTTGCTCAGTACATAGCTGAACCACCTCTCCCAGCAACTACAGCCAGAAGTCTTTTTGGACAAGTCTCTATTAGCTTTGCTCAACATGATGAAGGAAGTTTTGCCCATTCTTCCTTGCAAAATTGCTCAAGCTGTGCCAAGTTATTTGGGAAGCAGCTGTGGACAGCAATCTCGAGGTCTTACCAGAGATGTTCGATAGGGTTAAGGTAAGGACTCTGACTGGGCCACTCAAAGATATAAATTTTCTTCATTTGAAGCCACTCCATGGAGCCACTGGTAGTGTGCTTTGGGTCATTGTCCTGCTGAAAGACAAACTCTCTCACCAGGCAGATGCTACCACCAAAACAAGCATATCCTTACCCATAAAGACTTTGCAAAGCATCACTTAGAAGATACTGAAAGTATGTGGAAGAAGGTCGATAGTTGGATGAGACTAAAGTGTAACTTCTTGACCTCAACACTAAGTGGTACATGTGGTGTAAATCTAATACAGCATATCTGCCAGGTAACACCATCCCTGTTGTAAAAGATGATGGAGGTTGCATCATGCTATGGGAATTTTTTTTTTGTTTGTTTTTCACAGCATTCTCTGTGAACGCTAGAGATTTTTGTGCATGAAAATTCCAGGAGATCAGTAGTTTCTGAGGTGCTCAAACCATCATGTCTGGCACCAACAATTATTTCATGGTCAAAGTGACTAAGATCACGTTTCTGATATTTGGTCTGAACAACAAATAATCTCTTGACCATGTCTGTGTGCTTTTATGCATTGAGTTGCTACCATATGGTTGGCTGATTAGATAATCTGTATTAACTTGCAGGTCTACACATATACCAAATCAGGTGGCCACTGCATGCAAGTTGCCTCAAAGTCTCTTAGTATATTTCATTCACAATCTCACCTTGTTTAATGCCAACAGAAACTTCAAATAATTACATGCAAAATATAGTAAAAGTTTTTCAAGTAAGTTAAAAATGAAAGAGAAATGAGAGTGCATATAGGACCGCTGGAAAATGAGGAAGGAGAAATCATAACTGGGGACAAGGAGATGGCTGCTGAACTAAATGATATTTTGTGTCAGTCTTCACTGTGGATGACAAGAGCAGTGTGCCTGATGTTGTGGTGTGTGAAGGAAGAGAAGTGGATGCAGTTACTGTTACAAGAGAGAAGGTGTTCAAAAAGCTGCAAGATCTAAAAGTACATAAATCACCCAGACCGGAGGAACTGCACCCTAGGGCTCTGAAAGAGGTAGTGTTAGAGATACCTCTCGTGGCATTAGAAATGATTTTTTAAAAATCATTGGACTCTGGCATGGTGCCAGAGGACTGGAAAATTGCAAATGTTACTCCACTCTTTAAGAAAGGAGGAAAGTAGCAGGAAGAAGATTATAGACCAGTTAGCCTGACCTCAGTGGTTGGGAAGATGTTGGAGTCAATTGTTAAGGATGAGGTTTTGGGGTACTTGGTGACACAGGATAAGATAGGACAAAGTCAGCATGGTTTTCTTAAGGGAAAATCATGCCCGATGAACCTGTTGGAATTCTTTGAAGAAATTACAAGTAGGATAGATAAAGGGGATGTAGTGGATGTTGTATATTTGGACTTTCAGAAGGCCTTTGACAAGCTGCCTCACATGAGGCTGCTTACCAAGTTAAGAGCCCATGGTGTTACAGGAAAGTTACTAACGTGGTTGGAGCATTGGCTGATTGGTAGAAGGCAGCAAGTGGGAATAAAAGAATCCTTTTCTGGTTGGCTGCCAGTGACTAGTGATGTTCTGCAGCGGCTGGTGTTGGAAACACTTCTTTTTAAGCTGTATATAAATGATTTAGATGATGGAATAGATGGCTTTGTTGCCAAGTTTGAAGATGATACAAAGACTGGTGGAGGGGCTGGTAGTGTTGAGCAAACAGGCAGGATGCAGAAGGACTTAGACAGATTAGGAAAATGGGCAAGAAAGTGGCAAATGAAAAACAACTTGGAAAATGCATGGTCATGCACTTTGGAAGTAGAAATAAATTTGCAGACTATCTTCTAGACGGGGAGAAATTCCAGGAGTCTGAGAGGCAGAAGGACTTGGGACTCCTTGTGCAGAACACCCTGAAGGTTAACTTGCAGGTTGAGTCAGTGGTGAGGAAGGCAAATGCCATGTTAGCATTCGTTTCAAGGGGTCTAGAATACAAGAGCAAGGATGTGATGCTGAAGCTTTTTAAGGCACTAGTGAGGCCTCACCTTGAGTAGTTTTAGGCCCCTCATCTTAGAAGAGATGGGCTGGCATTGGAGAGGGTCCAGAGGAGGTTCACAAGGATGATTCCAGGAATTAAAGGGTTATCATATGAGGAACATTTGATGGCTCTGGGTCTGTACTCACTTGAATTCAGAAGGATGAGGGGGGATCTCATTGAAAGCTTTCGAATGTCAAAAGGACTAGACAGAGTAGATGTAGAAAGGATGTTTACCATGGTGGGAGAGTCTAGGACAAGAGGGGACAGCCTCCAGGTAGAGGGGCACACTTTTAAAACAGCGATGAGGAGAAATTTCTTTAGCCAAAGGGTGGTGAACTTGTGGAATTTGTTGCCACATGCAGCTACTTCAAAAATACTTCCATAGCCAAAACCTTTCCTGTGAGAATTTTCCTTGTATCTTAACTGTTCACCTACTATCCAACAAGTGGGACTAATGGGTCTCCTATTTGCTGGTGGTGCCATTCTATCTTTCTAATCTCTTTTTGGCGGCCTTTTTCCTACCTGCAGTTGAGTGTTCAAAGCCTTCGTCTTACCTCCAGAACTCTTTGGTTTATTAGCAGGATCAGAGCTAGCTGATCAACTGCTCGCACTTCCCATTTTTCCTGTTTGGGATTTCAATTTCAGTTAAGACAGCACAAAGTTTCCTTATTCACACTGTGTACACAATGAGTGCTCACTGGTGTGTTTCCTCTGTCTTTCCACAAGTCTCTGAGTTCGGTCACGGAATAAATCGGTAGCTACCTTGATACTCCCATGAGCACCCCCTGCTGCCCCCCTTTCAGCTAGGACGTGGGGCACCTGTCTCCCCCTTACAGCTAGGAGACTGATTTTCTTTCCCTACTTGGGAGGCACTTTTCTGTCTTGCTTCTCTTTTTCTGCCTAGGGTTCTTTTTTTGGATCCTGCTCTTCTAGCCTCCCCCTTTCAGCTAAGAGACTAGATTGAGGATCCCATCCTCGTCGCCAAACTGTTGCAGAAAAAATCCCAGGAGCAGCAGACAGAATAGATCAGGCCAACTCAGAGAGTTGTTTCAGACTAAAGGGATTTATTATATGATACCATGGAGAGTGCAGACTCCTAAAGTGGAGCTCTTGCAGCTCTGCTCAAAAATGAATTACACTCTTATTTATACCCTAGGCGTACGTGACAAGAAACACTTAAATCTGAAAAAGGAGGGAACTTCAACTACAACTCGTTAGAATAGTGAAGTTGCGCTATCTGTCCTTGAGTGGTTATACATTTTCTTAAGTGCTAGTTCTCAGGACAGTATATCAGGCTTTCCCAAGCGCAGACATGTGATGATTCTTGGAACAAGGAAGCACAGACATAGTTATTTTCCCATCCCATCTACAAACCACATTTCAGTCACATAGTGTACATTAGTCGCAGATAAGTGATTACAGACTTTTAATTCACATACTAGATGGTCATTAACCCCTTAACGTCCGTCACAATGTCTGACTATTTTTCTTCCACATTCTGTGTAAGAGCATCATCATTTAACAACACTAATAAAGCAATACACAAAGGCGCTGGAGAAATTCACTGGTATCGGGCAGCATCTGTGGAGGGAAATGGACAGTTGATTTTCAGCTCTCTTTAACTTGAAACTGTAATGCTCCTCTTTCCACAGAAGCTGAGTGTGCTGAGCATTTTCTGTTTTAGTTTCAGTTATCAGAATCAGTTTTATGATCACTGACACATGTCGTGAAATTTGTTTTGCTGCAGAGGTACAGTGCTATACATAATACACAGTACTATTAGCTACAATAAGAAATATAAAAATTGATAAATAGTGCAAAAAAAAGGGGCAAAATAGTGAGATAACATTCATGAGCTGATGGGTCACTCAGAAATCTGATGGCAGAGGGGAAGAAGCTGTTCCTAAAGTGTTGAATGTGTGCCTTCGGGCTGCTGAACCTCCACCCTGATGATACTAATGAGAAGACGGCATGTGCTGGTGTCCTTAATAATGGACGCTGCGTTTTTGCGGCTTCACATATTGAAGATGTCCTCAGTGGTGCAGTGGCTAGTGCCCATGATGGAGCTGGCTGAGTTTACAACTCTCTGTAGTTTTTTTTCAATCCTGGGCATTCCTGCCTCAACACCAGACAATGATGCAACCATTTATAATGCTCTCTATGCTATATCTGTAGAAATTTGCTGGAGCCTATAGAGACATACCAAATCCCCTCAACCTCCTAATGAAATATATCTGCAGGCGTGACTTCTTCACAATTGTATTAATACGTTAGGACCAGGATAGATCTTCAGCATACTGACACCCAGGAACTTGCTGTTTTTGAATTTCACCACGTAATCTTTGTTGTTGATAACTGAGAACATGTAGAATAGCACAGGAAAGGCCTTTCAGCCCATCATATCAGTGCCAAGCTGGACTATGCTAATCCCATCTGTCCACCGCCTGGACCGTATTTATAAGCCTCTATTCCCTGCTCGTTCACACGTCTGAACATCTCTTCAACATTGCTATCCTGTCTGTTTTACCACTTGCTCTGGCACCTGCTACTCTGTATAAATAACTGCCTCATCAATCAATTTTAAACGGTCTCCCCCTCACTTTAACATTATGCCCTCCAGTATTTGACATTTCAACCCTGGGGGGAAAAGCTCTCTGCCCTGTCTGTGCTTCTCATAATCTTATATACTCCTATTATATCTCCCCTCAGGCTTCAATGTTCCAGTTTAAAAAAAATCCAAGTTTGTCCAGCCTCTCCTGTGTAGAGTTACATGCACACTAATCCATGAAACATCCTGCCGAACCTCTCTTCGCTCTGTGCAAATCCTCCATACCCTTCATATACAGTATTGTGGTGACCAGAACTGTGCACAGTTGCTTAAACAAAGCTTTAGTGCAAGATAGATGGAGAATCTCCAAGTATAATACTGATCATGCAGGATTATCAAATAAAGGTTAAATACGGGTTTTCTGACATAAATTAACAAATTAATCTGAAGTAAAATTAAGGGAGAAATTACTTATTGAAATCCTAGAGGGAGAAAGAAATTTAATTTTACTGGGATCAGTATTGAAATGCGGAGAATTATATTAAATTATAACAGACAAATTCGCACAAGAAATGGGCATCATTCAATAAGATCATGGCTGACTTGATTCATGATCTCAGCTCCTCATTCCCATTTGTCCCCAGCCATGAACAGCACAATATATAGTGAAGGACTTGTGAAAGTTGTATAGACCAAACAGTAGAATTATTTCAACTGCAAGAGACGAGAACTCTAAACAATGCTAACCGGGTGAAAGTAGGGATGAGTATATAATGGTCAAAATGCTTTTTTTTTCTCATTTCTCAAAGTGCTTGGCAGACAATAAATGAGCAACATGTCTTTTCCAGTTGCGATGATTCAGGTAGAAATAATGATCCTGACATAAATAAGAAGTGAGTTTCTGACAGGGAATATGGACTCAAAACAAATAAATCCCCCAGAGATAATTGATGTTTATCCTTCCAAAATGAAAAAGAAAGGATGAAATTTGCAAACCATTGACTTTCACTATGCTGATGTCAATGAATAAATACTGGCAGATGCAGTAGATGGAAGCTCGGCTAATCTTATATTATTTATCATAAAAAGATAAATCTGTGTTGCAACAGACCTATGGTACCAGGAGCAGTAATGGAACTGATTCAGTGATCTGACATTTCCAACCATGATCAACACTTACAGGGAATACATCTTGGGAAATGTGGGCACACAGACTATTACTCATTATGAAACAAAATTTTGGATTACTCACTCGGAATTTTCCAAGGTGCACTTCCCGACAGCACCCGATTAAAGAACAACCCTTGACTGCAATTTAATACACTATATTGACTACAAATCATCATAATCAACTTAACCTCTTAACAGCATCTTCCACAAAGACTGCTACTTTTACCATAATACTTGTCATGACAATTTGCATAAGCATTTCATTGAATATCATCCTGTCAGTATTGTTTTTGACAGTTATGGCCATGAATTATGAGGAACAACCTCTTTTGTTTTTATTCAGGAGTTTTGCTTTTATATTCAGATTTATAAGCCTTCGGATGTGCACAGCTACAGAGGTGATGAGCCAAGGATTGTCAGAGTGCTTGACATCAACAGCTCTACCCTCTTCAGACATGGACTCTGTGTAAAGTAAGGAGCTGTGAGAAGCAGAGAATGTTAAGCTTCAGCAGAATCAAATTATTATGTGGATTTCATTGATTCAACAAATGATTTTCAAGATCGGCTATGATATCAGGAAATCTGCAGGTTCTTTTTAAGAGTCAAGCAAAATGGGAAAGAATTGTAAGGATGCTGTGATCCGGATAATTGAGTTTAAAGTCATATCTATAACTTTAAATGTATATTCTCGGAGCAACTCCATGATGATCTTAATTTACAATTTGATTTATAAATATGATTTTATTTTTATGAAGTAAAGGACTAAATGTTTTATATATTTTCACGGTGCATTAAATACTTTCTTGTAGCTGGTTTCAGAATTCGAGGAGGCAGTTTTTCACTTTAAAGGGTGAAATTAAACATTTAAAAATAAAAACGTGTAAGCAAAGATTGCATACAAAGAGAAATTGCATTCAATAGCATTTTAATAAATATAGTTGTTTTAAATCTTCTTATAACTCAAATAAAATAGACTGGAAATACCAATATATCACAAATGATTAGAGAACAAATTTAGGTAGTCTTTCTTAAGTGCATCCTGCAAGATATATTCCCAGACCCGGATTGTGCCAATTGAAACATTAAGCCATGTAAATCTTTGGCTGAAAAAATGGCTGGCTTCAGACAGGCCACAGAGCCTCTTTGGCAGTGTACATGGCTTTCCTGCTGCCTGTGTCGGTTTGAGTCCTGGGTAATCTTTACTATAGCACAAGATCTCTTACAGATTTTGGAGATGGGGCAGGACAGGTACCGTAGCATCACACCCTCCAAACAGAGCAACTTGCTTCAGGGTCTCGATGACTAACTCATTCACGGCAGCTTGCAATGCTGCTGAGATTTGGAGTGTATTGAATGTATTACACTGGAAGAGCCTTCCATACCACTTTACAGGCTCCATCCCAATGCCCGTCCAGCAGCTCCAGTCACAAACTGATTTGCCAAATGGAGCTGATTTTCTGACTTCCATTTCTTTTAGTTTATTGTTCTTAAGTTAACAAAAGATCCTGAATAACTGAAGAACAATTAAAATTCTATTGATATCTTAATATTAACATAGAGCAGCGAGCACAGGAACAGGCCTTTGGCGCACTATATATGGTACCAATTAACATGATATCATTTTCAGAATCAGAATCATGTTTACTATCACCAGCATATGTCGTGAAATTTGTTAACTTAGCAGCAGTTCAATGCAGTACATGATAATATAGAAAGAAAGAAGAAAATAGATCAATTACAGTAAATATATATATATATATATGTTAAATAGTTAAGTTAAAAATAGTGCAAAGCAGAAATAATATAAAAAAGTGAAGCAGTGTTCATAGGTTCAATGTCCATTTAGGAATTGGACTTCAGAGGGGAAGAAGCTGTTCCTGAATTGATGAGTGTCTGCCTTCAGGCTTCTGTATCTCCTTCCTGATGGTAGCATTGAGAAGAGGGCATGTCCTGGGTGATGGGGGTTCTTAATAATGGATTCCACCTTTCTGAGGCATCACTCATTGAAGATGTCTTGGATACTACAGAGGTTAGTACCCAAGATGGAGATGACTAATTTTACAACTTGCTGTTGCGTCTTTCAGTCCTGTGCAGTAGCCCCCACCCCCATACCAGACAGTGATGCAGACTGTCAGAATGCTCTCCACAGTACATCTATAGAAGTTTTCGAGTGTTTTAGATGACAAGTTAAATCTCTTCAAGCTAATGAAAGACAGCAGCTGTCTTGCCTTTTTTTATAGTTGCATTGATATGTGGGGAATCAGGTTAGATCCTTGGAGATCTCGACACCCAGAAACATGAAATTGCTCACTCTCTCCACTTCTGACCCCTCTGAGGATTGGCTTTGAACCATTCTGCATAGGTATTAGGTGGCCATTCTGATGCCTGTGAGCAACACACATCAAAGTTGCTGGTGAACGCAGCGGGCCAGGCAGCATCTGTAGGAAGAGGTGCAGTCGACGTTTCAGGCCGAGACCCTTCGTCAGGACCAGCAACTTTGATGTGTGTTGCTTGAATTTCCAGCATCTGCAGAATTCCTGTTGTTTGATGCCTGTGAGGATTGGTTTTGAACCATTCTGCATAGGTATTAGGTGGCCATTCTGATGCCTGTTGCACCTATGTTCACATGGTTATTGCATTTTTAGAAATCACAGAAGGAAGTCCAGCTGCCAGCGGGAACACGAACAGGAACTGCAATCCATTTTTCTGCCCTTTATTCTTTCATTTACTATTCAAATATATTCATATTTACATTTTATTTTATAAAACCATTGTTTTGTCTGAGACATTCCATATCATAATAATGTCTTATGAAGAAAGAACCCTCCAATTATGTCGTGGTTTGTCTGGTATTAGCTCTAAAATTCCTTGCTTATTACCAGATTACTTGGCAGTGAAGATAACTTCACACCTTTCTCAAGCAAAATCTTCTTTCAGTTTAAAGCTTTTGTCCAATGTCTCTTAATTTTTCCTAGTGGAAGAAAAATAACTTCCTGTTTTCTTGTGACCACTAACATGGTTGATTCTAAGACGGCTTTACAAGCCACTTAGTACAATGATAATTCTGGCTGAGTGACAAATGTTGGTATTGTCGATGGTGTCTAGGTCCTGGAAAATTAATAAAACAATAAAAATGATTCCTTAAACTGCTGGCTATTTCATATGTACTGAAACTTTCCACGTGTTAAATGCTTAAATGCCCATTGTTAGTTTCATGTCCATTCATAGTCTCATTCCTCCCAAACACTGTATTCTCAAGTTCAATAAACCCCCATTACGTGGCAGAGTGGTCATTCAATTCTGGTCTCTTAAGCATCACCACTCTAATTGCTCCACCATTAGTCAGACTTTCAGATGCTAAACCCCTAGGCTCTGAACTTCCTTTCCAAAATTGCTTCTGTTTCTCATCCTGATTTCCAGTAAACGCTGCCCTTTGATAATCTGTTCCATGGGCTCAATTTAAAATTTTTGTTTGATGGTATTGCTGTGAAGCATCTTGGGAAATCTTTGCTGTGTTAAAAGTGCTATATAAATAGAAATTGTTGAGGCTATTCTGATACGTTTGAACTAACGTTGTTAAATTCCATAAAGTTAATCTGCCTGCGTTGATTAAAGCTCCTTATTATACACATTCCTCCTATCAGACTAATTTCAGATGGGTAAATTAAATTTAAGCTTTAGTGTACTTATTAATTCCAATTACTTTAACTTTCTCTTTCTCTATCCCCCTTCCCACCTCCCCCTCTTCCCCTTCCCCCCCCACTCTTCCCCTCCCCTCTTCTCCCTCCACCCCTCTTTCCTTTCCACCCCTCTTCCCCCTTCCTCCCCTCTTCCCCCTTCCCTCCACTCTCCCCTTCCCCCTCCCCTTCCTCCCCTCCCTTTCCTCCCCTTCCTCCCTCTCTCCCCTTCTCCTCCTCACCTCTCCCCCTCTTCACCTCCTTCTCTCTTCCCCCTCCCCTTCCTCCCCCTCCCTTCCCACTCTCCCTCTCTTCCTTTCCATCTCTCTCCTTTCCCTTTCGTTTGAACAAAACCTTCCTGTTTTTGAACAGTTGACTTGTACAAAGGTAAAAGGACCTTTAGAGAATATTGAACTGAGAACAGTCACTGACATGAGTGCCAATGCTCTGACTTTATTATTTTTAACTGTAATGTGGCTGTCTTGCAGCAAGTCTTTCTAAATCTCATGTCCTTTCATCATCTATTTATACATCATGGACTACTTCACAATTTCCCATCAGTCAGCTCAAACGTAATTTCATGCTTTATATGATAAATAAGAAAGAATGAGATGTTTTAAATCACTCTGCTGCCAGCCTAATTCTGTGCCAGGTAGTTGATGCAGCTGTTCTGTAAAATAAGCTGATAAGGGAATTGGGAATGGCTGGTATATTGGCACCTTTCCAGCAGAATTTCCTCAACTCCTCCCAAGAAAAGAAAATGCATTTACACTCAGTGACCACTTTATTAGGTACAGGAGATACCCCATTCTCCAGTAATTGCCTATTCCGATGTTTGATACAGGAGATACCTAATAAAGTGGCCACTGAGTGCATTTCTGTATGTCAGTGGTACATCGCGCCCATCCACTTCAGGGTTTGACATGTTGTGTATTCAGAGATGTTCTTCTTCGCACCACTGTTGCAATGCACGGGTATTTGAGTTGCCTTGAAACAGCCTGGCTATTCTCCTCTGACCTCTCTCATTAGCAAGGCATTTTCATCCACAGAACTGTTGCTCACTGAATGATTTTTTTTGGTTTTCTGCACCATTCTCTGTAAACTCTAGAGACTGTAGTGTGTGAAAATCCCAGGAGATCAGCAGGTTCTGAGATACTCAAACCACCTCATCTGGCACCAACAATCATTCCCCAGCCAAAGTCACTGACTTCATATTAATTCCCGATTCTAATGTTTGGTCTGAACAAAAACTGAACCTCTTGATCGTGTTTGCATTTTTTCATATATTAAGTTGCTGCCACACGATTGGCTGATTGGATATTATCATCAATAAGCATGTGTATAGTGTATCTCATAAAGTGGCCATTGAGTGTACACTGCCCATTAATAGTTCCTTCCTTTGATAAATCTTAGAAATCATTGCGTCTCACTATTATTTTTAGAAAATGAAGGAATGTTGATATATTGGTTTAAATTTTAATGTTGCATCACTAGAATTATGCAAGGGTATTCTTTAGAAAGTTAACCTAAGTATAAACTTGTTTCTGTCATGATGATCTTATCTCTGAAATTCAGGTAGCATCTATAGGAAGAGGTACAGTCAACATTTCAGGCTGGGACCCTTTGTTAGAGGAGTCAAACTGGAGATACTGGAGGCTGGGATAGAACAAATGAACCTCCAGAAAATCTTACCAATTCTGGAAAGTGTTTCTCACCCTCCACATACCACCACGGCTGAACAGAGGAGCACTTTCAGTAATAGACTAAGACAATTGCACTGCTCCAAAGAACGCTATATGAGGTCATTCTTACCCTCAGCCATTAGGCTCGATAATGCGTCCACCTATAACTGGGGAAGTGATGACCACCCTCCCCCCCGTCCAGTTAGACTTTTTTTAAGCTCTGTTTACCACATCCTGTGCAATACTGTGCATCACTTCTTATCTGGATGGTGTGAATGTGAATGATCATAATAAATGGCGGTGCAGGCCGAATGGCCTACTCCTGCACCTATTTTCTATGTTTCTATAATATTACGGTAATTCTTGCATTGAGCCCAGCGGCCTCAATGACTACAGACCGGTGGCATTGACCTCCCACATCATGAAGACCCTGGAGAGACTTGTTCTGGAGCTGCTCCGGCCTATGGTCAGGCCACACTTAGATCCCCTCCAGTTCGCCTACCAGCCCCGACTAGGAGTTGAGGATGCCATCGTCTTCCTGCTGAACTGTGTCTACGCCCACCTGGATAAGCCAGTGAGCACTGTGAGGGTCATGTTTTTAGACTTCTCCAGTACGTTCAACACCATCCGCCCTGCCCTGCTGGGGGAGAAGCTGACAGCGATGCAGGTGGATGCTTCCCTGGTGTCATGGATTCTTGTTTACCTGACTGGCAGACCACAGTATGTGTGCTTGCAACACTGTGTGTCCGACAGAGTGATCAGCAGCACTGGGGCTCCACAGGGGACTGTCTTGTCTCCCTTTCTCTTCACCATTTACACCTCGGACTTCAACTACTGCATAGAGTCTTGTCATCTTCGGAAGTTTTCAGATGACTCTGCCATAGCTGGATGCATCAGCAAGGGAGATGAGGCTGAGTACAGGGCTATGGTAGGAAACTTTGTCACATGGTGTGAGCAGAATTATCTGCAGCTTAATGTGAAAAAGACTAAGGAGCTGGTGGTAGACCTGAGGAGAGCTAAGGTACCAGTGACCCCTGTTTCCATCCAGGGGGTCAGTGTGGACATGGTGGAGGATTACAAATACCTGGGGATATGAATTGACAATAAACTGGACTGGTCAAAGAACACTGAGGCTGTCTACAAGAAGGGTCAGAGCTGTCTCTATTTCCTGAGGAGACTGAGGTCCTTTAACATCTGCCGGACGATGCTGAGGATGTTCTACGAGTCTGTGGTGGCCAGTGCTGTCATGTTTGCTGTTGTGTGCTGGGGCAGCAGGCTGAGGGTAGCAGACACCAACAGAATCAACAAACTCATTCATAAGGCCAGTGATGTTGTGGGGATGGAACTGGACTCTCTCACGATGGTGTCTGAAAAGAGGATGCTGTCTAAGTTGCATGCCACCTTGGTCAATGTCTCCCATCCACTACATAATGTAGTGGGTGGGCACAGGAGTACATTCAGCCAGAGACTCATTCCTCCGAGATGCAACACAGAGCGTCATAGGAAGTCATTCCTGCCTGTGGCCATCAAACTTTACAACTCCTCCCTTGGCGGGTCAGACACCCTGAGCCAATAGGCTGGTCCTGGACTTCATAATTTATTGGCATAATTTACATATTACTATTTAACTATTTATGGTTCTATTACTATTTATTATTTATGGTGCAACTGTAACGAAAACCAATTTCCCCCGGGATCAATAAAATATGACTATGACTATGACTATGACATTAACATCTTATCAGTGTGAACTTGGAAATCTTGTAAATCTTGCCATCTCTGACTTGGAAATCTTGTACATCTTATTTTTAAGGTAGCTTTTTCATTTTTTCTTGCTTCTAATATTTGTACATCTGTGCACTTACAATGCTACTGTGACTATAATTTCCTTTGGGATCACTGAAGTATCTATCTATATTTTCTATTGCATAATGTATTTAAATATTACAGCAATGAAACTTGTTTTCTACACCAATAACTATGTTTTAGTTGGAAATTGTGATTGAAGTAGAAAATACATATTGAGCATTATGTAAAAATGAGCAATATATCTTGGCATTTTATTGTATGTCTTTCTGTTCTTTTAAAATTGATATAACTAAATACTCATCAGCATTTATAGCAGAGCACATATACAATGTCATCTGAGATTAATCTTTACCCCACTGTCTTTCAAAGATTAAGAAAGATGTTGATAATTGTCAAGACCTCCTTAAAATAATTGTAAATTATTTCTTTGTTCCTCTTTCCCTTTATTTCCTCCTACAACCTGTTCTTCCCGCCTCAGCTCATTCCTTTGAAGCTATGTGAATAAATTCTACTCTCATTGACATACAACAGCAAATTAACATAAACTAGAATAAATAAATTCTGAATAGAATGTGGAACGAGAAAATGTTCCAGTCAAATTGATGCTTAAATTATTAGAATAGAAATTGGAGACCTTAAGCTTTAACAAGAATTAGTGATGGCACAAACAAACCTGGAACTAGGGAACATTGAAAACTTGGGGGGGGGGGGGAAAAAAGATAAATTCCTACCAACTGGAAACAGAAGGAAGGTTTTTCCACAATTAATTATCTCCATCAGGGAGAACAAGACAGCCACCACTGTGAAAATGAATGAAATCTCACATGGCAAAGCATTAACAGGAAGAAAAATATTTCCACCTGTCGGTCAGGGGGTCACACTTTGGAAGGTTGCAAAAGGAAACAATGATATTGCGAGTTGGCTGAAACCATGTTATCCAACAATATTAAATGTGAGGGAGTCGCCATGAAATTAAGAACAAATTTTGCTATCATATAATTGTACCATTTGTGTGAGGTAGAGGCCGTGACTGAATATGATGTTTTGACCAAGGCACAGTGACCTAAAATTTGTTGACAGCTTTAACATGCAAACCACTATTAGCGTTTAAATTGTCCAGCCATTTCTAGCAGGCAGGGGCTTATGACGTGAGTGTGAATTTGTCACTAAATGTCAGATGATTTTCCACTGTTCTGCTGGTGGATGTCACTGTCAACCTCACTGTGAAATTGGAGGTACTGCTGCCATTATGCTCTTAATAGACTCACAACAGAAATTTAGGGCTGGAACCTAGCTGTAAAGTAGCCTTTTAACAGCAAGATTTATATTCTTGTCATGCTGTTTCACACTTCCTGCTCAGAAAGGGGTCACATAAACTTTACACTCAAATCCTTGCAGTGTGTACCTTCCAATCTTTTAAAAATCTAAAATTCACTGTTGATTTAACTTACCCTTGCAATCCTTTTACCTCTCTGTTCTTTCTTAACCAAGCCTTTCTTTTCCTCTCTTTAATTAAGGGGAAAGTGAAGATAGCCACAATGCATGGCGCATCATCAAGTGAATTTTGAGTCATCATATCTTTGTATTATATGTTTTGGAGTTATGTCAAAGTTCACCGAAAGTGAGGTTATCACTTTTCTTCCTGCATAAAAGCTCAGAAACAGAATAATCAACAGGTTAATTTATTTCCTAAGTACCTGTAATAGTGACTGATATTAAACTATGCGATCTTCAGCTGCCAAGGCCTAAAGTTCTGAAATTTTCTCCCTTATTATCTCCTTTCTCTCCCTCCCCCTTCCCCATTACACTCTTCTTAAAACTACAACTTTAATAAAGCACTTGGTAAGGCACCGCTCCTTGAAGATGTCTTGGATACTATGGAGGCTGTTTCCCATGATGAAACTTTTTAAGTTTCTGCACTGTACTTCGAGTTTGTGCAGTAGCCCCCTGAAAACCGCCCCCCCATACCAGAGGGGGATGCAGCCAGTCAGAATGCCCAATCATTTGTAAAAGTTTTCGAGTGTTTTAGGTGAAAAACCAAATCTCCTCAAACTTATAATGAGCATAGCTGCTGTCTTGCCTGTATAGCTGCACCAATATGTTGCATTCAGGTTAGGTCCTCAGAGATCTTGACACCAAGGAAGGTGAAGTCGCTCACTCTCCAGGCTTCTGATCCTGCTATCAGGATTGGTTTGTGTTCCCTCGTCTTACCCTTTCTGACATCCACAGTCAGTTGTTTGGTTTTGCTGATGTTGACTGAAAGGTTATTGCTGCGACACCACTCCACTAACTGGTATGAAACAGAATGCAACGCAAGCTTTTCACTGTATCTTGGTACATGTGACAATAAGAAACCAATACCAATAAAGTTGCTCCCTAACTACAAATTGCCGTTATTGTAGGTATCAGTGAATCATTAGCATTTCAGGCATCTTAAACTGCAATCCTCTTAACGTGGTTGTTAAATGACAGTTATAAAAACTTGGCAAGTGGATTATTTCAAAATTGTCAGCTGGCTGGTAATCTCAGATGGTTTTAATGTAGGCTTATTTACGTATATATTTTCAGTCAGCTGTTCTTGTGAAATTGGACCACTCCCTTGGTGATTTACTGGGAGAAAATTACTAGTAAACTCAACTGTTTTCAACAGCGTTGACAATCTGATTTAATTAGAGAGTACATTTCAAATTTTCACTGTTGGTTATTGAATTCAGAAGGGATCAGAAAATATACCTCACACAGACTTGGCCCAATCCTTCAATCATTCTGATGGCCTCATTTACAGGAAGTTGCACAGCAGGTTGAAACAAGTAGGAGAAAATGCTGAAAATACACAGTAGATCAGGCAGTATCTGTGAAGAAGGAAACAGAATTAGTATTTCACATTACTGCTTTCTCATTTGAACTCGGAAGAGGTAGAAACCAAACATGGTTTAAATTGCAGAGAGGGAGAAAAGGTGGAAAGGTGAAAGGGAATGCCCTTGATGGGAGGGGGAAGGGGAGAGAGTAAAGCAGAATGATTTTTGAGTAAATGACTAAAGCATTGATTGTGTGGATAGCCAGAGGCTTTTTTCCCAGGGCTGAAATGGCTAACACAAGGGGGCATAGTTTTAAGGTGCTTGGAAATAGGTACCGAAGGAATGTCACATGGAGAGTGGTGGGTGTGTGGAATGCACTGCTGGTAGTGGTGGTGGAAGTGGATTCAATAGGGTCTTTTAAAAGGCTCTTAGATAGGTACATGGAGCTTAGAAAAATAGAGGGCTATGCACTAGGGAAACTCTAGGCAGTGTCTGGAGTAGGTTACATGGTCGGTACAACATTGTGGGCTGAAGGGCCTGTAACATGCTGTAGATTTCTATGTTCTATGATTGACAGAGATACTGGTGATGCCAGCTGAGATGAGATTTAGATTAGATTACCTTTATTTGTCATATGTACATGAAAACGTAGAGTGAAATGTGTCATTTGAGTCGCATCTAATCAGCAAAGATTGTACATCCTGAAAGTGGCATCAGGCGTTCAGTGCCCACAACTCAGAAACTCTAACCCGGAAGTCTTTGGAATGTGAGTGAGTGCGAGAGGAACTGCACACGATCACGGTGAGAATATACAAACTCATTACAGTTAACAGTGGGAACTGAACTCCAATCTTATAGTGGTGCTGTAAAGTGATTGTGCTAACCCTACACTACCACACTGGCTGTGAGAGGAAAATAAAGCTTGTGTACCTATAGAAAGCCTGTGCATTTCAGATCTGGTATTACAAAACATTTCACCTATTATTGTAGTTTTTTCTGAATGTTACAGTGTATCTTGTATTATTATGTGTATAAGTCATAGAGAACTTCAATTCCCAGTGTGCAATGCAGGTGGTTCACCCAGAACTAGAAGTGATGTTGGTGAGCAGGTCGCACACACTTGTGTGAAGCTGGAACCCCTCTGTAAATAAAAAATGTCTTAGTTTTTATCCACACAACATGGTGTCAGAAGTCGGTGTAAGGTCTAAGCACGGAATATAAATAAACTGTGTGTGGCTAAGAAAGAGACGCTAGTTCCAACGGGGAGAAAAGACTGTGCTAGAAGCAAGTGAGGTTATCGGCCAATGCAGTGACAGACCACATTGTCTCAAGTTCACCGGATTCACCAAGGGAAATCCAGGCAAATGCCTGTAATGGATAAACTAAGTCCTCCTGCACCTTTGTGGTTTACCAGCATTCTAACTGATAACCGGAAATGCTTCAAACAGTGATTCAATATATATTGAGCAGCGAGCAGAATAGGAAGGGCTGATTAGCATTTGAAAGTGTCTATTTTTCTACATGTAGTTGGTGCTTTGGACATTTATAATAGCTTACAAATTATAATAGCTTATAAATTACAAATACCTGGGGATACGAATTGACAATAAACTGGACTGGTCAAAGAACACTGAGGCTGTCTACAAGAAGGGTCAGAGCCGTCTCTATTTCCTGAGGAGAATGAGATCTTTTAACATCTGCCGGACGATGCTGAGGATGTTCTATGAGTCTGTGGTGGCCAGTGCTATCATGTTTGCTGTTGTGTGCTGGGACAGCAGGCTGAGGGTAGGAGACACCAACAGAATCAACAAACTCATTCGTAAGGCCAGTGATGTTGTGGGGATGGAACTGGACTCTCTGATGGTGGTGTCTGAAAAGAGAATGCTGTCCAAGTTGCATGCCATCTTGAATAATGTCTCCCATCCACTACATAATGCACTGGGTGGGCACAGGAGTACATTCAGCCAGAGACTCATTCCACCGAGATGCAACACAGAGCATCATAGGAAGCCATTCCTGCCTGTGGCCATCAAACTTTACAACTCCTCCCTTGGAGGGTCAGACACCCTGAGCTAATAGGCTGGTCCTGGACATATTTCCTGGAACAATTTACATATTTACATATTACTATTTAACTATTTATGGTTTTATTACTATTTATTATTTATGGTGCAACTGTAACGAAAACCAATTTCCCCCGGGATCAATAAAGTATGGCTATGACTATGACTATGACTTTCAATTTCATGAGACAGCCTTTACATTGGGCAATCTAATGACAAGATTTGAGGAGCATTTTGTCCCAAGTAAAAACATTATGTTTGAAAAATATAAATTATTTTCCTGTGACTAGAGACAGGTTTTAGCTTTGACCAATACCTAACTGAGCTTCACTCACTGAGAAAGCCCTATGAATTTGGAGATTTGAAAGACTCACTAGTTAGAGACAGAATAGGGTATGGAATCCCAGATAATGTTTTCAGAGAAAGATTGCTCCATAAAAAAAATTACTCTGGAAAAGGCTGTGGATCTGTGCAGAGCAGCAGAGATCACACAAGCATGAGCTGAGGAGCTGCACAGGGCAAAAACAACAGTGGATGCTGTGAACGCAGAGGGGCAGGGCACAAGGTGTTTCACAAAGCAACTGCAAAGCCAAGAGGTAAGCTCAAACAGCAAATGCAGCCAGTGTGGAGGTAGGCACATCCCAAAAACGTGTCTTGCTTTTGGAAACGACTGCATTAATTGTGGGAAGAAAAATCATGTTGTAAAGTGCTGCAAAGCTGGGGGTACCAAGAGAAAGGTGCACACAGTAGTTGAGGAAATGGAGGAACTCTTTTTGGATTCTCTGCAGTCTGCTGCTGCTGATAAAACAAAATAGATTGTTCCAGTGACTGAGAATGGGACTTCAAACTTGACACTGGAGCCCAGATGAATCTTTCCCATGGATGATTACAAGACCCTCAAAGTAAGAGCAAGATTTACTCAGTGGAATTAAATTTGACAGACTTTTAACCTTCCAACTCGAAAAACTCATAACCGTATCCATGAGAGCGCCAGAGAGATTGTGCAAGAGAACCTCAAGAACTCCACATTCCATAGACATGCATACCTGCTGCACCAGCAGGACAGTCAGGGTGCCAGTGCTGAACAGAGGGATCATGATGAAGAAGTCGCCAGTCTTGCTTCCACATCATGCAGAAGTGGATCCAAATCTGCCTCTCATCGTTTTCCAGATAAAGACTGGAAATCAAAATTATCTCCACAATCTTCTCCGAAGCTGAAGAGGAAAATAAAAAAGGAAGATGGGGAGATCCACAGACCCTAGAATAACAGCACCAGTTCAACACAAACCAACAGGAGGAGCTGCTATTATGATACACAGCAAACAGAAGGAGCTCTGTGATCTGAGGCAGTCGTAGGTGTCATGGTCCGCTCTGTGAAGTCCACATTCCGGTTCATGGTCCAGTTCATCGATCCTTGTTCCGGGTTTTCCTGTTTTCTCCCTTGTTCTGCTGGGTGCCTTAATTGATGCACCTGATTCTCATTTCGGTCTGGAACATAAATACCTCTGCAAACCAGGGCTTGTTTGCTGGACTGTTCCCTTCTGCAACCCTTTGTCTGTTATCTTGCCTGCAACCACAACTGTATTGCCATCAAATTCAACTGCTGGAATGAGACTGGAGCCTTGCCACGCCAAGATAAGGAACTATCTATCATTGAGCAACACACATAAATATTGCTGTGAACGCAGCAGGCCAGGCAGCATCTATAGGAAGAGGTACAGTTGACGTTTCGGGCCGAGACCCTTCGTCAGGACTAACTCAACATCCTGGGTTAGTCCTGATGAAGGGTCTCAGCCTGAAATATCCACTGTACCTCTTCCTATAGGTGCTGCCTGGCCTGCTGCATTCACCAGCAATTTTTATGTGTGTTGCTTGAAATTCCAGCATCTGCAGATTTCCTCGTGTTTGCATATCTATCATTGAGTTCGGAATTGTCGCTTTGTGTCCCTTTGTTTAGTATCTGTGTACGAGTCTTGGCCCTACATCCTGTTCCCAAGGAGGGGTCCTGCTTTTGTTTAAAGCCCCAGCCCTAAGTCCTGTTCCCTAGGAGGGCTCCAAGGCTCTGTGTTCCTGTGCTCCAGTCCAAGGCTCTGTGTTCCTGTCCTCCAAGACCAAGTCCAGGCGCCATGTTCCAGCCCTGTCCAAGTCTGAGCTTCGTGTCCTCGTCCAGCCCAGGAGACCCTCGCCCAGACCAGTGCTGGAGATTCCTCGTCCTGTGCTGGATCATCCCAACCCGAATCCTCGGCAGTTTACCTCGGCAGTCATCCCGGCCCTGCATCCTATGAAGAGTTCCAACTCCATACCCAAGAGCCTAACCAAGCCAAGTGCAAGAGCCGAGCCAAATCTAGTTCAAGAGCCACGTCCTGTGCTGGAAATTCTTCACCCAGCCCAGGAGTCCCTCATCCAGCCCAGTGCTGGAGTTCCCTCATCCTGTTCAGGAGTCTCTTGTCCTGTACAAGCCACATCCAAGAACGTCGTCCTGTCCAAGTCAAGGCTTTGTGCTCTCTTCCTGTCCATGTGCCTCGTCCTGTGCAGGAGTTCCACATCCAGTCCTGTAGCCACGTCCAGTGCAGGAGTTCCATGTCCAGTCCTGTAGCCACGTCTTGTCCTTGCCAAAATCCTAGTCCCGAGTCCTAGCCTGGACCTGGGTTTCGGTTCCAAGTCAAGACCCAGGTCCTAGGTCCTTGTCCAGGCCCTATTTCCGAGATCCGTTTTCCTAGTCCAGGCTCCTCGTTCCTAGTTTCCCGTCCGGGTCCCGTGTTTCTAGCCCAAGTCCTAGCCCAGGCCCTGAATCCTAGTCTCGTCCAGGGCCTGTGTTAATGCCCAGTGTTGTTTCTTCCTGACTCCCCTTGCTTTCTTGATAAACCTAGTCCTATTTCTAGTACTTCAATGTCTGTGTCTTGCATTTGGGCCCACTCCCAACGTCCCCTTATGACAATAGGAACTTGTACAAAGACTCATTGATCACACGGATGTTGTGCAAGGCTCCTTTATGAGGCACATGGAGCGGATTATGGTCACACAGCAAGAACAAGCTCCAACCCATAGCTTTGACAAGTCACCTGTAACTTCACCAAAGGGGTCAGCAGATGTGAAATATGAACATGTTGATCAGAGTTCTCAAGAAAACACTAATATTAATGCAGCAAAGGAAAGCTACACATCTGTGGAAACAAGCAGCAGACCAAAAAGGATCATCAAACTACTTCAGAGACTACTCTTAACCCAATTTCCATCTTGCCCTCAAATTTCCCTTGTCCATTTCTGACACCTCCCTCCCCTTTCTCGATCTCTCTGTCTCTATCTCTAGAGACAGTTTATCTACTGGTATCTTTGATAAGCCCACTGAAGGAGATGACTTGGAGTTCACAATCTATTAAACCAAGACATGCTTTGCAACTCTAATGTTTGAAATAATTACTGGATATCATAGTGCAAGAGTTGACTCTAGTTTGTAATTACCAAGAGCTTGTTTATAAAGATGGCCTTGAGCATGGAGAGTACAGTGAATATCCAATATAAAAGCCCAAAATTGTCACACAGGTCTGTATTTTTTAAATTAAGTAGCAATAAACTTAAACATGTATATAGCAACCATTTCAGAATCAGTATCAGGTTTAATCTCATGGGCATATGTCATGTAATTTGTTAACATTGCAGCAGCAGTACGTGCAATTCATGATACATATAGAAAAAAATCTGAATTACTATACATATATATATATAAATAGTTAAGTTCACATAAGTAGCGCAAAAACAGAAATAATTTAAAAAATAATAAATAGAAATTGGATGGAAGAGAAGCTGTTCCTGAATCGCTGAGTCAATTTATATGTCATATAAATTCATATGCCAATTTTTATGACATCCATTAACAGAGGAATGTACCTCAAAATTATTCTTAAAATCATTATCAAGCAAACACTGACCCACATAAAGTGTCACAACCATGGACTCCACCGCAAGTTTGGCGCCCTCACAGGTGGGCAACTGTAAGGGGTCGGTAATCATGTTTGTGTGAATGCACATTCCAGCCAATTAAGGTTTCTTTGTGGTTGTATTTAACTCCTTTCCTTTCATTTCAGTCTGTCGAGTCTTCACTGATGGACAGTGATGGCAATGCCTTCTGCTTACCTTAGTTCACGTTCCGGGAAAGAAGGTTAGGGAATCCTGCATGAGAACCCCCAAGTACCTTTGCATTTCGGACTTCTGAATTTTCTCCCCATTTAGAAAATAGTCTATGCTTTTATTCCTTCCACTAAAGTGGGTGGTCACGCACTTCTCGACACTATTCCATCTGCTATTTCTTTGCCCATTATCCTAACCTATCTTTCTGCAGCCTCTCTACTACCTCAACACTACCTGCCCCTCTACCTTTCTTCAAATCATCTACAAATTTGGCCACAAAGCCGTCAATTCTGTCATCCAAATCATTGGCATATGATGCAAAAAGAAGAGGTTCTAACACCTATCCTTGTGGAATACCACTAGTAATCATCAGCCAATCAGAAAAGGCTCCCTTTATTCCCATTCTTTGCCTTCTGCCAATCAGCCAATCGTCTATCCCTACTAGTATCTTTCCTGAAATACCATGGGCTTTCTCTTGTTAAGCAGCTTCATGTGTGACACCTTCTGAAATGCCACTGATTCTCTGTTGTCTAGCCTGCTTGTTATTCCCTCAAGGAATTCCAACAAATCTGTCAGGCACGATTTTCCCTAAAGGAAACCGTGCTGACTTTGGCCTCTTTTATCACATGCCTATAAGTACCCCAAGACTTCATCCTTAACAATCGACGCCAACATCTTCCCAACCACTGAGACATTATAGGCTAATTAGCAACTGGCCTATAATTATAATCTCCTTTCATCTGCCTCCCTCCCTTCTTGAAGAGTGACATTTGCAATTTGCCATCCTACAAAACCATGCCAGAATCTAGTGATTCTCGAAAGATCGTTACTAACGCCTCCACAGTCTCTTCAGGTACCTCTTGTAGAGTTCTGGAGTGTAGTCCATCTGTGACATTTTCCCTGGCTAATAATGCCACCCCTCTCCCTTTATTCCCTCCAGCTCTATCTTGTCTAATACAACAGAATCCTGGAACATTGAACTGCCATTCCTGCTATTTCTGTAACCAAGTCTCACTAATGGCAACAGCGTCTTAAGCTCATCAGCCTTTCCTACAATACTCCTTGTATTGTATATACACAACTCAGAACGTTAGTCTCACCATGCTCAACCTTTCAATTCCTGACTTAGTATGTAGGCTTAACAACATCTTCCCCACTATCTGGTCCTGCACTCTGGTTCCTATCCACCGGCAATCTAAATGCACCCTCCCCCACTAACAAACTTTCCCACAAGGACCTTGGTCTCCTTCCAGTTCAGGTGGAAACTGTTTTACCTGTACAGGTCCCACCTTCCCTGGAAGAGACCTCAATGATCCAAAAATCTGAAGCCTTTCCTCCTGCACCATCTCCTTAGCCACATGTTCATCTGTATGATCTACCTATTTCTGGCCCCACTAGCATATGGCACGTGTAGCAGTCCTGAGATCCCAGCCCCGGAGGTCCTGTCCTTTAATCTAGCACACTTGAACTCACTTTACAGGACCCTATTACCGCTTCCTACCCATGGGTGTATTTAAAATGGAGGTAAATAGGTTCTTGATTAGTCAGGGCAAGGAAGGTTACAGAGAGAGGGCAGATGAATGAGGTTGAGAGAGATAATGGATCAGCCATTATGAAAAGGTGGAAAACTCAGTGGCCCAAATGGTCTAATTCTCCTGCTATGTTTGTGGTCTTATGCAACAGCAATACTCAGACAGGACAGACTGGGGGGTGGGGGGAAGGGGGGAAGGGTTTGTCCATTGGGACTATATGAGTAGACTAAGCAATAATAAAGGGAAGACCAGATTAATGGGAATATATTATAGACTACCCTGCCGTCCATGGGATTTGAAGGAGCAAATCTGCAGAGAGATTATTGAATGTTGTAAGAAACAGTTGTGTTAATAGGGTGTCTTTAACCTTTCTACATATTGACTGGGACCTGTTAGAGAATATTCTGGAGTTATGTGATTACAGCTGATATTAATTCAAACAAGAACCAGTCTTCCATAAATTGCAAGCAGTAAATTGAAGTTAAACTGGCCCACAGACTAAGGGATTTCATATGCAACAGCCAAATGTTAAGAAAATGGGGCTGTGTTACTTGGCTTGCATCAAACCAGGAAACATGACTAAGTTATTTACACCATTGTGAGCTCAAGCTGTCAGACCAGACAGATGTTGCCACTTAGATTTTTTTTAGATTATGAGGACACGCAGTTCTCTTTTTATTGTCATTTATTAACACATCCATCACTTAGCATATCAAATAGGTATAAGCAAGCAATATGTTTTATGTACTTGGGATATTTGTATACTCATAGACAGCAATGACAACATTAATTTTGCTGTTTGCTTCTCTGTTGTCAGATGTCTTTTAGAATATTTGTGTTAATTATTTTTTTCCCCAAAGGCGTTTCGACCTTCAGAGGTGTCTTATCAATTACTATGTATCTCAAAGGAACCATTTGTCAACCCAAAGTACTGAAGTAATCAATCTCATTGTAACTTTTGACAAACAATACCCCATAAACACATGGGTAGCTGTTGGAAATATGGTAAAGGAATTTAAACAATAGGATATACTGAAGACTTCATTGATCACTATCTCACTCCTGTGGCCAGTTAAGAAGCTGGATGCATCCTGCTGATTGATAATAGATGATACTCCCCAGCACATAGAATATTCACAGTCCTTGACACTGCCAATAGATTCTGGAGGTTGCCATTAGTTCCTGAGTCTCAGGACTGATATGCCTTCACCTTAGAGCAGCAGTTCCCAACTTTTCTTATGTCATGGACCAATACCATTAAGCAAGGGGTCCATAAACCTTTGCCTTAGAGAAACAACAATATACATAGGCTGTTCTACCTCAGGGTTTCCACAACAGCCTCGCATTCTTCCAGAAAGTCATGGCACGGACATCAGCCAAGCTCGATTTGACGCTATTCTATAGTACAATTCTACAATATGTAAATGATTTGTTAATTGCCTCAGAGGACAATGTAGGACACTGTGGGGCAATAGTGAGTGTTTTGTATTTGCTCAGGCCACACAAGGCCCAAATAGGAAAGCAATCAGTGTAATGTCTGGGACATGTTATCTCACAGGGTAGAAAGGCCATGTGAGATGACAGAAAGACAGCAATTAGCTCCCTGCCCCATCCAGTCGATGTGAGGGGAGTGAGGAATGTAACTTGACTGTTCAATTACAGCCACAACTTCAGACCAGGATTTGCAGCACTGGTGTCCCCAGTACAGGCTTCAGTCAAAGGAGGGAAGTCCCCTCTGGAGGAGGTAAATTGGAGGTCAGTAGAAGAGAAGGCCTTCACAAATATTTAGAACGCCCTAGTTTCTGCACCTTCTTTAGGTTTACTGGATGCGACTCGCCCCCTTCACCTTTACTGTAGTAATGAGGGGCAGTACTATAATGCAGTAGTAGCACAGGACCACAGGAACACAGAAAGACCAGTATCATACTCTTTAACAAAACTGGCTCCTGCTGTAACCGCACTTCCCTGGTGTGTCGTAGCCCTGGGCTGTGTAGGTTTGTGAGCCTGTAGTAATGGTGGGGCAGCTCCTGTTACACACTTCACACACCATTATAGAGCTCCTGAACACAGGGAGGCTGGGAGCAGTTGTGGACAATCGGAGCAGTTCCCACCCCCAAAGATGAGAACAATATCATATATTTGGATTTTCATAAGGCATTTGATAAGGTCCCATGGGGGGGGGGGGGTGGTTAGTCAATCTGATTTGAGCCCTGCATTTGCCTACACAATAGGTCTACAGCAGATGCAACCTCGCTGGCTCTCCACTTGGCCTTGGATCACCTAGACAATAGCAATACTTACAGCAGGCTGCTGTTTGATAACTACAGCTCCATCTTCAACACCATCATACCCTCAGTACGAATTGACAAGCTCTGAAACCTGGGCTCTGTACCTCCCTCTGAAAATGGATCTTAAGAACACAAGACACTGGAGTAGAATTATGCCACTTGGCCTATCGGGTCTGCACAGCCATTCCATCATGACTGATTTATTATCCCTCTCAACCTCATTCTCCTGCTTTTTCTCCATAACCTTTGATGTGCTAATTAATCTATCAACTTCTGCTTTAAATATACGCAATGATCTGGCATCCACAACCATCTGAGGTGACTGCACAGGATCGGAAGTTGCAAGCCCAGTCCGCTGCATCATGGGCACTTGCCTCCTCAGCATCCAGGACATCTTCAAGAGCCGATGTCTCAAAAAGACGACATCCATCATGAAGGACTCCATCACCCAGGACACGCCCTCTTCTCTCTGCTTCATCAGGGAGGAGGTACAGGAGCCTGAAGACACTCACTCACCATTTCAAAAGCAGCTTCTTCCCCTCCGGCATCAGATTTCTGAACGGGCATTGAACCCATGTTCACAACCTCAACATTTTTTTCTTTTTGTGCCGCTTATTTATTTTAATCAAAAAATATATTTCTTATTGAAACTTATATTTTTTTAAATTATGTATTGCACTGCACTGCTGCTGCAAAGTAACAAATTTCATGAAATATGCCAATGATATTAAACCTGATTCTGGAAGCGAATGAAATACGCAGACATGGATTGAGACTTGGTCTTTGGACAGAAAGCAAAATGTTTGAATAAATGGATTCAATCCAGCTAGCAGGCTGTGACTGCTGATAATCAAAGGGGTTGGTGCTTGGGCCTCAGCATTCAACAATCAATATCATTTGTTTGCTCAGGTGACCAAAGTCTGAGTTGGCTGACAATACTAAGCTAGGTGAGATGCTGAGTATAGAAGAGATGTGGACAGGTTCAATGAATGGGCAAGAAGATGGCAGGTGACATGGAGTAACCTTCTTTGGTGTACATAACAGAAAATAGATTACTTGTTCACTGGTGGTAGATGGGGCAATGCTGATGTTCAAAGGAACTTAAATGTCCTTGCACTCAAATCAACACAAGCCAACATACAGACACAGGAAGCAATTAAGAAGGCAGATGGTATTTTAGTCCTTGTAATGAGACAATTTTAATGTAGATGTAAGCAACTCTTATTTCAGATGTACTGGCCTTTGCCAAGACCACATCTGGTTGTGATGATCTTCTACAAGAAGGGACATACTTACCACTGAGAGACTGCAGCAAAATTAGACTGGTTATACGCTTAGTATGTTTGAGAAGACTTTGAAAAAAATGAGCAGAATGAAAGTTGTTATTGAAGCATACAGGGAAGATGCTAGGAGGATTTACCCTTTACCACAGAGGCCTGGACAAGAGGCATGTTTCAGATTAAGGAGTAGGCCTTTTAGGACGAAGATGAGATGAACTTTTTTCACACAAAGGATGTTAGAACTCTCAGCCCCGGGGGGGTTATGAAAGATCAGTCACTCTGTTCATTCAGAAGTGAAACCGAGATAGAAGATCAGCCAGTGTCCTAATGAACGATGGAGCAGGCTCAAATAAGATTGGTTAGAATGATAAGCTTGAAGAATATGTGATAAACAGGAATAATCAACAATTAAATAAAATGAAACCTCTGTTCAAAACAATCACTATCTTATTTCAGATTCACACAAATCTAAGTAATACAAAATGCACAGATGTAAGATTAAAAAAATCTAATTAAGAGCACATGAAATAGACTGCTAACAGTCAGTTTCAAAGTAGTTGAAAACTTTTCAAATGAAGCTTAAGAACCTTGGATCTGGTCATAAGGGATGTGATGTAGAAGGGGCACAGAGAGCTGTGGAGCAGGGTTGAGATGGCAAAAGGAATTTGTAAAAAGATGAGGGAACACACAAATTAATCCCATTCTCTGTCTTTAAAAAAATCTTGCCTGAAATTGATATTCCAGGACTCACCACAGAGGAAGTTCAGACCAGCAGTACCTACTAATGCTGAGATGCTTATGAATTATGCATTGATATTAGTACCACCATTGATGGAATTAATGAAGCTGATTAGTACCTTGTCCACTTTGGAGGTTTCTTCCAGTAGATTGCCTTTTAAATATCCCAATGTACTGGAGTTCTGGGAGCCAACGTTACTTCAGGCACCACTTGTCATGTGGCCTTTTAAAAGTCGTTCTTCAAAAAAATCTTAATTCCTGCCACATACAAAAGCAAGGCCAAAAACACAATGAAACAAATCATGGAAGAATTTATCAGGTTTAATACAGTTTGGCCTCCTGAAAATGGTGGAGGAAGATGGCAGTAATTGGCCTCATCATTTGTATCAGGCTAGTTAAGAACTCTGAATGCTTTGCTGAAATTCTGGATTGTCATATCTACTGGAATACTATTAAATGCCCACAAAATAATTGGAGGTTTTCCCACTAGTGAATCTTGGCATCTGGAACCAAGATATTATAATAGCATCCTCATCCTGCAGACAGTCATGTTGATATGCATCGCTCAGTAAATTATGTTCCATTAGTCACCCTGCCTACTCCAACAATTTTTTTTGTGCATGTAGTATTCATCTGTTCCAATTATCCTGTGTAAAATTGTCATAATAAATTGTCTGAAGTGTACAACTTAGAACCCTGGCAAACACAGTATCTGCCAGTATGGATATCTCTGAGGTTCTGACTTTCCTTGTTTGTTTGGTATCTCTTGAGTTCTCATGTAACTGATGTTAAGCTAATTTGATTTCAAAAATAAAATGCTCACATGTACTTGTCTGCTTATACAACAGAGAAAAGACTAGATGGTCTCAAAATGCTTAACCCACACTTCAACATTTAACACGTGAGGCACAAGTTCTTCTTTCAGGTCTTTGTTTCATATCAGCAGATGCACCAATACTCAGGTTTGGAAATGAATTTCTTTTATCTATCCAAACAGAAAGGCATGAAGCAATGTTGAAGAATAATAAACTGCAACTTTGTCAGTTACCATTACAATCAAATGAATTAACAGTTACATCTACAGAGCAGTAGTGGTTCAATAGTGATTTTCTTAGATACAGCTGCAATGCCCTGGTTCACATCTTTATTGTTATGCTGTAGGTATTTCATTTAGTCTGTTCTGCTCTGCTTTCAGCCTGTTTGGGTCATTGCTGAAGATACAGGGATGATGAGGAATGTGAGCCATCCAATTAGGACGGTGGACCTGGGGGGAGGTTTTTCTGGCAAGGGACTCTAAGGTTGGGCTTGGGGCTTTTGTTCGGGGGAGATGAAGAGAGAAGACACTGGAGAGAACTGGTCGTAGGATTCGACCCGGTGTGGGACCGTGATTCGATGAAGCCAGGTGCCGAGATCGATTGAGGTGAATATGGTGAAACTTGTGCACGTTTGCCTGTTTAATTAAAATGGACCCTTTTCTTTTTGTTTTTTTTACTAACCCTTTAGATATGTTAAGATTCATAAATATAATCCCTTTAATTGTATGTGGTGAACTATCTGTTATTTTGTGGCATTAATTTGTAACAGGGTAGCAAAGTACACAGCATCCACACAAACCGGGGTTTGGGGTGGGAGGGCAGCTCAATCTCACGAGTTTGGAGAGTGCCTTCCCTCGACTTACGCAGCCAAGGAAACCGGGGGTTTCATTGTGGGGGTGTCGTCTGGGATTGGTTTCGATGGAGCATTGATCCAGTGGGTTGTGTGTTTAAGCCTGTGTTAAACTATTGTCCAGTGAAGTGATTACGATACGTGGTTATGGATGCTGTAGGGGTTGAGCGGTGGTGTGAATCCACGGGGCTAACGATAATGAATGTGTGTGTATTGAATGTTCATATCCTCGACGAATTGTAATTCAAACTTTACGTACCATCAAAGCAGTAGGAGCAGTTACCATTATGGAGCGGAGGTTTGATAAAATGGCGGGCAAAGACTTTGTTTTAGTTCAGACTGGCGCTGACGTAATGGCAGTGGGACTGCCCGGTACTATTGGGCCCCCGGGCTGTAGGCTGTCCATACCTTACGGAAGGAGGGGAGTGAGGGCAAACGTGCCAAATCAGAGGCTAAGTCTCCTGTAGCTGGGGGCGGAGACTTCAAAGACAGGTTGCTGTCGTTTCTGTGGAGTGCGGGGGAGGAGTGGTCCAATGAGCCCTCCAGTGAGGGTTGAGCATTTTGAGTTGGTAGCGGCCCTCTCCTCTCCAGTGAATAAATGGCCCAGTGCACAGGCGGAGGGTCCTAGTTATCGAAAGCTGGGAGTATTCTCAGGAGTGAAGCCCACCCCCGAGGGTGGAGAGGAGTATGAGACTCAGGCGGAGCAGACCCCTCAGATGCTGGGTGAGCGGCAGTGTTCTGATGACATAAAAAGATAGCAATTGCTAGAGAGCTTGAGGGGCCAGCTGGTGAAGAAGTGAGATCCGTAAAGACACAGAGCCCCATCGTTACCCCTGTGGGCTACATGCAAGAGCTAGAAAATATGTTTGGCATGACAGGAAGCCCGATGGAGCTTATGATGGGGTTTCAGAACATGTTTCAGGAGAAGGGGAAGAAACTTTCCACCTATATTTTTCAGCTAGAGAGGCAGCTCAGTTGATTGCAGCGTAGAGGGGCCATTCAAATGATGGAGGTGAATCAGTTAAGAATGGACCAAATAGCGAAACGCGCCCAGTCACAAGACATGATCGCTTGCGGTCTCCGACTGTCTCGTAAGATGCCCCCCCCCCCATTTGTTGAGCTGATCAGAGAAGTAAGAGAGGAGGTGAATACATCAGAGGTGTGGGGGGCCTCTGACAGCGGGGTACAGTCCTTGGTAGTAGCTCCTTTGGCTGAAGTGACTACTGATAGCCCATCCCGGGGGGTGGTAAAGGAGCCCGTGGCAGAGTTGAGAACTGAGATGTCCCGGTTGTCATCAGTGGGTGCGGCCAGCCCATTTAACAAAGTGAACGGGGTCCTGTGAGAAGGTGAGTGGCCGCTATCGTCCGTGGTGAAAAGGGACACGATGGTTACTTGTCATTCAAGCTGGAGTTTTTGGAGGCAGATGTGGGAGTGTCTGAGGTCCTTGATACATTAGTGCTGGTTTGCCTGGACCCTGTTGAGAGGGACGAAGTTTCAATTCTTGTGGGGACGAATACTCCTATTGTGAGAAGGTGAATGGGAGCCTGCAAGGCGAAAGTTGGAGCGAGCTTTCTGAAAACATTGTCCGTTCACCCGGTTTGAGGAAGTAACGTGGCCACACTGGGCTGGATGATGAGCTTAGACGAGGGACTGTGTGGTTCACCCAGTTAAAACCAGTCATATTACAGCCTGGGGAAGTAGCGAAAGTGATGGGAAACCCCAAATTTCCCGGAATTCCTGAGGCCGAGGCTCTCTTGCGAAGAGGAGTCATGTTTACCTGCCAGCGTACTGGTCAGAAGCCCTCAGTTGTACAGGTGAACAGGGTGGCAGTGATTGTCAGGAACACTACAAAGAGGGAGGTCACCCTCAAGCGGGGGAAGCCGCTGGCACTCTTCTGTCCGGTGATGGTAATGTCTAGTGTTCTGGTAGGACAAGCTGAGGAGAAACTCTTTCCGAGAAAGGGAAAGTTGACTGTCCAGTCAATCAACTTTGGGGACTCCCCAGTACCTGGAGGTTGGAAGAGGAGGTATTAAAGCCGGAAGATGTCTTTCCTACTGACAGGTTTGATGCAGGGTGTTCCAAGAGCACTCGCCACACCAATCTGGTGACAGAGGACACCCCATTCAGAGAAAGGTCACCACGAATGGCGCCTGCAGAGGCGGAGGACGTTCGGCAGCATCTGTGGAAGTTGAAGAAAGCTGTGAACATCATTGAGATCAGATGCCCTTATGTGTCTTCAATAGTGGTGGCCAGGAAGAAGAATGGGAAGGTATAGTTGTGTGTGGACTATCAGACTCTGAACAGGCATACAGGCACTGACCAATATACGGTCCCAAGGATCAAAGACGCAATGGCCTTTCTTGAGTGGTGCGAAGTAGTTCAGCGTGCTGGACTTCAGGAGTGGGTATTATCAGATCCCATGGGTAAGGCTGACAAAGACAAGACAGTGTTCATATGTCTCCTGGGGTTGTTCCAGTTTGAAAGGATGCCCCAGGGCGTATCAGGAGCACCAGCAACTTTCCAGCACGTCATGGAGAAAACAGTGAGGGATATGAACTTGCTTGAGGTGTTGGTGCAGCTGGAGAATCTCATAGTGTTCAGGTTCACCTTGGAGGAACATGAAACGAGGTTACTGAAGGTGCTGGTCTGCCTGAAAGCTGAAGGGTTAAAACTTTCCCTGGACAAGTGCCAGTCCTGTAAGACATCTGTCATTTATGTTGGGCACATAGTGTCATGGGATGGAGTAGCTACAGATCTGTCTAAGATAGAGGCGATGACCAGATGGCCAAGGCCCCAGAATGTGAGTGCACTGAGCTTGTTCCTTGGATTCTGTGGGTGGTATCGGAGGTTCATGAAGGACTCCTCTAAAGTGAGGTCACCCTTCAAATAAGCTTCTGTGAGGTTACCCTCCCTTGGGAAAGAAAAGGAGGATGACAAAAGGAGAGGATGGTAAAGATTATCATAGCCCTTCAGAGCTTTTTGGAGCAAAATAGGATGCGAAATATGAAGAGGCCTTTCAGTTGCTGACAAAAGCGCCTGTGCTGGCTTTTACAGACCCCCGATTACCGTATGTACTGCATACGGATGCCAGCAGAGAGATCTTAGGGGTGTTCTGTATCAGGATCAGGGCACAGGGTTGAGATCTGTCGCACTTGTCAGCCGGAGTCTGTCACCCTCTGAGAAAAACTATCCCACACACAAGTTGGAATTCCTGGCATTGAAATGGGCTGTGGTGGATAAGTTAAGTGACTTATATGGTGCCAAGTTTGACGTGAGGATGGACAACAATCCTTTAATTTATATCCTGACCTCAGCGAAATTAGATGGCACAGGTCATCGATGGGTGGCAGCATTGTCTGCCTATATTTCAGCCTAAAGTACCAGCCGGGAAGTAGGAACATTGATGCTGATGCATTGTCCTGAAGTGTGCATGAAGGGCTGGACAGGGATGGAGAGTGGGAGAGCGTTCCTGTCCTGGAATGAAAGCCGTGTGCCAGTTTTCCATCATGGTGAAGGCACAGTAAAGGCATCGGCAGGATCGAGCAGTAGATAATTTGGGAGCTTCTAATGGTGCCATTCTACATGCTTCCTGCAATCTGACTGCGCTGAAGACAAACCACAAACCAGTTGCCGGAATTGAGTCCTGGGAAAGTGGTAGCTGCTCAGTGAGATAATCCGGGTATCGGTACCATTTAGTTAGCAGTTGCAAAAGGGGACATGCCCCAAGCAGACAAGATAAAACACTCTGCAGTGTCTCTGCTACTGAGAGAATGGCCCAGATTAAAGTTGAGGAACCAGATCCTATACCGGGTGACATCGCCTCTGGACCAGCCTCGGAGTTCCCAGCTGGTTCTGCCTGAGAAGTACTGGAGATTGTATTGAAGTCGCTTCATGATGATTCTGGCCATTTGGGGGTTGACAAGACCTACGGGGTGCTTCAAGATCAGTTCTACTGGCCCTGAATGAAGCTGGAGATCATGCATTCAAAATATACAGAGAAAGATGCTGTCCACGAGGGCCGCTCCATTGTCCCACTTGCAGAGTGTGGGGCCACTTGACCTGGTGTATATGGATTTCCTGTCAATAGAGCCAGACGTCAGCAACATGGTGAATGTCTTGGTCGTTACAGATCAGTACACCAGATATGCATAAGCCTTCCCTACCAAGGATCAGAGGGCATCCACGGCAGCCAAGGTGTTATGGGAGGAGTATTTCATTTATTATGGCCTCCCTCAGTAGATACATAGCAGTCTGGGACAGGATTTTGAGAGTAGGCTCGTACATGAATTACTGAGCATGCTTGGAGTCGAGAAGTCGAGGACTATGTCTTACTACTCGCAGGGTGACTCGAACTTTGCTAGACATGCTCGGAACCTTGGAGATCAGCAAACAGAACAAGTGGAGTCAACATATTGGACATCTGGTCCATTACTACAACCGTACACAGAATAAAGCTACTGGGTACTCGTCATATTATCTGATGTTTGGGCACGTGGCAAGGTTGCCTGTGGTCCTCTGTTTTGGCACTATCAAGGAAGATCTACCGCAGAAGACTCAACTGAAGTATGTGTCTGATGAGAAGGGAGCTGAAAAAGGCTTACGAGTTAACTGAGGTCTTGGCCACCAAGCAGAATCAAGGAAATGAGAGGTGTGATCAAAAGTTTAGGTTCTCCCAGCATAAGTTGGCTGACCGCTACTCAGCTATGCCCTATATAGTGGAGAGGCAGATGGCATATGTAGCGGTTTTCCAAGTGAAACCAAAGGATGGGAATGGGCCTGACAAGATTCTCCACCTGAACCACCTTCTACCTCAGGGACAAGAGGTGCATATTGACCCAGGGTCTGACCTGGACCCTACACCTAGTAGGAGGACTCCGCAGTGATGTGGGGTGTCTGAAAGACCAGCAGTGGGAATGATTAGACTGGCCCGTGCCCCTGAATGGGATACGGACTCAGAGAATGAGGAAATGGGGGTGTGATATATGCTGCCTTTCGCTAACTTCCCACTAATTGAGGAAGAGAGTCCCAACCCTTCTCACGCTGTGGCAGGTGGAATGGGGGGGGGGGTAGTATCAGTGGACAGGTAGGCTAGCACCTGGACAATGAAGGGAGACGGGGCTCTAAAATAACCGGGAATGGATCTGAGCTCAGCCAAGTGCCAAAGAGATCTGAGTTGTTAGGAGGCACTAGTAATAGACAGGGGGAGATCTCGCCAAGTACACCCAGAAGTATCCCAAGGGGTGTCTGAAACTGAAGAAGTAGATGATGGGATAAGGATGTCTCAAATAGTCAGGAGACCCCCAGATAAGCTGGCCCACTGGGGAAACAGAATGTTATGACTATCCCCTAGTGAGATATGTCACTGCCATTTATAAATGGATTGGAGATCCTGACATCACGAAATTTCTTTGAAAATGATGTTATTAATGATGGGATGACAAATTATTTCAAAGTCATGAGGATGTGACTATTTTGGTGGGGACAGAGTGCAATGCCCTGGTTCACATCTTGACTGTTATGCTGTAGGTATTTCATTCAGCAGCTCTGTAAGAGCAGTCTGCTCTGCTTTCAGCCTGTTTGGGTCATTGTTGAAGATACGGGGATGATGAGGAATGTGTGTCATCCAGTTCGGATGGTGGAACTGGGGGGAGGTTTTTCTGGTGAGGGACTCTAAGGTTGGGCTTGGGGCTTTTGTTCGGGGGAGATGAAGAGAGAAGACACTGGAGAGAACTGGTCGTAGGATTCAACCTGGTGAGGGACTGTGATTCGATGAAGCCAGACGCTGAGATCGAATGAGGATCAGTGAATATCCAGTGAAGTGTTGTGCTCCAACTTGAGCACATTTGACTGTTTAATTAAAATGGCCCCTTTTTGTTTTTCTTTACTAACCCTTTAGTTAAGTTAAGATTCATAAATATAATTCTTTTAATTGTACGGTGTGTGCTGTCTGTTATTTCATGGCACACTAATTTGTAACAGGGTAGCAAATTACACAGCATCCACACAGACCAGGGTTTGGGGTGGGAGAGCTGTCTCACTCTCGCAAGTCTGGCAGGACTGGGGAGTGTCTTTCCTAGACTTCTGCAGCCAAGGAAACTAGGGGATTTCATTGTGGAGGTGTCGTCTGGGATCTATTTCGTTGGATCAATGCTCAGGGCAATCACACAGCTCTAGGTCTAAATAACTGGGATCAAGCACTACTCCAGGGATTTAAAAATGACACTATTCTAGATATGCAGGGATCATTTCCTGTGCAAACAACAGAAGCTAAAAGATCCAATGTGCGGTTTTATCACATTGTGTTAGATGAGTTGTTCCAGTCATGAACGAGTTGACCAAAGCAACAGGACACTTAAAGCTGGTTTGCTCCACTTCACAAACTTAGTTTCCAAATAACTGATGGCAGACTGGTATCCCATGCTGATCATGTCTCGATACCTTCCTGGTGAAAGGCATCAAATCAGTGCTATTTAAACAGAGACTGTCTCCTAAACATAGTAGGTTAAAATATGTCCCTTGAAAAATAAGAAAAAATACTTTAAAACAATGAATCGATCCCATTTATAAATCAACAAGTCAGTCAAGACTGGCACACCTCAGGGGTGTGTGCTTAGTGCACTGCTCTACTCTCTCTTCACCCATGACTGTGTGGCTAGGCCCGACTCAAATGCCATCTATAAATTTGCTGATCACATAACTGGCAGAATTTCAGATGGTAACGAGAAGACATATAAGAGCGAGATGGATCAACTGGCTGAGTGGACTTCATAAAGGGTAAGTCGAGGGAACACACACCAGTCCTTGTCGAGGGATTGGAAGTGTAAAGTGTGAGCAATTTCAAAATTCCAGGATGCCAACACCTCTGAGGATCTATCTGGGACCAAAATATCTATGCAATTATAAAGAAAGCATGACAGTGGCTATAGTTATTTCGGAGTTTGAGGAGATTTGGTATGTCACCAAAAACACCGGTAACTTTCTAGAGGTATACCGTGTAGAGCATTCTATCTGGCTGCATCACTGTCTGGTATGGGGGGAGGTGGTGGTACTTCACCTACAGGAGGTTGTGAACTCAGTCATCTCCATCATAGGCACAAGTCTCCCCAGCATCCAGGACGTCCTCAAGGAATAATGCCTTAAGAAGACAGCATCCATCATTAAGGACCTCTATCAACCAGGACATGCCCTCTTCTCATTGCTACCATCACGGAGGAGGTACAGGAACCAGAAGGCACAGACTCAATGATTCAGGAACAGCTTCTTCCCCTCTGCCATCTGATTCCTAAATGGACATTGAACCTGTGAATACTACCTCCTTATTTTTTTGTCTTTTTCAATTATTCATTTAACACATACATACACACAAATAAATAAATAAATGAAGATATATATATATATACACATACACACACACACACACACACACACACACACACACTCTTACTGTAATTTTCAGTAATTATTATGTATTGCATTGTACTGCTGCTGCCTAACTTCATGACATCTGCCAGTGATATTAAACCTGTTTCTTATTCAGATTCTGAAGCTGTGACTTGAGGACCTGAGTGAGAGGGAAACGTTGAATAGGTGAGGACTTTATTCCTTTGAGCGTATGAGACTGAGGGGTGCTTCAACAGTGGTATACAAAATCATGAGGAATACAGATAGGATAAATGCAAGCAGACTTTTACTGCTGAGATTCGATGAGACTAGAGCTAGAGATCACGTTTCCAGTTCAACTAAAGATGAAAGGTGAAGTATTTAAGGGGGATCTGAACACTGGGTGGTGCGAGTGTGGACAGAGCTGCCAGCGGAAGTGGTGTATGCGGGTTTAATTGGAACATTTAAGAGAAGTTTGAATAGATACACGAATGGGAGGAGTATGAAGGGTTGATGGGACTAGGCCAAATAACAGTTTGACAATTCGTGGAAGCTCTGTAGTGCTCTATGTCTCTATGACACATGCTCATTAGTAGTGAATATATCAAACTGAATTTGGTGATAGATTAAAAATTTAATAGTGAGCTAAGAAACTAATCTTGCCTCCTTTTGAACAAAAATGTAACTGCTTTAATCACAGAGTTGAAATGTGGACTTTTATTCCCCTCCACTGATGTTGCCTGACCTGCCAAGATCCACCAGCATTTTGTGTGGTTTAATTGCTTTAAATTTTGTGTTACAACACAGAGACAGTGTGCAGCTCAGAAAGAAGGATAGAGGGATACATCTTTGGTGGTGTGAAATGCACAGAAAGGTTAGCTGATAAAGGATGACAGTGCAAGACCAAAGGCCTGTTCGTGATTGACTTATGTCTTATTTGACAGGTTTTATATACCTTTAAGAACTGAGTGTGTGTACCATGTAATAGGATTTTCAATATTTTTGTTGGACCAGTACCTTCTATTATTGATTGCCTTCAATAAAAGATGATTTGCTGCTCGATGCATTTCCACTTTATTTGAGTTATTCCTATAACTCAGGTCCTCTAGTTGAGGTTTGATTGATTTGCTGATTTATCAATAGGAATGATCTGTTGTTTTACAGTATTTTTTTTAAGTTTGCATGAACATATTTTAGCCTACCTTTTAGAAGGCAGACTACAGTTTGTGTATAGTTTGTCATTAATTCTGTTCTACTGTGAATGCCTGCAAAAGAATTAATCTCAATCTCATATGTACTTTGATAATCGATTTACTTCAAACTTTGAACTTCCCATTACTTACCTGAGTAAGCAAAACAATTTCAGGTACTCTTGGTTATGTCAACTCTATATTGACACCATTGGAACTGCCCCCATTTTTTAAAGATGCAGCAATGTAATTGTCAGTGACCCCACACTTCATAGTTCAAAGTCCAAAATAAATTTATGTACATAAATGTCACCAAATACAACCCTGCAATTCATTTTCTTGTGGGCATTCACAGTAAATACAAAGAAACACAATAGAATCAATGAAAAACTGCACACAAATACAAACAGCCAATGTTGCACAAATACATACATACATACATACATACATAAATAAATAAATGAATGAATGAATGAATGAATTGATAGATAATCTCAATGGAAAAAAATACTTGCTAGCACTTACCCTATCTGTATCCCTCATAATTTTGTACACCATTATCAAATAACCCCTCAATCTCATATGCTCGAAGGAATAGTGAGGAAGGCAAATGCAATGTTAGCATTCATTTCAAGAGGACTAGAAAATAAAAGCAAGGATGTCATGTTCAAACTGTATAAGCATTGGCGTGGCCTCTCTTGGAGTATTGTGAGCAGGTTTGGTCACCTTATCCTCGAAAGGATGTGCTGATTCTGGAGAGGGGTCAAAGGAGGTTCATGAAAATGATTCCAGCATTGAATGGTTTGTCATACGAAGAGCATCGGATAGCTTTTGGCCTGTATTCACGAGAAATCAGAAGAATGAGGTGTGACCTCATTGAAGCCTATCAAATGGTGAAAGGGCTTGATAGAATGGATATGGAGAGGGTGTTTCCTATGGTGGGAGAGTCTAAGACCAGAGGACACAGCCTCAAAATAGAGTGGAGTCCTTGTAGAATGGAGATGAGTGGGAATTTCTTTGGCTAGAGAGTGGTGAATATGTGGAAGCCACAGGTAGCTGTTGAGGCCAAGACATATTTAAGGTAGATGTTGATAAATTCTTAATTGGTCAGAGCATGAAGGGGTACAGGGAGAAGACAGGAGTTTGGGGCTGAGAGGGAAAATGGATCAGTCATGGTGCAAAGGGCAAAAAGCCTAATTCTGCTCCTATATCTTATGGTCTTATAATACTAAAAATGAATTGTAGAGTCCTTGAAAGTGACTCCATAGGTTGAGGAATCAGTTCAGTGTTGGTGGGAGTGAATTTATCAACTCTGGTCCAGGAGCCTGATGGTTGTAAGAGAAGTTATCAAGGAAATAGTCTTTAAGCAAAACACTTCCCTAACATTCAGGAGTCAGCCCTAATGTCCATGGGAAGCAGTCTTTGCAAAGGAATATAACAAAATAACATTGACCATGGAGTAACAGCTAGACTGTATTTCCTAAATAAATTCCTTTGGCTAACATTAAAGTTTGCTCTCTGAAAGAAATGTAACCTTCCTAATCTTAATCTCTTGCATGAAGCTGAATGTAACACTACAGCTTCCAGTGTTGCTTAATGAACTCTTCAAGCTTTTGCCATTGAATAATACATCAGGCAAAGGCCAAATACATTAAATTCATTTTGGCTTTCACTGTGTCGTTAAATATGCACATCATTACTCCCAACCATTGAACAGTGTTACATTACATATGATCTCTCCATTAATTTCCACATCACTGAAACCATTCTCTACCCATAATAGGAGGAAATAATTACTATTCTGCTGCAGTGTCAGGATTTTGCAAAATTTTGTTTTGCAGAGGCAAATACTTTGACGCGGCAGTATTTATGTCATATTGTGAGAAGAGTTTGCTTTATAATTTAGTTTGCGGTTGCTGCCAATCACCAGTGTACTTTGGTGGGCTTATGACCACTGGGGAACTGGATTGAGTTCAAGCACATTCCCCTTTGAAAGCAGTTTAATTTTTACCCCACCAAATGCTACAACGTGCTGGTGTGCAATTCCATCAGCAGCCCTTCAGAAACTCAGTAAGGCTCCTTCCCTTTGTGAATGCCTTGGCTGATGCGGTCAATTTTGACTTAGACCAGCTGGCAGAGTGTGATTAGATTAGGTTAGATTTAGATTTATTTATCATACGTAAATCAAAGCATACAGTGAGAGGTGTCATTTGCAATAACAGCCAGTACACCAAACTATGTGCTAGGCAGCAGCTGCAAGTGCCACCATGCATTCCAGTGCCAACATAGCATGCCCACAATGCTTGGCAGAATAACACCATGACCACAACAGAACGGAACACAAGTGACAAAGCATCAACAGGGAAGCAAGTCCCATTCCTTCTTACCTTCCACCAGGTTCAGAACAGTTATTAGCCTTCAACCATCAGACTCCTCAACCAGTGTGGATAACTTCACTCACTTCAACACCGAACTGACTCATTTTCATGTAATACATGTTCTCAGCATTATCCTTGTGGATAGTTTTCTCCCAGTTTGGCATGAAACGGATGCCCACGTAACTTAATACAAAGATGCCTACAATATACCAACCATGAAGGAACCGAACAGGTTGTCCTTTCATACATTCGAAGTACCTCAGAAATGACAGCCTGACTACTCCAAGAACATGGAATTTCAGTCGCACATAAGTCAACAGTAAACATTGAGGAGAGAACTCTGCAGAGCTAAAGAACAAACCAAGCTATTGGACAAGATCAATGTGGTCTACAAAACCCAATGCAGCAAATATTACCTCAGCCAAACTGGAAGAGAACTATCCACAAGGATGCATGAATGTCAACTGGCTGGGAAGTGTCATGACCAACTCTCCCAGTCTCTAGCCATGAAGATCGAGAGGGGCACAAATTTGACTGGGCATCAGTGAAAATCACGGCGTAAGCAAACACGTGGTATGCAAGAGAATTCCTAGAGGCATGGTCTTCTGCAAAAAATTCTTCTGTAAACAGATATATAGACCTTGATCCTATTTATAAGCCAATGTGGGCAAAATTGCAGTCCATAATGTGTAGAGTTTGCCACTCATTAATCAACAATGAGACCCCCTCCCTACATCACAGCTGAGTTTCTGTAATGTTGACCAATCAACTGATTGTTAAGTATATAAAGGCCAAGCATTCGGAGGACACACCACAAGTGAACAGTGCTGATAAGTCTCTGCGTATGGTGACGAAACCTTTACAAATGGGTTGCCAAGATCAGAGACCTTTTTACTACTTTGAGGCTCCAGTGCCCTTAATGAAAGAGGAGATACTATATCACAAGAAGCAGCTAGATGTTTTGGGCTCTCTGTAGCCCTGCCCAAATAGGCAAAGATTTGCTTTATTTGTTATGTGTACATTGTAACATCAAAATGTACGACGAATTGCATTGTTTTGCAACCATGGCCAGCACAGTCTGAGGATGTGCTGGGAAAGCCTTCAAATGTCACCACAGCTCCAGTACTAACACAGCATGCCCACTGCTTACTAAGCCTTGCTGACCCCTATGTCTCTGGACTGTGGGAGGAAGCTGGAGCACCTGAAGGCAACACACGTGGTCACTGGACAAACCAACAAACTTCTTACAGACAGTGGCAGGCATTGAACCACGATATCTGGCACAGCAAAGTGTTACAGCGGCTGCTATGCTTAGAAGCTGCAGATATCCTGACGCTAACGGGGTTTTGATGTTCCCTACCCCAGTAGGAAGCTGCTGCCTCAAACAGCAAGACAGCAATTGACTTCAAAAGGTAACGTTATCATCAATTGGTCTGTGAGAAAGTGCACCACAAAATGGGACTTAATCTTGTCTTCACCCAACATTTCAACACATTTTCAGAAGAGGCTTGGACCAGATAGTGATTAGGAGATGGAACCCTGGATGATCTTGTTCTCTTCTTCTGCCTCGGGATTCTGAGGATTTCCAGGGACTGTGGAATCGTGTGTCTCCATTCTGAGGTCAGGGTTACATCACTGAACAATTAGAGCAGTTTAAAGGCTGGCAGTGTAAACAACCCAAGGGCTATTTCGTAATTTCCACAGACAGACAAAAAATATTACATGCATAATCTTTCATAGGAACATTTAATTTACTGACCATTTCCACCTCTCCATACCTTTCGCACTATGGGTTAGGGTGTTAGTTTTCTGTCAGGAGGTAATATGTTTCTTCAGATACACCAAGTGTAAAAGGGAAGTGAGACTGGATAATGGACCACTGGAAAATGATGCTGGAGAGGTAGTGATGAGGGACAAGGAAATAGTAGATGAACTGAATAAGTATTTTGCATCAGTCTTCACTATGGAAGACACTAGCAGTGTGGTGAAAGTTCCAGGTGTCAGAGGTTATGAAGTGTGTGAAGTTGCCATTACTGGAGAGAAGGTTTGTAGGAAACCAAAAGGTCTGGTGGTAGATAAGTCAGTTGAACCAGATGGTGTATGTCCCAGGTTTCTGAAAGAGGTTGCTGAAGAGATTGTGGAGGCATTAGTAATGATCTTTCAAGAATCACTAGATTCTGGAATGGTTCTGGAAGACTGGAAAATTGAAAATGTCACTCCACACTTCAAGAAGGGAGAGAAGCAGAAGAAAGGAAACTATAGGCCAGTTAGTATGACCTCAGTGGTTGGGAAGATGTTGGAGTCGATTATTAAGGATGAGGTCTCAGGGTACTTGGAGGCACATGATAAAATAGGCCATAGTCAGCATGGTTTCCTCAAGGGAAAATCTTGCCTGACAAATCTGTTGGAATTCTTTGAAGAAGTAACAAGCAGGATAGACAAAAGAGTTGATGTTGATTGGTTGATGTTGTATACTTGGATTTTCAGATGGCCTCTGATAAGGTGCCACACATTAGGCTGCTTAACAAGCTATGAGACCATGGTATTACAGGAAAGATTCTAGTATGGATAAACCAGTGGCTGATTGGCAGAAGGCAAAGAGTGGGAATAAAGGGAGCCTTTTCTGACTGGTTGCTGGTGACTAGTGGTGTTCCACAGGGGCCTGTATTGGGACCGATTCTGTCAATGATTTGGATGATGGAATTGATGGCTTTATAGCGAAGTTTGCAGACAATATTAAGATAGGTGGAGGAGCAGTTAGTTTTCAGGAAGTAGAGAGACTACAGAAGGAGTTAGACAGATTAGGAGAATGAGCAAATAAGTGACAGATGGAATAGTGTTGGGAAGTGAATAGACATGCACTTTGGTAGAAGGAATGAAAGAGTTGACTATTTTCTAAATGGAGCAGAAATACAAAAATCAAAGGCGCAAAGGGATTTGGGAGTCTTTCTGCAGGATTCCCTAAAGGTTAATTTTCAGGTTGAGTCTGTGGTGTTAGCATTCATTTCAAGTTAACTTAAGTACAGGCCCAGAGATATCAAATGCCCTTCATATGAAATGACTTTCGAACCCGGAATAATTTTTAAGTTAACTAGAAAATGAAAGCAAGGATATAATGTTGAGACTTTATAAGGCACTGGGGAGGCCTCACTTGGAGTATTGTGAGCACGATTGGGCTCCTTATCTTAGAAAGGATGTGCTGAAACGGGAGAGGGTTCAAAAATGATTCCAGGATTGAATGGCTTGTCATATGAAGAGTGTGTGATGGCTCTGGGCCTGTGTTCACTAGAATTCAGAAGAATGATGAAAGGTCTTGATAGAGTGGATGTAGAGAGGATGTTTACTATGGTGGGAGAGTCTCAGACCAGAGGACACAGCCCCAAAATAAAGGGGCATCCTTTTATAGTGGAGATGAGAAGGAATTTCTTTAGCCAGAGAGTGGTGAATTTGTGGAATTCTTTGCCACAGTCAGTTGTGGAGGTCAAGTCTCTATGTATATTTAAGGCAGAGGTTGATAGATACTTGATTGATCAGGGCATGGAGGGATACAGGAAGAAGGCAGGTAATTGGGTCTGAGAGGAAATTGGATCGGTCATAATGTAATGGCAACGCAGACTCGATGGACCAAGTGGACTAATTCTGTTCCTATATCTTATGATCTCATGGTCAATAGCCCCACCCCCCTTGTGGTTTTCTTCTCACCATCTGAAAATGTTAGCCTTTCCACTTGATGCCACATCGATCTGACCCACTTCCTATGGTCCTTTGGCCAATTCCACTTGTCTTGATGCACCCAGACTGGCTTTCTGCTGGGGAGTTCAAACAAGTTTATGTGAGATATGTTGCCCAAGGAGCAGGTGGCTGGCTCAGGAGGATGAAATGCTATGCTAGGATTGACAGCTCTACTTCATTTCAACATCTGTCCCATTTGTTAGAATTATGCCTGGTGGTCTGGAAATTGCTTGCTGACCGGTCAGGCTGAGGAGGTTTGAGGTGTTTGGGTAAAGATACACAGGGGCTAATTCATAGGCTGTGAGCATGTTGGGGGCAGACTTGTGCCGCAACAGTTCAACAATTTTGAGGGAAGGCTTTGCTTACTGTTGAGATATCGATTTGTCAGTAGCAGGGCAAGTCCCTGTGTTGGAGATCTTTAAGATTTAGTTTATTGAGGTTCTGGTGCCTAAGGTTATCAGGCTATTACAGCCTTAGGCCGTGGCGGGTTTGGACTATTAGGGTGTTCAGTGCTTCAGTCTTGGGAGTTCAGATTGCTAGGGAGTTAGACTTCCACCCTGTTTGTATTCGAGAATCTTGTTGGCTCTCAAAGTACAAGGTAGAAGTCTGACCAATTGTAAAATATTGTACATAGACCCCTCCTGCTCCTCGCTGCCAGAGCCCCAGGCCCCATCATAATTCCTATTGCTCAGGCCTTAGCCCCAATCTCAGGTTCCCACCACGCTGAGAATCTGGTACCAAAAAATTTTTGACCAGATTTTGCCAGTTCACCTTCAAAAGATGTCGATGCCAGTATACGTGTTTGACACAAGCATCAGGCTGATTCTAACATGCCTTTTCCCCACTACCATCAGGTTCCTGAACTGAACTGAAAAACCTCTAGTTCTAACTCAGACTATTTTTTCCCTCAACTTGCACTAATGCTATTATGTTAGTTTTGTTTATTGTGCCTTTGTAAATCATGTATAATTTATCTTAATTTAAGTTTTTGTAAATTATGGTTGTCATGTTTGTAATGCAGTGTGCTACAGCAGCAAAAAGCATATTTTCATGGCATTAATACCAATTTCAAAGAAGTATAGGTTGGGGTTAGGTTTAGTCAGTTGTAGACACTAGAAACATGGCAACACTTATGGGTCATTGTTTTGGTCATTGACGCAAATGACACAATTCGCTGTATGTTTCAATGAAAATATGACAAATAATGCTAATGTTTAATAAGGCTAATCTGTTATGTATACCACACACAACAAACTTGAAATGGCATTTGGTCTGGAACTTACCAATTATTTCACAATCGTTACAAGTAGTTATCAAAGTTGCTGGAGTTTGACTGGGTATCAGTGAGAGAAACTGAATTGGACTTGTGCTAATGCATAGCTCTTCAAACCATATTGTCTTTTGCCTATCCTTCAGCATCTTACATTAGTCTAGTCATCTGGCGATAAATACGTTGCCCAAAATACTTGTTCTGATGAAGAATCCTGGCCCAAATCATTAACTGTTTCTTCCCCTCTATAGAGGCTGCTTGAGTTCCTCCAGCATTTTGTGTGTTGCTGTGAATTTCCAGCATCTGTAGAATCCCTTGTATGTTGACCAAATATCACAGCTCACTCCAAAGAGATGATAATCAAAAGATCACAAGAATTCTGGCCTTCAACTGCATCAATGGGTCCACATCTGAAGAAGATGGATTGAGATATTAACAGCAGAAAACACTCAAGCTAGTAGTGGTGATGACAACATGTATAAAATGGAATGAGGAAGCATTAGTGTAAGGAAGAGGGGCATGATGGAATAAAGGAAGGGAATCAGGTGGGAATAATGAAATGAAAATTCGAGTATCAGGACAGAGTAAGTTAGAACGGATAAAGAAATAAGCATTAGATGAGATCAGGTGAAGTGTGCTCGAAAGGATGTAGAAGGATGTGCATTGCATTGAAAGGAGAAACCTCAATATTGTGTTCTTGACTCTTCTGGCACTGAATAAAGAACAAAATTGAGTTTGCAGTCCTTCCATTCTGAAGCTCTGAAGGATGTGGTGCTATTATGTGAAAAGCTCTCACTGCAATGTGACGAATCAGAGACAGAGAACATGGATGCAAGCAGAAATTTCCATTATGTTGAAGTTAAGAAAAATTCGGTCTTTAACTTTGTCTTTTAAAATAGCTGGGTTTAAAATGAATACCATCTTTCCATTCCCACTTTCAAAATGGATCCTGCAAATCTGTAGGAAAGCAGGCTGAATAGTTTGGTCTGGAAAACATTAGAAGAGATAATGCAATAAAGATCAAGTGTCTGAACCCCATAAAATGGGACAGTGAAGGTGTTTCAGCAAGTGAAGATGCTCATAGTTAGAATTTAAAGAAATAAGTTAAGGTAATCCTCCCTGACCCCAATGAATCATCAGTTCCCTGTACAGGATAAGAGAATGGGCACAATAGGCAAATCCTGGACCTTCCCAAAGACCTTCACCAAGCAAATTAATTCATCTTGCTTCATACTACATGGTCAGCACATTAGTTCACTGGCTCACTCAGCATCCAGAGAATGACATGTGGGCCACATTATCACTTCTCTTATTCCTGAGCCATGAACATAGAATTGCAGAAAGATAAGAACGTAAGGTGCACATGAGGAACCTCTCACTCCACACCATCTATTCCTGCTCAATGCAGGAGCAATTCAGCTTGTTCCATTCCCCATCGTCCCTCCCTAAAACGTTCCTTCAGGGGTTCCTAACCTAGGGTCCACAGCCCCTTCGGCTAATGGCATTAAAAAGGTTGGGAACACCTGCTTTCAAAGTACTTTCCAGTTTTCTTTTAAGTGTCATGCCTGAAACTACCTGTACCACTGCCCCAGCAAAAAAATCCACATTACTGGGTTAAGAACAATTCTCCTCTTCTCATAAACACAAAAAAAACACTGCAGATGGTGGAAATTTAGAGAAACACACACAAAACACTAGAGATAGTCAGCAAGTCAGGTAGCACCTAAGGAAGGGAATAAACATTAGATGGTTTGGGCTGAGATCCTTCATCAGGACACTCGTAAAGTCAGTTTTAGTCCTAACACCAACCATTTGCAGCTTCACTCTTCTATCTATTTACTCTTACTTGACCCTCCATGATTTTATCTCTCTCTCTCTTTCTCTCTCTCTGTCTCTCACAACAAGAAAATGGCAGCTTCTCCACTTTCTTCACATAACTGGAACTGTCCCAGTAAATATTCCCTATCGTCTTTAAAAGGTCTTTTCTAAACCCCAGTACCTAGTACTGGGTAGACTACCTCCACTGTGGCCAAATCAGAATGTTATACGGCAGCAAACAACCTGCTGGAGGAACTCAATGGGTCAAGGGATGAGGGAAGGATGGGTGGTGTGGGGAAAGAATTGTTGTTTGAAACCTTTTACCTGGACCCAGGAACAATTGCTTCCCCCCACATTATATGTCAATGACTTCAATAATGGAATTGATGGCAAAGTTTTCAAATGATACAAAGTTAGGTGGAGGGGCAGGTAGTTTTGAGGAAGGGGAGAGGCTACAGAAGGACAGATAGATCAGAAGAATGGGAAACAACATGGCAGATGGAATACAGAGTTGGGAATTTTATGGTCATGCACTTTGGTTGAAGAAATGAAAGGGTGAGCTAGTTTCTAAATGGAGAGAAATTTCAAAACTCTGAGGTGCAAGGGGGCTTGGGAGTCCTTGTGTAGGATTCCCCAGTGATTAACTTGCAGGATGAGTCAGTGGCGAGGAAGGTAAATACCATGTTAGCATTCATTTTGAGAGGACTAAAATACCAAAGCATGGATGTAACGTTAAGGCTGTATAAAGCAATGATGAGGCCCCACTTGGAGTATTGTGAGCAGTTTTGGGCCACTTACCTAAGAAGGGATGTGCTGACATTGGAGAGGGTTCAAAAGTGGTTCAAGAAAATTATTCCGGGTTTGAAAGTCATTTCATATGAAGGGCATTTGATGTCTCTGGGGCTGTACTCATTGGAATTCAGAAGAATGAGGGTGACCTCATTGAAATCTATTGAATGTTGAAATGCCTCAATAGAGTGGATGTGGAGAGGACATTTTGTATGGTTGGGGTCAGAGACCAGAGGTCACAGACTGAGAATAGAGGGGCATCCTTTTAGAATTGAGGTGAGGAGGAATTTCTTTAGCCAGAGAGTAGTTAATCTGTGAAATTTGTTGCCACAGGTGGCTGTGGAAGCCAAGTCTTACAGTATATTTAAGGCAGAGGTGACTGATTCTTGATTAGTCAGGGAATGAAGGGATACAGGGAGAAGGCAGGAGATTGGAGCTGAGAGGAAAAATGGATTAGCCATGATGAAATGGCGGAGCAGACTTGATGGGCCAAATGGCCTAATTCTGCTCCTATATCTTATGGTCTTAAATGCTGCCCAACTCATTGAGTTCCTCTAGCAGATTGTTTGTTGCTCCAGATTCCAGCATTTGCAGTCTCTTGTATCTCCAGAGTTTTATGAAGCTCATGGTTTGCCTGGTTTTGAAAACTATGCCCAGGATCCTGTATGTTCCGTTAGTTGCTCTCTTGCCATTTTTAACAATTTATGCACATGATTCCACCCGCCACCCCCACCCCCATTCCTTGACCATTGTTTTAGAACTGTGCTTCCTTGTTCATAGCAGGACTGGAAGGGAAGCGGACGGACATCAGATAAGAAGGTTGGGAGAAGGACAGGAGTACAAACTGGCAGATGATGGATGAAGTCAGGTGAGGGGGAAGATAGGTGGGTGGGTGGCCAGTGGGTGAGGGCAGATGAAGTAAGATGGTGGGAGAGGGTAGGTGGAAGAGGTAAAAGGATGAAGAAGGAATCTGTTAGGACAGGATAGCGGGCCATAGAAGAAAGGGAAGGAGGAGGAGAACCAGAGAAAGTCAAAGGGCAAGTGAAGAAAAGAGAAGGGGCAAATGAAATGTGGAATGGAAAATATTCAGCTTGTACTCCTTGCCTCCCCCACATTCTTATTCTGGCTTCTGCCCCGTTCCTTTCAAGTGCTGATGAAGGGTCTTGGCCCAAAATGTCCACTGTTTATTCCCCTCTAGAGATGTTGCCTGACCTGCTGAGCTCCACCAGTATTATGTGTGTGCTGCTCTGGATTTCCAGTATCTGCAGGCTGTCTTGCATTTCTAGTTGACAATCCTATTTTGTCTGCACGCTTGTTCAAAGAGTCAAAAGTTTCTTGAAACCTAAACCTGGCTGTTTGACACATTTAATAGAACTCAACCAGCAGACTGAGGAAAGGCGCTTCGTTCCCTGATACCTGAACCATTCAAGGGTAATATTCACAGTAATACAATTAATATTTCTCCACACAAGATGCAAAATTGAACGGCCGTGTCGAGTATGACGTTCTCCAAAGGGACTGCCTAGTGCTGGGTCCTCAGGTTGCTGTAGAGGGCAATCCAGGAGACATATATTCTGTGGGACTTAATCCAGGGTGTAAGGGTGGATTCCGTTAATGGAGATAACCTGTGTGTGACTTTGTTTAACGTGGGGAGGCTGATGCGTAGGTAGTCACCACATGCTTCTTGGTGGATCGGAGTCAGACAACTTCCAGAGATTTCTTGTAATTTTTTTTAAAATAAAATTTCAGTGAATAAAAGTAAAGATACTTATTCCTATCACACCTCTCACAACATTGGGGATCCTAAAAATACTTTACAAGCAATTATTTTGTGGAATATATTTATTTTTATATTCTTAGCAGAGAGATCTCGCTGCAGTATGAATGAAAGAGTTGGGAATACGCCAGTGAAGTGGCAGGACACAATGACATATGGACGTTCACTGTCTCTGCTAGATTAGTGTTAATATTGTCACTATTAACTGAAAACACCGAACAGAGGCAGAAGAGGAAATGTGTGGGAGGGGATAGAAAATCCCAAGGCGTTTTGTCTTCCGGCAGCTGATTCCAGGTAGTACTGGCAGATACCCAGAACAAGCAACTGGCTGTTCACTTATCCATAACTAATCAGTTGGCAGCGGAGATGAAAAAGAGGACAAGAGAAACATCATGGAAAGAGCTAAGTGCTATACTCTCAAGAAAACTCTTTCCCTTACATAACTGTTGAAAATGTTTTAATCTCCTTCTCTGCCTTGTAATCTCCAACACTCTACTAGTGCCAGAGGCACAGTATCCCGCTGAGACGCCTCTGCAATATTTCCACTGCATTTTGAAACCCTTGGCAAGGCCTCTGCTTCAGCAGTTGTCATTTCAGATGGTTGAAGGGCTTTGTTTATGTCTTTCGGAGAAGTATATTTTTAATAAAGCTTTTTATCAATTTCATACACACACTCACTTCCATTCCCCACCATCTTCTTACACATTCACTCCTGTCCCAGAGACCTCACTAATTAACATGAACAATGTGAGTCCTCAAGCAGACAAAAATCTCTCATTTTTGCACAGAAGTGGGTGAGATTTGTCTCCTGTGATAGTGACTTAACAGCCAGGTTTATTCAGAAGGTAAAAATGACTTTCTTCAGGGAAGAAAACCACATTTAGTAGTTCCTCAGGGCAGTTTAACAAGGCAATAGTCATCGTTAATACTTGCACTGACCAAACCAAGAATATAAGAATTAAAATAACTTGGAATAAAAATAAAATAGATTAAATTGAATCTGAACTTGAGTAAACAACACTGTTAATATAATGAAGGTTGATATTTGCAGCATCCTGATACAAGATTTTAAACTCAAAATCATTGCCAGACAACAGTGAAGAAACTGAAACACTCCTTGTATTGGCTATATTATTCTATACCCTGTACATCAGAGACAGGGTCTCTAAGATTATGGAACTTTGTTGGTGATTCACTCGAACAGCAAGAATACTTCATTAAACAAATTAAAAGTTTACGGTAAGGAATGGGATCCTTGCTGTGATTTACTACAGCACAGGCAGACTGGTTCTACCCAGTTATACATTTAAATAATTACAGTAACATACGAAGAAAAATTGATTACTTGTTAGAGTATGTAAAGGAATTCACTCCCAAAATCAATTAATTCATATATGTTACAGTGAGTTTTAAGGCATGGTGCACCTCCTCACTATACATCTTGATTTTGAATACATTTTATATTCATCAGTTCTCAATGGATAATATTGCCCAAACAGTAGATGATTTTTCATAAGTGTACAAGAGTGCTAGAAAGCTCAGCATTTATTGCTTATCTGTTTCCATTGAGGTTGGGTGGGACTACAATGAGAGGTCATGGCTTAAGGGTGAAAGATGAGAACTTTAAGGGGAACATGAGGGGAAACTTGTTTACTCAGAGGGCCGTGAGAATGTGGAATGAGATACCAGCAGAAGTGGTCCATGCGAGCTCGATTTTAACATTTAAGAGAAGCTTTGATAGGAACATGGATGGTAGGGGTATGGAAGGCTTTGGACCCGGTGCAGGTCAATAGAGGTAGGCAGACATGGACTGGACGGGCCAAAGGGCCTGTTTCTGTGTAATACTTCTCCGACTCTATGACTCTATCTCTAGGTACCCTGAGAAAGTGACCTGGAATATTTCAGTCTGTATTTCTCGACACAACAGAGAGCCTTGCTTGGCCATTTCAGAAGGCCCATGCTGATGAGTTTTATAAGCAACCTGCCCATTTCAACATCACCATAACTACCATCTCTTTAATTATAGAACTAACGGATTTTAAATTCCCAGTCGCTGAGGTGAGATTTGAACTCATATCTTCAGATTATTAGTCCAGGTCTCTGCAATTCTAGACTAGTAGCATAGACTATGTGCTACTGTTTATATCATCACAGAGTCATAAATTTGTACAACCCTTCAGCCCATCGTGTCTATGCCCGCATACACCATTTTCACTTACCCGTGTTAGACTGCATCTTCTATTGTCTTTGATGTTTAAGTTTATAGAACTCAGCACAAGGAAAGTTGATGTATATGCTTGTGGCCACTTTATTAGGTACACCTGTACATCTGCACATCTGCTCATTAATGCAAATATCTAATAGCCAATCATGTGGAAGCAACTCCATGCATAAAAATACTCAGACATGGTCAAGAGGTTCAGCTGCTGTTCAAAACAAATATCAGAATGGGGAAGAATATGATCTAAGTGACTGTCTGTGGAATGATTGTTGGTGCCAAACTGGGTGGTTGGAGTATCGCAGAAACTGCTGGGATTTTCACGCACAGCAGCCTCTAGAGTTTACAGAGCATGGTGTGACAAACAAAAACATCCAGTGAGCAACAGCTCTGTGGGTGGAAATGCCTTGTTAATGAGAGAGTGGTCAGAGGAGAATGGCCGGACTGGCTCCAGCTGACAGGAAGGCGACAGTAACTCAGATAACCACATGTTACAACAGTGGTGTGCAGCAGAGCATCTCAGGACACACAATACATCAGATCTTGAAATGGATTGACTACAACAAAGTGTTTCCCTATCTCTGAACTGTTGCATTTCATGCAGCATGATGCTGCAAAAGTAGCTTATTTATCAGTCCTATAGAAACTGTGCTACTGTTAGACCCCCTGAGGTTTAGACCCTTCACCGTCCACGTTAGTAGAACTGAACCTGGTCCCAGCATATCGATGCAGCTATAAAGAAAGCAAGACAGCAGGAGTTTGAAGAGATTTGGAATTTCACCTAAAACATTTGAAAATTTCTACAGGTGTAACGTGAGAGCATTCTGACTGGCTGCATCGCCGTCTGGTACGGGGAGAGGGGTGGGCGGGGCGCAACTGCAGGATCGAAGTAAGCTGCAGAGAGTGCTGAAGATAGTCAGCTCCATCACGGGTACTAGCCTCCGCAGTGTCCACGACATCTTCAAGGAACAGTGACCTCAAAAAGGTGGCATCAACAAATGAGGACCCACACCTCACGGGACCCGCCCATTCTCACTGATACCATCAGGTAGGAGGTACAGGAGCCTGAAGGCACACACTCAGTGACTCAGGGACAGCTTCCTTCCCTCGTCCCATCCGATTTCTGAATGGGCACTGAACCCACAAACACTAACTCACTACTTCCATTATTTATATTTTTGTACTGCTTATTTAACTATTTGATATATTATATATACTTACAGTACTTCACAGCTTTTCCTACATTATCACTATTGCATTGCACTGCTGCTGCTAAGTTAACACATTTCAAGACATAAAGTAAAGGCATCCATTAGTTTTGCGAGACCATGGATCTGCGCCTGGAAAGTCTTTACTCTCCAGGGCGCAGGCCTGGGCAGGGTTGTATGGAAGACCAGCAGTTGCCCATGCTGTAAGTCTCCCCTCTCCACGACACCAGTGTTGTCCAAGGGAAGGGCATTAAGACCCATACAGCTTGGCACCAGTGTCATCGCAGAGCAATGTGTGATTAAGTACCTTGCTCAAGGACACAACACGTTCCCTCGGCTGGGGCTTGAATTCACGACCTTCAGGTCACTAGTCCAATGCCTTAACCACTTGGCCACGTGCCCACACGAGACATATGCCAGTGATAATAAACCTGATTCTGATTCTGAACCAGCTGAGTCGTCTTGTTACCAAGGGACAATAGTAAGCGTGCCGGAGAGTTTCTTCAGGAAGTTAAGGAGGCAGAAGATTATTTCCAATGAATTTTCTAGCCACAGTTAGAGTTGTTGAGCAGAAAATGTTTCCCAGTGGGCAGTGCGGGTCTTCATTTATCGGACATGGAACCAGAACATGCTGGGAATGTACATGCAGCAAGTGTGGAGGGGGAAAAGTGGAGTTAATGGTTCAGGTCAATGACCATTCATCAGAACCAAAAAGTGTCATGGTGATGTATACAGGTTATACAGTGAAGAAGGAAGATGAACAACAGGGTGGAGACCAGGGAAGAAAGTATAATGAAAAGAGATGATAGTGTAAGATGAATCAGAATCAGGTTTATTATCACTGACATATAACCATATAACAATTACAGCACGGAAACAGGCCATCTCGGCCCTTCTAGTCCGTGCCGAACCCCTACTCTCACCTAGTCCCACCGACCTGTACTCAGAACACAACCCTCCATATGTTGTGAAATTTGTTGTTTTGCAGCAGCAGTACATTGAAATGTATACGAATTGTTATAAACTACAATAAGGAATGTAATAAAAATAAATAAGTACATCAAAAGGCGAACAATATGTTAGGGTAGTGTCTATGGGTTTATGGTCTGTTCAGAAATCTGATGGTGGAAGGGGGAAAGCTGGCCCTAAAACATTGAGTGTGTGTCTTCAGGCTCCTCTACCTCCTTCCTGAAGGTAGAGATGAGAAGAGGGATGTCCTGGGTGACGGGGGTCCTCAGAGACAGAGCCATCTGCCTGAGACGTTGACTTTGGAAGATGTCCTCAATGCCAGGGAGGCCATTCCCCTTGATGGAACTGGCCGAGTGTACAACCCTCTGTAATGTTTTCTGACCCATGTGCATTGGAGCCTCCAAACCAGGTGATGATGCATCCAGTCATAATGCTCACAATGATACGGTAAAAACCTGCTTGAACCTTTGATGACTGTGAAGAAGAGTGCTCGATAGACGCACTCCTAACACAAGCAAATTTACACAAACATTGCCTTGTCTTCGCGCTGAGTGTGCGCTCTTCAATGTCTTCCCCCAGTACATTCTATTAATGGGTCCTAAAGGGTTGGCTTTATGGTGTCTTTCCCACCATACACTATGAAGTGTTCAATTTCTTTAGTAATGTGGATGTGTAAATGTGTCTATATTGTTTGTAGACTGGTAGATTCTTCTGTTTATATTGTAAAATGATTGTAACTACATTGTGGGGAGCATCATATTCTAATTCATGTGTAGGCTTAAATCAATTTTGTTGGTAATTAAAGATGGAATGTCCTGGTGCCTAAAAAAAGGGGCAGATCACTCTCAGTGGGAGAGAGAGAGAGATAGGGGCTGTGAGGAGTCCAAACCGGACAAATAGTATGGAGCTATTATTGTGCTTTCTGGTAAGTATCTTTTTGTAAATATTGGCAGTTTTCTTTTCACTATTTTCACTAATTTTTGTAAGTTTGATTTTTGGCACACTTAATAAACACCCTTGCACTATACTGCGAAGCGCTTCCAGCCATTTTTGTCTTCGGTCATGACCTATGTATCTAACAATGACATACCAAATTTCTTTAGACTCCTAATGAAGTTTAGCTGCTGGTGTGCTTTCTTTCTCATTGCATCAATATGTTGGGCCCAGGATAGACCTTCAGAGATGTGGGCCCAGTAAAGAGGTTTTCACTTCCACTGATACAGGCAAAATGCTGGAGGAACTCAGCAGGCCAGGCAGCATCTATGGAAAGGAATAAAAAGTCAACATTTTGGGCTGAGACCCTTCATCGGGACTAGAAAGGAGGGAAGAAGAATAATTAGGTGGGAGATAGGTGAACCCAGGTGAGGGAGAAGGTAGGTGGGTGGGGATTGAGTAGTAAGTGAGAAGTGTGGAGGTGATAGGTGGGAAAGGTAAATCACAGAAGAGGAAGGAATCTGATGGGTGGACATGGGAGAAAGGGAAGGAGGAGGGGAGCTGGAATGCGGAATGGAAAAGGAGAGAAGTTGGAGGGGGTAGAAGGTTCTGGAAGTTAAAGAAATCAATGTTCATGCTGTTAGATTGGAGACTACTCGAATGGAACACGAGGTGTTGCTCCTCCAACCTGAGTGTGCCCTCACTGTGGCAGGAGAGGGGACCACGGGCCAACATGTCAGAATGGGAATGGGTAGTGGAATTAAATGGTTGTCCCTGCTGTAGTCAGAGTGACGTTTTCAAATGTGATCATTAATTACAGGGCCTACTACCTATTAATGACTGTTCTTGACAAGATGGTAGTGAGCCAGTTTCTTGAACTAGTGCAGCACACACACACAATATTACTGTGTGTAATATTAACTTAAAGCTTTTGACCTGTTCCACTTGTGCACCACCGATGTAAATTGGGTCGTGCGGTCCGCTACTCCTTCTGAAGTCAACAACCAATTCCTTCGTCTCGCTGACGTTGAGGGATAGGTTATTGTCTTCACACCATGCCACCAGGTTCTTAATTTCCTCTCTGTATTCAAACTCATCATTACCTGAGATACGGCCTACAATTGTTGTGTCATCTGCAAACTTAAATATTGAGTTCGATGGAAACTTGGCTACACAATCATGGGTGTACAGTGAGTACAGCAGGGGGCTGAGTACACAGCCTTGTGGGGCACCGGTGCTCAGAGTGATTGCAGAGAAGAGCTTGTCCCCTATTTTTACAGCCTGGGTCCTGTCTGTGAGGAAGTTGAAGAGCTTGCTGCAGATCTGAGTGCTAAGGCCCAGGTTTCAGAGTTTAGAACTCTGTTTATTTGGAATGATGGTATTAAAGGCAGAGTGAACCATAGGAGAAAGGGAAGGAGGAGGGGACTCAGGGGGAGGTGATAGGTGGGTGAGAAGAGGTAAGAGGCCAAAGTGCAGAATAAAAAGGAGGGAAGGGGGAGGGAACATTTCTTTTACTGTTAGGAGAAATGGAATTTCATGCCATCAGGTTGGAGGCTACCCAGTCGGAACATAAGATGTTGTTGCTCGACCCCGAGGGTAGCCTAATTTTGGCACAAGAAGAGGCTATGGACCAACATGTTGGAATGGGAATAGGAATGGAAGTGGAAATTATAATGTTTGACCATGGGGAAGTTCCGGGAAGTGCCTTCAAATGGAGGTGCTTGACGGAGCGGTCCCCCAATATATGACAGGTCTCACCATTGTAGAGGAGGCCCCATCGGGAACACCGGACACAATAAAGAACGCCAGCAGATTTTCAGGTGAAGTGTTGCCTCATTTGCCTCACTGTCTGTGGCCCTGAGCGGAGGTGAATGGGCAGGTGTACCACTTAGGCTGCTTGCTGGGCTAAGTGCTGGGATTGAGATTACCGGGGAGGAATAAATGGACAAGGGAATCGTGGGGGGAGCAATTCCTACAGAAAATGGAGGGGGGGAGGTAAAGATGCGTTTGGAGGTAGGATCCCTTTGGAGATGACAGAAGTTGTGGGGAATGATATGTTGGATGCAGAGGCTCATGGGATGGTAGGTAAGGACAAGAGGAACTCTATATCTGTCAAGGCGATGGGAAAATGGGGTGAGTGTGGGTGTTCAGAAAATGGAGGATGAGGGCAGCTCAATGATGAAGGAAAGGAAACACCATTCTTTGAAGAATAAGGATATTTCTGATGTCCTGGAAAGGAAACCCTCATCCTAGGAACAGATGTGGCAGAGACAAGGAACTGAGAAAAGGGATTAGCATTTTTACTGATGAGAGGGTAGGAAGAGGTATAGTCAAGGTAGCCTTGGGAATTGGTTGGTTTATAAAAGATGTTGGTCCACAGTTTGTCTCCAGAGATGGAGACAATGAGCTTGAAAAAGTGGAGGGAGGTGTCAGAAATGGACTCAATGAATTTAAGGTGAGGATGGAAGTTAGAGGCAACGTTGATGAAATTGACAAGCTAAGCATCGGTGCATGAACCAGCAGATGAAGAGATGGGCCACATTACCGGGGAAAGCTTGGAACATGGACTGTTCTACGTAGTCAATGAAGAGACAGGCATAGCTGGGGCCCATGCGAGTGCCCATGGCTCGCCCTCAAGTCTGGAGAAAGTGAGAGGAGCTGAGGGGACAATTGTAGAGGGTGAGGACCAGTTCTGCCAGATGGAGCAGGGTGGTGGTGGAGTGGACCTGGCTGGTTCCTTTATTGAGAAAGAAACAAAGAGTTTTTAAGGCCTTGTTGATGGGGGAGTGAAGTATATAGGAACTGGACACCAATGGTGAACACCGGGTGGTCAGGGCCGGGGAATTGAAAGTTAGCGTGGAAATCAAGAGCACGAGAAGTGTCACAAATGTAGGTGGGAAAGGGCTGAACAAAGAGGGATAGTGGGGTAATTAATTAAACAGGCTACTCTGTCCTCGATGATTTCAATCTTTTGTATGTTGTTGGAGCTACACTCAGAATCATAATCAGGTTTGTTATCAGTGACATGTGTGGTGAACTTTGTAGCTTTGTGGCAGTAGTATAGAGAACTCATTGAAGTAAGTGTAAAGTATTCCAGTGCACTCCTGATTTGTACCTTGTAGTGAGTGGGAATGGCTTTGGGGTATCAGGGAGTGAGATGTTTGCAACTGCCCTGCTCTTGAAGCCTCAGTGAGTACTGGTCAACGATGGCCCCTTGGAGTTTGACACTGCGAGACTACCATTGCATAGTAAAGCTAGGAAAGAGAAGTAGAGAAGTATCTGAAGGGAATTCCAGAGCCTGGTGCTGCATAGTAGCCAATGGAGCAACAACTGAACTGAGGGGGGTTCAAGATGCCAGAATTGGAGGAGAATTAATAATGCAAAGGCTATACCAATAGAGGAGGTTATTGAGATAAGGGTGGAAAAGACTGGAGATGCTAAAAGAGTGGTAATTTTGAAACTGAAGTGTTACTTATTTGGGATCTGGTATAGGTCAGCTGCTGTAGACAGAATGAGAAGGTGAGCAGCAGAGCTTTGGATAACCACAAGTAGATAGTACAGGAGTGGATGACAGTTTTTGCAATAGATGACCTGAGACAGGTTTGTAGGTGGCTAGCAATCAGTAACTGGGAAAACCTCTTTAAAGGCACAAATTCTGAGAGTATGGCTACACTGGCAAGACCAATATATCCATAGCCATCTCTACTTGTGCTAATGGGCCAATATTTTGAGCCACAGTACCATAGCAGTCAATGTGCTGTTAACACACTATAACACTCTAAGATTGCAAATGTGATAAAGGTTACAACTGTCCCTACTCCCTCATCAGCATGCAGGGCCCCAAACAGTCCTTCTAGGTGAGGCAACACATCACCTGTGGGTCTTTCAAGGTGATCTATTGTATCTGGTGCTACCAGTGCGGCCTCGTCTACATTGGTGAGACCTGATTTAATCAGGGGACTGCTTTGTTCATTATCTTCACTCAGACGGACATAAATGGTGGGTTTTGCTGGTGGCCACCCATTTTAATTCTACTTTCCATTGTTATTCAGACATGTCAGTCCTTGGCCTCCTCTACTGCCGTGATGAGGCCACTGTCCGGTTGGAAGAACACCTCAGATTCCATCTGGATAACCTCCAAGCTGATGGTATGAACATAGATATCTCTGACTTCCAGTAATTTCTCCCCTCTCCTCCTCTCTTTTCCATGGTCACCTCCCTCTGGTGCTCCTCCACTTTCCCTTTCTCCCATGGTCAACTCTCCTCTCCTATCAAATTCCTTCTTTGCCAGCCCTTTACTCCTTCCACCTATCACATCCCAGCTTCTTACTTCATCCTCCCTACTCCCACCCACTTATCTTTCCCCTCACTGGTTTCAGCTATTACTTGCCAGTGCGTACCCCTTCTCCTAACCCACCTTATTCTGGCTTCTTTCCCCTTACTTTCCAGTCCTGACGAAGGGTCTTGGCTGAAACGTCGACTGATCATTCCTCTCCGTAGATGCTGCCTGACCTGCGGAGTTTCTCCAGCGTTTTGTGTGTGTTACTCTGGATTTCCAGCACTTCGTGTGTTTTGGATTGATCCAGCAATCTGACTGAGTGATGATGAGGAGATAGTTAATACAGATACAGATCATGCTGTTGCATTGGAAGTAACTTGGATGCGAATAGTGCTCTCACGGGCTGAGGTAAGTTTTGAACTGCAGCTGAACAGCTTTGGTAACTTATTGCAGTGGATCTCCCTGATGGTGGTTGCTGCGGTCACAGAATAAACACGGAAGCAAATTTCTGCTTATGCTATTCAACACAGGCCAGTTTGGCCGTTTTCTAAGGTCTGTGACTTAGCCAGTTCAATACTTACCACATTAAGGTACTACCTTAGTAAATAAGGGTGTGCCTTCGGGCAGACTCAATAGGCTTTATGACATGTCTTGACTTAATCCAGAGGGAACAATAGAGAAGCTGCGGCTGCACATGCCATTGGTCACAGCAGATGCGGAATCTGTTTCTGCAAAGGCCTCATAGGTTTTAAAATGTGCTTCACTTATTTCCAGTGTGGGGTTCTGCTTGAGTAGTCCGCTGGTAATCGGGTTACTGTTACTGGACACTGACCAGTTTGTTTACCTTCAGCTATGTACCACGGGTCACAATGAAAATCCAAATGTCCTTTACCGCCTCAAGAAGAAGCCAAAAGAGGAATCTTCTCCCTTCCTTTCCAGTCCTAATGAAAAGTCTCAACCTGAAACATCAACAGTTTATTCCTCTCCTCCAGAATTTTACGTGTGTTACTCTCGATTTCCAGCATCTGCAGAATCCCTTCTATCCTTTTCCACCTCTGTTGCAAATGACACTCACGAACTAAAGAACCAAACAGAGCTTTTAAAGGAAATGATATTCAAGATAATCTTCGGTTCTGATTGTTAAAGAGATGGCAGTGAACAGTACACGTCAGAAGAATCCCAACTGTTGCGAGGCATCACTAGAGAGGAAGAGAATAGTTGAGGCCAACGTGTAAACAAGGCTCTTTCTTTTGCTGACTTTTATTTAGATTTCTACAATCAATCACTGCAAACAAATGATTTACTGTCTCCCTAATCAGTGCAAATGTTGACACAAGATTAAAATTAGTAAGGGGTAACATCCACTGCTTCCTCGGTGACCAGTAGCAAGTTGTTGGCCGTACTTCTTTATTCTTCCGCATTGTCTGTGGTCAGTTACTTGTGCTGTTGTTTAGATGGTGCAGAAGTTTGGGATGTAGTGGTTCCAGCAATTGTTGTGTCTGTGCACAACTACATATATATTAAGGTATGCACACAGGTGATGGCTTTAACTGGTGTATTCACATTGTAGCAAGAGAGAGCGAGAACAATGTGCATGCGTAGATGACAATCCATACACAATGCTAAGGGGGGGGGGTGTCATTGCTCTAAAAGAAATAGATCCATATATTACACTTCTCCCTCTTTAGATTTATGCACCTTAAAACTGTATATATACAAAACATTCAATTTCCCTACCATAAACCCATATTCCAAATAAACATGCTTTCACAATGACAGTCCATAACTAACTTCACCGTTCTAAAGATTCAGTCTTTCAGGTGATGCTCTGTTTCTTTCAGGGTAGCGCTTCTGGACCAGTCAAGTGTTATCAGGTTTGATAGGTGTCTTGTCTAAGACAACGTTCTGGGTTTCCGCTGTCACTGATGGCTATGACATCACCACTGAGAGGTAGGTCCGGTGACTGTACTGTGTCCGTGTTGATGGATGCAGTTGACTCAGGTGTGTTTTTCGATTGAGCATCCAATGCCTGGTCCATATAACGTTTCCACGTCTGATCTCCAATATGCACTTCATAAACTTATGGTCCAGTTTTTGTTGCTATCCTACCGGGTGTCCACTTGTTTTCTTGGTAATCATGCCCTAGGACTTCCTGTCCGATCTCAAAGCTCCTCGCTGCTTCATTTGGCAACTGGCTGAATTGTTTATTCTGCACTTCCCTCCGGAGGTCTGGTTTCAGGCGGTCTATGCAAGATCTCAGATTCCTGTTCATGAAAAGCAATGCAGGTGTTTGGTTTGTCATTACATGAACAGAGTTCCAATACACAAAAAGAAAGCTGTCCACCTTGTGAGAAATGTCCTTCTCGTCCATTGCTTTAAGGGACTTCTTGAAGGTTTGGATAAACCTTTCAGCTAACCCCTTCGCCGCTGGATGGTGAGGAGATGACTTGAAATGTCTGATGCCATTTTACTTCATGAACAGTCGGAATTCTTCTGATGTGTCTTGTGGTCTGTTGTCACTCACAATTTGTTCTGGTGAAGATAGTCCTTAGGGTGGAGACAGTCTTTGCTGAGGTGGTTGACTTCATTGGTATAACCTCCGGCCACTTCGAATGAGCATCCACAGTAATCAGGAACATTGGGACTATGAATGGCCCAGCAAAGGCAATATGCACTCTTTACCATGGTGAAGATGGCCTCTCCCCTGGGTGTAACAGTGCCTGTGGGGGTGCATTTTGAACGTTCTGTCATCTCGAACATCTTTTGGCCAAGTTTTCAATCTGTTCATCTATTCCCGGCAGCCACACATAGCTCTGTGTGAAACTCTTCATCTTGACTCTACCCAGGTGTCCTTCATGCAGATTTTTTAACAGTCTGGTGCACAGTTTAAAGAGAACCACAACACAAGATCCACACATCAGCATTCTTTGACAGACTGACTGTTGGTCTTGTCTCGCTGAGAAGTCTGGAAACATAGGGCTACCATGAGCTGGCCGTCCTTGCATGGTGATGTCATAGACTTCTGACAATGTCGGGTTATTCCTTGTTTCTCTTTGTATTTCAGAATTTGTTACTGGCAACTGGTCCACCAATGCAGTGTGGAACATTTCCGATGGGTCACAGTGTGAAGACTTTTCTTCTTCAGTTGCCAACAGTGGAAGACGTAACAAGCCATCAGCATTGCTGTGTTGTTTGGTACTGTTGAACTCTATGTCATAAGAGTGGGCTCCTAGGAACAGTGCCCAACGTTGTAACCGGGTAGCAGTCATCACTGGAATTCCCTTCCTGGGATTGAAAATGGACACAAGGAGCTGGTGATCTGTCACTAGAGTAAACTTTTGTCCATAGAGGTAGTGGTGGAACTTCTTTTATTCCCCATCCTGGACTAAAGGCCTCTCAGTCGATCCGTGTGTAGTTCCATCCTGCGCTCGTCAGTGATCTTGATGCAAACGCAATCGGGCATTCAGATCCTTCTTTCATAATGTGTGAGAAAACAGTTCTAATGCCATAAGGGGACGCACTGCACACCAGTCTGATGGGCAGGGATGGGTCATAATGGGTGAGCAGTTCATCGGATGTTATTAGTCTCTTTGTCTCCTTGAATGCTCTTTCACATCGTTCCAACCATTCCCACTCTGCTCCTGTCTGGAACAGTGTGTTCAATGGGTGCAGCAGTGTAGCAATGTTTGGCAGAAACCTGTGGTAGTAGTTTACAAGACACAAGTATGAGCTGAATTGTGACACATTTTCCATTTTGGGTACCTGTACACTGCTTCAGTCTTCTCTTGTGACTTATGTAAGCCATGCTTGTCAATGACATGTCCACGATATGAGATTTAATTCTTGAAAAACTTACATTTCTCTCTCTTTGCGCGCAGACCATAATCACTCAGCCTGGTAAGCATTTTAACAAGGTTCTGGAGGTGCTATTCATCATTTTTGTCAGTCACGATGATGTCATCAAGGTAACATTGTGTTCCTGGGATATCTTGGAGCACTTGGTTCATTGTTCTTTGCCAAATTACTGGAGTTGATGTGATGCCAAAGACAAGACGATTATACTGGAACAGTCCCTTGTGAGTGTTGGTTATGAAGAACTTCCTGCTTGACTCCTCAATCTCCATTTGCAGATAGGCTTGTGACAAGTCAATCTTTGAAAACCTCTCCACGCCTGCCAAAGGTGTAAAAATGTCTTCTATTCATGGCAGGGGATACTGCACAGTATGCAGCACCAGGTTGATGCTCACCTTGATATCCGCACATATGTGAACGGCTCCAGTCTTCCCTTTTTTGATCACCAACAGTAGCCATGGCCCAATTGCTCCACTCAACCTTGGAGAGAATTCCAGATGCCTCCAAGCTCTAAAGTTCATGCGTTCACTTTAGAACATAATGTGTAAACACGGATGCGCTTTATGGAATCTTGGTGTTGCTGTTTCATCCAGTTCAGTTCTGGCTGCCTTGCATTTTAGTTTATCAATACCCTTCTCAAACACCTTTTCATTAACATTAAGTAGCTGTGCCAGTCTCTGGTTAGCGCTACCATTTGATCTGCCATTGCCCATTGATGTCACACTGAGAGCTTTGATTGACTACCTGTCTAGTTGGACTTTTCTCAACTACTCTCATCTGAAAAGTGCTGGTCCTCCACTTTTCAACATATAAGGCTCCAACTCTTGTGTTTGACCTCCATTTACAGTCACATTTACTTTCAATTTGCCTTTGGGAGACACATTTTCACATGTATAGTTCTTTAACATCACTAATGTCTTCTCTAATGGTATCTTTGAAAACAGTCTGTTGTAGTCAGCCTCTGGAATTATGGACAAAGCTGACCCTGTATCCAGCTCCATTTTCAGTTTTACACCAGACTCATCTATTGTGACCAAGATGATTTTGTGATCTGCTTCTGTTATACGATGCAGTTCTAGGCATGACAGTTCACCTTTGTCAGACTCTATGTTGTCTGATTCTGTCTTACATTTGGTAACTTTATGCATTTGCGTAACTTTGTGTTTGGGACTTTTCACTCAGTTGTGCTTTTTGTCTGTCTCTGTGTGACCTTGTCTGTGACACTTTCTGCAGACTTTTTCTTTGAACCAAGTCATTTGCATCATGGGAGGAATTGTCTCATTGATAACATTTTTGGCTTTTTGCACCATTCATGGATACTGTGCATTTCACATTCTAACCTCTTTTCTGTAGCTCTGCTGCATTCTTTGCTACAGTCTCTAATGATATTGCAATGGTCAATGTCTAATCTAAAAGCCTCTTTTGTGTGCTTTGACTATGCATGCTACATACAAGCCTGTCCCTTAATGCACGAGAAAGTCCATCTCTAAAATCTTAGTACTGGGAGAGCTTGCACAGTTCTACAATGTATTCAGAAATGCTTTCATCCTTTGACTGGTTCCTTTTGTAAAATCCAAATCTCTCAGCTATTACCAGCAGTTTAGGGCTCAAGAGATTTTGTAAGATTGTAAAAATTTCATCACACATTCTACTTTCCGGCATTTCAGGGGTTACTAGATTGCATAAGAATGCACATTCTTGGGCCCATTAAGCTAAGAAGTGTAGGGGCTTTATTTTGCTCCTCCACATTGTTCGTATTACAGTACAGTTCAACCATCTCAGTATATGACTCCTGGCCTTCATTATTGCTATCAAATACATCAACCTTCCCAACTGAAGCCATCGCCACGTTATTTTCACCTTAAATTCAGTGCACCTTTCACTAATACTCACGCGTCCTTCAGCTTTCTCGTATTGTTTAACTCTCGCTGTTTTGTCCTGTAACTGTTAGTGCAGTTGTTGATATTCTCTGATATTCAGCTTCAAATTCATCGCCAATTTGTTGTGTCTGTGCACAAGTATGAGGGGTGACTGACAAGTTTGTGGCCTAAGGTAGAAGGAGTCAATTTTAGAAAACCTAGCACATTTATTTTTCAACATAGTCCTCTCCTACATTTACACACTTAGTCCAGCGGTCGTGGAGCACACGGATCCCCTCTTTGTAGAAGTCGGCGTCTTGGACCTCCAGAAAGTGGTCCACAGCAGGGGTGATTGATAAGTTTGTGGCCTTAGGTAGAAGGGGATGAGTTATACAGCTCTCGTTACATGCACATGCAGTTCAACTCTTTGAGTGATTATGCAGAAAGTTTGAAGTTAGTAACTCATCTCCTTCTACCTTAGGCCACAAACTTATCAATCACCCCTGCTGTGGACCACTTTCTGGAGGTCCAAGACGCTGACTTCTACAAAGAAGGGATCCGTATGCTCCACGACCGCTGGACTAAATGTGTAAATGTAGGAGGGGACTATGTTGAAAAATAAGTGTGCTAGGAAGGTTTTCTAAAACCGACTCCTTCTACCTTAGCCCATGAACTTATCAATCACCCCTGGTACATACAGGTTTCCCCCGCCATCCGAAGGTAGACTGTTCCTATGAAATGGTTCGTAAGCCGAAATGTCGTAAAGCAAAGAAGCAATTACCATTTATTGACATGGGAAAATTTTGTGAGCGTTCACAGACCCAAAAGTAACCTACCAAATCATGCCAAATAACACATAAAACCTAAAATAACAGTACCATATAGTAAAAGCAGGAATGATATGATAAATACACAGCCTATATAAAGTAGAAATACTTCTCCACAATCATTACTGCACTGTTATCTGTAACGAAAATCTCATGCAAACGCCGTCGGCAGAAAATCTCACGCAAGCGCTGTTGACAAAAACACGGCGCAAGCGTTCTCCAGTAACCTTTAAGCTATGAAGCTGCCAAATCATACCAAATAACACATAAAAATACACAGCCGATATAAAGTAGAAATAATGTATGTACAGTGTAGTATCACTTACCGGAATTGGTTCAGCGCCGAGCACACTGATGATGGTGTGTTAGACTGAGTCGCCGCAGTTTGGGTGGTGCAGTGGCCCCCACCCTCCAGGCTGCCGAGCGATACATTGCCGCAAAGCATGCAGTGGTAGCCGGGAGGCACCCAACACATCTTTAAGAAAAAAGCTGAAATAAACATGCTAATTAATTAGGTGCCACCCAGCACATAATTGTCGGCCCAGATCAGTGCCGATTTCCAATTGCGTCGTCTCTGATCATCTCATCGTCTGTTTCCATTAGAGCAGGCGGCTCATCTTCTCCTATGACTATCCACCTTGATGTCGAAGGTCGAGGTTCGTTGTCTGCTATGGCTGATGTGGAAGGCTTGCTCGACTGCTGAACCTCACACATTTTTCTATCACACAGTTCTTTGTAAGGACTCAAACCATCTTGCAAATCTCCCCTAAACCTATGTACCCTTTCAAAATTAAAGTCGTACTTTATCATTGCAGCGAAAATCTCACGCAGTCACTTTCGGTCCGTTCGCTACTGCATTCAGTTTCGATTGTTATCCTTTCCTCTTCCAATTGCATCAGCTCTTCATCTATCAGTTCTTGTTCATGGGATGCCAAAACCTCTTCAACATCACCTTCGTCAGCTTCCACAAACCAAACTCACTTTGTCCTTACTTCGTTCACCACGATCGAAACGCTTAATTATGTCTAGTTTTACGCTAAGTGTAACACACTTACAAGCTCTTTTAGGCTTTTCCGATACCTTAGAACTCATCTTGCAAACGGCTGCTCACAAGCATGTGTTTAAGCAATGCTGGCTAGAATGCAGTTCCCGGGGAGAGCGGCTGCTCGGGGTGTACGCTGCCTTTTATCGCGCCCTGATGTTTTTGCGCGCTGATTTTTTATCGCACGCTGCTTTTTTGTTCGTAACAGTGAAAACACCAACACGGAACTAATGTAGGTCTTTCGTAACAGTGAGATTTTGTAAAGCGAACGTTCGAAAAGCGGGGGACACCTGTATATATTAGATAAAAGCATGCACGCTGGTGATGGCCTTAACTGGTGTATTCACATTGCAGCGAGAGAGTGACAACAATCCACACGTAGTCCTAAGGGGGGGGGGGTGCCATTGCTCTAAAAGAAATAGATTCATACATTACAGTAAATCTTTAATACCAGCAAGGCTTTTTTCACTGAGGTTAGGTGAGACTAAAACTGGAGGTCATGGGTTAAGGGCGAGCAGCAGAAATGGTAGATGTGGGTTTGATTTTAACATTTAAGAGAAATTTGGATATATACATGAATGGGAGGAGTATAGAAGGCTATGGTCTGGATGCAGATTGATAGGACTAGTCAGAATAATAGTATGGCATGGACTAGATGGGCCAAAGGGCCTACTTCTGTGCTGTAGTGTTCTATGATTCTATGACATTTAGGAGACTTTTAGATCAGCACATGGATGAAAGGAAAATGAAGGGCTGTGTGGGAAGGAAGGGTTAGATTGATCTTGGAGTAGGTCAAAATCTTGGCACAACATCACTGGCTGAAGGGCTGGTGTTATGTTGTACTGTTCATTGTTCTGTGTTCTAAGTTCGCTTCTTTCTTTATGTAAATTTATGTGAAAATTCGCTGACATTTCTCAAACTCAACTGGACTCTTCACTGTTTTGATAGCAGGCCTGCTGCTGTATTGCAGCTGTTAACACGGAGATTTTATGAGAATGGTCAGCCCCTATAAGGCTATCAAGGCCAGCAATGGAGGAAGAATTTTTGGGTCTAGGGGCAAATTCAAATTGGATGTCCTGTTCACCCAATTGTGAGGGGCATGTTGTACCCACAATAAATCAGAATGTGTCAAAGAAGATCCCAGAAGTAGTGCATGCTCAAGAGTGGCATTAAATAAGCTGCCACGGGAGGGGCCGCTAGTTCGAGTTGCTGCCATCAGAGGGGTCGTGGGGTCCTGATATTCTCGGAGAGGTTATCGAAATTCTGAGATTTATGGATTGGACTATAGTTCAAACTAACTTTAGTTCATATTGGCCTCTTTCAGTTCTATGTTTTTCCTGTGTTCTCACCCATTCTTTCATGTTGCGGATTGGCGGGCTGGGGGTTTGGGTGATCTGTTAATTTTTGTGCGGGGGGGGTGTTGGGAGTGTTTTTGGGGTTTGCAAATTTTTGTTTCTTTTTCATTTTGTGTGGCGGGGATTGATGTCTTTCTTTCAACTATTTATATGGTTTTCTTTATTTTATGGCTGTCTGGAGAAGACAAATTTCAGGGTTGTATTATGCATACACACCTTGATAATAAAACAAACTTTTGAACCTTTGCAAGAGGGAATATCAAATATATGATAAAGCAATCAGATCCATAATTTTATCTTGTTTTGGAAGCACTACGATCCTCAAATAATCATAGAGCAGTAGAAGATAGAAATGAGCCCTTTGGCCCATCTAGTTAAAGCTGCCCTGATCTTTTGCCTGTCCCATCTAACTGCAGCCAGTCTTTATCCCTCCAAACCACTTGCCTTCCATGTATTGTACCTATCCAGACAGCTCTTAAATGTTGCAATTGAACCTGCATCGACCACTTCTGCTGGCAGCTCATTCCAGACTCTCACCATCCTCTCAGTGAAGAAGAATCCCCCACAGATTCACTTAGCTCCCTAAATCCGTGATCTCCCAGTTCTGGTCTCACCCAACCTGAGGGAAAAAAGCCTGCATGCATTCATCCTATCTATACTCATAATCTTTGCATACCTGTATAAAATCATTTTTCCTATGGTCTAGGGAATAATGTCTAACCCACTCAACCTTTCCCTATAATTCGGGTTCTCAATTCTTGGCCACATCCTTTCTGCACTCTTTTAAGCCTATTGATACCTTTCTTGTACATAGATAACCAGCATGCACAAAATCCTCCAAATTAGGCTTCACCAATGTTTTGTACAACTCAACATGACATGCCAACTCCTGCACAGATTGCCCTGATTTATGGAGGCCAATGTGCCAAGAGCTCTCTTTACAAGCCTATCCATCTATCTGTGTGTGCCACTAATTCAGATGTAAACTCTAAAGGCAACACACCAAGCCTTTCAGAATAGAAACACATAAAAGGTCAACTTCCACAAAATGATAGCTGATCTCCACCTCACTTCCCACTGGAAGTTGGTTACATTTATCCGGTTTGAGATTTGCCAGGATCACATAGATCAGACCTCATTGACACCACGGTGCAAAGTGCTGGAATCCAGGAATGAGGTGAGAATGATTGCTTCTTGCACTTAACTTCAAGGCATTGTGTGACTGAATGTGGCATCGAGGAACCAGAAGAAACTGGGTGAGTCATATCCCTCACAGAAAGCAAGATGGCTGTCATTGATGGTTGTCAAGCATCTCAGTTTCTGGACGTTGCAGTAGTATCTCAGGCCATTGTCCTGAACCCAGGCATCTTCAGCTGCTTAATCAGTGATCTTTTCATCATTAGATCAGAAGTGGGACTATCTACAAAATGTACTGCTACTCGGGCAGTACCTCCTAGATGCATGAATCTACCACAAGAAAATACAAGGGCTTCACCTACATGGAATCTGTAGCTTCCCCTCCAAGCCACACTCCATCTTATTTTAAAATATATCGTCATTACCTCACCTTAGGAACTCAGCAGGTGCAGGAGACAGTCGCCTGATACACATTGGTGGGGTCTTTTTCAAGCAGTATGTAAAGGAGATGTCTAGCTTCGGCAAGATAGTGGTCAATCTGCCAGACTATAACAGCACCCCAGTCCCCCCTTGTCGGGTGTTAATAGTTGCTGCTCCTGTGGTTTGAGTCTGATGCCTGCTTCAGTTGACCAACTCCTACTGACACTTGCCCAAAGTGCTCATGGGAGCTTGTGTGAATCCAGGATGCTGCATACATAACTAATGCTTCTGGACAAAGCAACTAAGACAGATGTAAAGTTAGTACTTTGAAAAGGCGCCAGGAAATTTGTGTTCATGCCATTGCTGAGGCATGGTAGCGTAGCAGCTAGCATAATGCTTTGCGGCACCTGGAATTAGAGAATAGGGTTCAATTCCCACCGCTGTCTGTGTGGGCTATGCTCAACTGTGAAGGTTTCCTTCGAATGCTCTGCTTCCTCCCACATTCCAAAGATGTATGGGTTAGGGTTAGTAAGTTGTTACTATGCTACATTGGATATGGAAGTCTGGTGACATTTAGGTGCTACTCTCAGCTGATCTCAGACTGTATTGGTTGTTCACAAACAATGTACGTTTTGATGTACATGTGACAAATAAAAGCTAATTTTTAAATCTTTGCTCTCCAGGAAAAGAGTAAAAAGCTTTTCCTTCAAACTTCATAAGACATAGGAGCAGTATTAGGCAATTTGGCCCATTGAGTCTGCTCCACCATTCCATCATGGCTGATTTATTATCCCTCTCAACCCCATTCTCCTGCCTTCTCCATGTGACCTGTGATGCCCTGACTAATCAAGAAGCTATCAACCTCCGCTTTAAATATACCCAGTAACTTGGCCTCCACAGCTGTCTGTGGCAGTGAATTCCATAGATTCACCACCCTCTGGCTAAAGAAATTCTTCTTCATCTGCGTTCCAAAGTGTCATCCTTGTATTCTGTATCCGTGCCCCCTGGACCTAGACTCCCTCACTGTAGGAAATATGCTCTACATGATCTCTCTGTGTAGGCCTTTCAATATTCAATAGGTTTCATTGAGATTTCACCCACCGCCCCCCCCAAACTTCAGTGAGTACATTGCCCAAAGCCAACAAATGCTCCTCACACATTAACTCTTTCATTCCCAGAGTCATTCTTGTGAATCTCCTCTGGACCTTCTGGGGGTGAATGAAGACAACTTGTTGCGAGTCAGGAAATAACAAATGGTTTTGGAAAAACAAATGAAACTGCAGATCATACAAAATGTTGGAGGAACTCAGCAGTCCAGGCGTCATCAAGGAAAAGAGTACAGTTGACATTTCTGGCCAAGGGTCTTGGCCCATAAAGTCAACTGTACTCTTTTCCATAGATGCTGCCTGGCCTGCTGAGTTCCTCCAGCATTTTGTGTGTGTTGCTTAGATTTTCAGCATCTGCAGATTTTCTTGTTTGAAACTGCAGATGCTGGGATCCAAAACAAAACCAGAATTGCTGGAAGAACTCAGCCAGTCTACCCACATCTGTGGAAAGAGAAACCAGTTAAACACAGACAGTAGGTCAGGCAGCATCTGTGGAGAGGAAAAAAAAAACAGTTGAATAAGTCAGCTAATGCTTCCAAGAAAGGGTAACTGAACCTAAACATTGCCTGATTTCCCTTTCAGCTTGAGAGAACATGGAACAGCACACAGTACTGGCCCTTCAGTTCATGACGTTGTGCTGACCTTTTAACCAGCTCTAAGATCCATCTAACCCTTTCCTCTTTTCCTTCAACCGTGTACCTTTCCAAGAGCTTCTTAAATGTTGAATGGATGTGATCTTCCGGCATTTCTGTTTTTGTTTGTTTACCGAGGGGAGAATACAGCAGGACATGCACTAAGAACTGGAATACCCAAGTCCGCGTGGAGTAAACATGTGGATGATGGTTTCATCAGTCCTTGGTTTGACACAGGAAAGGCTGGGATAAAGGTTACAGCTTAATTTACTTACTTTCCATTGATACAGGTATATGTCTGAATCTCATCACTCAGATGACAAGTTAACGCTGGTAAGGATGACCATGAGATGACAGAATTGTTATAAGGCCCCTTGTGACTCAGCCATAGTTGTCTGTGAAATAAAACACCTTCCTTATTGATCTGAACTGCATAAGACTCCAGACCCACTAACGCGATTGACTATCAACCAGCCTCTGAAATGGTCCAGGAGAGGGGTGGGGTGGAGAGAGGGAGGAGAGAAAGGGGGAGGAGGGAGGAGAGAGACAGGGCTTAGAGATGGGGGAAAAGAGGGTGGGGGGGGAGGAGACGGCCTTTAAAGGGACCATTCGTACAGAATCAGAATCAGATTTGTTATCACCGAAGTTTGTTGATTTTTGGCAGCAGTATGGTTAAGTGTAATGGTCATGAGCGAACTCAACTGCAGGAATCACAGAGACTTCAGCAATTCAAACAAAACTAAAGATTTATTTCAGAAAATTAACTAGGAAAACGATCAAGAGCTCAGGCAAACTATACAGAATTGTGACAAACTGAAATCACTCCTGATACACAGAACTCAACGAGGAATCACACAACCCAGCAAAGATGGTTTGGCATGCCCCCCTGAAATAGGCCCTGAAACACATAGGAATTCAGGCCCAATCAGAAAACATAGGTGTCCAGATGAAGCAGTAATCCCTAAAGCCAACAACTACAATTCAAAAGTCCCGTCCTAATTAAATGATCCCAAATTGAATAAAAGTGATAGATACAAAGAGAGCTTAACAACCCCCATGATCCCAAATGAGACACCTGCAAGACAAAGTGAAAAACCTGAGCTAGTCCAAAGACAAGCAATCAGACACAAAAGGTAAACAATCCAAGGAATACTGCATCCCCACGAGGTAACCCTGAGAAAATACTAACTGACCAACCAAAAAAAATCTTTTCATTTTTAAAAAATAACCCCGGTTGAGACAAGACGTGAAAATCTACTATAAGTTACATAAAAATAGTACAGAAGAGGACTAGTGAGGTAGTATTTATGGGTTTATGGAACATTAGTACATTGGAAAGTTTTGGACAAGAACAGGCCAATCAGCCCAAATTCATATTCACATAGAGTGTTGAAATAACTATTGAGCTTAGATTTAAAAGTCTCTAAGGTACTACTCTCAGCTACACAACTACATTGTCTGTCCCTGTATGCACAGCTCGCTGTGTAAAGAAATGCTTTCTGATGTTAGACTGACATTTCCCTTTAACCAGTCTCCATCTATGGCCCCATGTCCTCATTGATGGATTAATTTTGGAGTAACACCTTGCTTCACCGAGCACCTACACTCCATCCGTCAGAAAAAGCAGGATCTCCCAGTGGCCACACATTTTAATTCCACATCCCATTTCCATTCCGACATGTCAGTCCATGGCCTCCTCTACTGTCGTGATGAGGCCACATTCAGGTTGGAGGAGCAACACCTTATATTCCGTTAGTTAGCCTCCAGCCTGATGCATGAACATCAATTTCTCAAACTTCTAGTAATCCCCCTCCCCTTCACCATTACCTTCTCTCACCTTATCACTTCCCTCTTGTGCTTCTTCCCCTTTCCTTTCTTCCATGGCCTTCCTATCAGATTCCCCTTTCTCCAGCCCTGCATTTCATTCACTAATCAACTTCCCAGCTCTTTACTTCACCCCAACCCCCCCTCCCAGTTTCACCTATCATCTTGTGGCTCTTCCTCCCCTCCCCCTACTTTCTTACTCTAACTCCTCATCTCTTTTTTGCTTCCCAGCCCTGACGCAGGGTCTCAGCCCAAACATTGACTGTACTCTTTTCCATAGATGTGGCCTGGCCTGCAGAGTTCCTCCAGTGTTTTGTGTGTGTCACTTGTACACCAGGTTATTAATGCAAATACCTAATCAGCCAATCGTGGCAGCAGCTCAATGCATAAAAGCATGCAGATATAGTCAAGAGACTAAGTGGTTGTTAAGACTGAATGGGGAAGAAATGTAATGTAATTGACTTTGACTGTGGAATGATTGTTGGTGCCAGATGGGGTGTTTTCAGTATCTCAAAAACTGCCGATCACCTGGAATTTTTACATACAAAGATCTCTGGAGTTTGCAGAGAATGATGCAACAAACAAATAACACCCAGTGAGTGGTAGTTCTGTGGGCAAAAGCACTTTGATAATCAGGAAGGTAGGAGGAGAATGGTCAGACAGGAAGATGACAGTAAGTCAAATAGCCATGAGTTACAACAGTGATGTGCAGAAGAACATCTCTGAATATGTTAAACCTTCAAGTGAATGGGCTATGCTAGCAGAAGACCACGAACATACAGAAATATACTCAGAGGCCTCTTTATTAGGTACAAGAGGTACCTCATGTTCCACAGGAAAATCTGTCGAAGTTCATTTTCTGCCTCAGCACAATGATATGGATAAATTAGAAATTCACCACAGTGCCCAAATTTACAGCTTGAAGCAAAATTGCAAGTTGTCATGTTCCACTACAATCTTTGGATAAATGAGTCCTGAGATTTTATGATTACAGGAAATTTCAAACAACACAAAACTTGCCAAATCAGAATAATCCTTTTCAAGTCCCAAGCCTTGCATCAATATGCCAGATCCTTCGTTGTAATGCAAGCAGCGTGTGGCTTGAGATAAGACTGCGGAGACTCCCTGGCTCAGCAGGTCTGCCCTGGGAGCCGAGAACAGTGTGTACTGTATAGCGTGCGGTGATCTCTGCAATTATAGCCAAGAATCAATGCACGAGCACTGCCTTCAAAGTACAACATTCGGGGAAACGGACAAGGAGAAACAGGGGGGAACAAACTGCCAAATAATTACTCCTTACATGCAGGGATTTAGAAGAAATTTGTTACCTTATTTTGTGGTGAATGTAGCAGTTGGTTGAAGCCACAGTAAAGTGCACAAATGGCAGAAGCAAGCGGGCGATGCCACCGTGTATCTGTCCGATAGATCAGTCATGTGACAATGAGGGTTTCTGGCGTTCCTTCAGAGGGCCTGGCCTGCCGTTGAGGATCACGTCCGATGTAATTCTTTAATAGCACTCCTAATCAGTATAATGATGTAGGATATCTGCCTGTAGGAAAGGAAAGATACGTCGCATCCGGAGTTTCTCTGGTTAGCGGACGATTTCCCTCCACGCCTGTCTGACGTAGAGACGTACGAGGCAAATCACAGCAGTGGTTTGCCACTGCCTTCTGCTGGGTGAGTTTCCAAAAAGATCACCAGCTCGAAACCCAGCACGGATGGAAAGCGTGCAGGGGAGCCAGCTGGATTCGATCTCCGGACCTTTCGTCCCAAAGTCCGACGCTGATGCCATTACGCCACCAGCCGGGCCTGTACCAGTTTCAATTTGAATGCAGATATTTTGTTAACACTTATGGATCTGCTGGTGCCTGGTTCACCATTGATTCCCAGGAATGAGATTGCTAATGGATTCTGTGCTTTTGTCACCCCTTTGTCTCCCTTCCGGCCCCTTATACAAAAATAAAGAGCTCCTGCATCCTGATTTTCAGCCAGTGGCTACTTGAGCAGGTTGACCTTGCTCAATGTGGGCGGGAGGGAACCTAGGACAGTTACTGGCCCTGTGCAGAGGATTTCAGCAAGTATGATCTCCCTTTGATTGAAGTAGACCATCTCTGTTATATCCTAGGGATGGAGAATCAAAATGCTATTGATTTTTTAATACCTGGGTCAGAATGGTACTTTGAGGTTGTCTTTCCTTGTGTGAGGCAACACTGGAACCGACTCTGCTGGTTTCAGCTCCTCATTCCCTGGCAGCATTTTGCCACTTCTCCCATCGGTCAGCACGTAGCCCGGCTTGAAGCAGATGAAGTTTCCTTTCTTTGACTCTGGAGATTTGGTGATCTCTCTAATGCAACAGTCAGCAGAAGTAAGCCGTGTGGCGCGCCAGAGACCAACCAGCGGTGGCAGCAGCAGCTGACAGCACTTTGACCCAAGGCAAAGCAGTCAAGGCACGTGTGTAAGGTTGCACTTCAGCTCATAGGAAATCATGGATCTCAGGGAGGCATCAACCATTAAAGACCCCCATCATACGGGTCAGGCCCTCTTTGTGTTACTACCACTGGGGAGGAGGCACAGGAGCCTGAAGACCCACACTCACCTCGGCGTCACCTGGCAGGGGCCAGGGCGAGTCATCAGGTGATACTGGTGGGCTGGGGCGCCTGCACTATCTGCATGCATGTTCTGTCCCGTTGTATTTTACTGATATTCTGTATGGGTTTGTCGGCTTGTTTGTGCCAGGAGACCTGGGCAACAAGCTGCACCAGTGGTGGGGGGGGGGGGGTGTTGGTGTTGGGATTCTTATTCCGTGATTGTGTTCATGTGAGACTGCTGGTAATGGGCTTTTAGCACGTTGACCCATAATAATGCTGTCTCGTTTGGCTGTATTCACGAGTAGCCATGTGTGGTTGAACGGCTTAAAAATTGAATATAGTTTGGGTGCTGAAACACACACAAAATGCTGAAGGAGCCCAGCAGGCAAGGAAGTCAGTACAGTCGATGTTCCAGGCCAAAACTCTTCATATTCCGCCAAAGCGTTTCGGCCCGAATCATCATCTGTACTTTTTTCCATTGATGCTGCCTGGCCTGCTGAGTTCCTCCAGCGTTTTGTGTTTGTTGCTCGGGTTTCCAGCATCTGCAGATTTTCTCTTGAGGGTGCTGAAATAGTCCAATTTCAGGGGAATGGGTATTGATGAAACCTGGTTCTCCTACAGGTAAATAAAAACTGACATCTTGCGGATCACTACTCATGCACTTTGGATATTGATGTCGTTTAGTGGAATTTCTGCTAGAAAAAACTGGATAGAGAATAAAAATCTGGTCAAAAAACGAGAATGAATTTCCTGATGGTCAGTAAGACACCCAGAAAGGGAGTACTCATTTGTTTTGGTCTAAATTAAAGCTATTTTAATGCTTTAAATACAGATTAAACCAACCATACACCATTTCTGTCTCTCTATCAATAGAATTTACACCATGTGTGACATGATATAGAAGTGGACCGGGCTGCTGTAACAGTAGGAAGGTCGTGCCTGATTGTACACTCAGCCAGCTGCATCAAGGGCAATAGCCTCCCCACCATCCAGGACATCTTCAAACGTGGAAGCCTCAAAAAAGTGGTATTCATCATTAAAACCATGACCATGAGATATAAGAGCAGAATTAGGCCATTTGCCCCTTCGAGTCTGCGCTGCCAGTTCATCAAGGCTGATCCATTTCCCCCTCAGCACAATCTCCTATCTTGTCCCTGTAACCCTTCTTGCCCTGGCCAATCTAAGCCCATCACCCTCTGCCTTAAATACACCCAATGGCTTGCCCTCCACAGCAACAAATTCACCACTCTCTGGCTAAAGAAATTACTCTTCATCTCTGTTGTAAATGATTGTGTAGCCAAGTTTCCATCAAACTCAATATATAAGTGTGCTGATGACACAATAATTTTAGGCTGTATCTCTGGTAATGATGGGTTTGAGTACAGAGAGGAAATTAAGAACCTGGTGGCATGGTACAAAGACAATAACCTATCCCTCAACGTCAGCAAGACGAAGGAATTGGTTGTTGACTTCAGAAGGAGTAGCGGACCGCACGACCCAATTTACATCGGTGGTGCGCAAGTGGAACAGGTCAAAAGCTTTAAGTTCCTCAGGGTCAATATCACAAATGACTTGACTTGGTCCAACCAAGCAGAGCTCACTGCCAAGAAGGCCCACCAGCGCCTTTACTTCCTGAGAAAACTAAAGAAATTTGGCCTGTCCCCTAAAACCCTCATTAATTTTTATAGCTGCACCGTAGAAAGCATTCTTCTAGGGTGCATCACAACCTGGTATGGAAGTTGTCCTGTCCAAGACCGAAAGAAGCTGCAGAAGATCGTGAACACGGCGCAGCACATCACACAAACCAATCTTCCGTCCGTGGACTCACTTTCCACCGCACGCTGTCGGAGCAGTGCTGCCAGGATAATCAAGGACACGACCCACCCAGCCAACACACTTTTCGCCCCTCTTCCCTCTGGGAGAAAGTTCAGGAGCTTGAAGACTCGTATGGCCAGTTTTGGGAACAGCTTCTTTCAAACTGTGATAAGACTGCTGAATGGATCCTGACCCAGATCTGGGCCGTACCCGCCAAATATCCGGACCTGCCTCTCGGTTTTTTTTGCACTACCCTACTTCCCATTTTTCTATTTTCTATTTATGACTTATAATTTAAATTCTTAATATTTACTAATTTTAACTATTTTAAATATTTAATATTTGTAATCCAGGGAGTGTGAAAGTGCAGAATCAAATATCGCTGTGATGATTGTATGTTCTGGTACCAATTGTTTGGTGACAATAAAGTATAAAGTATAAAGTCCCTCTATTCTGAAGTGGTGCCCTCTGGTTCAAGACCAGCCCACCATAGCAAATATCCTCTCCACATCCACTCTGTCAATGTCTTTCAACATTTGATAGGTTTCAATAGGATCCCCTCATTCTTCTGAATTCCATTAAGTACAGGCCTAGAGCCATCAAACACTGCTTATATGATGAGCCTTTTAATTATTTTTGTGAACCTCCACTGAACCCTCTCCAATGTCAGCACATCCTTTCTTAGATAAGTGGCCCAAAACTGTTCACAATACAACAAGTGAGGTCTCATGAGTACTTTATAAAGCCTCAACATTACATCTTTGCTTTTATATTCTAGTCCTCTCGAAATGAATGCTAACATTGCATTTGCCTTCCTCACCACCGACTCAAACTGCAAATTACTCTTTAGAAAATCCTGCACGAAGACTCCCAAAGCACTTAGCATGTTGGATTTTTAAATTTTCTCTCCAATTAGAATATAGTCTACATTTTTATTTATTCTACCACAGTGCATGACCATACACTTCCCAACACAGTATTCCAGTGCTACTTCTTTGCCAATTCTTCTAATCTAAGCCTTTCTGCAGACTCTCTGCTTCCTCAGTACTACCTGCCCTTCCACCTGTCTTTGTATTGTCTACAAATTTGTCAATAAAGCCATCAATTCTGTCATCCAAATCATTGACAGACAACATAAAAAGAAGTGGTCCCTGCACAGACCCCTGTGGAACACCTCTAGTCACCGGCAGCCAGCCAGAAGAGGTTCCCTTTACCCCTACTCTTTTTCTCTGTCAATCAGACAATGCTCAATCTGTGTTAGTATCTTTCCTGTAATATGATGGGCTTTTAACTTGCTAAGCAGTGTATTGTGGCACCTTGTCAAAGGTCTTCTGAAAATCCACCGATTCTTCTTTGTCTATCCTGCTTGTTATTTCTTCAATGAATTCCAACAGATTTGTCAGGCAAGATTTTCCCTTGAGGAACCATTCTGACTTTGGACTACATTATCATGTGCCCCCAAGTACCCAGAAACCACATCTTTAATAATCAACTCCAACATCTTCCCCACCACTGAGGTGAGACTAACTGGCATACAATTCCTGCCTCTCTCCCTTCTTGAAGAGTGGAGTGACATATGCAATTTTCCAGTCCTCCGGAACCATGCCAGAATCTATTAATTCTTGAAAGATCATTACTAATGCCTCCACAATCTCTTCAACAACCTCTTTCAGAACCCTGAGCTGCAGATCATCTGGTCTAGGTGATTTATCTACCCTCAGAACTTCCAGTTTCCTAAGCAGCTTCTCCCTAGTGATGGCAACTTCACTCAGTTCTGCTCCCTGACAGTCTTGACTCTGGCACACTGCTAGTGCCTTCCACAGTAAAGACCAATGCAAAATATTTATTCAGTTCGTCCACCACTTCTCGGTCTCTCTTCATGACCTCCTTGCCTTTCCTACCTAGATCATTGGTACCAATATGTACCAGGCTTTCTGGCTGCTCACCCACCCCCTTTAGAATGCCGTGGACCCCGATCAGAGACATCCCTGACCCTGGCACTTGGGAAGCATCGTATCATCTGGGCGTCTCTATAGCATCCCTGGAATCTCATCTCTATTGTTCTGGTCATGAATGTCCTATTGCTCCTGCAGTCTTCTTCACCTCTAATCTCTTGGGAGCCACCACACTAGACTCAGTACCGGAGACCCAGTTGTTGCAGCTCCCCACTGGCAGATCATCCCCCTCAACAATATCCAAAACAGTATACTTATTATTGAAGTGAACGGCTGCAGGTACACCCAGCACTGGCTGCCCATTTCCCTTCCTTCTCCTGACAGTCACCTTGTTCCCTGCCTCCTGCAACCTAGAGGTGACTACCTCCCTGCAGCTCCTATCTGCCACTTCCTCATCCTCCTGTATGAGCTGAATCTCATCAAATTGCAGCTCCGGTTCCTTAACGCGTTCTCAGCGAGAGCGGCAACTGGCTGCATGTCGTGCAGATGTGGTTCTCCGGGAGGCTGTAGCTCTCCCAGAATTCCCAGATCTTACACAATGAACGTAACCCAGCCCCTGAGGCCACTCTCGCTGCTCTAACTGTGCCCTGACAGACAAGGAACGAAGAATAAAGGAGAGGAAGCAACACTCACAAAGGTAGAAATGAATAAAGAGTTGTGCCGAAGCTCTTCATCCGGGCTTGGAAGGAAGGGGGAAGAAGCCAGAATAAAACGGAGGGGGAGAGGGGAAGGAGTACAAGCTGGAAAGGGGTAGGTGAAGCCAGGTGGGTGGGGACGGGGAATGAAGTAAGAAGCTGGGTAGTGATAGCTGGAAAAGGCAAAGGACTGGAGAGGAAGGAATCTGTGGGAGAGGAGAGTGGATCATGGGAGAAGGGGGTCGAAGAGGGGTACCGGCAGTGGTGGAGGGGGGAGGGTGTTAGATAAGTGAGGAGAAGAGATAAGAGGCTAGGGTGGGGAATAGAGAAGAAGGGAAAGGGAAGGGAAAAAAATTACTGGACGGAGAAATTGATGTTTATACAATCAGGTTGGAGGCTCCCTAGATGGAATATGAGGTGTTGCTCTTACGCCGCAAGGGTTGCCTCATTGAGGCAGAAGAGGAGGTCACATGTCGGAAGGGGAATGGGGCTAGGAATTAAAATGATTGGCAACTGGGAAATAACACTTTTCCAGATGGAGCGAAGGTGCTCGACAAAGCGGCCCCCCGATTTACGTCAGATCTCACCAACGTAAAGGAGGCTATACTGGGAGCACCAGATACAGTAAATGACCTTGGCAGATTTGCAGGTGAAGTGTTAGTGAAGATTAGTGTGCAAGCTTAAAGCACACGGTATTGGGGGTAAGGTATTGATGTGGATAGAGAATTGGTTGGCAGACAGGAAGCAAAGAGTGGGAATAAACGGGACCTTTTCAGAATGGCAGGCAGTGACTAGTGGGGTACTGCAAGGCTCAGTGCTGGGACCCCAGTTGTTTACAATATATATTAATGACTTGGATGAGGGAATTAAATGCAGCACCTCCAAGTTTGCGGATGACACAAAGCTGGGTGGCAGTATTAGCTGTGAGGAGGATGCTAAGAGGATGCAGGGTGAATTGGATAGGTTAGGTAAGTGGGCAAATTCATGGCAGATGCAATTTAATGTGGATAAATGTGAAGTTATCCACTTTGGTGGCAAAAATAGGAAAACAGATTATTATCTGAATGGTGGCCGATTAGGAAAAGGGGAGGTGCAACAAGACCTGGGTGTCATTATACACCAGTCATTGAAAGTGGGCATGCAGGTACAGCAGGCGGTGAAAAAGGCCAATGGTATGCTGGCATTTATACCAAGAGTATTCGAGTACAGGAGCAGGGAGGTACCACTGCAGTTGTACAAGGCCTTGGTGAGACCACACCTGGAGTATTGTGTGCAGTTTTGGTCCCCTAATCTGAGGAAAGACATCCTTGCCATAGAGGGAGTACAAAGAAGGTTCACCATATTGATTCCTGGGATGGCAGGTCTTTCATATGATGAAAGACTGGATGAACTAGGCTTATACTCGTTGGAATTTAGAAGATTGAGGGGGGATCTGATTGAAACGTATAAAATCCTAAAGGGATTGGACAGGCTAGATGCAGGAAGATTGTTCTCGATGTTGGGGAAGTCTAGAACGAGGGATCACAGTTTGAGGATAAAGGGGAAGCCTTTTAGGACCGAGATTAGGAAAAACTTCTTCACACAGAGAGTGGTGAATCTGTGGAATTCTCTGCCACAGGAAACTGTTGAGGCCAATTCATTGGCTATATTTAAGAGGGAGTTAGATATGGCCCTTGTGGCTAAAGGGATCAGGGGGTATGGAGGGAAGGCTAGTACAGGGTTGTGAGTTGGATGATCAGCCATGATCATACTGAATGGCGGTGCAGGCTCGAAGGGCCGAATGGCCTACTCCTGCACCTATTTTCTATGTTTCTATGTGTTGCCTCACCTGGAAGGACTCATTGGGGCCCTGAATGGAGGTGAGGGGGGAGGCGAATGGGCAGGTGTAACAGTTCTATTGCTTGCAGGGATAGGTGCCAGGAGGGATATTAATGAAGAGGGATGTATGGACAAGGGGATCCTGGAGAGAGAGAGATCCCTGTGAAAAACAGAGGGAGGAGGGGGCAGGAGGTAAAGATGTGTTTGTTGGGGCTCCCGCCATCTAGTTCATGCCCTCTTTTCATTACTGCCATCAGAAGAAGATACAGGGGCCTGGAGACACACATTCAATATTTTAGGAAGAGCTTCTTCCCTTCCAGCATCAGATTTCTGAATGGCCAGGCTGACAAGGTCAGGGTGTCGGGGCCTGAGGCAGGGGATGGGCCGGTTCAGCTCACTGCACCGCTTCGCGTTTAACTGGGGAAGGACTTCAGTTCAGAACACTATTTGCTTGTGTTTATTGTTTGCATGATTTTCTTTCTCTGCAGATCGGGTGTTTGACGGACTGTTGTTCAATCGGTTCTTTGGGGTTTCTTTGTTTTGTGGCTGCCTGTGAGGAAATGAATCTCAAGGTTGTATCATGTATACTTGGATAATAAATGTACTTTGAACATTACCTCACTAATTTTGCACTAAGTATTTTTGTATATGTCTTTTCATAACTTATAGTACTTTTTTATATCTTCCTGTACTGCTGCTGCAAAACAACAAATTTCACGACATTCAATATGTCAGTGACAATAAACCTGATTCCAATTCTAAAGCATCGCTTCAATACTTCGGTCACTATGCTGGAAGGAGATTGTTCTAGCACATGAGAGAGTGTAGAGGAAACTTGTGAAGACATAGCTGGGGTTGGAGACTTTCAATCAAATACCTGCAGATGCTGTAAATCTTAAATAAAATCAGAAAATACTGGAAAATCTCAGCAGGTCAGAGGGCATCTGTAGCAGGGGAATTTGGTACTGTTTCAGGTCCAAGATCCTTCGTCAGAACTTACTGGGTTCTGATAAAGGGTCTCCCACTGGAAACATTCAGTGCTCCACAGATGCTGCCTGGCCTATTGAGCCTTTCTAGCAAGTTTTCTTTATCATTGGAGAATTGTAAATTTACAAATTTGCCTGTGCTGGAATTGTTTTCTTTGCAGCAAAGGAGATCGTGCAGAGATTTAATCAAGGTGTTTAAAATAATGAGATGTAAATGAATGAGTAATCTAATTCCCTCAGTAGGGCACACAGATTAGAAAACGGATTTATAAAGCGGTTAAAATAGATATTCACCCTGAATAAGAGTAATGGAGATTAGTCGGTTTACCTTCTTTAGAGGTTAAAGATGTTCGGCTTTATACTGAACACGCTAACAAAACTTTACAATGTAATCTTGAAAATATTCAAAACTGTTTTCATTATGGTCTGCTACAGAAGTTCATAGGCACAAGAACAAAAGAAGCTGCACAGAACAGTGGATTTAGCCCACAGGACATCCCTTCCCACCATAAGTAGTACCTAAAGGGAGCTCTGGCTCAATATCCGCCAAACGCTCTTACATCGTGCAGGAGGAAAGATGCCCGAAATCCTACTGCACCAGGTTCAGGAACGGCTACTTCTTTTCAACCATTCAGATCCTCAGCCAACCAGCACAACCCTAATCAGTACAGCTTAACAACACTATGACTACTTTGATCATATTGCACGAGAATTGACTTTTGTTCTAATGCTGTTTATTCTTGCAAAATTGTATATAAGTTACGATTTTATAACGGACTGCCTAAGTGATGCTAGTGCCTGTGATGTTGCTGTAAGTAACTTTTTCATTGCACCGTGTATACATGTACATGTGGAAACAAACTCAACTTTTGACTTTGGAACTCTCCAGTTGAAAGGTGGTGGGTGCGGAAATCTTCATTACACATAACAAAATCCTTGAGTGCCTGAAGAGCTGAAATTAGCCAGACTACAGACTGTGGTACTGTAGCGTTTAGCACGACAGTCTCACAGCTCCGGGCGTCAAAGTTTGGAGTTCAATTCTGACGTCATCTATAAGGCGTCTATATGTCCTCCATATGGACTGCATGGATTTCCTCTGGGTGTTTTGGTTTTCTCCCACAGTGCAAAGACATACCAGTTAGTAGGTTAATTGGTCATTGTAAATTGTCCCATGATTAGGCTAGGGTTAAGTTGGGGGTTTCTAGCTTAGGTGCCTGAGGGGCCTATTCTGAGCTGCATCTCAGTCAATAAATCGATAAATAAATAAACAAATCCTTTTTTTAGCTGGTCTGAACGCAATGTGCCAAATGGTCTTCAGTATCATGAACTTCTCCAATTGTGACTCTGCCAGTCGTGCCCAATTGGTCATGTCAACTCCACGCGAAGCAACCAAGTCCCAGGCAGAATGTTGTTAAATTGCGGGTAACACTGATCATTTTAAACGAACAGCCTGGTACATTTCCAAATTAATAACCAGGTGATTCATGGTTGTGTTAGAGAGCTTCAGAACGCCGCTGAGTTTACACAGCAATAAACAGCTCCCACATGTCAAAAAAAAACCCAGCAGCGAGCCAAACCATACTTTGCTGATTGAATCTGCCAACTCTGTGCCGATCAGTGAGGGGAATCTGCGGTTTCTTCCTTTAGCAAATATTTTCAATTGTAATTTGCTTCAGCTTACTTTGCAAGCAGACTCCACAAATGCGTCCAGATAAAACGCAGTGCATCTTGGGTAGGGATATCCAGCTGCATTGTCTCAGATATAGAATAACTGAATGTTCACAAAGTTCAAAGTAAATTTATTCTCAAAGTACGTATTGGTCACCATACAGGAGATGACGAATAAAGTGGCTGTGTAGTGTATATCACCGTATACCACCTTGAAATTCCATTTCTTGCAGGCACTCATGTGGAACAAAGAAATACAACAGAATAAATGAAAAACTACATACCAAGAATGACAGACAACCAATGTGCAAAAGACAAGCTGTGCAAGTACAAAAAAGACAAATAATAATAATAAATAATAATTAATAAAGAAGCAATATTGAGAACATGAGCTGCAGAGTCCTTGAAAGTGACTCCATAGGCCATGGAATAAGTTCAGTGTTGAAGTTATCCAGGCTGGTTCAGGAGCCTGATGGTTGAAGGGTGGTAACTGTTCCTGAGCCTGGTGTTGCAGGATCTAAAGCTCTGTACCTCCTTCTCGATGGCAGCAGGGAGAAGACAGCATGGCCTCAGTGGTGAGGGTCCTTGATCATGGATGCCACGTTCTTGTGGCAGCCATCTTTGCAGATGTGCTCAAAGGACGGGAGGGCTTTTCCTGTGATGGGCTGGGTGTATATCCATTACTTTTCGAAAAGAGAAAAAAATAGTAAGGCATTGTTCATGGATTCAATGTCCATTCAGAAATCTGATGGCAGAGGGGGAAAAAGCTGTTCCAGAATCTTTGAGAGTGTGCCTACAGGCTCCTGTACCTCCTCCCTGAAGGTAGCAATGAGAAGAGGGCATGTCCTGGGTGTTGGGGGTCCCTAATGATGGGTGCTGCTCTGCTGAGGCATCGCTCCTTGAGGATGTCCTGAAGGAGTTGGGGAGGTTAGTGCCCATGATGGAGCTGACTGAATTCACAGCTTTCTGCAGCTTTGATCCTGTGCAGTGCCAGCCCTCCACCAGATGCTGATGCAGCCAGTTAGAATGCTCTCCATGATACAACTGTAGAAATTTGCAAGTGTCTTTGGCGACATACCAAATCTCTTCAAACCCCGAATGAAATATAGCTGCTGTCGTGCCTTCTTTGTAACTGCATCGATATGCTGTGCCCAGGACAGATTCTCAGAGACGTTGACACCCAGGAACTTGAAACTGCTCACTCTTTCTACAACTGATCACCCGATGAGGACTGGTCTACATTCCCATTCTGAAGTCCACAGTCAATGCTTTGGTTTTACTGATGTTGGCCGAGTGCGAGGTTGTGGCTGTGACGCCACTCAACCAGCTGATCTGTCTTGCTCCTGTACGCCTTCTCGTCACCATCTGAAACTCTGCCAACAATAGTTGTGTTGTTAGCAGGTTTATAGATGGCATTTGAGCTGTGCCCAGCCACACAGTCATGGGTGTAGAGAGCGTAGAGCAGTGGGCTAAGCACGCATCCTTGAGGTGCACCAGCGTTGATCATCAGTGAGGTGGAGATGTTATTTCTGATCCGGACAGACTGTGGTCTTCCGGTGAGAGAGTCGAAGATCCAGCTGCAGAGGGAGATACAGTGGCCCAGGTTTTGGATCTTTTTGATCAGAACTGAGGAATTATTGTGTTAAGTGCTGAGCTGTGGTCAACAGACAGCAGCCTGACTTAAGTATTAGTATTGTCCAGGTGATGTAAGGACGCATGAAGAGACAAAGCTGACTGGGAAAGAGAACTTAAGATTATTATACCGATTGAAAAATGGGAAAAAATTCTTCATTTGGTTAATTTATCCTCTATATGTGCTAAACATGTGTTGATACAGTTTAAAGTTGTGCACAGGGCCCATATGTCCAAAGATAAACTATCTCGTTATTACTCTTATATTAATCCAATATGTGATAGATGTCATTCCGAGATAGCTTCTTTAACTCACATGTTTTGGTCATGTCCTTTGCTGGAAAAATATTGGAAAGATATTTTTGACATTATTTCAATGGTCTTGAATATACCTCATCCAATTACTGCTATCTTTGGATTACCAATGATAGATTCAAATTATTTAACCTCTTCAGCATGTAGGATGATTGCATTTCTTACTTTAATGGCCAGAAGATCCATTTTGCTGAATTGGAAAGAGATTAACCCTCCTACTGTATTTCATTGGTTTTCACGAACTATGGTGTGTTTGAATTTGGAACAGACAATGAGATCGTGTCCGCTGTAGACCTATTGTGGCGATAGGTAAATTGCAGTGGGTCCAGGTCCTTGCTTAGGCGGGAGTTGATTCTAGCCATGACCAGCCTTTCAAAGCACTTACCAGCGTAACTGTTGACTGCTACTGGACAAGAGTCATTAAGGCAGCTCACCCTTCTCTTCTTCAGCACTGGTATGATTGTTGTCCTTTTGAAGCAGGTGGGAACTTCCGACTGTAGCAATGAGGGATTAAAAATGTCTTTGAGCACAACCTCTTGTTGGTTGCCTTAGGTTTCCAAAGCTCTACCAGGTACACCATTGGGGCCTGTCGCCCTGCAAGGTTCCACCTTCTTGAAAGACGTTCTGACGTCAGCTTCTGAGACAGAGGTCACAGGATCACCGGATGCTGCAGGATCCTCATAGCTGTAGTTCTATCCTTCCTTTCAAAGTGTGCATAAAAGGCACTGAGATAAAATATAATGTAAGCACAAGAGATTCTGCAGATGCAGGGAATCCAGAATAACGCAAACAAGATACTGGAGGAGCACATAGTGCTGCCTCAGGTCAGGCAGCACTATGGAAAGGAATAAACAGTTGATGTTTTGGGCCAAAACTTCATCACAACTGGAAAGGAAGAGGAAAGAGGCCAGAATAAGGAGGGAGGAGGGGATGGAGTTCAAGCTAGAAGGTGATAGGTGAAGCTAGGTGTGCGGGAGAGGGAAGGGGTTGAAGTAAGAAACAAGGAGGTGATAGGTGGAAAAGGTAAAGAGCTGAAGAAGAAGGAATCTGATTAGCGAGGAGAGTGGACCATGGGAGAATGGGAAGGAGGAGGGGCACCAGGGGGAGATGATAGACAGGTGAAGAGATATGAACAAGTAAGAGGGGAACCATAGTGGGGATTGGAAGAAGAGGGAAGGGGGAGTTGGAATAATCAATGTTCATGCATCAAGTTGGAGGCTACCCAAATAAAATATAAGGTTTGCTCCACAAATCATGGCTGTAGAGGACCCTACAAACCAACTTGTCAGAATGGGAGTGGAATTGGATTGGAATTAAAATAGTTGGCCACCGCGAAATCCTACTTATTGCAGATGGAGCAAAGGAACTTGGCAAAGCAATCCCTGAATCTCCTTCGGGTCTCACCAATGTAGAGGAGGCCACATCAGAAGCACTGGACACAATAGATGACTCCAACAGGTTTACAGGTGAAGTGTTGCCTCACCTGGAAGGACTGTTTGGGGCCCTGAATGGTGGCCAGGGGGAGAGGATAATGGGTAGATGTAGTATTTCTCTCTCTTGTAGGAATATGTGCCAGGAGGGACATCAGTGGGTGAGATGAATGGACAAGGAAATCATGGAGAGAGAAATCCCAGTAGAAAGTAGAGAGTGGGGCAGGGGGATGTTAAGATGTGTTCGGTGGTAGGATCCCATTGAAGATGGCAGAAGTTGCGTAGAATGATGTGCTGGATGCAGATTCTCATGGGGTAGTAGGTAAGAACAAGAGGAACTCTATCTTTGTTAGGGCATTGGGAAGATGGGATGGGCACGGATGTTTGGGAAATGGAGGAGATGCGGGTGAGGGTAACGTCAATGGTGGAGGAAGGGAAACCCCATTCTTTGAAGGAGGAGGACATCACTATGTCCTGGAAAGGGAAGCCTCATCTAGGAACAGATGTGGCAGAGATGAAGGAACCAAGAAAAGGGAATAGCATTTTTCCAGGTGACAGGGTGGGAAGATGTGTAGTCAAATAGCTGCGACAGTCGGGAGGTTTATAAAACATATCGGTAGGCAATTTGTCCCCAAAGGTGAAAGCACAGAAATCGAGAAGGGGGACAGAGGTGTCAGAAATGGACCAAGTGAATTTAAAGAGCATGGAGGAGGTTGGAGGCAATGTTGATGAATTTGACGAGCTCGACATGGGTGCATGAAGCAGCACCAATGCAGCGGAAAGAGTTGAGGAGCAAATGGAAAGGCAGGCATAGCTGGGGCCCATGCGCCCCCTGCAACTACAATGTAATGTGCTTTGGGAGGAGATAACCAACCATATTGCTTGATATATCCCACATTATACTGCATAACAACCAACCACACTGAACCACCTAAATGCTACTCATAAATAATGAGAAGATGCTGGGGAATGAGACAAGCTACATTTGAATCAAGTTACACAGTAGCTTAGCAGTTATAGCAATGCTTTTACAGTACCAGTGACCCAGGTTCAATGCTGCCATTGTCTGTAAGGAGTTTGTACATTCTCTCCATGACCAAGTAAGTTTCCGCTGGGTGCTCCGGTTTCCTTACACACTCCAAAGACGTTGGTAGGTTAATTGGTCATGTGGGTGGGATTGGGCAACCCAGGTTTGTTAGGCCAGAAAGCCTAACAAGTTGTATCACTGTGCTATACTGCAAAGTAAAATAATAAATAAATAAATAAACAAATATTTAATCACTTGGAAACTTCCTCCTTGCAAACTCCAGATTGCTTGTTAAATAATAAGCACTGTCTGTTCATCATTCAAGTTGTTTTGTCAATGAGCTGAATTCTGGAAAATCAAAGAAGCTTGTTGAGATTTAAAAGTAAAATGTCACTTCTGCATTATTTCATATTCAGATGCCATTGGTTTTTGTGAAGCACTAAGTTGTCACGTGACTACATGAATCACCAGTGTACAGGGCGACATGGGATCACAGGCAATCCGAACTGACTCACCCTTCCTCTGCCACCTTAAATAAAAAATAGCAAACTTTAACCAAGAATTTTAAATGTTTGTGTTAGTCAAAGAAGTTTGTAGCACACTTTTGAAAGTTCCCCAATGACAGATTCCCCAAAAGAGATGACTAGCAAGCAAGCTGCTCCTAGCTTTCTGCCAATGTAACTTGGTAACCATCTGCTCTGGAAGGAATTGCAGAGATTCTCAGTCAGAGACAGAAGCCGAGGGAAGAAATACAGTCAGTGGCCACTTTATTAGGTGCCGGCTGAAGTGGCCACTGTGTGTATGTTCATAGTATTCTGCTGTTGTAGCCCATCCTCTTCAAAGCTTGAAGTGTTGTGCGTTCAGGGATGCTCTCCTGCATACCACTGTTGTAACGTGTGGTTATTTGAGTTACTGAGCTTGAACAGGATTGGTCATCCTCCTCTAACCTCTCTCATTAACAAGGCATTTGCCATTCACTGCCATCCACTGGATGTTTTATGTTGTCCTACCATTCTATGTAAACTCTAGAGACTATTCTGCATAAAAATACCAGGAGATCAGCAGTTTCTGAGGTACTCAAACCACCCCGTCTGGCACCAACAATTATTCTACAGTCAAAGTCACTGAGATCAAGTTTCTTCCCCATTCTGATGTTTGGTCTGAACAACTGAACCTCTTGACCATGTCTGCATGCTTTTATGCATTGAGTTGCTGCCACATGATTGGCTGATTAGATATTTGCATTAACAAGGACGTGCACCTAATAAAGTGACCACTGAGTGTAGAAGATGTATTTTCTCCCCCTGTATCCACCACTATCCCTGTACTTTGGAGACAAAACAAATTACCGAACCTGAAAGATAAATTGCTTCCCTCATGGCTACTAATTCCAAACTGCCTTAGTGTTCACCAACAGCTATCACAATCTTGAAATTTCCCTCAATCCTGTATGTCTTCCTCATTCATGATTTTCCAAGATCAAGGATCAACTTTTGAAGCCATATACATTAACATTTGCTGTGGTGTGTTGGGCGGGATTGACATGCAGCAACAAAAAAAACAACTCAGTTATCTGGAATCGACCAGTCTGGCCATACATAATAGGCTTTTCTGATGAAAGCTCATCAACTCAAAACATTACTCCTGTTTCTCTCTCCACAGATGCTGCCTGACTTGCCAAATATTCCCACCCCTTTCAGTTTTTATTTGAAACAGCACTTACTTTTCATAACTTACTTTTACTTGTGTCACAACATACTATGTTAGAAGTTCCATGTGTAAGTCCAAGCTTTCAAGTAATGTTATGGGCTGAAATTGGTGACTGTAAAGTTGCAAGGGCTAGCCCACAAGAGAATTTGGTTAAACAGAGTTCTCGCTAAGAAAGAGTGTAGTAATTGGTTCTTGGTAAGGATGCCTGACGCAAACAGGAGAAACAGCTTTTGAAAGCAGTTTGGGCCCCTATTTTATAAAAAGATGTGCTGGCGTTGAAGAGGGCCTAAAGGATGTCTATGAGAATGATCCCAGGAATAAAAGGGTTAATATACTGTTAATTCTTTGTCTCCAGTTGTACAGCAGTTCTGGGGGGGAGGGGGGAGAGGTCAGAGGTGAATGACCAGGCTGGTTCAAGCTGACAGGAAGGGAACAATAATTCAAATTACCACGCATTGCAACAGTGGTGTGCAAAAGAGCATCTCTGAACGCACAACACATAGAACCTTGAAAGAGATGGGCTACAGCAACAGAAGGCTGCAAACATACACTCTGTGGTTGTTTCATTAGGTACAGGGTGTACTTTGTCGTGTGGCCACTGACTGTATTTGCAAATGCAAAGCATGTCGGAAAAAAATAGGAGTGGAACAAGTCCATAAGTCCCTGGATCCTGCTCCACTAATTGGATCATTATAAGACCTTGATCATAACTCAATTAATTCCCATATCCTATGGAGTTTGCAGATCTCTGCTTAGTCCTCCCCGTCATTTATTATCTTGTCTGAAGCAGAACCTGCCCAGCGGCATAAAGTTAGTCAAGACTCAGTGCGATACAGCTCAGAGCTTCTTATGTTTATAGTAACAATAAAGCTCCTTGAATGTACGAATTAGAGTTTCATACGTTAATAACACTACAAATAACATAATACAAGAAACTATACATGAATTTTGATTTGCTGCAGATTTTGTATGGTGTTTACAATCTTACACAGCTGTTAAGTCTCAAATGTTACTTGAACTCCCATGGAATTATCTCCAGTATGGATTCTGGATGTAACTCACCTGGCGTTGGCCCCTGTCTGTGCAGATTAATCTGATTTTTCTTAGGTTTCTGTGCAAGTTGCCCTGGTGTGTGTCTAAAAGCAGCTAATAATACAAAGGAACCCAACTGACTGATGCAAAACTCTCCCTTTGTGATTTTTCTTTTCGTGCCTAGTTTATTCCTTATTAATCCATGCAATTTAATCCAATTAGTCCAGTGTCTGCATTTTTCACTGAAGGCTAGTCCTGACTGAGAAGAGCTCTGATCTTTTCAGCTCCGGGTGAAGTTGGTTTAACTCCACAGACACTCCACAGATGGTCAGATGGTAAAATCTCTACAGAGAGAACAGATGATGTTAAATTCAATTAATCTTTTTCTAAGAGAAGGACTTTGCTCAAATTTTCTTCGGTTTGCAGCCTGTTTTACATGAAACTTTCTTTGGCCAGAGAATGGTGAATCTGTGGAATTCTTTGCCACAGCTGGCGGTGGAGGCCAAATCTTAATGTATATTTAAGGCAGAGGTCAATAGATTCTTGACTGGTCAGGGCATGACGGGGTACAGGGAGAAGGCAGGAGATTGGGACTGAGAGGAAAATTGGATCAGCCATGATGAAATGGCGGAACAGGTTCGATGGGCCAAATGGCCTAATTCTGCTCCTATATCTTATGATCTTATAAAAGACCCCCATGTTCTCATGGCATTCTGGGTAGATTTTTTGTGAATGTTGAATGAGATTAGCTTTATAAGATGAGCTTTATTTGTCACATGTACATCCAAATGTACAGTATAATGCATCTATGACCAACACGGTCCGAGGATGTGCTGGGGGCAGCCCAAAAGTGTCACTGTGCTTCCAGTGCCAACATAACATGTCCTCAACTTACTAACCCTAACCCGTTTATCTTTGGAATGTGGGAGGAAATCGGAGCCCGAAGCACCCAGAGGAGACACATGTAGTCACGGGGAGAACAAGCAAACTCTTTCCAGACAGCAATAATTGAATCCCAATCTGCCGATCGCTGGCATTGTAAAGTGTTACACTAACCTTGTACAGGCTCTGGGCAAGACAATTCCAAATGACACTTCAAAGTTCAAAAAGATCAAAGTGTATTTATTATCAAAGTATGTATGCAGTGGCCAAGTGGTTAAGGCATTGGACTAGCGACCTGAAGGTCGTGAAGCTGTATGGGTACTAATGCCCTTCTCTTGGACAACATTGGTGTTGTGGAGAGGGGAGACTTGCAGTATGGGCAGCTGCTGGTCTTCCATACAACCTTGCCCAGGCCTGCACCCTGGAGAGTGAAGACTTTCCAGATGCAGATCCATGGTGTCGCAAGACTAACGGATGCCTTTACTTTACTTTGTATGCACTATACAACCCTGAGATTTGTCTTCCCCAGACAGTCATGAAACAAAGAACCATGGAACCAACCCGTTCAAAGAAAAACATCAAGCATCAAAGCCCCTCCCACTCCTGCACAAAAAAACTGCCAACAACAACAAAAAACCCAAGTGAAAACACAGAATATAAAAACACAAAATCAAAAGGCATATTTCAGTACAGTTCAGCTCACTGTTCGTTACGTGCAGACCGCTCCGATTCGAAGTAGTAACAAGAAGGTGCAGCCAGAACTAGAACACATCATAAATCTGAAACATCATAAGTACTTCTTTGGATAACAGAATTTCTCCTTGGCTCTCGACCCTGTTTCCTGCGACTACTCCCCCTTGCTGACTTTCCTCCCAGAAGAAAGAGCCTCTGAGCACTTACACTGTCAATGCCCCTCAGCATTTTCAGGGGATTACTCAGATCACGTTCCTAAGTACAAGTGATTCTGCAAATCTTGAGCAACACACACAAAGTGCTGGAGGAACTCAGAGGTCATGTAACATCTATGGAGAGAAATACTTCTGTTCTTTTGAACTCCAGAGAATATTGACCCATCTCAGCTACCGGGAATCAGTCTAGTGAGCTGGTAAAATGATAGGTTAAGCCGACCTTTGCAAAACTGACTTTGCTTCCGGTAAAGTGTGTTTAACATGTAATCTACTCTGGATCCTTAAATCCAGCAGGTGAATGCACATCTGAATAAGGTGCAAGATCACGCATAGTACTGTGCAAAGGTCTTAGGCATATATACAGTAGATAGCTAGGGTGCCTAAGACTTTAGCACAATACTGTATTTGTCAATGTCAAGTGGAGAGCAAGTTTGTAAATCTGGTGGGAGCAAAGGATGTTGGGAATGGTGAGAGTGAAGCACCGCAGCAGGGGTGTGGGAAAGGTGGCAGAGGAGGAGTACAAGGGGAGGGGGTTGGTACACCCAGCCCTGAGACATCAGGCAAGCTTATTTGCATGGTTTATTGATCATTATAATAATGTCTCTCCGGTGCTTCCTACTCCCTCCCCTGTCCCTTCCTCTTTTCCCAATTCCCCTCTCCACACTCTCAGTCCACAATAGAGACCCATATGAGAATCAGGTTTATCATCACTCACATCTGTCATGAAATCTGTTTTTTTTTGTGGCAACAGTACAACACAATACATAAAATCCTTACAGTACTGAGCAAAAGTCCTAGCAATATATATCTACCTAAGACTTCTGCACAGTACTGTAGGAATGGTCTTCCAGGCTCCATTTCAGACCCAACCCCCATTGCTGGCATTTACCAATTGCCCTCCTCACGTAGATGTCTGCTGCTGGTAATATGATAGTCCAGAATGAAAATATAAGTTGCTCTTTGTGATGGCCAGCGGTTGTTCGATCTCCACAAAGAATTGTCTCTTGTGCTCCTACACACCAAAAGAAATCAATTTCCCAGGCAAGTACTTCTGGTTGTGACCAGTGAATGCTTCATCTTGGTGTCAACAATGCAAGGTCCCTGCACTGGCTGGAGATGGGTGAGTACCACAAGCAGTCGTCATCACAGGTCTCGTTCAGCTAATAGGAATGTGTCTGGAAGCCAACACAAGCACTTGCAGGATCTATTTTGCTGTGCCTGTTGAAAATCTTTGACACAAGTAGATGTGGGTACTCACATCCATAAACCCAAATAAAGGAAGCAAAATCAAAGCAAATCTCAGCGTGATCGAAAGATTGGCTATAATCAAGTTTATGAAAAATGAGATAGGAATCAAGATGGTTCTATGGCAACAGTTTCTCCCTGTTATATTTATTCCTAACCTTGTGACCCAATCAAGTGAATCAAATTTCTGAACGCACTCAATCACTTCCGTTGGAATTATATGCCTAATAAACAGCGTTACTCATCAATTGAGAGATAAGTTAGCACAGTTGGCTGATTCATCTCTCCAACTTAGAGTGAGTACACTCGGTCCAGAAATTCTTATGATTGTACACAGTCTCCAACTCAATTTTATCTGGAAATAACTCACATTTGTCTGTGAAGTGTACTTCTACAAAGCTCAGTGCATGACTTGAAATATAGACAGAAGGTAGAAGGCATAGTTAATGACAGAATATACATTTTTGGGACACTTGTGTGAACTTATTTTGCAGAATCGAGGCTGAAAGGAATGTCTGGGTCACTCTCACTGAAACAGGGGGTTTAGGAGGTAGTTGTTGGTGACTAATCGTATTTGATCTGCGGCTACTGAGTCTGAAGCATCTGACTATTTACTGGGGGGCTGTCCTTTAAGTATGTTCTTCCTTGTTCACGTTTAACAATCCACCATTCACAACCAACATCTTTTGGACTCTGCTTATGCATCTGGCAGGCTCTCACTCTGAGACTGAGCATGTGTTAGGCATCAACCACCAAGAAACCAAGCTGACTGACAATCCAGCTTGAATTGTTTTTCACACTCCTGATCACTAATGCACACTCTCCAATGCTCCTGCTCACACTAATCCTAGATCTGACTCTCCCTACTTATACCTATAGTAAGGCATTTGACAGGGTTCCACACGGTAGGCTTATTCAGAAAGCCAGAAGGCGTGGGATCCAGGGAAGTTTGGCCAGGTGGATTCAGAATTGGCTTGCCTGCAGAAAGCAAAGGGTCGTGGTGGAGGGTCTACATTCCGATTCGAGGGTTGTGACTAGTGGTGGATCTGTTCTGGGACCTCTACTTTTCGTGATTTTTATTAATGACCTGGATGTGGGGGTAGAAGGGTGGGTTGGCAAGTTTGCAGACAACACAAAGATTGGTGGTGTCATGGATAGTGTAGAGGATTGTCGAAGATTGCAGAGAGACATTGATAGGTTGCAGAAGTGGGCTGAGAAGTGGCAGATGGGAGTTCAACCCAGAGAAGTGTGAGGTGGTACAATTTGGAAGGACAAATTCCAAAGTAAATGGCAGGATACTTGATAGTGTGGAGGAGCAGAGGGATCTGGGGGTACATGCCCACAGATCCCTGAAAGTTGCCTCACAGGTAGATAGGGTAGTTATACTTTATACTTTATTGTCGCCAAACAATTCATACTAGAACGTACAATCATCACAGCGATATTTGATTCTGCGCTTCCTGCTCTCTGGATTACAAATCGATAGTAAATATTAAAAATTTAAATTATAAATCATAAATAGAAAATAGAAAAATGGAAAGTATCGTAGTGCAAAAAAACCAAGAGGCAGGTCCAGATATTTTTTCAGGGTACGGCCCAGATTCGGGTCAGGATCCATTCAGCAGTCTTATCACAGTTGGAAAGAAGCTGTTCCCAAATCTGGCCATATGAGTCTTCAAGCCCCTGAGCCTTCTCCCGGAGGGAAGAGGGACGAAAAGTGTGTTGGCTGGGTGGGTCGTGTCCTTGATTATCCTGGCAGCACTGCTCTGACAGCATGCGGTGTAAAGTGAGTCCAAGGATGGAAGATTGGTTTGTGTGATGTGCTGTGTCGTGTTCACCATCTTCTGCAGCTTCTTCCGGTCTTGGGCAGCTTATGGGGTGTTAGCTTTCATAAGTCGAGGGATAGAGTTTAAGAATCGCGAGGTAATGATGCAGCTCTATAAAACTCTGGTTAGGCTGCACTTGGAGTACTGTGTCCAGTTCTGGTTGCCTCGCTATAGGAAGGATGTGGAAGCATTGGAAAAGGTACAGAGGAGATTTACCAGGATGCTGCCTGGTTTAGAGAGTATGGATTATGATCAGAGATTAAGGGAGCTAGGAGTTTACTCTTTGAAGAGAAGGAGGATGACAGGAGACATGATAGAGGTATTAAGAGGAATAGATAGAGTGGACGGCCAGCGCCTCTTCCCCAGGGCACCACTGCTCAATACAAGGGGACATGGCTTTAAGGTAAGGGGTGGGAAGTTCAAGGGAGATATTAGAGGAAGGTTTTTTACTCAGAGAGTAGTTGGTGCGTGGAATGCACTGCCTGAGTCAGTGGTGGAGGCAGATACATTAGTGAAGTTTAAGAGACTACTAGACAGGTATATGGAGGAATTTAATGTGGGGGGGGCGGTATATGGGAGGCAGGGTTTAGGGGTTGGCACAACATTGTGGGCCGAAGGGCCTGTACTGTGCTGTACCATTCTATGTTCTATCCCCCAGTAATTTGCCTTCCTAACTTTCGCTGTTGACCCTGCAATTGCAGAGCCAGTAGAAGAAATGCATTCCTAGCCTGTTCTATCACATCTGATTTCTGGGGCCCAAGGCACGTGAGAATTTCCCTCTCAGGAAACGTTACACAGAACCGGGGCCTTTTGCTTAGTGTTAGCACTGTGGTGGCATCACAATTAATGTAATGCTTTACAGCAGTCAGAAGACTGGGGTTCAATTCCCTCCGCTCTCTGTAAGGAGTTTGTATGTTCTCCCTGTGACTGTGCAGATTTCCTCCGGGTGCTCTGGTTTCCTTCCATGGTTAAAAAAAAGGTACATAGGTTAAGTTTAGTAAGCTATGTTAGCACCAGAAGCATAGTGACATCTTTGGGATGTGTTGGACATTGACACAAACAATACATTTCAATGTACACATGATAAACAAAGCTAATCCTTAACCTACAGTGTCTATTTTACGTGTGTCACCAAGGAACAATTTTCAAAGCATTGTCATGGGGAAAACCTAAATGGAAGTGTCTCTGAAACTCTGATTCAAAATTGGGGAAAGTATGGAGAATAAATCACCTCAGGCTGTTACAATGAAACCCTCCAAAGGGATGCTATCAGACACCATTTACAAGAACAGAGCAGACACCCAAAATACAGGCTAGCAGTTCAGGTTCTTTACTTCAATCTCATTTCATGAACATTACCCAAACATTTGATGAAATAGAAAGATGCTGACTGCTCACTGTATGCTCTCGTCGGGGAAGCAGCTGAGGTTCTAGTCATTTGGTATGGTTTTATTGTTTTCACTGCTGAAAGAAGCCGTTGAATATACAACAAAAAATACATCCAGTGAGCTGCCTAATATGCTAAATGTTAGTCCGGGTCTAACAACAGATGAAGGCTTTCTTTGCCTGGAAGAGATTTCCCGATAAATATATATTTCACCGTACTTCACTATCCCGTTTCTATGATTCTGACCAAAATTGCTTTATTTTATTTCTCTGTAAATACATGCATTTAAAAAAAGAGCTTTGACATCATCTCTGTTGTCAGCATCTGTTTAGCTCATATAACACAATTAATAACAGTAACCTTTACTTTTCACACAAGGTTAGCTGCTGGTAGCTTGTTTTTTTTTTCAGTTGTATTATTCTGCTACATATTTCTTCTGAAACATCCTGTGAAGCTCACACATGAGTCATCCTTTTTTTTAAAAACCAGTACTAGATTTGACATCAATTCTCAAAGGGCACTCTACCATGTCAGAAGCTTACATTCACCTTCCAGCTCACCACACATTACCTTCCATCAGAAACATACTGTAGGCTCAATGCAAGTACAGAGCTGAGAACCATTTGTCACTGTGGAATGCCACAGATATTTCTTTAACAGTTATCCAGCTTAAAGGTTGTGAGGGTAACCAGGCAAAAAGTGTTGTTGAATTTGTTTATTACCCACTCAGCGGCCTCTTTATCAGGTACATCTTGTTTATTAATGCAGATATCTAGTTAGCCAATCACGTGACAGCAATTCATTCCATAAAAGCATGCAGTCATGTTCAAGAGGTTCAGTTGTTGTTCAGACTAAATATCAGAGTGGGGAAGAACTGTGATCTAGTGACTGACAGAGAAATGATTGTTGGTGCCAGATGGAATGGTTTTGAGTATCTCAGAATCTGCTCATCTCATGGGATTTCCATGCACAACCATCTCTAGAGCTTACAGAGAATGGTGCAAAAGACAAATAAGTAAGACAGTAGGTGGCAGTTCCGTGGGTGAAAACACCGAGTTAATGAGCGAGGTCGGAGGGGAATGCCAGACTGGTTCAAGCTGACAGGAAGGCAAGAGTAACTCAATGAACAACATGTTACAACAGTGGTGTGCAAAAGAGCACCTCTGAGTGCATAACACACCAAACATTGAAGTGGATGGGCTACAGCAGCAGAAGACCATGAGCTTACACCCAGTGGCCACTTTATTAGGCACAGAAGGCACCTTGTAAAGTGGCCATTGAGTGTAGAAAGCACATCTTAAATTGGGCAGCACTGTGGCACATTTAGTGGAGTTGCTCCCTCACAGTGCCAAAGACTCAAGTTCCATCCTAGCCTTTGGGTGCTGTCTGTGTGGAGTTTGCCTGTTCTCGGTGACCATACGGGATTTCCTCAGGGACTCCTATGTTCCAAAGGCATGCAGGTGGGTTGGTTGATTGTCCAGTGCAAGCTGCACTTTCTATGTGGATGAGTGGTAGAAACTGTTAGGAGAATAGAAAACTAGATTAATGTGAATAGGTGGTAGTTGATCAAAGCAGACTCAGTGGGCCAAAGGCCTCTTTCTGTGCTGAATCTCTCTGACTCTGTGCTGGAAGACAACATGGTTAAAGTTTTGTTGGAACTTTTCTCACATTTAACTATTGTTAATTGCCTAGTTTATGCTCAAATTGAGGAGCAACTCCTGAGTATTTTGGATTGCTTCAGTATTCAATGAACCCAGGCAAATTTATATCTCATACTTTACCACCACCCCAAATTGCACCATATCCCTTGCTACTCTTACCTAAAAAACATTAACTTCAGCTTTAAATATTCCAATTGCCCCTAATGAAACGTCTATATTTGAAGCTGGGGGTCCACAACCTAATTTTTAATGCCATGGAACAATACCATCAAGCAAGGGGTCCATGGACCCCAATTTAGGAGAATTTTCAGAAGTTCGCTGCCCTTTGGGGAAAAAAATCTGCTTGATTCTCCATCTGAAAGAATAACCTTTATAACTGGTAGGATATTTACACTCCCTCCTGGTCCCTCTGTTTCCATGGTTTTAATGGCTATCATTGTCTGATAGACTTTCAGCTGTATAGGTCCTAAGCTCTGGAATTCTCTCCCTAAACCTATATATTGATTTCTTTTGTCTCCAGGCTTCTCTTAACCACACCACTCTACTTTAAACTACTGGCTAAAGCCAATTCTTTCAATCAGCTCTGGCTACCCATGTTTGTCTCCTTGTGTGCCTCAGTATCAAGCTATGTCTAATAATGTTTCAGTGAAGGGCTTTTTATATTAAAAGTGCCAAATTAACATAAGATGGTGTTAAATTACCTATTTGTAATTTTTAAGAGTACACACTTCACTCTGGATTAATGTCCAGCAGAAATTCACGGTTTCTACCCTTTCAAATCCCTGGAAGAATTTAGGAATGGTGTGCGCAAAGAACTGGGTGTGGGTGCAGGATAAAGACCACTCTTAGTCAAGCAGTAACAATGAAGAGTTCAAAGTTCAGGAGAACACCTTTGTTGGGAGAGGAAGGTTATAGAATCATAAAGTCATACAGCGCAAAGTCAGGCTCTTCAGCTTGCCCTATTGATACCAACCTTCAGGTCTGGATAGTCTAGAATTTTAGGAGCAAGACTGAGCTAGATTTCATTCATTGGCAGCCGCACTATTGTGTGATGAGGAATTGCTGTGTACTTGTTCTTGCAGAAACATGGCTCCAGGACAACATCCATGCACCATCAATCTACAGGCTATTATGCTCAGGGACTTGGACTATATTATTATTATTATCGTCACTGTTATAATTATGCTAATAATAAAATATATGTGCTATATGTTCCTTGTGCTGTGTGCAATTGATGGTACTTTGTTTTGAATCTTCGCCCCAGAGGAACACTGTTTCGTTCGGCTGTGGTTGAATTGACAATTTAACTTGAACTTGAATTTCAGCAGGTGTCAGAAGTTATCAGCAGGAAAGGAAAATCAAGTTACTGTGGATGCCAGAAGTCCAAGATAAAACCAGAAATGCCCGAAACACTCAGCAGGCCAGACAGCATCAATAGAAAGAGAAACAGAGTAAACCTTTAAGGTGGAAGATCCTTCATCTGAACCTAAACCTACATCTTTAACAGTGCCTCTTTCATCTTAGACAGTTGAAGAAGTTGGGCATGAGTCCCCAAACCCTAAGGACTTTTGATAGGGGCACAATTGAGAGCATCCTGACTGGCTGTATCACTGCCTGGTATGAGAACAGTACTTCAATTGGAGGACTCTGCAGAGAGTGGTGCAGACAGCCCAGTGCATCTGTAGATGTGAACTTCCCACTATTCAGGACATTTACAAAGACAGGTGTGTAAAAAGGGCCCAAAGGATCATTGGGGACCCGAGTCAGCCCAACCACAATCTATTCCAGCTGCTCCCATCTGGGAAATGGTACCGCAGCATTAAAGCCAGGACCAACAGGCTTCCGGGCAGCTTCTTCCACCAGGCCATCAGACTGATTAATTCACACTGATACAATTCTATTTCTATGCTATATTGGCTGTTCTGTTGTATAACTTACTGTACATACTATTTATTACAACTTACTATAAATTGCACATTGCACATTCATACAGAGACATAATGTAATGATTTTTACTCATGTATGTGAAGGATGTAAGAAATAAAGTCAATTCAACTCTCTTTCCACAGATGCTTCCTGACCTCCAGAGTGCTTCCAGCATTTTGCGTTTATGAGAAAGGATTTGAGTGGTAGTGCTCACAATTCAATCAGGGTTGACATAATTATGCAAAAGGGAAACGTCTTTAGTCTTGGCTTGTCCTGTGTTTCCTGTGATATCATTCTGGAGGAACATTGTATCATTTTAATGACAATAAATGAGGACTGAGTGTCCTCATAATCTAGTCTAATCTAAAAAAAAGAAACACATAAGTAAATCTTAATTAAATTAAGATAAAGACAATTTTGCAAGGGCAGAAATGATTTGGCACACGTACTGGAAACAATATTTTTAGATTTATTGTTGCAGAGTGAGGTGTTCAAGGTAGGTCCTCACAAAGAATATCCCAAGTCACGCATTGAGAAGGATACAAGGCAAAGAATGTCCAAAGAGGAAGTTTATATCAGATATTTAAGATATTAACACTAGACAATAGCTATCCATTTCTTCCACAGACACTGTCTGGCTCATTGAGTTCCTTCAGGATTTTGTTTCTTGCTCAATAGTGAAGGTAATCTTGAGGAGTATTCCAAGTGCAGAGGTGAAAATAAAGAGAAACAGGAAGGCAAAAAGTGAGCAGTAAAAGACTAACCCCCTCTGTGCAAAATAAAAAGAGAATTAAAGTGTGAGGATCCAAAAAAATACCATACACAGAAGTACAAGAATGGACATTATTGTTAATGAAAATTTTACAACTATCTTTCCAGTAGGAAGCATACTTAGGAACTGTTAAAGGGAATAAACAGTGTTATTTGTAAAGCACAGTCAGCATGGACTCAGCCAAGTCTTGTGAGGAGATAGCAATGGGCAGAGGTTGGGTGGAATCTTTGAGACCTCCACACTTGGTGTATCATGGTCATGATTCTATGACAACCTTGGCAGGAATTTTGACAAGGTCTCACTTTGACTGGTTATCCCCAGCTTCCTGAGTAGTCTCACTTTGGCACATAAGCCAGGCCAGGTGACAGACCTGACAGTGGGCGAATATTCTGGGAATACTGACCACGGCTCAGTACGTTTTGAGATAATTGTGAGCAAGGATAAAATCAGAAACAGCGAGCTGTTGGCCTCCCCTCTCACTGTGGCAGGAGCGATATATATCTCTCTCCCTTGTCATTGACAGACGCTGCCTGTTGAGATGTCGAGGTATTAGGATGGACAGTAGTCTTTGATGGCCTATAGATCATGTTCTCTGGGTGCTTGCAGTTGCTTGGTGGGTGGGTGTTGGGGTGTTTGATGCTTTCTGCTGGAACAAGTGGGAGGAGGTGGAGGGAGTATGGTTGATGCTTTGCCACTGCTTGAGCATGGGAGGGGGGCTTTGGGGTTCTAATATTTTTCTGTCATTCATTCTTTAGTTTCTTTCTCTCTGTTTTGTGGATGTCAGCGAAGAGTAAGGATTTCAGGTTGTATATTGTACACATTCTCTGACATTATACTGAACCATTGTGATCTTGTGGGAGGGTACTCAGCTGGGGGAAGGCATGTTACGACCGGGTAAGATGGGAGCTAAGTGGTGGTGTTTGGGAGCAGCCCATGTCTGACATGATTATTTAAAAACCAAATCATCAGAGTTCAGGATTGGCATGTTCCAGTAGGAGTAAGAACAAGGATGGTGAAGGAACCTTAGATATTCCAAGGAGTCCTAGATTTAGTCAGGAAGGAAAAGGAAGCATACCTAAGGTTTAGGAAGCCAGAATCAGACTGGGCCCTTGTGGAATATAAAGATAGTAGGAAAGCACTCAAGTAACTCATTAGGAAGGTCATGAAATATCCTTGTCGAGCAGGATCAAGAAGAATCCCGAGGGAGATGTCCTCTTTTTTTAAAGAAAGGGGCTTCTCTTCCTCCACTATCAACTCTGCTCTTAAATGCATCTCCCCCATTTCACGTACATCTGCTCTCACTCCATCCTCCCGCCACCCCACTAGGAATAGGGTTCCCCTGGTCCTCACCTACCACCCCACCAGCCTCCGGGTCCAACATATTATTCTCCGTAACTTCCGCCACCTCCAACGGGATCCCACCAGTAAGCACATCATCCCCCCCCCCCACCGGCTTTCCGCACGGATCGCTCCCTACGCAACTCCCTTGTTCATTCGTCCCCCCCATCCCTCCCCACTGATCTCCCTTCTGGCACTTATCCATGTAAGCGGAACAAGTGCTATACATGCCCTTACACCTCCTCCCTTACCACTGTTCAGAGCCCCAAACAGTCCTTCCAGGTGAGGTAACACTTCACCTGTGAGTCGGCTGGGGTGATATACTACGTCCGGTGCTCCCGATGTGGCCTTTTATATATTGGCGAGACCTGATGCAGACTGGGAGACCGCTTTGCTGAACACCTACGCTCTGTCTGCTAGGGAAAGCAGGATCTCCCAGTGGCCACACATTTTAATTCCACATCCCATTCCCATTCTGACATGTCTATCCACGGCCTCCTCTACTGTAAAGATGAAGCCACACTCAGGTTGGAGGAACAACACTTTATATTCCGTCTGGGTAGCCTCCAATCTGATGGCATGAACATCGACTTGTCTAACTTCTGCTAATGCCCCACCTCCCCCTCGTACCCTATCTGTTACTTATTTTTATACACACATTCTTTCTCTCACTCTCCTTTTCCTCCCTCTGTCCCTCTGAATATACCCCTTGCCCATCCTCTGGGTCCCCCCCATCTTTCTTCCCGGACCTCCTGTCCCATGATCCTCTCGTATCCCTTTTGCCTATCACCTGTCCAGCTCTTGGCTCCATCCCTCCCCCTCTTGTCTTCTCCTATCATTTTGGATCTCCCCCTCCCCCTCCCCCTTTCAAATCCCTTACTCACTCTTCCTTCAGTTAGTCCTGACGAAGGGTCTCGGCCTGAAACGTGAACTGCACCTCTTCCTACAGATGCTGCCTGGCCTGCTGCGTTCACCAGCAACTTTGATGTGCGTTGCTTGAATTTCCAGCATCTGCAGAATTCCTGTTGTTCAAGAAGAATCCCAAGGCATTTTATACTTAAGTTAAGAAAAAGTGGATGATTAAGGAGGGGGGTAAGTCCACTCTAGGATAAAGGTAGAAAGATGTGCTCAGAGTCCGTGACCAATGGTGTTCTGTAAGGGTCGGTGCTGGGACATTATAACTTCATGATTTGGATGAAAATGTAGCTGGGTGGATTAGCAAATTGGCAAATGACACCAAGATTGGTGGATTTGTGGACAGTGTAAAGGATTATCATAGGATTGAGTAGTTCAGTTACAGATATGGCCAAAGAAGTGGCAGACGGAATTTAATCCTGGCAAGTGTGAGGTGTTGTATGTCAAATGTGAGGAGAACATGTACAGATAATGGTAGATCCCTTAATGACATTGAGGTAAAGGATTTTAGGGTCCAGGTCCACAGTTTGGGTTTGGGTATTTGATCCTCCACAATATTCCGTGTGGGAATTTAAACTGGAGGTGGCAGTGTTTTTTTTTACAAGGTTGAGTTGCGTACTCGACATCAATCCGGCACAGATGGAGAGCGCTCGCGGGAGCGGTCTGTCACTGGATCGAACTCGGGAACCTCCGTTCTCAAGCCCGGCACTGATCTCACTGTGCCATCGGCCGTTCACTGAAAGTGGCTATGCAAGTGGATAAGGTGGTAAAGAAGGTGTGTGGCATGTTTGCCTTTGCCTTTATTGGTAGTATTGAGTATCAGCGTACACAGGTCGTGCTGCAGCTATATTAAACTTTAGTCAGAAAGCACTGGGAGTATTGCATACAGTTCTGGTCACCTTACCATAGGAAGGATGTGGTGACTGTAGAGAGAGTACAGAAGAGGTTTTCCAGGATGCTGCCTGGATTAGAGGGCATGAACAATAAGGAAAGGCTGGGTGAACCCCTAGATTATTGAAAGATGAGGGGAAACCTGTTATTCGAGATTTTTTTTAATTTATGAGAGGCATAGTGTGGACAGTCAGAATCATTTCCCCAGGGTGCCAATGTCAAACAGCAAAAGAGATGCTTTTAAAATTGTGGGGGGGGGGGGGGCAGTTTAGAGCAACAAAGTTTTTTTTCTACATGGTTTGTGTTTGGTGCCTGGAATGTGCTATTGGGGTAGTAGTGGAAGCAGGCAGCTTGGTGAAATTTAAGAGGCTTTTCGATAGAGACATGAAGAAAATGAAGATAGATACATAGAATATGAAGGGAATGGAAGGATATGATGATATACATGAGAACAGCATTTACATAAGAACATAAGAAATAGAAGCTGGAGTCAGCCACCTGACCTCTCGAGCCTGCTCTGTCATTCAAAAAGATCATGGCTAATCTGGCCATGGACTCATCTCCACCTACCTGACTTTTCCCCATAACCCTTAATTCCCCTGCTGTGCAAAAATTTATCCAACCAATACTTACTGAGGTAGCTTCCACTACATCACTGAGCAGAGAATTTCGCAAATTCACCACCCTCTGGGAAAAGCAGTTCCTCCTCAACTCTGTCCTAAATCCCCCACGAATCTTGAGGCTACGTCCCCTAGTTCTAGTCTCACCTACCAGCGGAAACATCTTTCCCGCCTCTATCTTAACTATCCCTTTCATAATTTTATGTTTCTATAAGATCTCCTCTCATTCTTCTGAATTCCAGTGGGTGCAGTCCGAGGTGACTCAATCTCTCCTCATAGTCTAGCGCCCTCATCTCTGATAAACCTCCTCTGCACCGCCTCCAAACTGAGTATATCCTTCCTCAAGTAAGGGGGCCAGAACTGCATGCAGTATTCCAGATGAGGCCTCACCAGTACCCTGAACAGTTGCCATTAGTATAAACTGCCCTCGAGATTGGCACAGTATCATTGGGCTGAATGGCCTTTACCATGCTGAATTCTTCTATGTTCTAATTTATCAAATTTACATTCCAAATATTACCAATGTGAATCGATTAACATGAATATTTATTATCTTTTTCTGTAGTTTCAATGGCATAAAATCAGAATGTCCCACAATAATGGCTAGCTTTGAAGGCCTTCAAGAAGTCTGATGAAGGAATTTCAGTACCTCTTGCTTAGTGAGTTAAAGATACAGACATCAATGATGAGCAGTCATGATGTATTTATTTATAGACACAGCACGCTAACAGGGTCTTTCAGCCCACCAAGCCCGCACCGCTCAATTACATCATATGATCAATTATCCTAAGTTTCATTAAGTCTGTGAAATGTGGGAGGAAACTGGAGCACCTGGAGGAAATCCACATGGTCATGGGCAGAACGTACAAACTCCTTACATAGGTTTAGGGGAATTGAACCGGGTTCCTGGTACTGCAGCAGCATTACAGTAACTGCCCAATGAGAGAAATATACAAGAGGATGAGCAAATGCAATGCATTATAAGCTCATATATAATAGACAAATAATAGTCACTTCCCCACTCCAAACAGTTCCACTTCATAACAATAATTGGCTAATACAGCCGTAGAACACTACAGCACAGAAACAGGCCCTTCAACCCATCTAGTCAATACCAAACCATTAATCTTAGACCATAAGACACAGAAGTAAGCCATTTGTTCCATCGAGTCTGCTCCGCCATTCAATCTTGGGCTGATCCAATTCTTCCAGTCACCCCCACTCCCCTGCCTTCACCCCATATCCTTTGATGCCCCGGCTAATTAAGAACCTATCTATCTCTGCCTTAAATACACCCAATGATTTGGCCTCCACAACCGCTCATGGCAGCAAATTCCATAGATTTACCACCCTCTGACCAAGGTAATTTCTCTGCATCTCAGTTCTAAATGGACATCCTTCAATCCTGAAGCTGTTACCCTCTTGTCCTAGAATCCCCTACCACAGGAAATAACTTTGCCATATTTAATCTGTTCAGGACTTTTAACATTCAGAATGTTTCTATGACATCCCCTCTCATTCTCCTGAACTCCAGGGAATATAGCCCAAGAGCTGTCAGACGTGCCTCATATGGTAACCCTGTCATTCCAAGAATCATTCTTGTGATTCTTCTCTGAACCCTCTCCATGTCAGTATATTCTTTCTACAATAAGGAGCCCAAAACTGCACACAATACTCTAAGTGTGGTCTCACAAGTGCCTTATAGAGCCTCAACATCACATCCCTGCTCTTATATTCTATATCTCTAGAAATGAATGCCAACATAGCATTTGCTTTCTTCACCTCTGACTCAACAGGGAGGTTAACCTTTCAGGTATCCTGCACAAGGACCTCCAAGTCCCTTTGCATCTCTGTATTTTGAATTCTTTCCCCATCTAAATAATAGTCTGCCCATTTATTTCTTCCACCAAAGTGCATGACCATACACTTTCCAACATTGTATTTCATACCGCCTAGAACCATTGATCTACATCTGGAACCATATCCCTCCCATCCATATACCTATCAAAATTTCTCTTAAATGTTGAAATCAACCCTGCATTCAATGTCTAATGTGAAAGCATTGCTGTTTTTCCTTCATTTTAAAAGCTATTAGTTTCTTACCTGACCCCTTGGGCTCTGTAAATGAGCTTACCTTCAACACAAAGCTATTAAAGCTGTGAGCCTCCATCCTTGTCTGCATCAGTTTCAGACACTGTATTTCATAAACATTTCATGCCTTGACAAAAATTCACTCATCGTGATTTCAATGTGACACTCATTTACACATAACTCTGCAGTTGATTTATGTTTCTGCCCAAATTTTGAGAGTAGCAGCATGATGGGGCAAATTTCTGCTTTAATCATCTGCTAATTTACATTGGCTATTTTGCTTGGGGATTTAAATTCTGCTTCTATTTTGGGAAATCTGCCTGATGGTTTATATATTATTTACACGAACACCAAAGGCAAAATGTTTCAGACAAACTTTACTCACTACACTGCATCGCACAAGCCATCTCCCCATCTCCAATGTATGGAGCCTAACTCAAGATCTGGGTACGATTGAACTTGTCATATTTGGCTCTTTTTCTTATTCAAAGAGTGGCAGAGTCACAAGGAACCAGTGATTTCTTTTTTTTCATCTGGTGATACAGTGCAGAGTGGGCTCTTCAAGTCTCACCACTGTGGCAGCCTTCCACAAACACAATTAACCCTAACCTATTCACGAGACAACTTACAGTGACCAATTATCCTACCCAGTACGTCTTTGGACTGTGGGGAAAACCCAGGCATTCCATAGGGAAGGCATACAGACTCCTTATTGATGGGGCCAGAACTGAACTCCAAACTTTGAAATACCCCAAGCTGCAATTGCTTTGGGTTAACTGCTACGCTACCATGGCACTAACTACAGTACCATGGCTTCAAATGCTTGAAATCTCAATTATAGTACATAAAAATTCTAAATCCTCACTGTCGAATTATGATATTTTCAGTTTCCTAAGACATTAGCATAATTTGTCAATTCACATTATATTTTCAGACATAAATAGGCATAAACACCATTTCAAATTTGCTAAAACAAATATTCTTCAAGTACTTCCATAAGTGCTTATCCAATTTCCACAACTCTTACTTGACTCACCTCCTCCTGGACAGAGGGAGGAGGAAGTTCTCCTGGTCCTCAATAGTTTCCAGATTCATTGGATTACTCTTTGCTACTCTGCCAGAACAAATGAGATTCCACCAGCAGATATATTTCCCCTCACTTTTCAGCAATCCAATACAATAGTTTCATTCCTAACTGCTCAAGACTCAAACAGACTTTCTAGGAGAATCAAGGATTCAAGAGCATTTCTTCCAATCCCATGCACCGCATTCAGGTTTTCAAAATGGCGTCTCCTCTACACTGTGGACATCAAATGCAGATGTGGTGACAAAGTTGCAGAGTACCTGTGCTTAATCATGGGCTTCTTGTTGTCTGCCACTTTATTTCTCCTTCCCACTTGGTTCTACCTTGTCTGCGGCCTCTTTCATTGTTTTCATAAATTCCAATCTAGACTTGAGAAACACCATCTCATCTTTCATCCAGGCACTTGGCGGCTTTCCAGGTGCTACTGAATTCAACGTAAATTGGGTAAATTGAATTTTGCTGCTTCATAATTGGCCAGTTCTGCCGTAGATCCTGCATGTATAATATTGACTGTTCTTTTGTTCTCCACTACAGTTTCGCATTTTGCGGCTTTCACATTCCTTTGTTTACATTTTCCTTCTCTAACTGCCTAATGAAGCAATCTGTAAATTTCCTATTCTTCATTAGATTAACAATTGTCCTTGTTAATCTTCCAACTCAGTTACTTCATCAACAGCTTATCCTCATGGTACCCCTGGCCTCATCCTTTCAGAGGTATTCCCTTTGTCCTATCCTTCCTTTCCCCAAGATCTCTGGAAATTGGAACAGACTTGTTTTCTCTCTTTTTCTGAGTTCTTCAACCTGAAACATTACCGTTGCTTTTCTACCCATGAATGATATCTTCCTGCATCGACAGTGGTTTTATTTTCATTTATTTCAATGAGCTGTTGTATGCTGGGATTTTTTTAAAAAGTTCGGATATTTTTAAGGAACACTTGCCCTGCAACTTCTGTGCTGCTGACTTAAGAGTTTAGTATCAGCAAAACTGCTAGATACAGTTAACAACAGAATATTGTTATAAGTCAACGTGACCTACTACAGGACGTGCAGCTTGAAAGTGGGAAGTTGCACATATCCACTCCAGTGTCATGTTGACTGGTGGTTTGTTCATTATTGATAATAATATTGCTAATGTAGCCTTTCTAATATTCTAGATAAATCTGAATCTTCACATCTGGCTCACTTGGTCAAGTAGCAAATGGTAATGCCCTCTCTTTGCTACTCTCTGCACTGTTCAGATAGAAAGTAATGTCACAATTTGCACCTCAATTTTATGATCATAAAAGTCTGGAGACTGGATGTGACTGTGAATGTTTGTTAGTAGTTAGAAGCAGAAAGCCAATGCGTTCTAATCGAAAGAGCTACTCTTTTGTCCGACATGCATATGTTGTCTTAGGATCCTGTAAATTAGAACCTCAATGTAGCAATTGTAGATTCAGGATCTACAGGACTATAAGGCAATGCATGCATGTCAGACTAAGAAGTGGTCTTTTGAGTAGACTACCTTGGCTTTCAGCTTCTAACTTCTAACAAACACAGGGAGAACAAAGGCACAAAGACAGAGAACAAATCTGTCTCATCTCTGGGTAGGATCCGTACACATGACAGGGGCCAGGCTCATTGTTGGATAGCTCTATTTGAGATAAAGCATTATCTGACAACTATTTTCTCTGCAGATGATCTGTGGTACAAAGGGATAGGAAAAAAATATTCATGTCTTTAAGGCTTCAATAATTTCCTTCCCATTCCTCTTTCTGAAATGTTCCTTTCTCACTAACTGCAGGGGATGAAGTGTCCAGCTACACTACTGATATTATTGAACAAGAAGGAGATGCAAGAGACAAGTCACACATTGTTACCTGTCAATGTCCCCTGCCTTTTGTAAAAAAAAGCATTAGATGCCTTATTTCTACCTCCACATAATTGTACTGACATGTGAAGAGAATCACTGATGCCAAGCAGAGCAGATGCAGGGTTGCTGGACTGAATATTCCCCCTTTGAATCCTAATTCCTTCAATGGTTTAAATATCAACAGTACCTACATATTATGACACAGAAAGATGCCATTCAGCCCATCTGCCCTATGTCAACTATCCCATTAGTCCCTCTCCTTATCTCTTGTAGCCATGCACTTGTTGCCTCTTGCATGCACATGAATCCCATTTTGATTCTTTTGTCGTTTGCCTGCATTAAGGGGTAATTTACATAGCCAATTGAACTGCCAGCACAGAACAGCAGCACCTAGTAAAAACCCGCAGAGTTCAGTCTCCACACAGACAACAACCAAAGTCAGAATCAAGCCTGTGATCCTGGAGCTGCCAGGTACCAGCTCGACAGTGGTGCTCCAAACACACCTGCATCCTGCTGAAACTACAGAACAAAGCAAACATGAACCAGCAAAGCAATTTTATACTTTTTTTCTGGAATAATTTGTGGTGAAAGTGAAATTTAAAGAAAATCAGGTGTAACTTAAAACCATTTTTTTCATCTAATTGAAACACAGAACTAGAACCTCAGTATTACTAATAACTGTGCATAGAATACTGATTGATGTACGGGGGAACATATTTGAACTTCTAAATACTTTGTTTACACTTTTATTTAAAAGAACATGACATACTTCAGCACAATGATACGGATTCCCTTTGTGGGTTTAAGGGGAAGAAAGTGCTGATGTTATTCAACAAAAGAAATAACTTATACCATTCGCGATCATTCCATCAACTTGTGATTACAGGCAACAGGTTAAGGTGCAAACAATAAAAAAAAACACTAATGAATGCAACCATTTCACAAACTTTATACAAAATAAATATTTAACAATACTTGCAGAAAACTGTTCCTTCAAACACACACTCAAACAACTACTGAAAATTAAACCCAATGGGTTCATTAATAAGCTTACAGAGACGGTGCCATTTAGAGCATTTCCTGTATTCTTCTGAATTTCCCCTCAAAGTAGATTTAAAACTGCAATACATTATATAATTCAAAATTATAATGAATGCATTGTTTTTTTAAAAAAAGGCAGCAGGAAAGAAACAAATATCAAACGTTTCATTCAGTTTTACATATTCTGCATGTCACCTGAAGTATATAATCACATTTTCTTACAGCAGTTTTACAACAGATATATCCATATTTTACTATATATATTCACTGTAAAATATGGTTAAATATACAGATTTGGAACATGTTACAAAGGTTGTACTACATATAACTGAATTTGCATCAAGTCCCACAAAAGCAAGAGTCAAGTACTCTCTGAGGGTCTTATGTATCTTTTGACTGTGCTACACCTGTAACTCACTCCGAAACAGCTGTAAGCTTATATAATATATAGTGTTTCTTTAAAAGCAAGTGCTTATGGATAACAGCATGCTGTAAAACACACCATGTAATCTACTGACCTTGCAATTATCCACAACAATATTTTTTATTGGGGGGATGGGGGAAGGAGCAACTTGACATGCAATGGGCACAAAACAACAGTTGCGATAAAAGTCCTCTGGTATTACGTACAGAGCCAGTTGAAACTGAAAAATTGGAACACGTTCACTTTTGTAAAATTGCTAACACTATATATTAGATAAGCAAAACAGCTTGTACTGGGCAGGTAACAAATGTGTGACACATGCCACTTGCAAGATATATTTTACATATATGTATTTTGTATTTTATATAACATACTGCAGCTTTACATAATAATAAGATTAAAGCTGCCTTTTTGGGAATGGCATTCAGTAGCAAAAACAGGATTTAAAAATTAGAATTCTATCAGCATCAACACCATAAAAACAACAAAACATATTTTCCAAGTACTGTAAAAATGTAGTGTGTTTGACTTCGAACAACTTTTATTTAAAAAAAGTAATTTACACCAAAAATGTCAATTAGCTAAATTTTTTGATGCAGATCTGTTTCTGAACAATAGCTTAAGCAGTCTTCATAGAATCATTCTTTCAAAATGTTAATTTCTGTGTTTTACATTTATTTGATAAATGACAGTATTACAAAAACTCATCAAGTTAACAAGAATGACATTTACATGTACCGTACAGCATTTGAAAGCACAAATATTTAAAACCTCTGCAACAATTACAACAAAACCTGAAGGTCAGAATAATTTACAGGAGAAAGAAGGGGTCTATAAAACAGCAAAGAGCCCACAATTTTTTTTGCAAACTTTTTTTGTGTGTTTTTTTTTCACTGTTTCACTACACTCTTTCACAACAGAATTCAGTTTATTACAAAACCTCCACAAAATGCTTGCCTTTTCTCTCTCGCTCTCTCTCACTCACTCTCTCTCTCTTCGGTATTTTGGTTTTCCAGAGCAGTTAATGTAACTCTACGTCCTTTTATTAACACCCTGAGGAATAAGAGGGTTACGCACACATCCAAACACATCACATCACTGCTAAGAAAAATATACACTTACAAAATATATTACAAATTGGCACACTGAAAAATATACAAGAATTTATAGACGTCAAAGTTCATTTTTAGAATTTTTTTAACTCTACAGATCAATATTTATAAAGCTCATTCTAAAGAAAGGCAAACAATACTAAAATGTTTTAGCATTGTACTGTGATACATCTCAAAACATTTTATTTTTACATTCTGTGAGTTTTTAATTTCTCCCTTTCAATTTAGGAAATGCATCTCTTTTAGCACCATGAAACACGAGCAGCTCAGTGGTATCTTTGCTTCTCTTTTAAGCTCTGTATTTACATTCAAATTTCAGAAGGTAGAAGTTTGAAAGGCAATAAGCAAAATAATGGCCAGAACTGTAGGCAGCTGAGTTCACTGTAGCAACCCATTGAGCTTCACCCTGGGTCCTGGTGTTTGACTGAGGAAGTCAGAGAGGGAAAAAAAATGCATTAAAGATAAAATCCCACACGAAGCACTGGACCCAAAGTAACAGTAAACTAGTTACTCCATTGTACAGGATATGTTTTTAGACAAAGTAAGTTCAGTTCAGGCAGTGACATTATCCTTACCAAAGGTTCAGGCAGAGTGGCTTTGCTCAGAATGATTAGTGAAAAATGTTCAACTTACATAGGCTGGTATTCTCACTCAACATAGCTGGCCATTTTCCATGCATGGACTAATAGCTCTACAGGTGTGCAGATAATCCAAGAACCAGCTGCAGCACGTGACACTCATGGCAAGTGATGCTCAGGAGGTCACCACCCTGCTTCTAGAATTCTACTGCTCACTGTTTGAAGAATTGAGAGACAAGAAACCCCGGAATATGAGTGTGAGAGATCTGCTATGGGTGAATGACCACACCTTTGGAGTACTCCAACGGCTGTTAAAAATAGGGATTCCTCATCAGGAAAGTCACCAACTAAATGCAAATTTTGTACTCCTCATCAAACGTGCAAACAGAACTAGGGCTAATTCTCTAATCCATGACAAACTGGGTATGTCGTTGACTTTTATCTGCAAGAGGTATGGCTTTACATTTTAGTGTGTATAGAAAGAGAAACGAGTCAGTTGAAAATCAGTGTGAAAACTATGTTCTCAGTAACCCTATTCATTATTTTCTAGCCAAAACCTGCTTGCTATTTAGATTTTATTCTGGGTGAGAGTAGTTCGATGAGGAACCAAGATTTTGGGTGTGTGCTTTGTCATGATTAAAACATATGATACTGTCTCTGGAAAATAAGATAATTTATTTTTATGCATAGTGATTTAAGCCAGACCGGATGCAGTAAGACATTTTAGCTTTGTTCACTTCTTCACTCTGGCCTGACTGTGTTGACCTTTCTAAGCCATTTAAAAAATGATGAGCTCATTGAACATATCCATGCAAGTACTTTGCAGCAAGAGGCCCTGGGAAGTAACACAGGCAAGAATCTGGCACCCTACATACATTTCCTTCTTCTGTACTCCACAGGTGACATGAGCAGTCCTTTGTAAAATGGCCTTAATCAGCTGACTCAGACAATCAGACTTAGGGCCTCCTGTTTCCCTGAGCACTAGAAATGAGCCATTGGAGGGAGCCTACTTTTTAAATATTTAAGCCTTTTAAAAAAAATTGCTGAGAAAACTTGATTTTTATTCAATCTCTTTAATGATCAAATTTTAAAAGGGAGCTGATGCGTAAAATCCATTTTGCCATTTGTTAGTACACACCAATATGTTAGATTGGACATAAGGGCTATAAGCTGGATGTAACTGGGCTTCTCCTCTGAACCCAAAAGATTCTCTCCTGTAATATAATCAGCCTTGTACCCCCTTCCATGAAAATACATCTAATTAATTATTTTAAAAATCAGTAATTTTTTTTGTTTCACTTTCCATTGGACAAATCATCAATTCCCCACAAACATTACCTAATCTATTTTTCCTTGTTGTCATTCTTAACTTTAAATTTTGTCCCTACATCTTGAATCCCTTCCTCAAAAGATAATTTTTTTTGTGGCCATCTTTATAAGAATCTTAAGATACCTTTACAGAGACCCCTGATTTAGTCACTGTTCATCATCACAAGATTACATTCATGGTAAGTTGCTCAATCTTTCAGAAAACAGCAACATAACCCTCCATTAAATTCATCAGAATCATTTCTCATCCAGTACCAGGCAGGCAGCTGACTGAACGTTCATCATGATTTTTATCCATAAGATGGTCTGCATTACTACTTTGCCTCTCTCATATAAACTGCCATGACGTGAATCCCTTGAGATGTTAACTCACATTAGATCACCACAATACCGCACTGGATATTACCTAAAACAGTGTTTTAATGGCCAATCAACTCAGTTAATAATATGGTCAAAAATAATAATGATTGATTTATTTTTATTTTAAACTTCAGTCTTAACGACTAATTAACAAGAATTTGTTCACTGAAAGATCAATTTACATCAACATCCAGCTCAATGACATTTTAGTCTGATGCATCAGAGGCAATATTTCTGGTCAGCTGTGTTGGATTTGTAATTGGCCTAAGACAAAATTCCAGCTCATTCTCAGGTCAGAATATTTAGCAAATGCAAATCACATTGTTTCAATTTTTCCACTTTGATTTGAAACCGCTTGCAAGACAATCTACAAATTGAAACAGGATGAACTGGACAAAATGCAACCTGCTCGTTTTCTCGAACAGACAAGATTACTGCAATGTACCTTTTACTGGCCTTCCAAGGCAATTGATTGGCAATCATCAACTCATTCAGAATGCTGCTGCTGACTTTTAACTAAAACCCGGATGAGGGAGCATATCACTCCCGACCTAGCTAATCTGCATTGATTATTATAAAGTTCTCTTACTTGTTTTTAAAGCTCTCAATGGTCTGGTACTGCAGTACACCACAGAATCATTTTCGTTTTATAATCCTGCTTGAGCTCCCAGGTCTTCTTCCACCGGTCTCTCAAATTTAAACAATCACCCTCAAAAGATAATTGGCAGGTCAGCCTTTTTTGAGCTACATTCCTAATCCATGGAATTCAATACCTAAAACTATAAAGGATGTAGACTCAATTGACATCTTTAATCACCAGCTCAAAACCGATTTGTCTTTTTATCCATCTTTTATTTTCATGCTTGCACTTTATCCCATGTAAAGCACTTTGAACTACATCTTTTATATGAAAAGTGTTCTATAAATAAATTCTAATTATCATTATTATTGTTGTTTTCTATTACAGGTGCATAAAGAAAGCAGGGTTGGAAAGGATAGTGGATTTCAGACAGCTTTCAATGCTGTTTCTTTTCACATTAAGTAGAACCAATATATCAGGTTTCCAATATTTTAATCATGATTTTTTCTTTAATTTAAATATCGTTCCTAGTGATGATTTAAATTTACACATGACAGGCATAATCACAAGGAATTATTTGAAGATTTTTGAATTTCTACTTTGAATTTGATCTGGGGAAATTCCTTTGTTTAATTAACTTATCATTCCTTACAATAATCGATCTAAAAGCAGAATTCCTTCTCTTCATCTTCTCTCCTAGGAACCAGATGAAATACAGGTCTCCAAAGTTGAAATGTAATGAATCAGATTCCAGATTACTTATTGCTTCACCTCTCTCATATAAACTGCCCTGACGTGGATCTCTTGAGATGTTTCATCACTAGCTCATGACAATGTTGCACTCAGGATATTGGGTAGGAAAGAAGTGTTTCGGTGCCCAATAAACCTTGTTAATGATAAGGTCAAAAGGGTAATTATGGTTGTCTTTTTTATTTTAAACCTTACTGAATCATTTATCAATTGGAACTTATACTCACGGCCAGTAAGTTAATTAAAAACAGAAATTTCATAACACTACCTTTTTTTTGGATTTCATCAGTGATGCAATAGGTCACACTCACATATGTATCTCAGTCTTGAAAACATTGCTTATATTAACATTTATTTTTTTAATTTGATGTTCACTAATTATTCTTTGGAAGCTGACATTAGCATAAGAGGTGAAAGTTCTACTTTCCATTCTATGTCCAGCCAAATCGAAGTTGGAAGGATGGTGCTACAATTTCCACCATGTCATTGGTGATCGACCAAGCACTGTGAACTTTGGTTGGTGGGTTGGTTGGGAAGTGCACAGGGGAGGGGCAGCAAATACATTTGTGGTGTGAGATTATTTATGGATAGGCAGAAAGTAGAAGTCAGAGGAAAGACATTAAAAATCAAGGATGAAAAGTTGATTAAGAGTCTAGTAAAACAAAAAAGAGAAGACAGCAGTGTAAGACATTAAAACATAGGCATGTAGCGGAAGGCGCAGCTTTTCAATAAAATATGAGATGGTTTGAAAAAGGGAGGATGGCCAAAAGAGAAGAAAATGCCAGAGGACAAAGGAGGGAACCAGAATTAGGCTACAAAACCTATATCATCTACTGGCTGGACTTCAACACTTCTCTCTTCTCCTTGAACCTTAGCCTCTCTGAACTGCCTTTCACTCTCTCCACACCAATCCGAAACTTACCATCAAACCTGTAGACAAAGAAGGTGCCGATATAGTGTGGTGGACTGACCTCTACTTTGCTCAGGTCAGCCAGCGACTTTTAGGCACCTCCTCTTACTTAACCCTTGAAAAGGACCCCACACCATCACTAACTTTAACTTTGGGGATTTCCCATCCACAATCACCAAACTTATAGTTCCTTTACCCCACGCTGCTCATTTATCCCTCCTACCCAAGATATACAAACCTGACTGTCTGGATAGGCCTCTTATTTCTTCTCATCCCCTTTCTCCCATGGTCCACTCTCCTCCCCTACCAGATTCTTCCTTCTCCAGTTGTTTGCCTTTTCTATAAGACCATGAGACACAGAAGCAGAATTAGGCCATTTGGCCCATCGAGTTTGGTCCACCATTCAATCATGACTGATCCTTTTTTCCCTCCTCTGCCCCACTACCCACCTTCTCCCTGTAACCTTTGATGCCATGTCCAAACAAGAACCTATCAACCTCTGCCTTAAATAAACCCAATGACCTGGTCTCCACAGCTGCCTGTGGTAACAAATTCCACAAATTCACCACTCTTTAGCTAAGGAAATTTGTCAACATCTCTGTTTTAAATGGATGCCCCTCTATCCTGAGGCTGTGCCTAAACTCCCCCATCATGGTAACAACCTTTCCATGTCTACCATGTCTAGGCTTTTCAACGTTTGAAAAGTTTCATTGAGATCCCTCCCTTATCCTTTTAAATTCCAGTGAGTACAGACCCAGAGCTATTAAAGGTATGACAACCCTTTCATTCCCGGAATCATCCTTGTGAACTGCCTCTGGACCCTGTCCAATGCCAGCACATCTTTTCTGAGATGAGGAGCCCAAAACTGTTCACAATACTCAAGGTGTGGCCTCACCAGTGCCTTATACAGCCTAATTATCATATCCTTGCTCTTGTATTCTAGACCTCTTGAAACTTATGCTAACATCACATTTGCCTTCCTCACCACCGATTCAACCTGCAAGTTAACCTTCAGAGTGTTCTGCACAAGGACTCCCAAGTCCCTTTGCATCTCAGATGTTTGGATTTTCTCCCCATTTAGAAAATAGTCTGCACATTTATTTCAGCTACCAAAGTGCACGGCCATGCATTTTCCAACATTGTATTTCATTTGCCATTTTCTTGCCCATTCTCCTCATCTATCTAAGTCTGTCTGCAGCCTACCTGGTTCCTCAACACTACCTGCCCCTCCATCAATCTTTGTTTCATCTGCAAACTTAGAACAAAGCTATATATTCCATCATCTAAATCATTGATATACAGCATAAAAAGAATTGGTCCCAACACTGACCCCTACAGAACACCACTAGTCACTGGCAGCCAACCAGACAAAGATCCTATTCCCACTCACTGCCTCCTACCAATCAGCCAATATTCTAACCATATTAGTAACTTTCCTGTAATATCCAGGGCTCTTAACTTGGTAAGCAGCTTCATGTATAGCACCTTATCAAAGGCCTCCTGAAAGTCCAAATATACCATAGAACCAGAGAACATTACAGCACAGAAACAGGCCTTTTGGCCCTTCTTGGCTGTGCTGAACCATTTTTCTGCCTAGTCCCACTGACCTGCACCTGGACCATATCCTTCCATACACCTCTCATCCATGTACCTGTCCAATGTTTTCTTAAATGTTAAAAGTGCGCCTGCATTTACCACTTCATCTGGCAGCTCACTCCACACTCCCACCACTCTCTACGTGAAGAAGCCCCCCACTAATGTTCCCTTTAAACTTTTCCCCCTTCACCCTTAACCCATGTCCTCTGGTCTTTTTCTCCTCTAGCCTCATGGGAAAAAGCCTGCTTGCATTCACCCTATCTATAACCATCATAATTTTATATATCTCTATCAAATCTCCCCTCATTCTTCTACGCTGCAGGGAATAAAGTCCTAACCTATTCAACCTTTTTCTGTAACTCAGTTTCTCAAGTCCCGGCAACATCCTTGTAAATCTTCTCTGCACTCTTTCAACCTTATTAATATCCTTCCTGTAATTTGGTGACCAAAACTGCACATAATACTCCAAATTCGGCCTCACCAATGCCTTATACAACCTCTCCATAACACTCCAAGTCTTATACTCAATACTTTGATTTATAAAGGCCAATGTAACAAAAGCTCTCTTTACGACCCTATCTGCCTGTGATTCCACTTTTAGGGAATTTTGTATCTGTATTCCCAGATCCCTCTTTTCTACTGCACTCCTCAGTGCCCTACCATTTGCCTTGTACGTTCTACATTGGTTTGTCCTTCCAACATGCAATACCTCACACTTGTCTGTATTAAGTTCCATCTGCCATTTTTCAGCCCATTTTTCCAGCTGGTCCAAATCCCTCTGCAAGCTTTGAAAACCTTCCTCATTGTCCACTACACCTCCAATCTTTGTATCATCAGCAAATTTGCTGATCCAACTTACCACATTACCATCCAGATCATTGATATAGATGACAAATAACAATGAACCCAGCACTGATCCCTGTGGCACATCACTAGTCACAGGCCTCCACTCAGAGAAGCAATCCTCCACTACCACTCTCTGGTTTCTTCCATTGAGCCAATGTCTAATCCAATTTACTACCTCTCCATGTATACCTAGCAACTGAATCTTCCTAACTAACCTCCCATGTGGGACCTTGTCAAAGGCCTTACTGAAGTCCACGTAGACAACATCCACTGCCTTCCCTTCATACACTTTCCTGGTAACCTCCTCGAAAAACTCTAATAGACCTACCATGCACAAAGCCATGTTGACTCTCCCTAATAAGTCCCTGTCTATCCAAATACTTGTAAATCCTATCTCTTAGTACTCCTTCCAATAATTTACCTACTACCGATGTCAAACTTACCGGCCTATAATTTCCCGGATTACTTTTACAGCCTTTTTCAAACAACGGAACAACATGAGCTATCCTCCATTCCTCCGGCACCTCACCCATAGATACCGACATTTTAAATATATCTGCCAGGGTCCCTGCAATTTCAACACTGGTCTCCTTCAAGGTCTGAGGGAATACCCTGTCAGGTCCTGGGGATTTATCAACTCTGATTTGCCTCAAAATAGCAAGCACCTCCTCCTCCTCAATCTGTATAGGTTCCATGACCTCACTTGTTTGCCTTACTTCCATTGACTCCATGCCAGTTTCCTTAGTAAATACAAAAAAAAAGCTATTTAAGATCTCCCCCATTTCTTTCAGTTCCATATGTAGCCAACCACTCTGATCTTCAAGAGGACCAATTTTATCCCTTACTATCCTTTTGCTCTTAATATACCTGTAGAAGCTCTTTGGATTAACCACCTTGACTGCCAAAGCAACCGCATGTTTTCCTTTAGCCCTCCTAATTTCTTAAGTACTTTTTGCACTTTTTATAATCCTCAAGCACCTTATTTGCTCCGTTTCCTATACATGTCATACATCCCTCTCTTCTTCTTTATCAGAGTTTCAATATCCCTTGAGAACCAAGGTTCCTTATTCTTATTCTCTTTGCCTTTTATCCTGACAGGAACATACAAACTCTGCACTCTCAAAATTTCTCCTTTGAAGGCCTCCCACTTACCAATCACATCCTTGCCAGAGAACAACCTGTCCCAATCCATGCTTTTTAGATCCTTTCTCATTTCTTCAAATTTGGCCTTTTTCCAGTTTAGGACCGCAACCCGAGGACCAGAGCTATCTTTATCCATGATCAAGTTGAAGCTAATGGTGTAATGATCACCAGAACCAAAGTGTTCCCCTATACATACCTCCGTCACCTGTCCTAACTCGTTTCCTAATAGGAGATCTAATATTGCATCCTCTCTGATTGGTACCTCTCTATATTGATTTAGAAAACTTTCCTGAACACATTTTACAACATCTACTGCACCCCCTTTCTCTATCCTACTTGTAATCTCCTCAAAGAATTCCAACAGGTTCGTCAGGCAAGATTTTCCCTTAAGGAAACCATACTGACTTTGTCCTATGTTGTACTCTGTCACCAAGTACTCCATCACCTCGTCCTTAACGATTGGCTCTAACATCACTGAGGTCAGGCTAACTGATCTATAATTTCCTTTCTGCTGCCTTCCTCTTTTCTTAAAGAGTGGTGTAAGGGGTTTCTTCTTTTAAGTTACTGCTGAGGCTAAATGGCTTCTTTGTTATGTTAGAATAAAATGGCTTCATTGTTATGTTAACTGCTGAGAAAGTTCTCTCTCTAGCAGCTTGTTAGGGTTATATCACTGATAATGAAGATTGTATTCATTTGCTAACCAATTGGGATAAATGTTATTCTTCCTTGTGTGTCTGTAAGCTGTTGTTTCTCGCGGGCTTTGGGGCAGAAGGCGGATGGGGAGAGAGAGAGGAGACGCGATGCTGTAAGCTGGGCGACGGGACGGACCCCGAGTGGGAGTCCGAGGCCCAGGGTTTTGGGGAGGAAAACTGAAGAGGACTGGACGTGCTGGGCACGCTCTGGTCGACCACTGTGGTTGGTTCCAGGCGGTGGGTCGAGGGGGTCGGAGGGGATCGAATGGTGGAAAGAGGACTCCATTAATTGAGCTCCAACGGTTGTGCACGAAGTGGTTGAACTTTGATAAGTTTGGCGCCTTTTATTTTCCTTTTATATTTTTATCTCTATTAATTACATTGTTCCAGTAAGATCTATAAAGTGTAATCATTTAATCGCATATGGTGTATTGTCTGTTATTTGGCGGGGTGGGGTACATCACACAGCATCCACACAGACTTGATCACCCAGTTTGGCGGGTCCGAAGGTTGCTCGCCCTAGACGAAAGTGAGCTGAGCAAGCCTGAGGCTTACCAGGGAGCTACAGTGGAGTGACATTTGCAATTTTCCAGTCCCCTGCCACCGTGCCAGAGTCTAATGATTTTTGAAAGATCATTGTTAATGCCGCCACAATCTCTAACAGTACCTCCTTCGGAACCCTAAGGCACAATTCATCTGGTCTTTCAGCTTTTTGAGCACCTTCTCCCTTGTAAAAGTAACTGCACTCATTGCTGTTCCTTCACATACTACAGCAACTGGCACACTGCGAGAGTCTTCCACAGTGAAGACTGATGTAAAATACTCATTTAGTTCATCTTCCATCTCCTTATCCCCCATTATTATTTTTCCACCCTCATTTTCTAATGGTCCTACATCCGCTTTCGTCTCTCTTTTACTTTTTACATTCCTGAAAAAGCTCTTACTATCCACTTTGATATTGTTTGCTAACTTACTTTCATATTTAATCTTTTCCCTTCTAATGATTCTTTTAGTTGCTCTCTGTAAGTTTTTAAAACCTTCTCAATCATCTACCTTCCTGCTAATTTTTGCTTTGTTGTATGTTCTCTCTGTTGCTTTTACAATAGCTTTGACTTCCCTTGTCAGCCACGGTTGTACTATTTTGCCATTTGAGTATTTCTTCATTTTTGGGATACGTCTGTCCTGTACCTTCCTCATTTTTCCCAGAAACACATGCCATTGCTGCTCTGCTGTTATCCCTGCCATCAACTCCCTCCAATTTACTTTGGCCAACTCCTCTCTCACATCACTGTAATTTCCTTTACTCCACTGAAATACCGCTACATCAGACTTTACTTTCTCCCTATCAAATTTCAAGTTGAGTTCAATCATATTGTGGTCACTGGCACCTGAGTCTCTTTTACCTTAAGCTCCCTTATTGCCTCTGGTTCATTACCTATCACCCAATCTAGTATTGCTGATCCCCTTGTAGGCTCAATGACAAACTGCTCTAAAAAGCCATCTTGTAGGCATTCAACAAACTCACTCTTTTGAGATTTATTACCAAACTGATTTTCCCAATTGACCTGCATGTTGAAATCTCTCATGACTATCTTAACATTGCCCTTTTGACACACGCTTCCTATTTCCTGTTGTAAACTGTGGTCCACATCCCAACCATTGTTGGGAGGCCTGTATATAACGGCAACAGGGTCCTTTTACCCTTGAGTTTTCTTAACTCAACCCACAAGGATTCAACATCTTAGACACACGAGGATTCAACATCTTTTTTTAATGCCCCCTCTTTTTTTACATTAGCTTTGACTTCCCTTGATCCAACATCTTTTTCACCCGTCACTTCCCAGCTTCATACTTCATCCCGCGCTCCCCCCCCCCCACCGCCTACCTGGCTTCACCGATCACCTTCTAACTTTTCCTCCTCCTCCCCCCCTTTTTATTTTGGCACCTTCCCCCTTCCTTTCTAGTCTTGATGAAGGGTCTTGGCCCAAAACGTCGACCATTTATTCATTTTCATAGATGCTGCCTGACCTGCTGAGATCCTCCATCATTTTCTCTGTGTTATCCACATCTCTACACCTCAACAGTCTGGGCAAACAGGTGGCAGAGGGATTGCCAGCCGAGGAGGGAATACATAAGGGAAGGAGCTGGCTACTCAGCCCTGGTAATGAAGTCATCTGCCATAAGCTCATGAGTGATGAAGGCTTTCCTCACAAGTGAAAAAACATTTCAGGGGGGACACAATGACAGCTGATCACTGGCAGACTTCACAGACACAGTACTGATGAAGCAGGGTGGATGGGAAGGAGGTTGGCAAAATTACTTCACAGAATGGTACGAAATGGCTACTGCACGTGAAGTAGCGATGAATGCCTTGACAGCCTTTGGAAGATGCCAAAGGAGGCACTGAGGGAAAGTCAGATAAGTACAGCACAGAAACAGGCCCTTCAGCCCATCTAGTCTGTGCCAAACCATTTGAACTGCCTAGTCCCATTGTCTTGCACCTGAACCATACACCTATCCAAACTTGTCTTAAGCATTGAAATCGAGCTTGCTGGCAGCTCTCATGACCCTCTGAGTGATGGTTTCCCCTCATGTTCCCCTTAAACATTTTACCTTTCACCTTTAACTCATGGTCCCACCCAAAGTGTACTGTAAGCTTACTATATGCAATTAGGAATCAAGCCTGGGATGGTGGCTGCCCCTATCATCCCTGAGTCATTGAGGAATGCTGGAAATTGGAGACCAGAGGTCTGAGAGTGCATAACACGTGAAATGATAGAAATGCAGAAAGAGAACTAGCTCAGTCCAGAGAGGCAGCCAATTGCACTTGGGAATGGATACTGGGGAAACTCAACTTTCGTAGCCATCGTGGTTCATAGTTGCCAGAATGCATACATTCTGGTGGTGAACGCAAAATGGGGAAGCAGGAATGCGACCAGAAGACCTGCAGTTACAGAAAATTAACTTTGATCCGATGGAGCAAGCACAGAGCGTCATTAAGCTTGCCTCCAGGTTCACAGTAAGGTGTGGCCAGAAGCTAGTGGCGGAGGAACTACTGGAGGGATTGAAGAGCAGAAGCAAAATAGGGCCAGGATTTAAGGGTACCACAATATCCAGAGACAAGTGGGAAATACACCTGAGAAATGTATCTGTCTGCAAGTCCGAGAGTCTGGGGCCAGGGACTGGAGGCCTGGAAGTAGCCTGTACTGGGGTTGGAGTCAGTCTGTGCCTGTGTGTGGGAGGGAAGGAAAGGGGTTTACTTTGCTGTTGTTTTCTTGTTTTGTTCTGCTGTTGTCATTTTTGCTGCTTGTTTTGATCTGCTGAACATTGTGGGCAGGCTATGGTGCCTCTGGAATGTGTGGCGACACTTGCAGGCTGTCCCCCAGCACACCCTTGGGTGTGTTGGTTGTTCATGCAAATGGCACAGTTCACTGTACGTCTCGATGTACATGTGATGAATAAATCTGAATCTGGGCTGATAGGCATGAAGCCTGTCACAAGGGGGCACAGTAGAGCAGCGGTTAGTCTAACGCTATTGCAGCATCAGCAGCCCAGGTTCAATTCCCGCCATTGTCAGTAAGGAGTTTGTATTCTCTCTCTGTGACCACATAGGTTTCCTCCGGGTGCTCCCGTTTCCTCCCATTTTCCAAAGACGTACCAGTTAGTAGGTTAATTGGTCACCTGGGTGTAATTGGGCAGTGCAGGCTCGTTGGATCGTAACGGTTACCAAGTTTAATCTCTAAATGAGAATGAATAAGCCAGTCAGCTTCTGAAGTTGAATAATCAGCCACTCTGAGCAGCAACGGGGGAGGAAAATTAAACCTATCAGATACTTAAGTGAATGAGCTGCAGGTAAGGTTTCCAGTGCAGACAGGCAGTGCTGTTGTCCACAGAGACGGAGGAATCTGGTAGTGAAATCTGAGAAAAGACCTGATACTCAGTGAGTAATGTCTTGACCAAGCACAGTTGAGAGATAGGCAGCTTCATTCCATTGAGATCAGTGTAATGGAGACCGCAGAGAAGTTTATTAAATTATGAGAGGCATAGACAGCCAGCCACCATCATTTCCCAGGATCAAAAGGTCTAATAGTAGGGGCACACATTTAAGACGAGAGAGAGAAAGTTCAAAGGAGATGTGTGGGGTAAGTTTCCATTTTTACACAGAGCGTGGTGGGTGCCTAGAATGTACTATGCTGAGTGTTGGTGAAGGCAAATACAACAGGGCTGGTAAAGATGCTTTTAGATAAGCACATAAGCATCCAGAAAATGGAGGGCTATGGGGCATGTGCAGGCAGAAGGGATTAATTTAATTAGGCATCATTATCTTAATTAGCTCAGTGCAATATGGTCATTCCTATGCTGTACTGTTCAACATTTCCACACTGCAAGCATCATAACCTGGAATTGATTGCCAAAAGCAGAAAACATGGGCAAGTAATTGTCATCAGAAAAGAGCTAGGGCGGGGGTTCCCAGTCTGGTTAATAGAAAGGTCCCTTTGCCATCCAATTCCTAAATGGACATCGAGCCCTTGAACACTACCTCCCTTTTTTAATATATATTATTTCTATTTTTTGCACAATTTTTAGTCTATTCAATATACGTATTTATTTATTTATTATTATTTTTTCTTTCTTCTATATTATGTACTGCATTGAACTGCTGCTGCTAAGTTAACGAGTTTCACGACACATGCCGGTGATAATATACCTGATTCTGATTCTGAACCCCTGAGCTGGGGATGATCCTACTGGATGGTTTGCGCAGAAAGATAAAGTAGACTTGTTGGTCCAAACAGCCGCCTCTGTGCTCCCCAAATTCTAAAATTCATTATATCTATGAATGTTGTCCCATAATGATTTACTACAAGACTCATTCCTTGTGTAGCAGCTTCATCTTCCCGAAGGGTACATTCTAGCAGAAAATGTATCAAGTTCAATTCAGAGATTGATTCACAACGGCAACTACACAAGGTCAAATGGAGATGATAGTAAAGCCCATTTGGTCCATCTAACTGCTAACATTCGAGCCCAAAAACGTCAGTTCCCCAACTTTCTTCTGCTAGGGAAGATAAATCAAATAGAAAGGTCAACACAGTACTCCTGCCACATATAAATGTTGCGAACACTTCTTAAAGGAACACCTGTGGCTCCCAGTAGCTGCTTGCATGTAACGGCGGCCACGCTTCGCCAGGCAGGTGAGTGTGGCCAGTGGGGCTAGTGCATGTAAAGTGAGCTGCAGCGGACTGGATGGATGCGATTTACAGCGAGATCCAAGAGCCAGGAAGGTGTTTCTGTCACGCTCTGTGGAAAGTGAAGGGCATGAGGAGGCACAGAAGTCATAGTCATCCACTGCAACCAAGGAAGACCCCAGATATGACAACCACTCGTATCAGAGGAGAGTGGAACTGCCCCAGTGCAACAGCTTTTCTGCTCTAAAAACTCTCCCGCCACAGGTTTCCTGTTGTCATTGTTCAACACCGTGGACAACCACCACACCATGTAAGGACAAAGAAAATAATAGGGGTATTAATTAATAAAATGTGATTTATGAAAATATAATTTGAGCAAATTTTCAAAGGAAGACAAGAAACATGTTTGAGAAGGGAACTCCGAAACATGGGATAAGATCATAGCTGATGGCTGTAGGAATGGATTTGCTCAAGGCCACATTCAGAACTTGCCAGCTGGTGGTGCAGTGGCATCAAAACCAGACTTCGAGGCAAGTGGTCCCAGGTTCAAGAACCAGCCGGCTCCTTGCATGCTTTCCATCTGTGCTAAGTTAACCATTGAGTTAGAAACTCGGCCTTGTAAAGAACAGACAAAATACTAAGCAAATAGCAAGGATGTGCCACAAGGAATGGAGAGGAACAACATAACATTCTGAACTGACCAGCTTTAGAGTCGGACAATGAAGGTGGGGCCACAAGGGGCTAAATATCTTCCTAAATCTAGCTTCTCAGTAACTGTTTAAAGACAGAGTAACATATGGCCACTCAACACCTAGTGTTTGTGTTTTCTAGTTTTGTGGAATTCAACTTAAACAGGCAATTTACCAATAACTTTCACAATGCACTCTCTAAGTCTTCCCTCGCTTGTTTACATATTTGTCATTGTAATCATCTAAGTCACAAAATCACCTCAGGTACAAAGACCAGTATAGACTATTTAAATCAGCAGTGGGTAGATATTTAGTACAATTTTGTAATCCGATACATTGAAAATACTCTGAAATATTTTGATTTCCCTGAATGACTGAACTCTTTGAAGGTAGTGAATCATGGTCAGCCATCTCACCAACTTCAACTAGCTTTTCAACATCCTCTTTTAGAATTTACTTTCCTTGGAGTTTATGACATTAATTACCATTAGAATAATTATGTGAAGTATTTTGGGCTTCTTTTAAAATAAACATCACTAATTTATCAAAGCACTTACCTTAGTGAACTCCAATTATCCATCATGACCATCATCACACGGTAAGAATATATCCATTCAGTACACGGACGGGACTTCCCTCTTTTCTCAGACTTGGTCCAAGCATAGTAAATACCCCATACTCGAGTTTTCGGTAAAGCTCAGATTGAACACAAACCAGTTAATTCCATCTAGACTCCCCAGAGTGAGTTTGCGTGTTGCCAAGCAGATGAGGTAAGCATATTTGGCAAAGTGGAACCACTGCAGAACGTGTTAGCCGTCAGTGTTTTGGTGATCATTGAGGTGTCATAATCCACAGTGAGCTGCAGGTGCTTCAAGGGACTTGCCATAAAATTACTGGAATAATAAGTTCAATTTGTCTTTTATTTCCCTCTCTTTTTTAAAAACATATATAAAGAAAAAAATTAAGATCAAAGTTGTAATGTTCCTACTGTCATAAAATTATCTTTACACTTGTTCATGGTTTGGCACAGATTTTTGCAAGTAGTGCATGTGTTATTGTACATCAACACTGGTGAAGCAAAGGTGTTCTATCTCTCTTTAAGAGCACAGAACCTGGACTCTTACTAAAGGTACTGAATTCTGCAAGATACACAATAATTACATCTCTTGTAACTCCAGCAATTCCATTTTTGTTTGATCACTGACAAGGCCTCTGAACAATTCTTCTTTTGTGAAACATTATCCTGACGAACACTAAATGTGTTCACAACTGTTTTTGCTGGAAACAAAAATCTTCTTCAAACACAGGTAAACTCAAAGGCCCCATTTTTACTGAGAGCAAACTGCAGCCATTTTTGCTGCAGGAAAACCAAATAATTTATTCCATGGTTCAAAGGGTTTCAATTTTTTTTTTTGCAGCAGCTGTAGAAAATGTAGTCTACTAAAACGTTGTTAAGGATTATGGAAAAAAAAACTGAAGTGAAATAACAGTACTAATAGCAACTGTGTTAATTGTGCCACAGCCAAGTCAGAACAAAAGTTATTTCATAATTAAGTTTGCCATTCTAGGAGTTTTCATGCAAATCATTCCTTTTGCAAAGGGGGTAGGGGGTGGGGAGAAACTGCCTCTTGCATGCAATTCGTGCTTAAAAAGGGGGAAAATAAGGGGCAGTGCCTGGGCGTAGAAGGTGCTGGGAATGTAAAGGGTGCATCACAGCCACTGTGCTGATGTATTACCTCAGTTTTTCAAGAGAGGCTGTCACAAATGGGTTCTTGTGCTGCTGTTCACGCTCTGCTCTCTTTATCTTAATCTTTTCATCTCCTGACAATTTTAATGTTGCTTTGTGACGGTACATTTTTTTGTGGATGGGGCCATTACTGGCAGGAATACTTGAAGTGTCAGAGCTTCTGTCAAAAATGCCACTTCGTATACCAGAGCTGAAATTAAATTCATTGCTCGGACCAGTTGGTGCAGTATGAGGAACTGTGCATTTTGCAGGATTTTTATTACATAAGGCCTTGGCTGTTGCTCTCCGGTTTTTCACAGGCAATGAACTATTTGATTTCCTTTTCGATTCTGACGTGGTACCACCCAAAATATTCAAGGTTTTCCACTTCAGGCTATTTGCCTCAACAGACTGGCATGAAGCTGAGACAATGTTATGGCTTCCAGGACTCCATATTGGTTCAATAGAAGCCATCATAAAACGCTGGACTTCAGCCATTCCAGAGGCAATGTTAGAAAGTATATTACTTGGTTCTTCAAATTCCCTCTGATCGTCAACTAACAAGTTGTTACTGTTGGTAACACTGTGCCCAGCCCAACCTTCACCAGCCTTTTTGCTCAAAGGCCAGGTACAGTTACCCCCAGTTTGTTTTCTACCCCGCACAGCTGTAGGACCACATTGTGGAAAGGACTCGTTTAGCAACTGGACACAAGGGGATATGTTGTTTTTACTAATGAGAGCATCCAATGACTTGGCATTGGCAGTAGGCAGCTGCACCTGATCGTTCCTTTTAGAGTGTGTGGCACCACTCGATTTTTTGGGAGTTTTGGAAGTCCCAGGATTCTGACGCAAATTATTTCTGCTTTGAGTTTTCTCTGCAGCTTTAGCAGATTTTGGCTTCCTTGGTTTTTTCGCACCTTTTGGACTTGAGCTTTGGTTTGGGCTCACATGTTTACTGGAGGTACTTTTCCTTTTAGGTTTTTGTCCTCTGCTATTATTTAATTTCACCACACCAGCTTGTTTATCAAATGCATCCTTTTGAGTCAGCTCACAGGTATCTTCGTTATTAAAGGAGTGAAACTGAAACTGTTGATTATTCAGGATAAAAGCCTCAGTTGACTGATTGTGTGGCTGCGATACTGTACCCCACTTCATTTCAATAGGCTCTCCAAGAAGAGCTTGAACATGTTCCTGAAAGTCTTTGGGTTTGCCTAACGTTTTGACCTCTGGCCCCACTATTCCAGGTGAGAGATCGGGGGTTATCGGCGGGGAAATCTCAGACAGTGTCACCTGCCTGAACCGGTCGGGGGTAAAGTTTGAGATGTCAAGGAGGTCTGCGGATTCCTTCAGAGGGGCAACTTCGTCGATGCTTTGCTGAATTACCAGCTTGGGGCTGCAATGAGCTAAGAAGTCATCACTCATATCATCCTCGCCATCATTTTCACATGACTTCAAACTTAAAGAGCTAAAATTATTGGAGCTTGCTGACAAAGAACCCACTGAATCAAAACTGATGAGCCTGGTGTCATCTGTAGCTACTGAATCTCGATGGAGCTGAAAATTGCCATCACTGTCTTCTATTATGCATGATTGATAGCTGGTATTTGACTGCAGTGGCTGGCTGTGGGAATAATTTTTGCTAAGTACAAGCCCGTCACTGTGCATATCTATTTGTTGATAGGTATCAGTAATGGTTCCTGAAAGGCTGGCAGCCTCTGCCGGCAGTGATACTGCACCATCCAGGCTCATCGGCAGAATGGCGGGCGCTCTGACGGCTGAATACTCCTGTTTTGCATGCCACAACTTTTCGAAGCACGGCGCTTCCTGCTGGTAAAGAGGGGACTGCTGCTGCTCGGATTCAGAGGGCGGGGACAGAACGCAGCTCTGTGTCAAGTTCGCGGGGTTGAAATGGCCCTGCTCCTTGGAGGCAACCACTGAATGATTCGGGAAGTAAGAGAGCCCATTGTGGCTGATGGAATCAGATGCCTCCAGCAACGTCTGCAAATACCCCCCAGGGATTACTTGCATAGTAGCTGCAGCATTGGCAGATGGCACAGTCTTGTCAGATGAGCAGGTGGCTGGTGAGAATGAAGAATTCTTAGCAGCAGCCTTTGCATGGCACAACTTAGATGAATGGGTGTTGTCTGGAGCACAATGAATAGAATCAGCCAGGAGGTTACCTGAACTATTCTGTCTCTTTACAGCTGAATCCATCTCTCTCGCATTTGTCATTGCCTCAGTGTCGTCATTTACTTCCACCTTGTGCTTTTTGCTGGTGTTTCTCAGTTTGGCCTCTGCCTTTAACTTTAATCTCTTTAGACGCCCCTTCTCCTTTACTCTGTTCTCAAACTTCCCTTGTGGTTTGCCTCTCATTGAAGCTGTCCCTGACGTAATGTTGGTGGAGCAGAAGCCATTTTCACAGCTAGGGATTTCAATCGCAAATGTCTGAGAGTCTACAAAGGCCACCTCTTCCCTTCCTGCGTGAGTCAGCATCTGGGTTTCAAGTGGGTCGAAGGAGCACGCAATCTGCTTGTTGGGGCCTAGCTCAAGCCGAACCCTCCGAGCCCGGTGCCTGCTCGCAAACGGTTTGCTTTTCCTCTTGGCAGGATGAGAAAGAAACACATCAGATACTGAGCTATTTAAACGCAACCTTTTCCTTCTCTCAGTAGGCACTGACAACACTCGTTCAGGTTGTCTTTGGAGCCAGAATTCCTTTAAAGGGGCAAGTTTTTCATATTTACCTAATGCTTCTTCGGTTAGACAAACACTTGTCTCGCTGGCATCGATTTTACTTACTTTTACTCGCATATCCTTTTGACCTTTGAATCTATTAATTATTATATATTTAATAATAACGGGCGGTCCCCTCCGAGCTGATTTTCGACGCTTTCGCGGACACCATTCATCATCGTCCTCTTTCTTCGGACCATCTGCTACCCATTCTTTCTTCCCCGAAACCTTTTCGTTTTCTATGGAGTCAACATCATACAGGTAGTCATCACTATACCGCACTTTCCTTTTGGCACGCAGTGCATAATTTAGTTGCCCAGAGCAATTTGCATTTTGTCTCGAGAGATACCCTGTGCTATCCAGGCTGCATTTGAGGGTGTCATACGAGGAATCTGTTCCATAACTATCATCGCTGTACTCTCCCGAATCTTCGACTGAATGATTTGCTTCAAAGAAATGATTTCTCTTAGAAGTTGCATAAAGCTTTACGTCCACAGTGCTACTGTACTTCTGCAATCCCGATCTCTCTTCCGGTTGGTCCTTATCATCCCAGATATCAATCTCATCAGATTTGATTTGTGATGCGTCTAAATTCATTTTTACAGAGGCTTTGCCTTCCTTTTTTGTGCAGTTTGAAATGACGTTAGGAAAAAAGCTCAACTGTGCCTCTTCCTGAAGTGCGTTTGTCTTTTCTCTGACATTGTCTTGAAAAGATTCGTACCTAATCTTTAAAGAGCAGACATCACTGCTGAGAGTCGATTCATCATCAAACATGTAATTGTCCACTTCTTCCTCCGCAAAAAGATTGACGGAAAGCTCATTTTTGGAGCACAGGTCAAGCAGTTCTATTTTGCTTTCACTAATAAAAGACTCAAAGTAAGCCCAGTCCTGACTGGGATTTGATAGTAAAGCTTCCTCTCCATTGCATTTGTCCAGCAGTAATCCTTCATAGTAATGTTTCTGAGTAATATCTTCTGACTCACTGTCAGATTTCTCCACATCTCTTTTGTCTGTAGTCCTAGACTTGTGCACAGTAAAGCTTAGCAGTTGGTCTGAAAGCAGCTGATCCCCATATCTTCCACTTTCTCCTGTACTCATGCACTGAATCCCTATATCGGAGACGGAACAGGTGTCACAATCCCTGTTCATGTCACCTATCTTCATGCTTATTCCAGGCTCTGCATCAATGCTTTCTTTCGATTCAATGAAGCAGCCCAAACAGGTTCTGCTCTGTTGCATCAAACAATCATCAGACAGCAATGAAATGCCTTTCGGCTCCGTATACCTCAATGGGGCTTTGTCAGAATCTTCTGGTACGGACAAGTAACTCACACCCTTTGTAACACAAGATGTAAGGGAAATGGCATGTGCAGAGGAATCATTTGAAGTATGTTCAGGCACATCAGCTAGTCTCAGAGGAGAGGGCGGGTCCAATGTGCTGCCCTCTTTTGAAGTAGGTAAAGGTAACACCCTGTGGCCAAGTTCATTTTCTTTTGGTGAAGTGAAAGATGATAAGGTAACGGCGGCATCTGCCGCGCTGTAAGACTTCAGAATTTTCCCTGCTCCACATGATTCTAAATGGAAAGAGAAAAGGCTAAACAATGTTAACATACAGCACTCCAGTTCTCTTCTAAGGCTATGCAGATGAATAATTTAAAATGCATGAATAGAGAGAGATAAAAATTATACACAAATGTTTTCAATTTGAACCAAGAGGAATTATTTTGGCGTAAGGGAACTGAGGTGGCCACCATAAGGAATTTATTATTCCTATCAGATCACAATTACTTCTATTGAAATTGAAAGGATATGGCACAACTTGAAAATCTCATTATGATTACAGTTATAGCTTAGCTTTCATCTTGGCCCCAATTCAGCATTATTCCAAAAATTATTCATTCATTTAATTTGTTAATTAATATTTCATTAAAATCTGACACTGGGGCAAAAGGAAAATAATCAATGTTTTGAAAGAGTCATACCTAAGTAACTATGAATGTAAACTCTGATATTTCAGATTAGAATCTACTTTACAACCACAACAAGGCTCGACTAGAATGTTAATTCAGCTGACCTTTGTCTGTTGACAATTCTTATCGATGTATATTATTGTTTCTATATATTATCTAGATGATTGAACATGCAATCTTCAGGTGAAGCGAGTTTGCACAGGAACAGGAAATCGAGGAACAAACAGGCATTTTGAAGATTTTGCCCATAAATGTTAGGTTTGCACTAGAAATTATCCTGCTCAATTCTAAATAGGAAGCTGCATTAGCTGGATACTTAAATGATATGCTCCTGACTGTGGTGTTGCTGGGGTAAGGATGAATATTACTGATAAAAAGACTGGAGCACTGAGTTGTAGATACGGGATATATACAGATGGACTTTCTTAAATGTTTTACTGGTGAATATTGTACAGTTATGCAGCTGTTCCGTCAAAGCCAAGTGTGGTGTCCAAGTGAACTGGTATAGGAAGCCATTAGATATTTGGACCAGAGCACATGACAAAAATCCAGTTCCCATTTTGAACTCAAATGTAGTTATTTTTATATTCCTACTCTAAGTTCATACGTACAGATGCAGACTCCCCACTGTAAACCTGTCATACAATGACTGCATTATTCTATTTATGGCTACTGCCAGGCTTTCAATGGGAACAAGTGTAATTAGAGCATGTCAAGTCTACATAGGCAGTTTCTGTTATTGATGTGGAGATAGGAACTTAGGTGCACAAAAAGTAAGAGATTTAAATGCTATGAATTAATATTATAATTAAAAGCAATTCTCAATATCTCCTGCAGGAAGTAAGTGGCCATTTGTTTAATGACACCATTCAGTTACAATATGATCATCTATGTATATATTGGAAGTAACAGGCAACTACTGAAACTTACTAAAATGTAACCATAAATTAATTATAGCTGCTTTAATTCCGATTCCCATTCCCGTTCCCATTCCGACATGTCGATCCATGACCTCCTCTTGTGTCAAGATGAGGTCACCCTCAGGGTGGAGGAGCAACACCTTATATTCCACCTGGGTAGCTTCCAACCTGATCCTTCTGGTGAACAAAATTCCCCCACCCCCACCATCCCACCTTTCCTCTATTCCTCACTTCTATTACTTCCCTCTGGGTCCCTTCTTCCTTCCTTTTCTCCTATTGTCCAGTCGCCTCTCCTATCAGATTCTCTCTTCTCCAGAACTTGACCTTTCCCAACTACCACCTTTCAGGTAGCCTCTTTCCCCTCCCCCCACCACCTTTTAATTTAGGCATTTCCCCCTTCCCTCTCAGTCCTGAAGAAGGGTCTCGGCCCAAGACATCGACTGTTCACTATTTTCCATAGATGCTGCCTGACCTGCTAAGTTCCTCCAGCATCTCGTGAATGTTGCTTTGGGTTTCCAGCATCTGCAGATTTTATTGTGTTTTAAATACTCCCCATTTTTTTTCCTAAATATTAAATGCACAAACATTCAAATGCTATTTTTGGTACAGTGCAAGGCTCCAAATTCATGGCCAAGAATCCCCTCATTTTGGAATGAGGGTCAAAGCAACTTAAGGATAAGACAGTAATCTTGTCCACTTTGTCACTGCACAAGGTAGTGGAATATATGATTCACAGCCATGAGGTTTATCAAGGAAGTGGCACTTCAGAGATCAGGGAGCACATCAGTCTACATGGCACCAATATATTACTGCATGTTTTCTATTTAAACCTCAATATCAGTTCTTATTATCTGACATTCTTACATGTTTCTTGAAGCTTCTCTTCGCTGACCTCTAAAAGAATGTATCACCTGAAAGATCCAATAATGCTTTACCTCAGACTAGGGAAAGAACTAAATTAAGGGAAAAGGTGTTTTTTTAAAAAAATGGGATACAATTATTAAATTTATTTTAAGGGTGGTTTTCTCTTTTAAAAAATCAGAAGGAAAGACCCTGATGAAGGGTCTCGGCTCGAAACGTAGACTGTTCATTAATTTCCATAAACGAGAAAATCTGCAGAAGCTGGAAATCTGAGAAACACACATAAAATGCTGGAGGAACTCAGCAGGCCAGGCAGCACCCATGGAAAAAAAGTACAGTTGACGTTTCAGGCCGAAACCCTTCAGCAGGATTGGAGAGAAAGAGCCGAGGAGCAGATAGGGAGACAGATTCTGGAATGGTGTTGTGATGGGAGATTTTAATTTCCCAAATATTGACTGGCATCTCCCTAGAGCAAGGGGTTTAGATGGGGTGGAGTTTGTTAAGTGTATTGAAGAAGGTTTCTTGACACAATATGTAGATAAGCCCACAAGAGGAGAGGCTGCACTTGATCTGGTATTGGAAAATGAACCTGGTCAGGTGTCAGATCTCTCAATGGGAGTGCATTTTGTTGATAGTGATCTCAATTCTATCTCCTTTACCATAGCATTGGAGTGGGATAGGAACAGACAAGTTGGGAAAGCGTTTAATTGGAGTAAGGGGAAATATGAAGCCATCAGGGAGGAACTTGGAAACATAAGTTGGGAGCAGTTGTTCTCAGGGAAGTGTACGGCAGAAATGTGGCAAATGTTCAGGGGATATTTGCGTGGCATTCTGCATAGGTACGTTCCAGTGAGACAGGGAAAGGATGTTAGGGTACAGGAACCGTGGTGTACAAAGGCTGTTGAAAATCCAGTCAAGAAGAAAAGAAAAGCTTACGAAAGGTTCAAAAAACTCGGTAATGATAGAGATCTAGAAGATTATAAGGCTAGCAGGAAGAGATTAAGAATGAAATTAGGAGAGCCAGAAGGGGCCATGAGATGGCCTTGGCGAGCAGGATTAAAGAAAACCCCAAGACATTCTACAAGTATGTGAAGAGCATGAGCTTAAAATGTGAGAGAATAGGACCAATCAAGTGTGACAGGGGAAAAGTGTGTATGGAACCAGAGGAGATAGCTGAGGTACCTAATGAATACTTCGCTTCAGTATTCACTATGGAAAAGGACCTTTGCAATTGTAGGGATGACTTATAGAGGAATGAAAAGCTTGGGCATATAGAGATTAAGAAAAAGGATGCGTGGACTCTTAAAATATGGAAAACTAATATAAAAGAAAATAAACTAGAGAGAGACATTGCAATTCTTAAAAGGTGTGCATATGACTCGGATTTTACGTCAAATAAACTGGATGCTAGATTTAAGGACTGGACAGCTAAAGAAATAACAGCTATTTGCAATATAATGAAAGAAGGAACACTGTTCAGTTTTGAAATGCTCAAAGAGAAACACTTATTAGAAAAACAAGACTTTTACCAGTATTACAGATGCAACAGTATGTTAATAGGACGGTTAAAAATGTAACCAAGGCAAGTACATGTCTGATAGAGCTATTTAGAAAAGCATATAATTCAGACAATGGTAGTAGAATAATTTCAAGTGTTTATAAGGGTTTGTCAAATCTTAAAACACATTTGACTTCATACATTTAAGCAAAATGGGAGAAGGAAGGAGGGGTAATAATATCTGAGGAAGACTGGACAATAATATGGAGGTATCAATGGAAGTGTACCGGTTCACAGAAATGGAGGGAGTTCGGGTGGAAAAACTTAATAAGATATTTTATTACACCCTCTCAGAAATCCCATTATAATAGTATATTATAATAGTATATCTCCCTGCTTGCTGGAGAAATTGTGGAAATCAAAATGCAAACCATTATCATATTTTCTGGGAATGCCCCGTTATCAAAGACTATTGGAGTTGGATACATAATGCCCTACAAGACATCTTTAAATGCGAAATACCCTTAGAGAGTAAGACCATATATTTTGGGTATGTACCTCAAGAATGGTTGAAAAGAGATAAATATTTAATGAATATACTGCTGCTGGCTGGTAAAAAGACCCTTACCAGGAAATGGTTATCACAGGTAAGCCCAACTTTAAATGTATGGATGGAAATTACAATGGACATTTACAAAATGGAGAAGATAACAGCATCTGTTAATCATAAGTTGGAACAATTTTATTCATACTGGAAAAAATGGTTTAACTACATAACACCTCATAGGCCTGATTTTATTCTCACAAGTCAATGAACATGTTGTAAACAAAAATCACTCCCTACTCTGTACATAGTTTTCTTCTTTCGATTGTTCTTTCTTTCCTCTCCTTTCTATAAGTGTATACCTCAGATAAATAATATGTGGTGATTTGTGACAAATATGACTATATGATATATATGCACAGTATCTGAAATACATCTTATGGAAATGCATGTTTGATGATGAATTTCAGTAAAAAATAAATTACAAAAAAAAAGAAAAAGGATGTGCTGGAGCTTTTGGAAAGCATCAAGTTGGATAAGTCTCTAGGACTGGAGAAGGTGTACCCCAGGCTACTGTGGGAAGCCAGTGAGGAGATTGCTGAGCCTCTGGCAATGATCTTTGCATCATCAATGGGGACGGGAGAGGTTCTGGAGGATGGGAGGGTTGTGGATGTTGTTCCCTTATTCAAGAAAGGGAGTAGAGATAGTCCAGGAATTTATAGACCAGTGAGTCTTACTTCAGTGGTTGGTAAGTTGATGGAAAAGATCCTGAGAGGCAGGATTTATGAACATTTGGAGAAGCATAATATGATTAGGAATAGTCAGCATAGCTTTGTCAAAGGCAGGTCATGCCTTACGAGCCTTACTGAATTTTTTGAGGATGTGACTAAACACATTGATGAAGGTAGAGCAGTAGATGTAGTGTATATGGATTTCAGCAAGGCATTTGATAAGGTACCCCATGCAAGGCTTATTGAGAAAGTAAGGAGGCTTGGAATCCTAGGGGACATTGCTTTGTGGATCCAGAATTGGCTTGCCCACGGAAGGCAAAGAGTGGTTATAGAAAGGTCATATTCTGCATGGAGGTCAGTGACCAGTGGTGTGCCTCAGGGATCTGTTCTGGGACCCCTTCTCTTCGTGATTTTTATAAATGACCTGGATGAGGAAGTGGAGGGATGGGTTAGTAAGTTTGTTTATGACACAAAGAGGTTGGAGGTGCTGTGGATAGTGTGGAGGGCTGTCAAAGGTTACAGCGGGACATCAATAGGATGCAAAGCTGGGCTGAGAAGTGGCAGATGGAGTTCAACCCAGATAAATGTGAGGTGGTTCATATTGGTAGGTCAAATATGATGGCAGAATATAGTATTAATGGTAAGTCTCTTGGCAGTGTGGAGGATCAGAGGGATCTTGGAGTCCGAGTCCATAGGACACTCCAAGTTGCTGCGCAAGTTGACTCTGTGATTAAGAAGGCGTGTGGTGTATTGGCCTTCATCAATTGTGGAATTGAATTTAGGAGCAGAGAGGTAATGTTGCAGCTATATAGGACCCTGGTCAGACCCCACTTGAAATACTGTGCTCAGTTTTGGTTGTCTCACTACAGGAAGGATGTGGAAACCATAGAAAGGGTGCACAGGAGATATGCAAGGCTGTCACCTGGATTGGAGAGCATGCCTTATGAGAATAGGATGAGTGAACTTGGCCTTTTCTCCTTGGAGCGACGGAGGATGAGAGGTGACCTGATAGAGGTGTATAAGATGATGAGAGGCATTGATCATGTGGATAGTCAGAGACTGTTTTCCCAGGGCTGAAATGGCTAGCACGGGAGGGCATAGTTTTAAGGTGCTGGGGAGTAGGTACAGAGGAGATGCCAGGGGTAAGTTTTTTACGCAGAGAGTGGTGAGTGCGTGGAATGGGCTGCCAGTAACGGTTGTGGAATCTCTTTTAAGAGACTCCTGGATAGGTACATGAAGCTTAGAAAAATAGAGTGCTAGGGGTAACCCTAGGTAATTTCTAAAGTAAGGACATGTTTGGCACAGCATTGTGGGCTGAAGGGCCTGTATTGTACTGTAGGTTTTCCATGTTTCTAGATTTAAAAGGTGGTGGGAGGGGAGAGAGAACCACCAGGTTATAGGTGAAACCTGGAGCGGGAGGGATGAAGTAATGAGCTGGGAAGTTGATTGGTGAAAGAGACAGAAGGCTATGGAAGAGCAAAAGGGGGAAGGAGCACCAGAGGGAGGTGATGGGTGGGTAAAGAGATGAGGTGAGAGAGGGAAAAGGGGATGGGAAGTGAAGAAGGAGGGGGAATTGGGGGGCATTACTGGAAGTTTGAGAATTCGATGTTCATGCCATCAGGTTGGAGGCTACCCAAACGGAATATATGTTGTCCCTTCAAGCTAAGTGTGGCCTCATCATGACAGGGAAGGAGGCCATGGATGGACATATTGGAATGGGAATGGGAAGTGGAATTAAAATGGGTGGCCACTGGGAGATCCTGCTTGTTCTGGCGGATGGAGCGTAGATGCTTGGTGAAGCGATCTCCCAATCTATGTCTGGTCTCACCAATGTACAGGCGGCCACACTGGGAGCACCGAGCACAGTAAATGACCCCAACAGGCTCACAGGTGAAGTGTCATCTCACCTGGAAGGACTATTTAGGGCCCTGAATGGTAGTGAACGAGAAGGTGTAGGGGCAGGTGTAGCACTAGTTCTGCTTGTAAGGATAAATGCCAAGAGGGAGGTCAGTGGGGAGGGCCGAGTGGACAAGGGAGTCACATAGGGAGCTATCCCTGCGGAAAGCAGAAAGTGGGGGGGAGGAGGAAAAGATGTGCTTGGTGGTGGGATCCTGTTGGCGGTGGCAGAAGGTGCAGATAATTATGTGCTGCATGCAGAGGCTGGTGGGGTGGTAGGTGAGGACAAGAGGAACCCTACCCCTGTAGGGTGGCGGGAGGATGGGGTACGAGCAGAAGTGCATGAAGTGGAAGAGATACTTTTCAAAGATGCTGCCTGAGTTGCTGAGTTCCTCCAGCATTTTGTGTGTATTATGAAAGATATAAGTGTCGTGAATTGAGAACCTGTCTTTGGAATGACACATCTAAAACAAACATTCTCAAAATCAGCTGCAGTATGGATTTTTAGTTTTGTTTTTCCAGTAATGTGTTTTAATGATCAAATCAAATAAGCACTCTTGAGTGCCCTGTACAGTGTTACATTTTCATTTCCCATAGCACCATCATTATGACTCAGAGTAAAAGTCAATGCAATGTCAATTAATGAGAAAGTATTATATCAGTACATGGTGTATCATTCTGATTCATTCCATTCTAAGCTTTATTCTACAGTCATGGTATCTCACCAGTTGTATTCCCCAAATAAATCTAATGTTCCAACTAGCTAGACCTGTTTGATTCTTTCCCCTCAGCTTTCCATTGTAATCCAGTGCTCTTTGTTAACAGGGGACAGGCTCACAATGAGCTTCAGGGATCATCTCTTCTTTGCACTTTCCTCTTTAGATACTTTAACCCTCCTGGATAACATAACATTTTGGAGATCAGTGCCAGGAAAGTTTTCATCTTAAACATGTGAAATCTTCAAGCATATCATTTTACAACCATCAACCTAGAACCATGGACGCACTACAGCCCATCTAGTCTGTGCCAAACTATTACTCTGCCTAGTCCCATCGACCTGGACCTGAACTATAGCCCTCCAGACCCATCTTGGTACACTAAATATTTCAGGTTTACAACAGGAGACAAAGGAGAAAATGGAGTAAAATTTTGACTGTATAGATATTCTTTGCTGTATAGATGAAATTTAGTTGACGTTGAACTCTCTATTCTAAAATTGGATTCCACTGAAGTCAAACATGAACTTCAATACATAACTGTTATTATACACCAAGTCTAGAGCATGCAATCGAAGCCGATTTTCCATAATTTACTGCATTAATACTGCGACTGCAATTCAAAGTTGGTTGTAAAGGTGCTGAGAATCATAAAAGGCTTCATTTAAATGCAAATTTTTTTCCCCAGAAAATTTACAAAAAGCTGTTCACAACATAAAAAGAAAAGTCTTTATGTTAAGTCTGCAGAAGGAGGATTTCACCACTTACCGACTATAAGATGCTAACACATAGGAGCTAAGTTAGACCATTCAGCCCATCGAGTCTGCTCTGCTATTCCACCATGGCTGAGTTATTATCCCATTCTCCTGCCATCTACCCATAACCCTTGATGGCCTTACTAATCAAGAACCTATCAACCTCCACTTTAAATATACTCACTGCTTTGGCCTCCACAGCCGTCTGTGGCCATGAATTCCACAGATTCACCACCCTCTGGCTAAAGACATTCCTCGTCACCTCTGTTCTAAATGGATGACCCTCTATTCTGAGGCCGTGCCCTCTAGTCCTACACTCCCCAGGACTTTATCACAGCTCAGGGCATTCCAAAGTTTGGAGTTCCATTCTGGTGCTGTTCTGTAAGGAATCTCTGCGTGTCCTCCCCGTGGAATGCGTGGGTGTCCTCCGGGTGCTCCAGTTTAGTCCAAAGACGTACCGAGTAGGTTAAGTTGTCATTCTTTTTCCGTGATTAGGTTAGGGTTAATCGGGGTTGTGGGGTTGTTGGGGTGGCGTGGCTCAGAAGGCTGGAAGGGTCTGCTGCATGGTGTATCACTAAATAAATAAATAGGAAACGTCCTCTCCACATCCACTTCAACGAGATCACCCTCATTTTTCTGAACTCCAGCGAGTACAGGCATCAAGCATGCCTATAAACTTGAGCACATCCAGAAAATCTATGGGGCACCAGTTATCCCTTTGCACACTGGGTGCTGCAGAAAATCTCATCTGTGCCCAAGACCCCAAAGTCAGAAACTACAGCCTTGATCTTTCGCATTCTTGTAGCCAGAAATGTGCTGCCTCGTTCATCCTTTCCCGAGGCCAGACTTGGCAGCTCTATGGCTGGTAGCCCACTGGCTCTGGGGTGGGGGCAGGAGAGCTGACTATTGCATTAAGAGAACCACCAGCTGATATTGTTGGGGGGGGGAAGGGTTGTTAGAAATCACACTAAATTTTCGAATGGGGAAGGTAGTCTGGAAGGTGTAAGTGGTGCCAAGAAGTGACCTGGAAATAGTTGTTTAATTGTTACCTCATCTAGGTAAAAGTGATTTTCAGTCACATTGTCAAACACGGCAGAGTTATTCAGTCTAATTTCAAGGCACTAATGTCCTTCAACCTTTCTGTGAGCATAACTATTCTGCTTCCTCATCAGTAAATGGCTCAAGTAGTTGAAATTATCCAGAACTCTCAGAGGTATTGATCATTCCCCTATTCTCGAGTGAGGCCATTTATAATGCTTTTTCTGTTCAAAACAGGAACAGATGTCAAAGTTTTGGCACTTTCTTTTTCAATTCTGCAATAATTTATGAATTAATTGACATACCTGCTGTTTCCATGTTCTGTGCTTCGACAAACATGAAATATTGGCTGGGTTTAATTTCTCCCTGTAAAGTTAGCCGATGTAGTGAGAGTCTGCATGATGCCGATGCAGAGGCACTGTTTTATAACTACCTTCATCAACCGTTTTCAGAAAGATCCTCCTGCAAAACAAGATTAAAACATTTTTTGATCAAAGAAAAGGCAAAAAAAAATTACCCATGAGCATGGACCATCCAAGCCATGCTGTCTTCTCACTGCTGCTGTTGGGAAGGAGGTACAGGAGCCCTAGGGCCCACACCACCAGGTTCAGGAACAGCTATTACCCTTCAATCACCAGGTTCCTGACCCAGAGTGGATAACTTCAACAGTGAATAGATTCTACAACCTATGGACTCTACAACTCATGTTCTCTGTATTATTAATTAATTATGATGGACTGAATTCATGGTTGAATGATAATTTCTGTGCAATGCCTTTGTACAAATGTTGGAACTGCAAATTCAAGCAATCTTGAATTTTTCAATGGAGAAAGGAATCAAACTCAGAGCTGTATTTTCTCACCCATGGCAGAAGTAATGCATCTTGCCAACATCTACCCATTAACCCTAACAGTAAACTCAACATTTTCATTCCTTACTCAGAGAACAGAGAACATTATAGCACAGTACAAGCCGTTCAGTCCATGATGTTTTAACCTACTGTAAGATCAATCTAACAGTAAACTCAACCTTTTTCATTCCTTGCTTTGAGAACAGAGAACGTTATAGCACAGTACAAGCCATTCAACCTATGATGTTTTAAGCTACTGTAAGATCAATCTAATGTTTTCCTCTGTCATAGCAGTCCATCTTTCTTTCATTCATAGGCCTATCTAAGAGTCTCTTAAATGTCCTGAATGTATCTACATCTACCACCATTGAGTTTCACTCACCTACCTCTCTCCGTGTAAAAAAGCCTACCTTTGACATCCTTCAATACTTTCCTTCAACCGCTTTTCAGTTATGCCCTCTGGATTTAGCCATTTCCACCCTGGAGGTAAAAGGTCACTGGCTGTCCACACAATCTCTGCCTCTTATCATCTTGTATGCCTCTATCTCATCCTCCTTCACTCCCAAGAAAAAAGCCCTAGCTCGCTCAACCTATACAGGTACATTGTAATCCATATACATTCTTTTTTTTGTTTCTAACAACCTTAGTTTATAGAACAGTTAATATTGAATCAGATTACAGAGAGCTGCTAACATGGTGTTCTCTGGACATGTTTTGCATATTGCAGAAAGCAGCTTTGAGTGAAACATTTAAATAAGGGAGGCAGAGAAGGTTACAGTCCTAATGTGGGCAAGTGGGGCTACCGTAGATGAGCAAAAGGTCAAAATGGAAATAATGGGCCGAAGGGCTCATTGCTGTGCTGTATTACTCTACGTTTCTTTAACTAATAATGACTGAAATTTAAAAGATTTACACATTAACATAGAGTACTGTGATAGTTTACTACAGAGGAACCAATGTGCAAGGCCAAAGTCATGAAATATGGGTCAACAACATTACACCAAGGTAAAAAAAAAGGGTAAACCAAGAAATTGTGATTAGGAGGGCCTGAGTGCAGAAGTCATATTAGAATTATTGTTAAGTATGTTTGCTGGATGAATTCTAATGAGTTGGAAATACTTGCCCTTCTATAATGAACACACAATCCTCTATAAACCTGCAAACTGTAGGATGACTTCAGACTGAGCAGACTAAGGGCTCTGTTTCTAAAGAAACTGAACTTAAGTAGGTATCTATGAAGTGAGTCAGAGAGGTTCCAGGGCCAAGAAAGTAAAACATATCAGCAAATTGGAAATAACAAATCAATGAAGTTCAAAGGAGTATAACTGTTTCAATAGCAGAAAAAATAAAGTTAAAGGGTGTGGCGCAGAGGTTTGAGTTTGGCAATTGGACAAGAATCATCGTAAATCAGCCACTTTACAAGAACACAGTATTAGTTTTCCAAACTAATGAACTATCCCATTTGTAATTGAATGATGCAAATTAATCACTGGGAGGATTGTTATTATTTAAAATCACTGCTCTAAGTGGCTAAGTTTGTGCTTAAAACTAACAACACTTCGACAATACAGTATTCTTGGGACTTTGACTGAATTGGAGTTAGAATCAGAATCAGGTTTATTATCACTGATATACGTCCTGAAATTTGTTTTGTGGCTACAGTACACTGCAGGACATAAATATCACTGTAAGTTACAATAGTAAATAATAGTGTAAAAGAGGGACAGCGAGGTTATGTTCTTGAGTTCATAATTCCGGTCACAGAGAAGAAAAAGATGTTCCTAAAAAGTTGGGTGTGTGTCTTCAGGGCCCTGTACCGCCTCCCTGATGGGAGGAATGAGAAGAGGGCATGCCCTGGATAGCGAGGGTCCTTAATGACGGATGCTGCCTTCAGGAGGTACTGCATTTTGAAGATGCAGATTTTTTGCATATTGGATGATAATCCATTAACACTTTCAATTCACTTTTTTTAGACATGTTACACAAAAGTACTATGATACACTTCCCAGTGAACCAGACAAATTCAAAGGCAGGATGATACAATATCCAGTGTGTTTAAAATCAGGATGGGAACAAGGACCTGGTGTGCCAAATATGAGCATAGGGACAGGATCCATGCATTTAAAACAAGCAGGCAAGAGATCCCCAATATGTTAATAAGAAGCATGGGAACAGGGCGCCAGTGAATGTGGGAACAGCATCCCAAGGCCAGATACCGAATCACCAGGATTTATGGACAAAGAGACAGCAGGTTATTGGAGTTTTACTGCATGAGTCCAGTTTGTTCTCAATCTCCATCAAGATGTCCAATGACATTCTTTGATACAAAATGAGCCTCAAAGAAAATCAATAAAAGATGAAGTGCTTAATTCAATCTAATCTGACCAACTTAAAAAACTTACATGTTTCTCATTCCAAAGATGCTTTCTGATCTGCTGGGTGCTTCCAGCATTTTCCGTTTTTAACTTCAGATTTCCACCATCTGTATTTTTAGTTACACATGATCGGGTTCTGTCCAAGTAAATTCGATGGTAAAATTTATTCTAACATTTATGGTACTTGTTTCCTAAAACAGAGGATATAGCCTTATCTGATCTAATGATGCTAATTAATTTCAGAGAGCAATGCTATTATACGAGATCATTGTTCACAGTGCTGCTCTTCTATATCATATGTTGCCAATCTGACCATCTGTTTGTCACATTTTCAAAGCCCTATGTTCTGATTATTCTTGCTCAGCAAACACAGCAGGTACCACTTTGTTCCCAAGTACAGGCTCTCCATGCATCACACCTAACCTCGAATCTAAGCACTGCACCTGTCTCTTCACGGCTTCATTTGACCTCAAGCTCCTCTCCAACTGCAAGCTGGATAGCTCCTATTTTTAGGATGCAGAGCAGACCAAGGGAAGGTCAGAAGGATGGTTGATTTGAGTCTACTTGTCTCCTGACCGAAAAGGAAATTTGGATCCAGAATGGAGGTTTTCATATCAAGACCCGATCCTTTTATTTATATGATGGGCTTGACGCAATGCTAGCTCAAACGAGACAATGTGTGCTACTGTAATTGTATTTGTACGTGTGCAACGTAAACAGTGAGGACTGTCTACAATTACAGCAGGTGTACTACAGAGGCAGCCGCAGATCCACTGCCTGTAATAAACTCCGGCTGATTTTTCCACTGTCTTCAGTTGGCACACGAAATATGGCATAGGTCCCAAGTGCCCTTTCAAAAGTGAAAGTAAAGCCACTGTCCCATTTAAAGCGACTTTCGGGAGACGACTAGTGGAATAAAAGGAAAAATGCTGGAAAACATTCAGCAAGTTTGGCAGCAGCTATGGAGGGAGAAAGAGAGTTAACATTTCACAATGTTTCTTTGACAAAATTGGGAAAGCAAGGAAACAAGTTAATTCAGATGAAGGACTTTGAACGAAAAATGTTAACATATTTTTCTTTCCATAGATGCTGCCTGATCTGCCTTGGGTCCCCGGCAATTTTTTTATACTTTTATCTTGGATTTCCAGCATTTTATACATTTTCATAACAATGCCACTGGAAGGAGCAAAAGGAATACGATGAGAGAGACCCATTCACATTTATTGACAATTACATACTCTCAAACATCCAAACTGGTTGGCACGAAGGGCAAGAGAAGCTGGATAAGTTAGGGTGGCATGGTAGTGTTGAAAGGTTCATAGGTTCATTATCAAAGTATGGATGCAGAATACAACTCTAAGATCTGTCTTCTCCAGATAGTCACAAAATACATAAAATATACTGTAGCAAGTAGTGTAATACTTTACAGCACCCGCTGTAAGATTAGGGATTGATTCCTGCCGCTGTCTACAGGGCATTTGTAAGTAATCTCCATGAATGAATGGGTTCCTTAGGGTGTTCCCGTTTCCTCCCAGTTTCCAAAGTCAAACGGTTAGGATTAGCATCTTGTAGGCTTGCTATGTTGGCACCAGAAGCATGCGACATTTGTGAGCAACCCCCAGCACATCCTCGGACTGTGTTGGTTGTTGACGGAAAACGGCACATTTCACTGTATGCACTGATGTTCTGATGTACGCGTGACAAATAAAGCTAATCTTTATTTTTATCTTTGACTGCCTCCTCAGAAGAAATACACTGTACAGTCAACCAGAAAGGAGTTATGAGTCCACAATGCATTAGTATCTTGGCAGGGAAGGCTGTCAAACCCTGTTTTTTAATGGATGACTTCCTTCATTTAGCTCGCTGCTGACAAGAACTGGAGCCTCTGCTCGCTATCTTACTCTCTCAGTACCAGAGAAGACTTCCAACTGACTGCAGTGTAGTTCAATTAAGATAGCATACTACACTGTTAATGGAAACTAAAATCATGACAATTCATATATAATTATCCAAATGTCAAAGATTTGAATTTTTGTTCTTATAATGATGTTTCTTATTCAAAGGGCAGCTCATATCTCAGTGTTATCCCATTTCCTCATAGATCACTGAAAACAAACCGTTTCACTGCTTTGTTTTGTTGCAACAGATTCTTCTTCAAGTAGTCCTGTTCCGACTTGAAAGAGTGCAGAGAAAATTTACAAGGATGTTGCCAGGATTTGAAGACTTGAATTACATGGACTTTATTCAATAGAGTGTAGGAAAAAGAGGGGAGATTTGATAGAGGTATACAAAATTATGAGGGGTATAGGTAGGGTAAATGCAAGCAGGATTTTACCACTGAGGGTGGGTGAGACATGAACTAGAGGTCATGGGTTGAGGATGAAAGGTGAAGTGTTTAAAGGGAACCAGAGGCGGAATTCCACCCCATCACCCATAACATGCCCTGTTCTCATTGTTAGCATCAGGAAGGAGATACAGGAGCCTGAAGGCACACACTCAATGATTCAGGAACAGCTTCTTCCCCTCTTCCATCGATTTCTGAATGGACATTGAACCCATGAACATGACCTCTCTACTTTTTTACTATTTTTATTTTTGCACTACTTACTTTACTTAACTATTATATATATTTGCATACTGCAATTTAGTGTTTTTCTAATATTATGTGTAGCCCCCCTGGCCAGCCTCAGGGTCGCTCGGCTCGCTGTCGTCTAGGTAAACAGCCCTCGGCCCCGCCAAACTGGGTACTTAGTTTGTGTGGATGCTGTGTGATGTACCCCACCCCGCCCAAATAACAGACAATACACCAGATACGATTAAATGATTTACAGTTTATAGATATTACTTGAACTATATAATTAATAGAGAATAAAATATAAAAGGAAAATAAAAGGCACCACACTTATCAAAGTTCAATCTCTTCGTGCACAAACAGTTGGAGCTCAGGACCCTTCTTCTTCACCCTGCGACCCCTCGGATCACCTCGACCGGCCGCCTGGGACCAACAACGGTGGTTGACCAGACGCTCCACACAAGTCCGTCTCCGTCTCCTCTCCTCGCCGAACACCCCACTCGGGGTTCGACCCCGTTAGTGGACTCACAGCACCTGGTCCATCCTCTGTCTCTCTCTCTCTCCCACCTTCTGCCCCAAAACCCCCGCGCATACAATATCTTACAGACACACCAAAACCATAACAACTATCGCAATTGGTTCACTCGTCCTCTTATCAATAGATAATCCAAAACAAACTGCTAGTGGGAGGACTTTCTCAGCAGTTAACATAACAAAGAAGCCCTTTCAATTATAACATAACAAAGAAGCCATTTTAATTAGACTACGCAGTGACATAAAAAAAGAAACCCCCTTACATATGTAATGCATTGTACTGCTGCCTCAAAAACGACAAATATCATGACATATGCCAGAATATTAAATCTGATTTTAATCCTGAACTTCTTCACTCAAGAGGGCAGTGAGATTGTAAAACAAGCTGCCAGCAGAAGTGATGGATATAAGGTTCAATTTTAATATTTAAGATAAATTTGGATAGGTACATGGGTGGAAGGGGTATGGACTAGGCAGATTAATAGTTTGGCACAGACTAGATGGGCTGAAGGGTCTGTTTCTGTGCTATGGTGTTCTATGACTCTATGATCCAGACTATCTCCCCAATCCATTCTCTATGAGTCTTGTTAATTAGATTTGGTGTACTATTTGATCTGTTCTTTTCATTCCTGTAATGAGGGTGTCACTGGTATTGACAGCATTTATTGTCCATCCTCATTTCCCTTTGTGATGAGCTATTAAGAGGTCATGAGATAAGAATATTCTCACTGTGCTAAATAGGTGGGATTTTCCAAGACTGTTCACCCAAGTTTGCACCTAAAGTTCTTTTCAAAAACATCTTTAAAGACAAAAGCTTTAAAGAACTACCGAGTCAACCTACTGTTGTAACTCAATCCTTACCGTCTACATTGACCCAGCAGGGTTGATCCGTTTTGGGGTCCCGTGCATCCAGGTCTTTTTCCTGCAGTTCATCCATAAATTTTGTTTGTTATTCCTTATTCCATCAGTCACAGTTCCCGGCCACACTGTAAGTGCGTAAAATATATTCCATTAATCTCTACAAGAACTATACGACTGTGATAGCAGAGAGAGATATAAAAAAAATCTCATTCCAATACTTAACTCTATTTAACAATACAAGCGAGGACAAATGTTTATCACAAGTTGGTTTGCTACAGCGGGTACTTAGGTTGCAGGAGATGTTTTATGTGTTTTTTATATACATAAATGGAAGGGAGTGCAGGACACAAGGTTAATGCTGCCATTGTTATCAAAATCAATGCTGCTGTAATTACCAACATCTCATCTTCAGAATAAACCAATGGAGAATTTAGTGATCTCTGAAATGAATGAATATAGTTCCATCAATGCTCTAGTGTTTGAGATATGTTAATGTAGTGCTGACAGCTCAAACTCAGTGCTCATAGGGTAAATTCATGTTAAAAATTGTACTTTTCATTTTTTTTGCTTTCATAATTTTCTAGAAGCAAGTGTTTTAATGATTAATCCATTTTGATCTACGTTTTAACAATCAATCCACTCAGGTCTACATTTTCACAATCAATACACACTAAGACATTTATAGCAACATGTGTTTATTCTCCAATCTGTGGAGAGACGTGAGTATAATCCATATTATTTTTAATTTTAGTGTCAGTTTTCTCAGTTCATATTGTAAGGGCCAACAGCTTTTGGTATGTAATGCTGAGCTTCAGTTATGTAGTCATTATACACAAGTGTACTCACAGAGTGGGCACGATTTGTATGTGTACTATTGCAGCTATGACCAGGCATTCACAATCCACAGTGAAAGGAAAGAATTATTTCCCTTTATGCAATTCCAGATGTCCAAAAGCATTATACTGCCATTGAAATGCTTCAATTATCGGACTATTTATTGACATCTGCCAATGTTTAAAGCTGAGTGAGTTAAATTGCACATAATAAAATTTCTATTATTCAGCAAGTAAAGTCAATTTAGTCAAACATTAGTTTAAAGAAGAGGAAACAGAAACTAAGCAACACACACAAAATGCTAGAGGAACTCAGCAGGCCAGGCAGCATCGACGGAAAAGAGTACAGTCGACACTTTGGGCCAAGATCCTTCAGCGGGACTGGAGAAAAAAGAGATCAGGGGTCAGAGTAAGAAGGTGGGGGGAGGGGAGGGAAGAAACCACAGTGACAGGTGAAACTGGAAGCGGGGTGGGGCGGGTGAAGTAAAGCACTGGGGAGTTGATTGGTAAAAGAGATTTCCAGCATCTGCAGATCTTCTCTTGTTTGTGAAACAGAAACTAAAGCAACTTCTGCCAACAAAAGCAGGACAATTTCACCAGAAGAAAAGCAGTGAGTGCAAAATAGTTACATACAGATCATGTGCATTAAATGAATCTCAGTCACACACAAATGCATGGTGCTCACTGACAAAGGATTCATGTGCTCTGGCTGACTACGTTGTTTGCCACCACAGTCAACAGCAGTTACCACTGTAAAGCCGTTAATATGGCAACCATGGTCCACAAAAAGCTATGTGATAATAGCCAGGTAATCTGTTTGAGGGTTCAATATCAGTCAAGGCAATGCTCCCCAAATAATGCCTCCATCAATAAAGCAATCGTTTGAGAGCTAGGTGGGGTCTTAGTTCAGCATTTTATACAAAAGTGGCAGTCCCAGGACTGTAACTTGATTTTAAGTCTATAGAGATTTGAATACCAAAATTAGGAAGCTCATTAGGATCACGAGCAGGAACATGGCTGATCTTCCCCCTTTTGAGGTCAGTGTGGCACCCACACATCAACAGCATCTTGACTCAGTTAGCTCAAAAACTGAACCAGGGTGATTCATCTGCATGGCCCAGCCAGAAAATCATGTACCGAAGAATCAGAACTTCAAAACACGTCAAAAAATCGCCCTCACCATGGAAATATGCCAATTGCCAAATAAAGGGTTAAACCAATTCATAGAGCCATTGAGCATAAGAGCATGGGTAACCTCTATGGCTGATTCAGAAAATTAAGACACATGGGATCCATGGTGTATTGGTCGTTTGGGTTCAGAACCAGCTCGCCCATTGAAGACAGAGGGTAATGGTCAAAGGTATTTATTTCAGCTGGAGGACTGTGGTTAGTGGTGTTCTGCAAGGGGTCTGTACTAGGACCTCTGTTGGTTGTGATCTATATAAATGACCTGAATGAAAATGTAGAGGGGTGCGTTAGTAAGTTTGCAGATGACTGGCAAAGAATACAACAAGATATAGGTCAGTTTCAGATATGGGCAGAGAAATGGCAGATGGAGTTTAACCCCAGCTGAATGTGAAATGTTGCACCTTGGTAGGTCAAATGCAAAGGGACAATATACTAAGGGCAAGATCCTTAGCAGTGTGGACGAACAGAGGGAGCTTCGAGTCCAAGTTCATAGATCTCTGAAAATGGCTACACAGGTTGATTGGGTGGTTAAAATGGCATATGGCATGCTTGCCTTTATTCGTTGATGTGCTGAGTTCAAAATTCAGGAAGTTATATTGCAGCTTTATAAAACTCTAGTTAGGCTGAATCTGGAGTGCTGATGCACCACTACAGCAAGGATGTCAAAGCTTTGGAGAGGGTGCAAAAGAGGTCTACCAGGATGCTACCTGTGTGTGAAAACGAGAGGTTGGACATGCTCGGGTTGTTTTCTCTGGAGTGGTGGATACTGAGGGGAGATCTGACAGAGGATTATAAGATCACAAGAGACCTAGAGAAGAGAGTATTTTTCCCAGGGTTGAAATGTCTAATACTAGAAGGCATGCATTTAAGGTGAGAGGGGGGTAAGTTCACAGGAGATGTGAGGGCAAGTTTTTTTTATACACAGAGAGTGATGGATGCCTGGAACGAGCCACCTGGGGTAGTGATAGAGGCAGAAACATTAGAGACTTTAAAGACAGCCATGTGAGAAAATGGAAGGATATGGACATTGTGTAAGCAGAAGAGATTAATTAAGTTAGGCATTTGATTATTAATTTAACTGGTTTGGCACAACATTGTGGGGTGAAGGGCCTGTTACTGTGCTGTACTGTTCCGTGTTCAATGCTCTACGAGAATCTGAGAATCGTACATCCTCAGAAATGGCATCTGGCCTCCTTGGGTTCACTATATCATTTTCCTTTCTAACTAATCAAATCAAGCTTAATTATCATTCAAACCATACATGGATACAGTTGAATGAGGCAGCATTTCCCTGGAGCCTGGATGCATAACATACATTCAAAATAATGAGAAGGAGAGAGAGAAAAAAACACACACATTGTCACGCAAGAAAACACATGTACTGTCCAAGTCCCTGAGCAACATGCAAATTGATGGTACAGCTCCTGGCAATCCAGCCTGTCATTCCACTGACTGAACACTGGAGGGCAACACTGACGGGAGAGACCAGCCTCCAACTGAGCATGAACACCAGGCTACACTACCTCCAGTGTCTTCTCACTTGGACTGCAGCAGCATGCAAGCCCGCGGCTTGAGGCCTAGTCCTTGCTACAACTGAGGCCACACTGCTGCCTCGCTGTCTGTTTTCCACCAAACAAGGGAAATAGGCCAGCAGCATTTTACATTATCAATGTCTAACAGGGTCTTGTGATCGCAGGAGGAATGTCCAAGACAGTCACACATGGTTACACTGCATGCTGCTTTCGTGCACCAACTCTGATGCCCTCGAGTAGCAGGGAGCAAAATGATCTGCACCAAGGTCAGCTCCTCCGAATCTTCTCTGGCCCATCTGCTGGCTTCTCCTTCTCCAGCCCAAGCGCTAGCTTCTTCTTCTCTGACCTGAGTGCCAGCTCCTTCGGCACTCTGGCTGGCTGTACCAAACAACGAACAGATCACTGATGCAGTAGACCTGCTGCATCCATTGTTCTTGGAGTCCAGTGTGGTCTTACCATCATAAACAACACATTTTTAAAAAGAAAAATGTACCTTTGGTTGGCTCCTGAGAGGCCGTTGGGTTCAAATGTGCCACCATAAATTTCCCAATGATTTGTTTTAATGATAGCTATGTGATCTCTTCAGTAAAGAAGGCTTTTGGCAAGTTCAGCCCTGAGCCACCTTGCATTGCACAGAAACAGATGAGCTATGTGTTGGTATTTGTTTATTGTTGTCACATGTACCAAGATACAATGAAATGCTTGCCTTGCATACTGTTCATACATAGTGCATTAAGTATAAGGTAAAACAATAATGCAAAAACGTGAATAAGCTACCAAAAAACTTCAGTGCAGGTAAATGGAAAAAAAAACGCAAGATCATAATGAAGTACATATCATAGAGATTGTGTGTACAAGGGATTAGATGTATGTCTCCCATTGGAAAAGGCAATATGAGACAGTGACATAACCATAACCAGTTTTGTCCAGCATCTGCCAAATTGCATTAATGCACCAAAGCCCCATCTCAGCAACAAGACATATTTCTACAACTTGACATTTACAGTTTTTTTCCCCGTCAGTAAACTAAATCCCTCTTTTGTCTGACACTTACACCACACACATCTAAGGCCTTTTAGGACTCTATTTTGATTCAGGGTTTACAGTTCATGCTTAAAATGCAGGAAGATTTCCACTTTAATCCCCTGTTGAACCCTATTGACAATTGTTATCATGTTTCTAAAGGAACCAGGCATGCGGAAGAGCACAGACTGGAGTCAATAATCAAAGGAGCCTGGCATAACTAATTATTTAGGAAAGTTAGTCTGCAAGGTTTTAAGAGAGGTAAATTATGTCGCACAAAGAATTGCTCAAATTCTTTGAGGATGAGGGATTCAGGGTATCCTGTAGATGCTGTGTATTGACATTTCCCAAAGGCATTTGACAAGCTCCTATATGAGAAGCTGTGCATAGATTAAGAGCTACTGCATCTTAGGTAGTATGTTAGTTAGTATGGAATGAAAACTCACTGTCATATACTAAACAAAGAACTGGAATTATTTAGCTGTGTTTAGCCTGGACCAATGTAATGAATGGTTCAACCTCTGGCCCTCAATTGTTAACTATTTACATTGGTAACCTATAGGAAGGAACGAAATGTAAGATTTCCAAGTGGGCTGATGATATGAAGATAGGTGTAAAGGCATGTTATGTTGAGGAAATTATGATTCTGCAATGGGATATAAATAGAATGAGTGATTCAGCGAAAACCTGGCAAACGAAGTTTAATGGGAAAGTGTGACGTCATTCACTTCAGTAAGAGGAAACAAAAGGCAGCTTAGTATCTACATGGAACCTGCATATGAATAAGGTAAGTCTCTAGCATTCTCTGCCTCAGAGGATGGTGAAGGACAGGCAACTACATACATTTATAGTGGAAGCAGATAAATATTATTTGTAAGATTGAGGAATTGAGGGTTATGGGGAATGGCCATAATTCAGTTGAGGCTAGCACTGATCAGCCATAATCATACTGAATGGTGAGGTAGACTTGAGGTTTTCTTCTATTCTTCTGTCGAAGAAATCTCTTTAACAATATGTTTACAATTTGTAATGTATGGCTACCACAAAACAACAAACTCACAACATATGCCAATTATATTAAATCTGATTCTGATTCATATGTGTAGATGATTTTTGAAGGTGAAAGCCTCCATGAGGAGGCTTTCACCTTCAAAAACGAATTTCATGTGGTAATGGTACTCTTATAATGCTGTTCACTACAAAATTCTAAAAAAAATTTGCCTCTAGGATTAATGGCAATAAAATCCAAATTAGAACCATGTGTGAGTCGTATCCATGGGACTGTCAGATTTTCATTGATGGTTAGAGAGAAGGGAGGTGTTAAGTTTTGCAAATACAAAATACAATACTAATTGGAAGCAAAAACACGGAGCTGGGAATGCGTGTTTAGTTTTGTTTTTACTTTAGCGAGACACACACGTATGACGTGGTGGTGTGATAACATAAGTCATTCACCTTCTTTTAAAATAGAACATAGAAATCTACAGCACATTACAGGCCCTTCAGCCCACAATGTTGTGTTGACCATGTAACCTACTCCAGAAACTGCCTAGAGTTGCCCTACTGTGTCGCCCTTTATTTTTCTAAGCTCCATGTCCCTATCTAAGAGTCTCTTAAAAGACCCTATTGTATCTGCCTCTGCCACTGTCGCTGGGAGTGCGTTCCACGCACTGTGTGGAAAAACTTAATTCTGATATCCCCCTTGTATCTACTTCCAAGCACCTTAAAACTATGCCTCCTTGGGTTAGCCATTTCAGCCCTGGGAAAAAGCCTCTGACTATCCACACAATCAATGCCTCTCATCATCCGGTCACCCCTCATCCTCCGTTGCTCCAAGTTCACTCAACCAATTTTCATAAGGCAAGCTCGCCAATACAGACAACATCCTTGTAAATCTTTGCACTCTCTCTATAGGATCCACATCCTTCCTGTAATGAGGTGACCAGAACTGAACATAGTACTCCAAGTGGGGTCTAAGGTCTTATGTAACCCTTAATGAATTATTTAAACAATAAAGAATGCTTAATTAGTAAATTTACAATATTACTCAAATTTTACTGTATTATTAAATGTGTAACACTCCTTTCTGAGCTATAACCTCAACTAGACATCCAGGGCAGAGTAAATTTTAAATTTTCAGCACTGAAGATTTAATCGCTGTGGAGGATTTCTTACTCTTGTATGATGATATCTTTCCTGATATGGGGAGTCATTCTGCTTGGCAGGTGAGACTTGTGGCTGTGAAACAATCTCAGCTTCTCTGGCCTGAGGTTTCAACCGTGGTGATTGTAGAGTCGACTCTGGGACTGCAGGAAGTAGTTCTGTCAGCTCTGGGCACCTCTCATCTCTTTTCTCTAAGATGCTCCATCAGCATTTCCATGATTAGTTGTCTTCTTAAATTTGATCTTGTAATTCTGTCCTCCAAGGAACAGAGCCCATTTCTGCATTTGTGGTGCTGCTGTTAGTGGAACACCCTTCTGTGGACTAAAAATGGACACTAGCGGTCGATGATCAGTAATGAGAGTAAACTCCCTGCCGTAAAGTTTTACATCCCAAACCACACTCAAGAACTCTTTGCATAATTTTTCTCTGCAGCAGTAAAATAATGTGATGCAAAGGCTACAGGCTGTTCACTTCCATCACTCATAACATGTAACAGGACTGCACCTATAACATAAGGCAAGGTGTCACAGGCAAGCTTCACTGGATGCTGTGAATCAAAATGTGTGAGTACAGTGTCTGACGTCTCCATTTCCTTTACCTTTCGAAAAGCCATTTCACGCTGCTTTGTCCATTGCTATTTCTTCCCATCTATAGTAATGAGTTCAAGGGGTTCAGCACAGTAGCCAGCTTTGGCAGGAACCTGTTACAATAATGACCACAACTGTGACACGTACTTTCGCCTTGGGGCATCCACCACTGCTTGCATTTTATTGGCACACTTATGTTATCCTTGTGTGCCAATGGTGTGACTACAGAAAGTGATGCTTGGTTTAAAGAATTCACACTTGTTGCATCATGCTCTAAACCCATAATCTTCTAACCTTTTCAACACTGTGCTGAGATTTTGGAGATATTCCTTGTCATCCTCACCAGTAACAATTACGTCATCCACGTAACACTGAGTGCCTGGGCAGCCTTGCAGTACATAGCTTTCTGCCAGAGTTCAGATGCAGATGCTACTCCAAAAATAAGTCTACTGTAGCAACGTAGATAATATTACAGCTCGGCAGTCAATAACATCATCCCCTTAAATCAAATCAATAAACTTCAAGACTTGAACTCAATACCTCCTTGTGCAATTGGATCCTTGATTTCCTCATTCGCAGACCCCAGTCAGTTCAGCTTGGCACCAGTATCTCCTCCATAATCTCCATCAGCACAGGTGCACCACAGGGCTGGTGTGCTTAGCCCTCTGCTCTACTTACTTTACATTTACGACTGTGTGGCCAAGCACAGCTCCACTGCCACAACCAAATTTGCTGACAACACCCACAGTCGTTTGCCAAATCAAAGGTGGTGACAAATCAGCCTACAGGAGGGAGATTGAAAATCTGGCTGAGTGGTGCCACAACAACCACCTCTTACTCAATGTCAGCAAGACCAAGGAGTTGGTTATTTACTTTAGGAGGGGGAAACCAAAGGTCCATGAGCCAGACCTCATTGGAGGATCAGAGGTTGAGAGAGTCAGCAACTTTAAATTCCTCAGTGTTATCATTTCAGAGGATCTGTCCTGGGTCCAGCATGCAAGTGCAATTATGAAGAAAACCTGGCAGAGCCTCTACTTCCTCAGGAGTTTGTGACGATTAAGCATTATATCTACACTTTGACAAACTTCTACAGATGTGTCATGGAGAACATATTGACTGGCTACATCACAGCCTGGTATGGAAACGCCAATGCCCCTGGAATGGAAAATCCTACAAAAGGTAGTGGATATGGCACAGTCCATCATGGGTCAAGCCCTCTCCACCACTGAGCACATCTACATGATGTGTTGTTGCAGGAAATCAGCATCCATCATCAGGGACCCCTGCCACCTGGGTCATGCTCTCTTCTCATTGGTGCCATCAGGAAGAAGGTACTCACACCACCAGGTTCAGGAACTGTTATCTCTCAACCATCAGAGTTTTGAACAAAAGAGAATAACTTCACTCAACTTCACTTACACCATTACTAAAATGTTCCCACAATTAATGGATCCACTTTCAAGAACTCTTCATCTCATGTTCTCAGTATTATTTATTTATTATTATTTGAAACCGGCATAAGCACCAGCCTGCCACAAAGGCTCGGGACAGACTTTAACTAACTATTATTATTTCTTCCATTTTGTATTAGCATAGTTTGTTGCGTTTTGCACACTGGTTGAGCTCCCAAGTTGGTACAGTCTTTCATTGATTCTATTATGGGTAATATTCTATAACAGATTTATTGAGTATGCCCAAGGTTATACGTTGACATTTGTGTACTTTGATAATAAATTTACTTTGAACTTTTGAACTTTAAAGCTCTTTGTGAGTGTTTAAGGTGAGAAACACTTTGGACTCTTCTCCCATCTCCATCTGTAGTTAGGCCTAAACTAATTCCACTTTGCTGAAGCGTGTTCCTCCAAAAAGATTTGCAAAGATATCCTCTATCCTGGGCATAGAGTATTGATCTACATTCAGTACTGGGTTGATGGTGACCTTAGAATCACCACAGATTCTGACAAATCCAATTTTCTTGGCTACTGGAATCACTGGCTTTGCCCATGGTGTCCACTCAACCTTGGAAAGAATTTCTGCAGCCTCCATGTAATCTAGCTCACTGGCTACTTTCTCAAAGGTGGTATAAAAAAACAGATGCTTTTTTTAAAACTTGAATGTAGCTTTTTCATTTTAATATTATTTTATCCTTGATATGTTTGAGTTTTCCAGTTCCATCCTGAACACTGCTGTGGCATCACCCAGTACTTTTCTTAATTTGCTTTCAGTTGACTCTACTACAGGGAACAACGAGATCTAGGTGTCCTTGTACATCAGTCACTGAAAGTAAGCATGTAGGTACATCAGGCAGTGAAGAAAGCTAATGGCATGTTGGCCTTCATAACAAGGGGAGTTGAGTATAGGAGCAAAGAGGTCCTTCTGCAGTTGTACAGGGCCCTGGTGAAACCACACCTGGAGTATTGTGTACAGGTTTGGTCTCCAAATTTGAGGAAGGACATTCTTGCTATTGAGGGAGTGCAGCGTAGGTTCAAAGGGTTAATTCCCGGGATGGCGGGACTGTCATATGTTGAAAGATTGGAGCAACTGGGCTTGTATACACTGGAATTTAGAAGGATGAGAGGGGATCTGATTGAAACATAAAAGATTATTAAGGGATTGGACACGCTAGAGGCAGGAAACATGTTCCCAATGTTGGTGGAGTCCAGAACCAGAGGCCACAGTTTAAGAATAATGGGTAGACGATTTAAAACGGAGTTGAGGAAAAACTTTTTCACACAGAGGGTTGTGGTTCGGTGGAATGCTCTGCCTCAGAAGGCAGTGGAGGCCAATTCTCTGGATTCTTTCAAGAAAGAGTTTGATAGAGCTCTTAAAGATAGTGGAGTGAAGGGATATGGGGCAAAGGCAGGAAAAGGGTTACTGATTGTGGATGATCAGCCATGATCACAGTGAATGGCAGTGCTGGCTCAAAGGGCTGAATGGCCTACTCCTACACCTATTGTCTATTGGAACGTGGCATACATTGGTGGATGGATCTCCAATCAAGTTGTAGTTGGCTCAGCCAATTATGAGCCGACATTGCTTGCCCTCCTGTTTTTACCACACACAAGCCCAGTGTAGCTTGTTGATTGCTGTATTTTACCATTATGAATGTCATTCCCATAGGAGTTATCTTTTCTCCAGTATAAATTTTTAGTTGGATATCTGTCCACTTCAGTTTAGTATCCTTGAAATGCTGTTCAATCTCATTTTGTGGAATGACTGAAACAGCCAAGCCAGAGTCAAATTCCATTTTAATTAATTTGTTGTTCACTTGTGGAGTAAGCCATAATGCTTGGTCATTATTAGTTTCACATTGTAAATCTCAAGGCTACTCAGTCCTTGGTCACTCTCTTCATTATCAGGTTTTTTATCAACAGCATGCAGATTAGTACTCTTTTTGAAACTGCAGTTTGACTTTTTTTCTTTGTCTCTTCCCTGTGGAGTCTATTTATTTCTGTCTGCCTGACATGCTCTTTGTATGTGTCCTACTTTGATGTATTTTCTGCAAGTTTCGCCTTTAAACCTGTATTGGTCTGGTGTATGCAAGTCCCTACTATAATGGTAACACAATTCGTTTGGCCAGGCTGGTTTTTGATTACTTTGTAATTTTGTTTGTGCTCACTTTCATTCCTGACTATAGCTTAATTGTATCTCTGTCTGCTGCTTCCATTGATAAAGCTATTTCAACTGCTCTTTTAAATGTAAGTTGCGCTTCAGTTAGGAGTCATTTTTAAATGTTTTCTTGTAACATTCCACAAACTAAATGATCTCTCAGTGCGTCATTAAACTCATCACTGAACTGGCAATACTCAGACAATCTCTTCATTTCAGCTACATATACTGAAATGAACTCCCTTTCCTTTTGAATTTGCTTAAGAAAACCTAAGCGTTCTGCAATCAATAATGATTTAGTTGGTGCAGTTAAACATCTAAGTAGACTGTATGCCTTTAATTACGATACATTCAGCAATACCGGCATTCGCTTCTTATTGGCTATTCACTAGCATTAAAATACTGTTCAATTCACTCAGTATACAATATCCAGTTATCCCTTGTGCAATTGAATGTGTCGATGTAGCCAGCTATTTCTGCTTTTTAAAAAAATTTATGATTATTATCAACCCGTCCTTTCTGTTTATGAACCTGTGAATTTAGTCCATTTTCTATCTTTTAACACAACTGTTTCTGCCCTTTTCAGAAGAAGCACATGCTGTGCATTTCTCTTTTTAAACTCAAGTGACTCGCAGCGCTTTTTAAAAAAACTTGAACTTCTTGCTGTGTTTCAACAAATAGGTAGTCATCTCGGATTCGCTTTAAAACTTCCTGTTGTCACTGTTATGTTCTTAAACTCCATAACATAAAGCTAATTGAAAGCAAAAGCATGGAGCTGGGAATGTGTGCCTTAGTTTCATTTTCACTTTAGTGAGACGCACACGTACGACATGGGGGAGGGGGGGTAGCGTGACACCTTATGCTATTCACGTAGTTTTACAAATAACCCATAATCAATTATTTAAACAAAGAATGCTTAATCAAACAATATATTTACAATATTACTCAAACATTAAACACACAACAGGAGGGATATACTATCAAAAAGCTTAATGAGTTTCTGCTGTGCACCAGTAGATAGCAGCCATGATGTTCTGGTAATGATGGAAGTTTAACAAGAGGATGAATTATATTTACATGGACTGCTACCATTTATATGGAGCATCCGGTATCAAAACCCCCCACCATCTAGGCCATGCCCTCTTCCAGCTACTAGCATTGGGCAGGAGGTACAGAAGTCATCCACCAGGTCCAACACCATGAACTTCAGAAAAAGTTATTACCCTAAAACCATCAGGCCCCTGTACCAGGTGGATAACTTCAATCACTACTACTATGAACTCATTCTATGATTTACAGACTCAATTTAAAGCACTCTTTACAATTCATGTTCTCAGTATTATTTGTATTTGCACAGTCTATATTCTTTTGCATATTGGTTGTATGTCAGACTTCATCAGCTTATAATTTTTTGTAAATCCCTATTGTATTTGTTTTTCCTAAAAATGCCTGCAAGACAATGAATCTCAGGGTAGTACATAGCAACACATACGTGCTTTGATAATAAATTTACTTTCAACTTCTTTGAATTTTGAATGAAGTGATTTTTCTTGCTTCTGGCATAAAATATAGACATATGATCTTTTACACACAAGAGATTCTGTAGATGCTGGAAAGCCAGAGCAGCACACAGAAAATGCTGGAGGAACTCAGCAGTCCAGGCAGGATCTATGGAGAGGAATAAACAGTCGACGCTTTGGTCTGAGACCATTTGTCAGGACTTCACCTGCGCAAATGATGCAGATTTTGTGAACTACAGCCAATTTTTGGAGTTACCTGCCCATTTTCATGGCATAGTCTTAAAAAGATTGTTTAAAAGGGGACATCAGTTGTAGGTGATGCAAAGAAGCTGGAGAGAAGCTCAAAGAGCCTCAGTATCTCAAAACTATCTGAAAGAGACAGCATTGTGACATGTATTTTAAAATTGCTTCCCTCTAAAAATTAACTGTTCCATGTATAATATCTACTTTAAAAGCTCATCTTAAATAACGTCAGATGAAGCAAGAGTGACAGGTGTGTCACTCCCAATGTTTTAACTATAAAGGGTGTGTGGGAGTACAGTGGTGTAGAAATGAAGATAAGCTACTTGACAGAAAGATTGGTAGGTCTCATCCATCAGCCCAACAGCCTAATCCTTCATTTCCACACTACTGTAAATTCACAAGCATATTACCACTACTTAACTGTAGCATGTGAGGAAGAATTGAAGATATAATAGGTATTCTGTTTAAGGGCTGGGATGTGAATAGTTTTATTATGTTGTACTGCTTAGTATTTTGGTATAAGATGATACAAATGAGGTACTCTTATCTGTAAAAGAGCCTGGCATAAAGTCAAGAGGCTCCTATAATTTATATTAACTAATTATTTTCTTACAGATACTGGAAATGCCAAAATTCTGGTTGGTAATTGAACAAGAAAGACAGTGATTTTATTACCATCACACGTCTAAGAGTCATAGCTGAAATGGTAAGCGGAATATCTTAGTCAAGTGCTCATGGACCATATTCTGAACATATTTTAGATGCCCAAAAGCCAAATGTTGAAGGCTAAGTAGGCAGCCTGAACAACAGACCATGGTGTACTGTGTTTCATATCCTAGGCATGTTGAATTAGCAAATGAAGACTCCCTTAAAGCCACCATCAAGAATGGGGGCAGTAGACATACCATCACTCAGTAACCCTCCAAAAGACAACCTACTCCAGGGGTGGTGATTCTTTTTTGTGTGCCCAAAACCAACAAAAATCTTGCAAACAACTCTCTCATGTGCCATGGTAATCTTGAGCAGAGATTATCCTTAATTAATGAATTAGTAACAATAATTATGGACTTTTTTAAGGAAAAAGGATAAGTGCTATTCCATATTTAAGTGTATTCATTGCTTTACTAGTAATTTAAAGTATAACAGAGATACATTAAAGTAAATAAAGTATTTTAGAAAACCTATTCAAAAATTATTAATTATCTTTTAAAAAAACAATTTAAAAAAATTTCTAAATTGTGTTCTTATTGTAACAGCTTGATATGATGCGTACATCAGATATTCAAGGATTTCAAAACGAATCATCAATAATACGTTCTTACAACCATCTATCTGGCGCCAAGCCGGTGTGAGATGTTTCCTGTGAAAACATCTCACTGTTCTCAGGTTGTAAAAAAATCATTTACTGGCACATTCGATGTAAAGGTAATTATTATCTGATCATTATCGTGGGCAGGGTTTAAAAAAATTGAGGGGCGGCAATGCATGCTGCGTGCCAACAAATATTTTTTGCACGTGCCATCATTGGGCACACGTCCATAGGCGCGATACCCCTGAGTCTGTCCTTCAATGTTAGTAAGATAACTCACTACCTGACCGTAATAAGACATAGCAGCAGAATTGTGATTTTTGGCTCATAAATTTGTTCCAACATTCCATCACAGCTGATTCATAATCACTTTCAACTCCACTCTCCCGCCTTCTCCCTGTAACCATTGATGCCCTTACTAATGTTTAGGGCCAAGACTCTTCATCAGGACTGGCCCAGTCCTGCTGAAGGGTCTCTGCCCAAAATGTCAACTGTTCACACTTTTCCCCAGATGCTGCCTGGCCTGCTGAGTACTCCAGTATTTTGTGTGCATTGCTTTGGATCTCCAGCATCTGCAGATATTCTCTTGTTTGTGATATAGAGAGGTAGGTACACCCAAGATGCAGGACACAGAAAACTGGGCGACAGTCAGGATGGTGAAAGGGCCATTGCAGAGTACCCTTGTGGCCATCTCCCTCAACCACAGATATACCACTTTCGATACTGTTGGAGGGGATGAAAGTTACAGTGGTCAGGTCTCTAGCATTGAGTCTGGCTCTGTGGCTCAGAAGGGAAGGGGCGGGGGGTGGGGAGAAGAGGCACGCTGTGGTGATAGGGGATTCGCTAGTTAGGAGAATAGAAAGGAGGTTCTGTGGGCAAGAATAAGATTCCCGGATGGTAAGTTGCCCCCCCGGGTGCCAGGGTTCCAAACATCTCAGATCAAGCCCTCAAAATTCTTAAGTGAGTAGCCAGAGGTTGTGGTCCATGTCGGTGTCAATGTCATAGGTAGGAAGAGGGGCAAGGTTCCGCAAAGTGATTTATGGGAACTAGATGCTAAGTTAAAGACAGGACTTCCAGGGTTGTAATTTCAGGATTACTACCCATGCCATGTGCTAGTGAGGCCAGAAGTAGGAAGGTGATACAGTTTTACATGTGGCTAAGATGTCGTTGTAGGACAGAGTGCTTCAGATTTTTGGCTCTCTTCCAGGGAAGGCGGGACCTGTACAGAAGAAAAGGTTTACACCTAAACTGGAGGGGGACTAATATCTTAGTGGAAAGGTTTGCTATTACTGCATGATGGGGTGGTTAATCTAGAGTTGCAGGGGAATGGGAACCAAAGTACCAGAACAATTAGTGGAGAGGTTGTGGAGACATGGTGTTAAGACCTTAGACAAAGTCAGGAATCAAAAGGTTGAGTATGGTGGAACGAATGTTCTGAATTGCGTATATTTCAATGCAAGAAATACTGTAGCAAAGACAGATGAGCTCAGGGCATGGATCAACACATGGAATTATGATATTGTAGCCATGAATGAGACTTGGTCACAGGAGGGGAAGGACTAGCAGCTCAATATTCTAGGGTTCCATTGCTTTAGATATGAAAGAGCGGGAGGAATTAAAGGGGGAAGGATGGCATTATTAGTCAGGGAAAATGGCATTGCAATGCTTAGTCAGAACACAATGGAGATCTCAACTAGTGAGGCTTTATGGTTGGAACTGAGGAATAAGAAAGGTATGCAACACACATCAAAGTTGCTGGTGAACGCAGCAGGCCAGGTAGCATCTCTAGGAAGAGGTACGTCCTGACGAAGGGTCTTGGCCCGAAACGTCGACTGTACCTCTTCCTAGAGATGCTGTCTGGCCTGCTGCGTTCACCAGCAACTTTGATGTGTGTTGCTTGTATTTCCAGCATCTGCAGAATTCCTCGTGTTTACGTTTTTAATTAAGAAAGGTATGACGATGTTAATGGGGCTATGTTACAGACCATCCAACAGTTCATGGGATTTGGAGGAACAAATTTGTAGACAAATTGCAGACTGCTGCATGAAACATAAGGTTGTTATAGAAGATGATTTTAACTTTCCACATATTGACTGAGTATCCCATACTGTAAAAGGGTTGGATGGGATAGAGTTTGTCAGATGTATTCAGGAAAGTTTCCTTAATCAGTATGTAGAAGTTCCAACAAGAGAGAGTGTGATACTTGATCTGTTATTAGGAAATGAGACTGGGCAGGTGACAGAATTTTGTGTAAGGGAACTCTTTGTATCTAGTGATCATAATACCATTAGCTTCAAAGTAAATATGGAAAAAGATAGGTCCATGAGTTGAGATTCTACATTGGAGAAAGGCCAATTTTGATGGTATCAGAAATGATCAGGCAAATGTGGATTGGGACAGGCTGTTTTCTGGCAAAAGTGTACTTGGTAAGTGAGAGATCTTCAAAAGTGAAATTTTGAGTGTACAAAGTTTGTTTGTGCCTGTCAGAATAAAAGGCAAGAATATGTTGAAGGAACCTTGGTTTTTGAGAGATATTGACGCCCTGGTTAAAAAAAAGGAGGTGCATTGCAGGTAGGAATAAATGATATACTTGAGGAGTATAAGAAATGAAAGAGAACACTTAAGAAGGAAATTAGGAGGTCTATAAAAAGGCATGAGACTGCTCTAGTAGACAAAATGAAGGAGGATTCTGTGGGCTTCTACAGATATGTTAAGAGCAAAAAGATTCAAGGGACAAAACTGGTCCTCTGGAATCTCAGAAGGGTAGTCTGTACGTGGAGCCAAAAGAGATGAAGGAGATCTTAAATGGATTTTATCTGCATCTGCACTTCCTCGGGAGATGGACTGAGTCCATAGAAGTGAGGCAAAGTAGCTACATGTCATGGTCCAGTCCGTTAACTACTCATTTCAGTTAATTTCCTTTTCCCCGTGTTCCACTGGGCTCCTTGATTAGGGCACCTGACCTTCATCTGAACCAGCAGGAAAAAAACCCCGGCTTACAGCTACTTGGGGCTGGTCCATCACCGTAGCCAGGGTGGCGATGAATGTTCCGAGCCGCCAAGAATAAGGGACTGTCCTCCGAGCCACCAAGAATAAGGAACTGTCTTCATGAGCTTCTCCGTGTCAAGTTACGTATAGTCTGTTGTTGTTTGTTTTTGTCGTATCGTGTCCTGCTGAGTGTAGCCAGCCATTTTGCCACTGCTCTGAACCGGGATGCGAGTGGTCTGTCATCGTTTGCTTTTGTTCGCCTCGTGTCCAGCTAAGTGCTGCCGGCCGTTTTGCCGCTGCTCTGAGCCAGGATGCGAGTGGTCCATCGTTGTTTTGTTTTCAAGGCTCCGAGTCCCAGTCCAAGTCAAGGCTTTGTGTCCAGTCCAAGTCAAGGCTCCATGTCCAGTCCAAGTCAAGGCTTCGTGTCCCATCCAAGTCAAGGCTTCATGTCCAGTCCAAGTCAAGGCTTCGTATCCCAGTCCTGGCTCCAAGTCCAAGTCAAGTCCTAGTCCGTCTCCATGCCTGTGTCCTGCACTTGGGCCCACTTCCTCCAGCCGCCCCTTGCAACACAGCAAGGTCATGGACCTTACACAGATTACAGAGGAGGCGATGATTGTTGTCTTGAGGCAAATCAGGATGGACAAAACCCCAAGGCCTGAGAAAGTGCTCCCTTGGACCCTGTGTGAGGCAAGTGCAGAAACTGCAGGGGTCTTAGCTGAGATATTTAAATCATCCTTATTGACAGGTAAGGTATTGGAGGATAGCTATTGTTGTTCTGCTGTTTAAGAAAGGCTCTAAGAATAAATCAGGAAATTATAAGCTGATGAGCCTGACATCAATAGTGGGAAAGTTATTGGAAGGGATTCTAACAGACCAGATGTACGAGTATTTGGATAGACAGGGATTGGTTATGAAGAGTTTGTATGGCTTTATGTATGGTAGGTCGTGTCTAACCAATCTTACAGAGTTTTTCAAGGATGTTATAAGGAAAGTTGATGAAGGCAAGGGAGTGGACGTTGTCTGCACAGGCTTCAGCAAGGCATTTAAAAAGGTCCCCTATGTAAGGTTGGTCAAGAAGATTCAGTCACTTGGCATTCAAGTTGTGGTAGTGAATTGGATTTGACATTGGCTTTGCACGAGAAGCCAGAGAGTGGTAGTATATGGTTGCCACTCTGACTGGAGGCCTGTGACTAGTGGAGTACCACAGGGATCGGTGCTGGGTTCGTTGTCATTTGTCATCTATTATAGATGATAATGTGTCTAACTGGATCCAGCAAATTTGTGGATAACACCAAGATTGGGGGTGTACTGGACAGCGAGGAAGACTATCAAAGCTTGCAGCGAGCTCTGGATCAAATGAAAAAGGCAGATGGAATTTAATGCAGACAAGTGTGAGGTCTTGCAGTCTGGGCGGACCAACTAGTGTAGGTCTCACACAGTGAGCGGTAGAACAAATGGATTTTGGAATATAGGTCCATAATTCATTGAAAGTGGCGGCACAGGTAGATAGGGTTTTAGTCTGTAAGGAGTTTGTATGTTCCCCGTGTGACCACGTGAGTTTCCTCTGGATGCTCTGGTTTCTTCCCACAGTCCAAGGTTAACTGGTCATTGTAAATTGACATGTGATTAGCAGACATCCCACCTCTCCTGGAAGTTCCGGGAGTCTCCCGCATATGAATAGTGGCTCCCTGATGCCCGCAAATTATATACAATATCACAGAAATCAATTTTTTGGAGAGCGAGCGAGCAAGAGAAAGCAAGCAAGAGAGCGCGCGAGCGAAAGACAGCGCCAGAGCAAGCGAAAGCGCGAGAGAGAGAGTACGAGAGAGCGGGAGAGAGAAAGCAAGCAACAGCGTGAGAAAGAAAGCAAGCAAGAGAGCGGGAGAGAGAAAGTAAGCGAGAGAGCGGGAGAGAGAAAGCAAGCGAGAGAGTGCGCGAGCAACCACGAGAGAGAGCGCAAGCACGCCATGGCAGAGTCTTCCAAAAAAAAAGAAAATATAAAACGTACGTCACCCCAGACAACACTAAAGTGTACCCCTGCCTAATAGGGGTCAAAAATAATGACAGTGTTGCTCGCTGCGCTGTTTGCAACAGCGACTTTTCTATTGCCCATGGTGGGTTAAGACTGTAAATGACATGTTGAGGTGAGTTTAACGGATGTCATTCGTTCATTAGCATAGCTAACGTTATTTAAACTAGCTGGCTGGCTGCTAAGGAGCTACTCTATTGCAGACATCCCACCTCTCCCGGAAGTCTCCCGCAAATTGATGATGCTACCTCCCTGAAATCAGTTTTTGCAGAGTGGGATGTCTGGATTAGGCTAGGGTTAAATCTGGGGATAGCTGAGCAGTGCTGAATCACAATAAATAAACAAACAAATAAACAAATATAGCTTTTGGCACCTTGGCCTTCATTAATCAATGTATTGAGTACAGGAGATGGGAAGTTATGTTAAAGATGTATATAACTTGGGGAGGCCTAATTTCGAGTATTAGGTGCAGTTTTGGTCACCTACTTGCAGGAAAGATGTAAATAAGTTTAAAAGAGTACTGAGAAAATTTACAAAGATGGTGCCAGGACTGGAGGACCTGAGTTACAAGGCAAAATTGAATAGGTTAGGACTTTATTCCTTAAAACACAGAAGACTGAGAGGAGATTTGATAATGATATACACAATTACGAGGGGTATAGATACGGTAAATGCAAGCAGGCTTTTTCTACTGAGGTTGGGTCAGACTACAACTAGAGGTAATGGGTGAAGTGTGAAAGGTGAAGTATCTGAGGGGAAAATGAAGGGAATCTTCTTTACTCAGAGAGGGGCGAGAGTGTGAAACGAGCTGCTGGCACAAGCAGTGGATGCGATTTTGATTTCATCATTTAAGGGAGGTTTGGATAGGTAGCTGGATGGAAGAGCTATGGAGGGCCATGGTCCGGGTGCAGGTTGATGGGACTAGGCAGGTTTAATCGTTCAACACAGACAATGGGACAAAAGGTCCATTTCTATGACTCAATGACTTTAGAAAAAACCAACTTGGAATCTCTAAAACAAATTTTACATAGCCTTTTTTTCATCAGTTGAGTTTCAAATGCAGTTAACACATCACAGAATGTACGAATCAGATTTTGCAATACGAAGAGGTAGTCTGAGATTTCACTGTTTGGAGGCAGCTTCCTAAATTTGAACTTAGGGTGGCAATTCACTTTCACAAATCAGGCAGGAATTGTACAATATTGCAAACGCTCAAAGGTTTTGCCTAGAATAACTGAGTGGTTAGGTGTAGGTTTAGTCTGTGGGTAACACATTTTAGTTGGATGAAAATAGAACTATAATTGACCTAGGACTGTCACCTGCAGTTGGACAAATTCTTGAAGTGTTTTTCATGATTTCCTGTTTTCATCTCCAGTCTCTTAATGGCTAAGTCAGTGGTGCCACAAACTTATACAACAAACTGACTTGTGACCGTCAAAATGCCTTTTTACCCACACCTCCAATATTACTGCAATAAACAAGGGCTTACAATTTTTTTTAACTTTTATGAGAAAAAAAGCTGTCTTTTTTCAATACTGTCTGTAGCCAAGCAACCCAGTGAAAAAAAGGTTGCATCACTTAGATTGTTCTAAAGGTTAATCACTTCTTTTTGGGAATTCCAAGAACTCCAATCAAACTCTACAATTAGCCTTAATTTCGATAATTATGGGAGGGAGGGGGGCAAAGTTGTCCATACATTTCTGAGCTCTACTCAAACTACCTGTGAGTGGAGCAAACATAGAGGACTGGGTATTGCAGATAGAAAAGGAAAATTGCAATGTCAAATCAATATACTACTAGAGGAGGCAAAAATATAGCAAGTTTATCTACTATGGGGCCAAGAAAAAATCCAGAATGTTTTAAAACAGTTAAGACAGGAATGGTGAAAAACAGACCAATGGGCCAGTATAAAAAATCTAAATGACTAATAGACTACCCGTCATTATCTGAAGCGGACTGATATATGAAGCGGGGTTAAGTATTATCAAATGTAGCGAAAATGTACAATCATCTCCTTCCAAAACAGTTGACGCAAAGGGTCAATTTCAAAACTGATAATTGCAATATCAATCTATCATTAAGAGCACAAGAGACTCTATCATTAAGAGTTATAGAATCAAGGCCAGTAAATGAAGCCGGTAGAGACCAGCTGTGATCTGAATAATTGCTAGCTCAAGGGGCTGAATGACTTATTTTTGTTTTCATGATCTGATTTTTTTCTTTCGTTCGGTTATTCAGATCACAACTGATCTCTACCAACTCTATTTACTGAAACTGAGCTTGTTGTTGAGTGCAGAAGGTCACTCCTTGGCCTTCACAATCCAGCAGTATGATGTTAATGTGATAAATCTCACACTTACAATTACAGCAACAAAGTAATTAGGTAATATTGAAATATCAACACCCACTAAAAATCAGCAGAACAGGGACATTATCACAGATTCCAATTGGTTTATCAAGAACAGATCTGCTGAAAATGTCAGCACTAATATTCAGGGAGAACGGCTGAATATCTTGCAAAGGTCATCTCACATGGACAAGAGATCCTGACAACTAATACAGAAAAAAAGCCTTTAGCTGTGGTGCAATAGTTGTATTCATAATAATCTTTTCAGTTTTTTTATGAAGATGTAATAACACAGTGCATCACCAGGTAAGTTCAAGGTCAAGGCAGTTATAATTCATGACAGTGGAGCCAAAGGACAGAAAATGAATGTTGGTGTATGAAGGAAGTGACCTAGATTACAATAAACCTATTGCGTACTTGTCTGAACTGTGCCCTTAAATATATATATATATAGTCAGAACTTTAATAAGAACATTTTGTCCTGATATATTGAATTCTTATACTTGACTATTCAACCAAGCAAAGCACTTGCCATTCTTTGCTGCTGACTTGTGTGCATACAAGGCTCCCTGTGATCTCACAGCCAGCACAAGGCTGAAAAGATAAAAGTCCACAGCAATTTCTTTCAATTTTTCTGTCCGGGTTCAACCACTGTAGGATCCAATGGCACACTGGCAACAAAATTAGAAAAGGGATACGACAGGCAGTGATTAGGCAAAGCTGTGATTGTGGTGGCAAGGTTGAATGGCGTAGTGGGTAGTGCTGCTTCCTCACAGCTCCAGTGACCATGTCCTTGTCCATGTAGAGTTTGCACTTTCTCCCTGTGACTACGTGTTGTTTCTGTCAGGTGTACCCGTTTTCTCCAACATTGCAAAGATGTGTGAGTTAGCAAATTAACTGGCAACACTGAGTTGCCCCTTCCTGCCTATAAATGGGCGATGTGAAAATCAGGGAGGTAGGTGAGAGATTGGTTTGTAGGGAAAGGGGAGCTGTGGTGTGGAGATTTGGATTGATGGGATTGCTCTGAGAGCTGGGCCTTTTAGCCATAAGAAAATGTGAGTGATGTTTCCAGGGAGCTCCAAATTAATCTCATTGACTTCATCATGATATCATTCTACTTTAATCTGAAACAAAGAATAATTTTAAACAATATGAATCACAAAGTATAAACTGCAAAATGAAATGATGAAAACAGGTCTGGATATTTTTTAAAGAGGCTCCTGACTTCCTCAAGATAGGATAGAAATTAATTTGGGCAAGGTATTGGGTGAAGATGAACCATTTGGAGTTGCCATGAAAAGTCCACTATTGGGGGTAAGGAGGATATACAAACGTAAATGAAAAAATAATTTGGATATGCCATGACAGAAACAAAGACAGGACAAATACAAATCAGTTTGGAGGAACAACATGTTATATTCCGTCTGGGTAGCCTCCAACCTGATGGCATGAACATTGACTTCTCTAATTTCCGTTAATGCCCCACCTCCCGTTCATACCCCCCCATTTATTTATTTATTTATTATTCCCCCCCCCCCTTCTCCCTCTGTCCCTCTCACTATAACTCCTTGTCCATCCTCTGAGCTTCCCCCCCCCTTTCTCCCTAGGCTTCCCATCCCATGATCCTCTCCCTTCTTCAGCCTGGTATCCCTTTTGCCAATCAACTGTCCAGCTCTTGGCTCCATCCCTCCCCCTCCCACTTTCAAATCTCTTACTAGCTCTTCTTTCAGTTAGTCCTGACGAAGGGTCTCAGCCCGAAACGTCGACTGTACCTCTTCCTAATAGATGCTGCCTGGCCTGCTGCGTTCACCAGCAATTTTTTGTGTGCGTTGCAGGACAAATAAAAGTTTCCTTTGCAAAGGAAATTAGATGTGAAAAACAGCTTACGGTCAAATTGACCACAAAGGTTGCTCACAGCCCTGTGAACCCAGAAAAAGAAAGAGTGACTGGAGAGAATGCAGAATTTGTATCAGGAATCAAGGGCAATAAAGTTATCTTTCCAATGTTTAACCAAGGTTAACTGTGGCCTATGCAGTGCACAATTTAGAAGAACCTGGAATATAGAGTTAAATGTCACAGTGAAAAATCTGGCCTGTGGTTTCAGTTATTGTCAAAACATCAATGAGGAAGAGGATAGTGGTAGACTTTTCAAACTCCAGGTAGGGGCAGAAAGCGGGGGGGGGGGGGCACAATGGAAGAAACTCTCTGGGACCTTTCCACTCATGAATCCCCAGTCCTGTCATCCCTCCCCACCCACTCCTCTCTTAGCTTCTGGAACCTTCCTCTGTAACCACCTTCAAAGGAACTAAAGCCTGCTAGGTGATATAGAGGTTCATCTATTATTATCAAAGAATATTTATGATAACATATATGTACTTTGATAATAAATTTACTTTGATCTTTGAACCTGCGCCTTTTTCAACCTGATCTATTGCTTACAAGGTGGCCTCCTCTACACTGGTGAAGCCAAGAGTAGACTAGGCATCCATTTTGCAGAGCACCTGCACAGTGTCTATAACTAGCTACGTACCATTTTAACTCTGCTTCCCTACCCCACACTGACACACCTGTCCTTGTCTTTCTCCATTGTTTCGGAAGGGCCAAATGCAAATTGGAAGAACAATGTCTCGTATTCCTGTTGAGTAGTTAACAACGCAGTAGTGTGAACACTGGATTTTCTAATTTCAGGTAACCCACACACCCAGTGATCTCTTCCAACACACTATCCTGTCCACCTGGTTTTCTTCTCACCTTGTTCACCTTCCCCATCTGTTCCCCACATAGTTCCACTTACCAGCTTCAAACGGCACCTCCCTTCCTGCAGTACTGTTTTAAACTAGCAATCCACAGATGCAGAGTGACCCACTGAATTTTTCCAGCATTTTGTTTCTTTTAGTCCAGATTCCGGAACCTGCAGTCTCTTTCACCTCCCTCCAAGCTGATTTCCCTTTAGATTTATTTTCAATTCAATTGATACACTATATATACAGTGCAACATACACGTAACATTTCATTGTACCCAACACTGTAGCAATTCAAGTCAAGTCAATAACTCTAGATCCAATCAAGGGGTTAACAACTGTAATAAGCGTTACACATTGTAAAGCTTTAGAACTGCCACTATTGACTTGCTGTCTGCTGTTCTAGCTTTACACCCATTACGACTTAGAAGTGTCTCCCTAAACCTGTTACTGCACTTGATGAATTTCCAATCATGACCATGTCCCTTATTAACATTTCTTACTAAAGTTCTATGACAACTCTCGTTTTTACTTTCTTGAACATAATAATAGTTGCATTCCACCAGTCATGTCAGTTGTTCTTCAACAGAGACAACCCTTTTCAATCCCATTACCCAATACCTGTTCATAACACACAAACACACGAGTGTCTGCAGATGCTGGAAATCCAGAGTAACGAGCTGATGGCATCTATGGCAATGAATAAACAATTCAGGTCAAGTCCTGATGAAGGGTCTCGACCCAAAATGCTGATTGCTTATTGCTTTCCATAGATGCTGCCTGACCTACTGAGTTCCTCCAGCATTTTGTATGTGTTACTTTATTCATAATAGTTATTTTAATATATCTATTATTTTACAAGGCTTTTAAAGGGCTTGGATATTGATGCTGCCTTTATGGCCTACGATGGTAGAGGATTATTTACGTTGACTTGGGAGAAATTACTCCTCCTCCCTCCCTCTCACTGACCCTCCAAATCACTTTCTGGTAACAATCCTGGAATTAAGACTGCTAGATTGCTATGCACGTATTTTCTTGAGTCTTATCATCACAAAGGACTGCGTTCACATTCAAATGGCATCTAAAAATGACCACACTGAACTTCCACGTTAATTAGACAGACTGAGTAATAGATAGCATGAAGGTAATTATGAAGCTGCAAACCGATCATAGAGATTTGTGCAATATATATCACCTAAGCACATTGCTGAGATGATGAGGGGATTTGTCAGATGTTAATTGAAGATGAATCTGGTAGCGCATGATGCAAGATCTTAATAAAGCAGAAAATGAAAAAAAGCCATTCAGCCCGTTGTGTGAGCTGTGTGCAATCTGCCTCTATCTTGTGGGTGGTAACAAATGAGAGCGAAAATGAAAAGGAAGGGGAAGTTCCCTGCCCCCAAAAGTAATCAAAATAAACTCCAGGATATTAATCTAATATTATAAGCAACATTATTCAACCCTGACCAGTTTAATTTCACAGATGACATTTTCCAGCTCCCAGGAGCACCAAAACCTTCATGAACTCTGAGTCTGTAAAGTATTTGATTGTCTGTGAATATAATTTCCCTTCAATTTTCTTTTTTAAAATGGTTTTATCTTCAGCCTTTTCTTCTTAAAAGGGAAACATCAATGACTTTAAGCTCTCTCTATTGTGAGTGCTTAATGCAATAGCTCAGAAAAGGTTTAATGATATACAGTCGCTGAAGCAATACTAAGAGGCGGAACAAAGTCCAATGTGGATAAGTTTTAACTGCAAATGAATTCCACCGTAGGCAAACTTCGGGTTGATTTGTACAAGTAAGAGGGTCCCAAACTACCTGGAGTGTAAGGTGGACAGAGGAAAGAGTTTCAATTAAAGATATACTATACTCATTAATAGTATTAGTAACTATTTATAAGCCCACAATATAAGTAATCCAGACCCTACTTCAACCTTGCTAGAATTGTAGAGAAATTATGCTCAATGTGGGTCCAATATTAGCTAAACCATGCTGAAATGCAAAAAGCCGCAGATTTTGGAAACCTGAAATAAAAACAGAAAAGGCAGCAGTTACTCTGCATGTCAGGCAGTGCCTTTGGAGAGAGAAACAAAATTAAGGTTTCAGGTTTGTGGTCTTCCATCAAATCAAAATCAATAAGAGGACCAATTGAAATTATGAAAACTTAATTTGAAGGATCAAATTTTAGGTGCTGCTATACCCATAAGAAAACAATGTATGGACAAGGATGGATATGCAGATATCGTGTCAGATATTGGTACAATATCATGTAAGCTTCCAGCTCTGCCTCTTCTACATCTGGCTGAGAATCCTTTCCAAGCCCATGGCTTTATATCCCATCTGACAGAAAGCACCTCTGATAGTGGAACTCTTCATACTGTCCTGAAGAACCAAACTATATTTTGTTCATGCACAACTTTATGTACGATGATACGCAACTTGGATGTGCAGGAAAAATGAAAATTGGAGTTCAAGTGGCCATAGAGAACATGAAAGGATTTAATGCAGTGAGTGTGGAATAATGGATTTTAGCAGGAAAAATAAAATGATTTGAAAATACAAGCTTTAGTTGGGGGGAAATCTGCTGCAATTGAATGGCAGAACTGAATCGATGAGAAGAATGGTCTGACTCGGCTCTTTTATCTTCTGAGAGGCTGTATATAACTTGAAGGGTGCAATTTTAAAGGAGATACAGAATTGGAGAGACAAGGAGATATACACTTAAATGCCTTGGAAGATGGCAGGTCAGGTCGAGTAGTCAATTATCATCCTTATGGGATTCTGGTGTTCATAAACAAATGTAAAGAAAACAAAATCAAAGATGTGATATTGAATAAGACAGAAAACACTGAAGCTGAAGGAGAAAATAAAATTGATTTTTCAACCTGATATCCTTTCATGAGATCAAATAAAACGTTATTAATTTGAGGCATTAACAAATTTTAAGTTTTCACAGCTGCTTGCTGGATCTACTGAGTATTTGCAATATTTTCAGAATATGCAGTATTTTGCTTTTAAAGTTACAAATACTGCTTTGGACACAACTGCAGCAGTTTGTCCAATTTTTGGACATCAAAATTTAGGAGAGATGTGGGAGATGTAGCAGGAATGCAGCAAAGGCTAATATGATCCCAGGAATGAGAAACTTCAGTTTCTTGGATAGTCTCTCCTTAGAGCACAGAAAGTTGTGGAGATTTGAAACAAGAGTTCAAAATCATGGCCAATTTGTTCACATTATCTGCAAAGCAAATGATAGCAAAATGTTTCCACTGGAGTGAGGAGAACCAGAGGACAGAATTAAGATGATTGGTGAAAAAATGAAAGGGGAGGTGAGGAAAATCATTCTCTTTTTTCAAACAAAACAAGTGGAATGATTTGGAGACACTGTCAAGCAAAAACTGAGCTGGGCTGTAGGGAAAAGGAGCAGTGAACAGCATTGCCTGGATTGTGTTAAAAAGAAATTGGAGCACTCTGGATAGACCCAGTGACCACCTTCTCAGTGTACCACTACCAGGCAAGTCTGAGGAATGAAAACTCACCATCACAGAATTCAAAAATCACTACCAAAAAAAATTGACACACAGAATAAGAAAGTTGCTGTTATACACTAATCTGAGAAAAATAATGAATTTAGCATAAAATGCAAAAGACACAACAAACTTTAACAACTTCTGGCAAAATTGATGAGATGGAAAATCACGATACAGACAGTTCCCTAAGCATGCAATCCCTCATTATCTTAGGGGTATACTGTAGGAATAATTTTATGATTTCTATGGTGTTTAGTCTCATGAATGAGGCTTTAAGTTCAAGTTTGGAGCTTAGGAAAACAGAGGTAATTTCTAAAGTAAGTACATGTTCAGCACAGCATTGTGGACCGAAGGGCCTATATTGCGCTGAAGGTTTTTCTATGTTTCTATGTTTAATTGTCGTTCTGACATACACACACATACAGCTAAATGAAACAATGTTCTTCCGCGGCCAAGATGCAAAACACAGTACATGCAGTCACACACAGCACGTATCGTTATGATAGCACACAGTCACAAAAATATAATATCAGTCCAAGGCCCCTGCGTGGTAGAGTGGTATGACCTGAAGATTGATGAAGCATGAATTGACCCTGAACTCCTCAGTTCAGTGGGGGGGAATGAAGGGATTGTTTTGAAAAGTCCTACACAAGTAGTAAACATGAGCAGAGATATCCTGGTGGAGCAGGGAGTTGGTATGAATTAATAGACTTGGAGAGGCAGGGAAAACTCAATTAATAGTTGCCTGATTAACAAGTGGTTTTGGAATAAACACAAAAAGAGTTTAATTACTGAAGCTGATACAGTGTAACCCCTGATGGGTTATCATGCTCACCTAACTGTATCTAACAACTAGTGCATGAGAGCTGCAATACAGTCGGTGTGTTCTCTTTTAACCTTTTATGGTCAAATGAATGCCAATGGCAAGGTCAGTAGACATGGTCCATAGCTTCCTGTCCTTAGGAAAGGAGTGTTAAACTACCTTCTTGAACCACTGCAGAGCTTCTGGGGAAAGGCCCCTCAGTTGTTGTTGGATAATGAGTGCCAGCAGTAACAAAGCAATAATACACTTTCACAGCAGGGCAACAGAAGATCTGGAATGGAGCCTGAAGGTGCTGGTGTCTCTTGCATCTACTCTCCTTGTTCTTAGTGGAAGAGAGTGAGGATTTGGGGTGTGGGGGGGTGCAATTGGTACAGGCTAGACAAATAACTGCAGTGCATTTTGTGGATGGTGCACAATGTAAACACAGTCAGAGTTGGAAAGAATGAAAGATCAGGGTGATTGTATAAGTATATTTTGGCTCAAGTCTTAATTAAACCATCTTTAAAAACCTCTCACTGCATAGAAATCAATAACAGGGACAATGTTTCTGCTAATTATTTTACAGCTGCATGGACCAACAATATAATAGCTCTGAGCAGGAAATTTTTACACAACCTGAAAACTGCACAGCACTTTAAATGTTTTTTTTGTAATATGCATACTATGAATATTCAGAATGAAAATTGAAAAATAACCTACTTTTGATTTTATTTATCAATTGAAGGGTATAATTAAATATAGTACAACAGAGAATATGTTTCACATTTCATAAACTTTTTCCCATTGTCTATTAACACCATCCAGATGAATTTCACATCCAGATGAAAGATGCATCTTAATCCTCATTAGATCATCCAAATGTTCCTGTTCTAGGCTGTTTCTAGATTTACATTTGATTGAATTCATAAGACTGAATCCACGTTCACAGTCAAAATTAGAAGCTTGAAATGTTCCAACGATGTCAATGAGAATTGACAGTTCTTCAAATTCTTCATTTCTAAGTATGTGGTTCAATGTATCAGTGAACATATTAATTGAACCAGTCTTAACTTTCTCAGAAATGACAAATTTGAAATCACAGTATTGCTGCAATATCTTTGAGGCAGCGCTTTTGTCGTTGCTCATAATAGCAGCTGAGTATTTTTTCTCAGTCATAAAACATTCTTGTTTCTAAATTCAAAATTAGCTGCATTTGCAATAGCAATAGGGTCAAAAGCTTGCCATTCTCTTAACTCATCTTCAGGAAATCTGTTATCCAAGTGATTACACACACATTCAATGAATTGAATAATAGGTGCAGTATCAACATCAGAATTTATCAATGCAAGCAGATCTTTCATTTTGTCACTTCAATAAATGATATTGCCAAGATACTGTGACTGTAACTGTTATTTTTTGCTTTTGCCTACCACATTGCTTCAATTGCATTGAAACAGCTTTTCTGAAGGAATTTACAAAGAGATGCCAGATTTTCTGAAATATTGTCAAGGACAGTTAATGCTACCTGATATTGTGGATAGATCAAAAATCTTCAGCATCGTAGCTTGAAGAAAATTCCAGCTGCGTGGCAACAAAGGCTATGTGCAAGGGAGCATTTCAGTTATTGCATGGCCATGCACCTGCACAGCTTAGAGGGAACATTGATCAGGGACAGGAAAGTATCAATCATGGGAAGTTAAACAAGAATTTTTTTAAAAATTGCCACCTAATACAAAATCTAAAAATATAAAGTCTCACTGACGAACTAAAATGTTAAATGGAACCAAAATATACAGACAATGTATAAAAATCAAAAAGATTAACTGCCCTCACCTATGCTGCTTTCATTGCAAACTTAATGTTATGACAGCAAGAGACAGATACCAGAAAGTGCCCAAATATCCAGCTCACATGCTTCATTGACACCTTCAGTCCACAGAATATGCTATTGTTAAATGCCCCAAGGCTTTTGTGGTGACGATTTTTCATCTGATAAGAAACCAATTGATAAAGCAAAATAGAGATTTAAACATTGCTTTAAGTAGAGTCATAAATATGTTAAGATTTGACCACAGTGCCAAGTAATAAATAGCTGATGAAAGAACCAGATAGTGGCAGACAATTCATGAAGGGCTGGATGTCATTGAATATGAATCTGACCAACAAGTAAGGGCAAAGTCTCCAAGGAAGAATCAAAACTCTCTAGCAAATGCATTAGAAAAGTGCATTTGCAACATCTGTCAAAAGATCTATTCATTATAATTCAGACCATGCATATCACTGAAGATGAACTTGACCAACTAGTAAGGGCAAAGTCTCTGATGAAGGATCAAAATTCTTTAGCAAATGCATTCGCAACATTTGTCAAAAGATCTATTCATTATAATTCAGACCATAAAAGAACTAATTCCATCATCGATTGAGACAGACACATGTACTTGAAATATGGTCTGTTATTTGTAACAAGACTGTAGAGCACTTAGCCATTTTCTTAAAGCACCTGCTAGACCTATACAAGTTAATGTATGGTGACAGAGAAAGACATTTTGTTTTAATACAGAACAGTACAGCACAGAAACAGGCCCTTTGACTCATAATGTTGTACTGAAAGGTGCGTTCCTATGTTAATGATACCTAATTACACTAATCTCTTCTGCCTCCATATCCCTCCATTCTCTGCATTCAGCTCTATTAGTTTTTTTTGTTAAGAATAGATTAGAGGTAAATATCTGGGTTGGCACAAGTAACAACACAGACAGAACTTAACTTTTTCTAATTTCTTTTACATTACAACACACTGGAGTGCCCAGAAAAGGAGCATATAAAAGCCACTCTTCTTTACTTGAAGTGGCGGTTGGATGAGGAGAGGGAGGATTTGAGAGTTAGAATTGATCAACATATTCTGTAAGCGTCCACATCTCATGAATGAATATGAAAACTGTCCACTGATGGGGTCCAGTTTGCTGAATAGTTTGAATAATTTTTACCCACTCTGCAAAACCAGATCTCTTCATGTGTGGGACAGAAAACAGCAACGCATTTCTTATATTACAAAAATTACAAAAGTAGCTGATTGGTTGTGAAGGTGTTGAGACTTACAGTGGAAAGTGCAAGATTTTTTCTATAGATTGAACTCTCAGCCTCACTGATCAGGGACAGTCAGCATGGCTTTGTGAAGGGCAGATCGTGTCTAACAAACCTGATAGAGTTCTTTGAGGAGGTGACCAGGCATATAGATGAGGGTAGTGCAGTGGATGTGATCTATATGGATTTTAGTAAGGCATTGAACAAGGTTCCACATGGTAGGCTCATTCAGAAAGTTAGAAGGCATGGGATCCAGGGAAGATTGGCCAAGTGGATTCAGAATTGGCTTGCCTGCAGAAGGCAGAGGGTCATGGTGGAGGGAGTACATTCGGATTGGAGGATTGTGACTAGTGGTGTCCCACAAGGATCGGTTCTGGGACCTCTACTTTTCGTGATTTTTATTAACGACCTGGATGTGGGGGTAGAAGGGTGGGTTGGCAAGTTTGCAGATGGCACAAAGGTTGGTGGTGTTGTGGATAGTGTAGAGGATTGTCAAAGATTGCAGAGAGACATTGATAGGATGCAGAAGTGGGCTGAGAAGTGGCAGATGGAGTTCAACCCGCAGAAGTGTGATGTGGTACACTTTGGAAGGACAAACTCCAAGGCAGAGTACAAAGTAAATGGCAGGATACTTGGTAGTGTGGAGGAGCAGAGGGATCTCAGGGTACATGTCCACAGATCCCTGAAAGTTGCCTCACAGGTGGATAGGGTAGTTAAGAAAGCTTATGGGGTGTTAGCTTTCATAAGTCGAGGGATAGAGTTTAAGAGTCGCGACGTAATGATGCAGCTCTATAAAACTCTGGTTAGGCCACACTTGGAGTATTGTGTCCAGTTCTGGTCACCTCACTATAGGAAGGATGTGGAAGCATTGGAAAGGGTGCAGAGGAGAGTAGGATGCTGCCTGGTTTAGAGAGTATGCATTATGATCAGAGATTAAGGGAGCTAGGGCTTTACTCTTTGGAGAAAAGGAGGATGAGAGGAGACATGATAGAGGTGTACAAGATAATAAGAGGAATAGATAGAGTGGATAGCCAGCGCCTCTTCCCCAGGGGACCACTGCTCAATACAAGAGGACATGGCTTTAAGGTAAGGGGTGGGAAGTTCAAGGGGGATATTAGAGGAAGGTTTTTTACTCAGAGAGTGGTTGGTGCGTGAGTCAGTGGTGGAGGCAGATACACTAGTGAAGTTTAAGAGACTACTAGACAGGTATATGGAGGAATTTAAGGTGGGGGCTTATATGGGAGGCAGGGTTTGAGGGTTGGCACAACATTGTGGGTCGAAGGGCCTGTACTGTGCTGTACTATTCTATGCTCTATATTCTATGTTCACTGAGGTGAGAGAAGCAAAATGACATTGCATTAAAAATACTCTTTGCCACTTCCTTGAAACAACACCAGCACCAAACGGTCAGGCATGGAAAACAATCACACCTCTACGAATTTTTTGCCTTATTCACTTGCCAGGCTATGGCAGCATAAACAGCTTGATTCACATTTCTCTGTTACACTGCACTGGTCACAGGTGGCTTGTCTTGACACCCTGGTCAATACATTAAAGTCAATGTTATGCCACAAGAAGAGACATTGCTGAGGTTTTTGTATGTTGATTCCGACAGTACTGGTTCCACACCTATCTGTCTCCCTTGTCTGTACAATGTCCCAAGACAGTATCAAAACAATTAAAATTACCACTTATAAAAATCCAGACACAAGCTGCAGTGAAGAGTTCTTTATCAATGCACTAGAATAAGAGTCTCCGTAATGTCCATAAAAGACACTGCAATCTCCTCCTGAAGACACACTGAGGACTTCACAAACCACTTCAGAAAGGAACACCATGGACCAATTTTTGCACTACCGTGGACTTTTCTGCTGCCTCTGTGAGTGTGTGTTTACAGAAATGTCTTATTTTGCACAGTCTCTTTTTCCTTTCTTAACCACCCAGTATAATTAATGTGCGTTCCGTGTTGTCTGAACCCTCATACCTGTGATGCAGCTGCAAGTACGTTGTATCTGTACCTCGCCGAATTTGTGCATATGGCAATGTTTCAAAGAGTTGTACAGCGTGGAAACTGGTTCTTTTACCCAAATGGTCCATGCCAACCATAACATTCTCCCTACCAGTTTTAGCTGCCTACATTCACCCCATAACCCCCCAAACACCTATCCAAAATCCTCTTAAATGTTGCAACTGTACTCGTCACACTCCCTTCCTCAAGCAGCTCATTCACCTCCCTCTGTGTAAAGAAGTTGCCTCTTAGATTTCTCAAGTCTCTCCACTCTTACCCTCTACCTGTGGCCTCTAGGTTTGGACTTCCCAAGTCTGGGGGAAAGACTATGACCATCCGACCTTATCTAGACCCCTGATGATTTTATAAACTTCTATAAGAAGACTTCATTCTCTTATAAATAAACTCGACCTGACTTGGGTCCAGCCACGTTTTATTGGAATGCTCATTTTAGTTGCATCACCTATCTTGTCATGAAACACTTTATCCAGAACACCTCTGATCACAGATCAGTTAGACAATGGGCTGCGGAAAACGTTAGACTCACAGCACGCTGGAGGAACTCAGCAAGTCGGGCAGCATCTGTGGAAACAATGAGTCGACGTTTCCACAGATGCTGCCCGACCTGCTGAGTTCCTCCAGCGTGTTGTGAGTGTTGCTTTGATCCCAGCATCTGCAGATTATTTTGTGTTTGGAAAACATTAGAGCTGTGTGAGAAATGCATTTGGTGAAGCCTGTGGAGTGGTTTCATGAGTAGACTGTCAAAAGCAATTGGCAGATTGCCTCATTACCAGAACTTTCAAGAAAGCAGCAAGAGCTTTCTTGGCTGGTGGTGAGAAAAGCCCACTGCTGAGTATGGTTACCACACTGGGCACACTGTATGCTGCCTTTGTGATGACCACTGGAAATGAGACTGCTCTCCATTATGTCTGACATGTGACTTTGTCAGGAAGAGAGGGACAGTTATTTGTTGAGATTCAACCCAAAAAGCTGCACACCAGAGACTCCGGGCTGTACGATTGTTTCCAGGGATATGCATGACAGATAAATTAAATGCTGCTGGAAAAGATGATATGTCCGAAATACACTGGTGTTCTAGAACAAGGTGTTGTCCCTGACCGAGCACTACAAGCTGACACATACTAAGGCTTGGTGCTGACAAGCACACTGAAGCTGACTGCAGCAACTGCAAGGGCTCAATAGAGAGTTAACCAATAGTTAAGGACACTCCCACCATTGCACATTCTGAAACCTGTGCTAAAACTATCCTGCCGAAGGGTTTCGGCCCGAAACGTCAACTGTACTTTTTTACCATAGATGCTGCCTGGCCTGCTGAGCTCCTCCAGCATTTTGTGTGTGTTGCTTGGATCTGCAGATTTTCTCTTGTTTGTAAAACCTCGTGAACTGGTTGGTTGAAGAACTGTAGATAAATGTTAACTGACAATGTGCAAACATTTAAGTAATTGACGTAACAAAATCTGTGATGAGCATTTTGATTTGGATGTTCTGTATTGTATATGTTAGTATTTTTCTGAGTAAAGTACACTTTGAAATAGAAATTATTTCAAAGGAAGGCAAGTTATCTGCCTCAAATTGCCCAACAACAGATCCTTCCTCACATCACAGTAATAAAGTTATCATAAGACCATAAGACAAAGGAGCAGAAGTCGGCCATTTGGCCCATCGAGTCTGCTCCGTTATTTTATCATAAGCTGATCCACTCTCCCATTTAGTCCTACTCCCCCACCTTCTCACCATAACCTTTGATGCCCTGGCTACTCAGATACCTATCAATCTCTGCCTTAAATACACCCAATGACTTGACCTCCACTGCCGCCCGTGGCAACAAATTCCACAGATTCACCACCCTCTGGCTAAAAAAATTTCTTCACATCTCTATTCTGAATGGGCGCTCTTCAATCCTTAAGTCGTGCCCTCTCGTACTAGACTCCCCCACCATGGGAAACAACTTTGCCACATCCACTCTGTCCATGCCTTTCAATATTCAAAATGTTCCTATGAGGTCCCCCCTCATTCTTCGAAACTCCAAGGATTACAGTCCAAGAGCGGACAAACGTTCCTCATATGTTAACCCTCTCATTCCCGGAATCATTCTCGTGAATCTTCTTTGAACCCTCTCCAACGTCAGCACATCCTTTCTTAAATAAGGAGCCCAAAATTGCACACAATACTCCAAGTGGGGTCTTACCAGTGCCCAGTGCCTTATAGAGCCTCAACATCACATCCCTGCTCCTATACTCTGTTCCTCTAGAAATGAATGCCAACATTGCATTCGCCTTCTTCACCACCGACTCAACCTGGAGGTTAACCTTAAGGGTATCCTGCACAAGGACTCCCAAGTCCCATTGCATCCCGGAACTTTGAATTATCTCCCCACTTAAATAATAGTCTGCCTGTTTATTTCTTCTACCAAAGTGCATAACCATACACTTTCCAACATTGTATTTCATTTGCCACTTCTTTGCCCATTTTTCCAATCTATCCAAGTCTCTCTGCAGACTCTCTGTTTCCTCAGCACTACCGGCCCCTCCACCTATCTTTGTATCATCAGCCAACTTAGTCACAAAGCCATCTATTCCATAATCCAAACTGTTGATGTACAACGTAAAAAGAAGCGGCCCCAACACCGACCCCTGTGGAACACCACTGGTAACCGGCAGCCAACCAGAATAGGATCCCTTTACTCCCACTCTCTGTTTCCTGCCAATCAGCCAACGCTCTATCCACGTATGTAACTTTCCTGTAATTCCATGGGCTCTTATCTTGTTTAGCAGCCTCATGTGTGGCACCTTGTCAAAGGCCTTCTGAAAATCCAAATACACAACATCCACTGCATCTCCCTTGTCTAGCCTACTTGTTACTTCCTCAAAAAACTGTAATAGGTTTGTCAGGCAGGATTTTCCTTTAAGGAAACCATGCTGAGTTCTGCCTATCTTGTCATATGCCTCCAGCTACTCCGTAACCTCATCCTTGACAATCAACTCCAACAACTTCCCAACCACCGATGTCAAGCTAACAGGTCTATAATTTCCTTTTTGCTTTCTTGCCCCCTTCTTAAATAGCGGAGTGACATTTGCAATCTTCCAGTCCTCCGGAACCATGCCAGAATCTATCGACTTTTGAAAGATCATTGCTAATGCCTCCGCAATCTCCACAGCTACTTCCTTCAGAACACGAGGGTGCATTCCATCTGGTCCAGGAGATTTATCGACCCTTAGTCCATTCAGCTTCCTGAGTACTTTCTCTGTCATAACTGTGACTGCGCACACTTCTCTTCCCTGCCACCCTTGAGTGTCCGGTATACTGCTGCTGTCTTCCTCAGTGAAGACTGATGCAAAATACTCGTTCAGTTCCTCCGCCATCTCCTTATCTCCCATTACAATTTCTCCAGCATCATTTTCTATCGGTCCTATATATATTCTCACCTGTTTTTTACTCTTTATATACTTGAAAAAGCTTTTAGTATCCTCTTTGATATTATTTACTAGCTTCCTTTCATAGTTCATCTTTTCCCTCTTAATGACCTTCTTCGTTTCCTTTTGTAAGCTTTTAACAACTTCCCAATCCTCTGTCTTCCCACTAATTTTTGCTTCCTTGTATGCCCTCTCCTTTGCCTTTAGTTTGGCTTTGACTTCTCTTGTCAGACACGGTTGCATCCTTTTCCCATACGAAAGTGTCTTCTTTTTTGGAATATATCTGTCTTGCACCTTCCTCACATCTCGCATAAACTCCAGCCACTGCTGCTCTGCCGTCTTTCCCGCCAGTGTCCCTTTCCAGTCAACTTTGGCCAGTTCCTCTCTCATGCCACTGTAATTTCCTTTACTCCACTGAAATACCAACACATCGGATTTCGGCTTCTCTTTTTCAAATTTCACAGTGAACTCAATCATGTTATGATCACTACCTCCTAAGGGTTCCTTCACCTCAATCTCTCTAATCACCCCTGGTTCATTACACAATACCCAATCCAGTACAGCCGATCCCCTAGTGGGCTCAACAACAAGCTGTTCTAAAAAGCCATCTTGTAGGCATGTTACAAATTCTCTCTCTTGAGATCCAGTGCTGACCTGATTTTCGCAATCCACTCGCATGTTAAAATCCCCCACAATTATCGTAACACTGCCTTTCTGACAAGCCTTTTCTATTTCCTGTTGTAATTTGTAGTCCACATTACTGCAGCTGTTTGGAGGTCTCTATATAACTGCTATCAAGGCCCTTTTACCCCTGTGATTTTTTAGCTCAACCCATAAAGATTCTGCACCTTCCAATCCTATGTCACCTCCTTCTAATAATTTAATATCATTTCGTACCAATAAAGCCATGCCACCCCCTCTGCCTACCTGCCTATCCTTCCGATACACCGTGTATCCTTGGATGTTCAGCTCCCAGAGACATGCATCCTTTAGCCATGTCTCAGTGATGGCCACAATATCATACCTGCCAATCTGTAGCTGTACGACAAGATCATCCACCTTATTCCTTATGCTGCGTGCATTTAAGTATAACACCTTAAGTCCCATATTTGGTACTTTTTGCTTTGTTTGCACTGCAACTTTATTGCACTGCAACTCATCCTAACGGCTGCAAATTTGCCCCATCACCTGCCTGTCCTTCCTGACATTTTTACTGCTCACTATCTTAGATTTATTTCCGTTTTCCCCTTCCTCTGCTCTATCATTCCGGTTCTCATCCCCCTGCCAAATTAGTTTAAACCCTCCTAACAGCTCTATTAAACCTTCCCGCCAGGATATTGGTCCCCTTCGGGTTCAGGTGTAACTCGTCCTTTTTGAACAGGTCATACTTCCCTCAGAAGAGATCCCAATGATCCAAGAATCTGAAGCCCTGCCCCCTGCACCAGTCTCTCAGCCACGCATTGATCTGCCTGATCCTACTATTCTTGCCCTCACTAGCACGTGGCACAGGTAGCAATCCTGAGATTACTACCCTGGAGGTCCTGCCTCTCAGCTTCCTTCCTAACTTACGGAAATCTCTCTTCAGGACCTCCTCCCTGTAAAGAGTCTTGGGATAACAGAGTGAAGGGCGAGCCTCTCATTTTGAATGTGAAGCAAAGCAGCAATCTTGGTCACAGCACGATTCCACACATATGATGAACCATTTCAGCAACTTTTATAGCACTGGTTTATGAAGGAATTTGCCAAGCTGTTATACTTACATCCAATACTGTGAATTTAGCTAATTAATATTTTTTGAGAGGCAACACCTTCAATTATGGAATACTTGCTCAGTATAGCATTGAAGAGACATAAAGCATGGAAACAAAATGATGCAAAAGCAAGGAAAATGACAAACACACTGAAGCTGACTGCAGCAACTACAAAGACTCAATAGGGAGTTAATCAATAGTTTAGGACAGTTAAGAAGCAAGAAAAGTCACATATATTTTGCTTCTGTCCAAAATCAACATGAAAGAGGATTAATTGGTTTCTAGTGGATAAAACGAATGAATAGACCTAGTCAATTGATATAATCCTTCAATTGTACACACACTAAGGATGTTTGGTACTGTGCAAAAGTCTTAGGCACATATATATAGCTATAGTGCACAGTACTGTAGTAGTTGAATATATTGCACTGTACCGCTGCCACAAAAAAAAACAAATTTCATTGCATATGTGAGTCTGCTATGTGTCTCTATTGGGGACTGAGAGTGGGAAGGGGCAGGGAGAGGGATTCATGATTGGGAAAAGTAGAAGGGAGAAGGGAAGGAGTGGGATGCACCAGAGAGACATTGTGCATGGATCAATAAACCAATTGTTTGGAATCAAATGACCTTGCCTGGTGTTTCAGGGCTAGATGTGTCTGCGCCCATGCCAACCCCGCCCTGGACTCCTTCTCTGCCACCTGTCCCACACCCCTCCCAGGCACTCCACCCTCACCATTCCCAACATCCTTTGCTCCCGTCTGGTTTACAAATTTGCTCTCCATTCCATGTTGACAAATACAGTACTGTGCAAAAGTCTTAAGAACCTTAGCTCGGACATATATGTGTCCAAGTCTTTTGCACAGTACTGCATTACAAAGCAACACATGGAGACACAAATGAAAACCAGTCAATACATTAAATAGGCTGTACCCCAATGTGCAGGCAAATAAACTGTCGATCATAACACTGTACATCATAAGAACAGAATTAGGCCAATCCACCCATTGAGTTTGCGCCGCCATTCCATCAGGGCTGATTTATTGACCCTTTCAACCCCATTCTCTTGCCTTCTCCCTGTAACTTTTGACGCTGTTACTAATCAATAACCTGTCAACCTCTGCTTTAAATATACCCAAAAGCAGCCTCCACAGTCATCTGTGGCAATGAATTCCATAGTTTCACTACCCTCTGGCTAAAGAAATTCCTCCTCATCTCTGTGCTCAATGCAAGATTATTGCCATTCAACTCAAGTAGTACTTAGCTTCAATTGAAATGACATGAATTAATTAGAATTGCCTGCTGTCATCTAAAATGCCACCAAATGGTAAAAGAGGTGTCAAAGATATATTACTAAATGTTCCCAGTAACTTCGCCTTTGGTGACTACAAAGGGACAAGCTTCATTTTCTCAGGGCGCAATCTTTCTTTTCTGTGAATAAATCACTCAAATGCTGCTTGCAATTGATGTTTGACATCCAAATACAGTGAAGTATTACTATGGCATTGATCCCCTATCCATGAATAACAGGCTGTTCTCTGTATTGTCAGTGTTAAAATCTATACTCATATTACTCATCCATATCTCATTCTTTCCCAGCACTAGAAATCTATGGAACTCACTCATTCTTCTCTGTACCTAAATTCTGAGGCTTTTGAAATGAAAACTTGGTTTCCATCACTGATTTATCTAGTATCTCATCTTAAAAATGTCAACAAAACAGAAAAGCAGATTATTGACTTCAGAAAGGGAGTGGGGAGATGGTGCACCTGCTCTTGTCTACAGCAATGGTGATGGGAGTTTTAAGTTCCTAGATGTGACCATCACCAATATCCTGTCTTGGCCCAACCATGTTGATAACACAGCCAAGAAAGCTCACCAACACCTCTACCTCCCTGGGAGGCTAAAGAAATTCAGCATGCCCCTGTCAACTCTTACTAATTTTTACTGATTCATTATCAAGTCATAGAGAAGTACAGCACAGAAACATACCCTTTGGCCCATCTAGTTCATGCTGAAACCACTTAGAATGCCTACTCTCATCGACCTGCAGTGGGACCATAGATGACCATCCATGTATCTATCCAATTTCTCTTAAACATTGAAATCAAGCTCACATGCATCACTTGTGCTGGCAGCTCATTCCACATCCTCACAACCCTCTGAGTGAAGGAGTTTCCCCTCACATTAAACTTCTCACCTTTCACCCTTAACTCATTACCTCTGGCTGTAGTCTCACCCAACCTCAGTGAAAAAAGCCTGCTTGCATTTACCCACTCTATATCCGTCATAATTTTGTATACCTCTATCAAATCTCCTCTCAATCTTCTACATTCTAAAGAATACAGTCCTAACCTATTCAAACTTTCCTTATAACTCCAGACCAGGTAACATTCTTATAAATTTTCTCTGCACTCTTTCAACCTTGCTTATATCTTTCCTGTAGGTAGGTGACCAAAACTACACACAATACTCCAAATTAGGCCTCACCAATGTCTTATACAACTTCAACATAACATCATATCTCTTGTACTCAATACAATGATTTATGAAGGCCTATGTGTCAAAAGCTTTTACGACCCAATCTATCTGTGACATCAAATATGGACCTGTATTCCCGATCCCTTTGTTGTACTTCACTCCTCAGTGCCCTACGTTTCACTGAGTAAGACCTACCCTTGATTGGTCCTACTGAAGTGCAAAACCTCGCACTTGTCTGCATTAAATTCCATCTGCCAATTCCAGCCTATTTTTCCTGCTGATGCAGATCCCCCTGCAAGCCATGATAGTCTTCCTCGCTGTCCACTACACACCCAACCTTGGTGTCATCTGGAAATTTGCTGATCCAGTTAACCACATTATCTTCCAGATGCAGATGACAAACAACAAAGGACCAAGCACTGACCCCTGTGCCATACCACTAGTTACAGGCCTTCAACTAGAGAGGCAACCCTCTACTACCACCCTCTAGCTTCTTTGACAAAGCCAATGTCTAATCCAATTTACTACATGATCCTGAATGCTGAGTGACTGAATCTTCTTGACCAGCCTCCCATAAGGATCTTGTCAAATGCCCTACTAAAGTCCATGAACACAACATCCACTGCCTTGCCTTCATCTACTTTCCTGGCAATTTCCTCAAAAAACTCTATAAAATTGGTTAGACATGATCTACTACACATGAAGCCTTGCTGACTATCCCTAATCAATCCAGGTCTATCCAAATAATTATATATCCGGTCCTTCAGAATACTTTCCAAAAACTTTCCTACAACTGATGTCAGACTCACCGGCCTATAATGGCTTAGCTTATATTTAGAGCCTTTTTAACCAACAACACTGGCCATCTCCAATCCTCTGGTACCTTTCCTGTTGCTCAGGATGATTAAAATATCTCTGCTAGGGCCCTGGCAATTTCTGCACTTGCCTCCCGTGGCATTCGAGAGAACGCCTTGTCAGGATTTATCCTTCATGATTTGCCTCCTCCTCCGTAAGCAATAGAATACATTCTGTCTGGATGCATTGAAGCTGGTATAGCTTGGCCTGACCATGACCGCAAGAAGCTGCAGAGTTGTACACACAGCTCAGCATATCACAGAAACCAACCCCCCTTCATGGACTTTGTCTATACTCAATGTTGCCTCAGTAAAGCATCCAGCATAATCAAAGACCCCACTCAGTCTGGACATTCTCTCTTCTCTCCTTTCCCATCAGGCAGAAGATACAAAAGCCTGAAAGCACATACCACCAGTTTCAAGGACAGCTTCTATCCCGCTGTTATCAGACTCTGAGCAGACCTCATACAATAAGATGCACTTCTGGCCTCACAATGATCGTGCATTTTATCATTTGCCTGCATTGCACTCTTTTGGTAGCTTTTTATACTTTATTCTGCATTGTTATTGCTTTACCTTATTTTAGTTCAATGTACTGTGTAATGATTAAGCTGTGTAAACAGTACACAAGACAAGCTGTTCACTTTGTCTTGGTACGAGTAACAATAACTAACCAGTACCAAACTTTGTAAGATCTGGAACAAGTTCATCTAAGAATCTCCACATTAAAGCATCACCAATACTTTCTCTCTTCACAGAACTTCTAGGACACAAAGGGAATTTAGCTCAACTGGTTTAGTTTGTGTATAAGCTTCACACAGGCCATCTCAGCTCACCAGAGCAATGTAAAAATTGTATTTGTTTGTGGGAGTTTGCCAAGTTCAAACTGGCTGCTGAGCTTACTACATTATCACAGTCATCGACTTCAAAGAGTCCAAAGTGACCACAGGTCATACCAAAGTGCTTTGGAGCTAGTAAAATAATTAATTGGCTCCAAAGGCTTGAGATGCTTTCATCTTCTTGATCACTTAGAATCCAAATTAGACAAATTTGGTCCATAAGTAGGAAATTTTATAAATTTCTCTTTAGCTTATTGATGAGTGGCAGATGAAACCCATCCTTTTCTTTCTGGACCAAAGATCTGAGTTCTGTTAATACTTCTGAAAGAAAACCAGAATCTAGATTATTATTTTGAATTACTTGAAGCAAAATCATACAAGGAATAAATGATTCCTTAAGAGAAATATAAATTAATGTAAAATGCAGCAATGGGAATAAACCCAGCTGGCTCTCCCACCATTAAGTTCACCTACCGAGGCAGTTCCTCGCCAATCAGGACATGCCCTCTTCTTGTTACCACCATTGGGAGGAGACTCACACTCAATGATTCAGGAACAGCTTCCTCCCCTCTACCATCACATTTCTGAACGGGCCATAAACCCCTGAATGCCTCATTATTCTTTTTATCTATTTATCTATTCTTGTAATTTCTCAGCATTTTATGTTTTGTTTTACTATACTCTTGCCAGAAACAAAAACAATGTAATACACATAAGAATTTAATGTCATACAAGATGGTGATAATAAACTGATTCTACGTTCCAAAAGTAAATGCTCTCCTAAATGGACTTGGTGGTACAATTGTGATTTCATTGTTAGCATCAAACCATTTTTAATAGCCTTTTTAAAATAAAATGCACTGTCTTAAGAACCAAATAAATTTTTTAAATCTATCAGTTACGGTATGATGCCAAAGTCTTAAGCACATATGTATAGCTAGGGTGCTCAAGACTTTTGCACAGTACTGTATTTGCCAATGGGAAGCGGAGAGCGAGTTTGTAAATCTGGCAGGAGCAAAGAGAGTTGGGAATGGCGAGGGAGCAGTGCTGTGGGACAGGTGGCAGAGAAGGAATGCCACGCATAGATGCAGACACGCCCAGCCCCGAGACAAGGTTATTTGATTCTAAACAATTGGTTTATAGATCTTTACAGAATATCTCTGTGCTTCGCGTTCCCTTCCCCTTTTCCCAACAATGATTCCCCACTCCCTGCCCCCATCTCACACTCAGTCCACAAAAGAAACCCATATCAGAATCACGTTTATCATTACTTACATATGTCAAGAAATTTGTTTTTTGCTGCTGCAGCAGTACAATGCAATACATAAAATTACTACAGTACAGTGCAAAATTCTTAGGCATCCTAGGCATATATACCGTATGTGCCTAAAACTTTCATGCTGTACTGTAGATGCAGCAAGTAGTCAAGAAGGCTAGTAGCATTTTGGCCTGATTGCAAGGTAATTGGGGTTTAAAAATAGGATCATTTGTTGCAATTGTACAGGGTGTTAGTGAGTCTTCACCTGAATTATTGTGCGCAGTTTGGCCACCTTACTCAAAAGAAGATTTATTTTATTTATTGAGCTGCAGTGTGGAATAGACCCCTCTGGCCCTTTGAGCAGCACTGCCCAGCAACCCTTGAAATAACCCAAGCCCAAACGCAGGACGACTTACAATGACCAATTCACCTACCGACCAGCATGTCTCTGGACAGTGGGAAGAACCCGGAGTGCCCGGAAGAAACCCATGCAGTCACGGGAAGAACGTACAAAACTCGCTACCGACAGGGGCAGTAAATGAACCCGGGTCGCTGGTACTGTCACTACACCAGCATGCCACCGCGGTAACAGATACAGTAACACTGAGTGCAGACTAAAGAAGATACTCCACTAGAGAAGGCTGAGAGCGTTGTCCCACCAAGAGATACTAACTAGTTTGGAATTTAGAAAATTGAGGAGTGCCATTCAAACACACAAGACTCTAAGGGGTCTCGGCCCGAAACTTCGACTGCACTCTTTTCCATAGATGCTGCCTGGCCTGCTGAGTTCCTCCAGCATTTTGTGTGTGTTGCTAAGACTCTTAGGGGGTTTGACAGAGTAGATGTTCAGATGTTTTCATCAGTGGGTCAGTCTTAAACAAGGGCACCTAACTACAGGATAAGGGGTTTAAAACAGAGGTTTGTAGAAATTCAGGTAAAGGAAAATACCAAAAGATTATACAAGTATATTAAGAGCAAAAGGACCAGTATATTAGTCTGTATCTGGAGCCACAAGAGATAGGGAAGGTCTTAAATTAATACTTCTCATCTGTATTTACTGTGGAAATGGTCATAGAAGCTAGGAGATCTTGCAAAGAAAACTGTGATGTTGTCAAACACCACGCCAGTATGAAAGAGCAGGAACTAACACATAAAAGTAGGTAAATCCTGAGGGCCTCACTATGTACATCCAGGGACATTGTGGAAAGTAATGGAAGAAATTACAGAGATTCCAGCTTAGATTCTTGCATCTTCCCGATCTACAACTGTCGTCTGTCTGATATTTTAATCATCTTGATGAGAATTTAACTTTGTGTGATTAATAAGTTTGTGGATAACACCAAAACTGGTGGCACAGTAGACAGTGAAAAAGTTCGCATAAGGCTACAACAGGACCTAGGTTGACTGGGAATGCAGGCCAATGAATGGCCATTGGATACAATACATTTTGGGAAGTTAAAGCATGCAGGGCATGCACAACGGCAGGGCCCTGGAGTGTGTTGTACAGCAGAGAGACCTGGGCATACAAGGACATAGCTGTCTGAGAGTGGCGACACAGGTGGTCAGGGTGGTGGATGTACAAGGCCTTCATCTGAATGGGTACAAAAGTTGGATGTCATATTACAGCTGTACAATATGTTGGTGAATATTGTGTGCATTTCTGCCTGGCACACGATAGAAGGCCATGGTTATGCTGGAGAGGGGGCATAAAAAGTTCGGAAAGATGTGGCACAGATTTAAGTTATAAGGTGAGGCTGGGTAGACTGGTCTGTTTTCCCTGGAGCGGAGCAAGCTAAAAGGTGACCTTAGAAAGGTTTATAAAATTATAAGGGGCATAGAAAAGATGTGTTGTCACAGTCTTTTTCCTGGGGTAAGGGAGACAAATTCAACAGGGTAAAGGTGAGAGGGGGAGGGTTAAAGAAGACCTCAAAGTAAGATTTTCCAAACAATGGGTGGTGGGTATATGGAACTGCCGGAATTATAACATTTAAAAGACAGTTGGTTAGATACATGAAAAGGAAATGTTTAAGAGGGATACGAGCCAAATGCTGGCAAATGGGATGAGCTCAACATGGAGGAAATGAACCGAAGGGCCTGCTCTCATTTTGTAGTACTCTGTGACACTGCAGCTCTCTGTGACGAACTTCTTCCTGCAGAGGGTGGTGTGTCTCTGAAATCCTCTGCCTCTGTCCCCCACCCTGGGTGGTGAAATCTGGATTATTATGAGTACTTGGAGGGTGGATGAATATTTGAAGAGCTGAGGGTAAAGGAGAAGTGGCTTGGAAGAAGAGATGAAACATAGAAACATAGAAAATAGGTGCAGAAGTAGGCCATTCGGCCCTTCGAGCCTGAACCGCCATTTATTATGATCATGGCTGATCATCCAACTCAGAACCCTGTACCTGCCTTCCCTCCATACCCCCTGCCCGTAGCCACAAGGGCGATATCTAACTCCCTCTTAAATATAGCCAAGGAACTGGCCTCAACTGTTTCCTGTGGCAGAGAATTCCACAGATTCACCACTCTCTGTGTGAAGAAGTTTTTCCTAATCTCGGACCTAAAAGGCTTCCCCTTTATCCTCAAACTGTGACCCCTTGTTCTGGACTTCTCCAACATCGGGAACAATCTTCCTGCATCTAGCCTGTCCAATCCCTTTAGGATTTTATACGTTTCAATCAGATCCCCCCTCAATCGCTAAATTCCAACGAGTACAAGCCCAGTTCATCCAGTCTTTCTTCATATAAAAGTCCTGCAATCCCAGGAATCAATCTGGTGAACCTTCTTTGTACCCCTTCTATTGCAAGGATGTCTTTCCTCAGATTAGGAGACCAAAACTGCACACAATACTCCAGGTGTGGTCTCACCAAGGCCTTGTACAACTGCAGTAGTACCTCCCTGCTCCTGTACTCGAATCCTCTCGCTATAAATGCCAGCATACCATTCCCCTTTTTCACCGCCTGCTGTACCTGCATGCCCACTTTCAATGACTGGTGTATAATGACACCCAGGTCTCGTTGCACCTCCCCTTTTCCTAATCGGCCACCATTCAGATAATAATCTGTTTTCCTATTTTTGCCACCAAAGTGGATAACTTCACATTTATCCACATTAAATTGCATCTGCCATGAATTTGCCCACTCACCCAACCTATCCAAGTCACTCTGCACCCTCTTAGCATCCTCCTCACACTAACACTGCCACCCAGCTTCATGTCACCCGCAAACTTGGAGATGCTGCATTTAATTCCCTCATCCAAGTCATTAATATATATTGTAAACAACTGGGGTCCCAGCACTGAGCCTTGCGGTACCCCACTAGTCACCGCCTGCCATTCTGAAAAGGTCCCGTTTATTCCCACTCTTTGCTTCCTGTCTGCTAACCAATTCTCCATCCACATCAATACCTTACCCCCAATACCGTGCGCTTTAAGTTTGCACACTAATCTCCTGTGTGGGACCTTGTCAAAAGCCTTTTGAAAATCCAAATATACCACATCCACTGGTTCTCCCCTATCCACTCTACTAGTTACATCCTCAAAAAATTCTAGGAGATTCGTCAGACATGATTTTCCTTTCACAAATCCATGCTGACTTTGTCCGATGATTTCACCGCTTTCCAAATGTGCTGTTATCACATCTTTGATAACTGACTCCAGCAGTTTCCCCACCACCGACGTTAGGCTAACTGGTCTATAATTCCCCGGTTTCTCTCTCCCTCCTTTTTTAAAAAGTGGGGTTACAATAGCCACCCTCCAATCCTCAGGAACTAGTCCAGAATCTAACGAGTTTTGAAAAATTATCACTAATGCATCCACTATTTCTTGGGCTACTTCCTTAAGCACTCCAGGATGCAGACCATCTGGCCCTGGGGATTTATCTGCCTTCAATCCCTTCAATTTACCTAACACCACTTCCCTACTAACATGTATTTCACTCAGTTCCTCCATCTCACTGGACCCTCTGTCCCCTACTATTTCTGGAAGATTATTTATGTCCTCCTTAGTGATGACAGAACCAAAGTAATTATTCAATTGGTCTGCCATTTCCTTGCTCCCCATAATCAATTCACCTGTTTCTGTCTGTAGGGGACCTACATTTGTCTTTACCAGTCTTTTCCTTTTTACATATCTATAAAAGCTTTTACAGTCAGCTTTTATGTTCCCTGCCAGTTTTCTCTCATAATCTTTTTTCCCCTTCCTAATTAAGCCTTTTGTCCTCCTCTGCTGAACTTCTCCCAGTCCTCAGGTGAGCCACTGTCTCTGGCTAATTTGTATGCTTCTTCTTTGGAATTGATACTATCCCTAATTTCTCTTGTCAGCCACGGGTGCACTACCTTCCTTGATTTATTCTTTTGCCAAACTGGGATGAACAATTGTTGTAATTCATTCATGCAACCTTTAAATGCTTGCCATTGCATATCCACCGTCAATCCTTTAAGTGTCATTTGCCAGTCTATCTTAGCTAATTCACGTCTCATACCTTCAAAGTTACCCCTCTTTAAGTTCAGAACCTTTGTTTCTGAATTAACTATGTCACTCTCCATCTTAATGAAGAATTCCACCATATTATGGTCACTCTTACCCAAGGGGCCTCTCACGACAAGATTGCTAATTAACCCTTCCTCATTGCTCAAAACCCAGTCCAGAATAGCCTGCTCTCTAGTTGGTTCCTCGACATGTTGGTTCAAAAAACCATCCCGCATACATTCCAAGAAATCCTCTTCCTCAGCACCTTTACCAATTTGGTTCACCCAATCTACATGTAGATTGAAGTCACCCATTATAACTGCTGTTCCTTTATTGCACACATTTCTAATTTCCTGTTTAATACCATCTCCGACCTCACTACTACTGTTAGGTGGCCTGTACACAATTCCCACCAGCGTCTTCTGCCCCTTAGTGTTACGCAGCTCTACCCATATCGATTCCACATCTTCCCGGCTTATGTCCTTCCTTTCTATTGCATTAATCTCTTCTTTAACCAGCAACGCCACCCCACTTCCCCTTCCTTCATGTCTATCCCTCCTGAATATTGAATATCCCTGAACGTTGAGCTCCCATCCTTGGTCACCCTGGAGCCATGTCTCTGTGATCCCGATTATATCATAATCATTAATAACAATCTGCACTTTCAATTCATCCACCTTATTACGAATGCTCCTTGCATTGACACACAAAGCCTTCAGGCGCTCTTTTACAACTCTCTTAGCCCTTATACAATTATGTTGAAAAGTAGCCCTTTTTAATGCTTGCCCTGGATTTGTTGGCCTGCCACTTTTACTTTTCTCCTTAGTACTTTTTGCTTCTACCCTCACTTTACACCCCTCTATCTCTCTGCACTGGTTCCCATCCCCCTGTTGTGAACTAGCCTCCTTATGCCTAGCCTCTTTAATTTGATTCCCACCCCCCAACCATTCTAGTTTAAAGTCACCTCAGTAGCCCTTGCTAATCTCCCTGCCAGGATATTGGTCCCCCTGGGATTCAAGTGTAACCCGTCCTTTTTGTACAGGTCACGCCTGCGCCAAAAGAGGTCCCAATGATCCAAAAACTTGAATCCCTGCCCCCTGCTCCAATCCCTCAGCCACGCATTTATCCTCCACTTCATCGCATTCCTACTCTCACTGTCGCGTGACACAGGCAGTAATCCCGAGATTACTACCTTTGCGGTCCTTTTTCTCAACTCCCTTCCTAGCTCCCTATATTCTCCTTTCAGGACCTCATCCCTTTTCCTACCTATGTCATTGGTACCTATATGTACCACGACCTCTGGCTCCTCACCCTCCCACTTCAGGATATCTAGGACACGATCAGAAATATCCCGGACCCTGGCACCAGGGAGGCAAACTACCATCTGGGTCTCTGGACTGCATCCACAGAATCGCCTATCTGACCCCCTTACCATTGAGTCCCCTATCACAACTGCCCTCCTCTTCCTTGCCCTACCCTTCTGAGCTACAGGGCCAGACTCTGAGCCGGAGGCACGGCCACTGTCGCTTCCTCTGGGTAAGCTGTCCCCCCCCAACAGTACTCAAACAGGAGCACCTATTGTTAAGGGGCACAGCCACCGGGGTACTCCCTATTACCTGACTCTTCCCCTTCCCCCTCCTAACCGTGACCAACTTGTCTGCCTCCCGTGGCCCCGTCGTGACCACCTGCCTTCCACTCCTCTCTATCACCTCCTCACTCTCCCTGACCAGACGAAGGTCATCGAGCTGCAGCTCCAGTTCCGTAACGCAGTCCCTTAGGAGCTGCATCTCGATGCACTTGGCGCAGATGTAGACGTTCGGGAGGCTTGGAGACTCCAGGGCCTCCCACATCCGACACCGAGAACAGCAAACTGCCCTCACACTCATACTGCCCCTCTCCTCAAATAACAACAGAAAATGAAGTCAGCAGTTACTCGAGATCCTGTGAGGTATCTTACAAGTCCAGTAACTGTTCTAATGTAGTAAACTCAACTTCAAATTTAAACTTGGCAAACTTTACAAATACATATTATTTGGCATAGAATTCTCCCATTGCTATGGTGAGCTGAGATGGCTTGTGTAGAGCTTATAAACAGAAAAAAGCAGTTAAGCTGAATCCCCTTTCTGTACCATAAATTATATAAAGAGAGATGGTGGTACCTATGTTTTCTGAATCATTATATGACACTGGAGGTTCTTTGATGAAAAAATTGTACGGGGTCATACAAAGTCTGAGATAAGGATGCAGAGTAAATCAGTGATAGAAACTATACTTTCATTTCAGAAGTCTCAGAAAATAAATGAAGACAAGTGTAAATGAGCTCTGGAGATTTCTGATCTGGGAAAGAATGAGATATTGATAGATGGAATAAGTACAGTGGTATGCAAAGTCTGGGCACCCCAGTCAAAATTTCTGTTACTGTGGATAGTTAAGTGAGTAGAAGATAAACTAATCTCCAAAAGTCATAAAGTTAAAAATGAAATATTCTTTTCAACATTTTAAGCAAGATAAGTGTATTATTTTTGTTTTGGACAATTTTAGAGTGAAAAATAAGGAAAGGAACACCATGCAAAAGTTTGGGCACCCCAAGAGATTTGAGCTCTCAGATAACTTTTACCGAGGTCTCACACCTTAATTAGCTTGTTAGGGCTATGGCTTGTTCACAGTCATCGTTAGGAAAGGCCGGGTGATGCAAATTTCAAGGTTTTATAAATACCCTGACTCCTCAAACCTTGTCCCAACAATCAGCAGCCATGGGCTCCTCTAAGCAGCTGCCTAGCACTATGAAAATTAAAATAAATGATGCTCACAAAACAGGAGAAGGCTATAAGAAGATAACAAAGCGTTTTCAGGTAGCCGTTTCCTCAGTTCGTAATGTAATTAAGAAATGGCAGTTAACAGGAACGGTGAAGGTCAAGCTGAGGTCTGGAAGACCAAGAAAACTTTCCCAGAGAACTGCTCGTAGGATTGCTAGAAAGGCAAATCAAAACCCCGTTTGATTGCAAAAGACCTTCAGGAAGATTTAGCAGACTCTGGAGTGGTGGTGCACTGTTCTACTGTGCAGCAACAACTGCACAAATATGACTTTCATGGAAGAGTCATCAGAAGAAAACCTTTCCTGCGTCCTCACCACAAAATTCACTGTCAGAAGCTTGCAAAGGAACATCTAAACAAGCCTGATGTATTTTGGAAACAAGTCCTGTGGACTGATGAAGTTAAAATACAACTTTTTGGCCGCAATGAGCAAAGGTATATTTGGAGAAAAAAAGGTGTAGAATTTCATGAAAAGAACACCTCTCCAACTGTTAAGCACGGGGGTGGATCAATCATGCTTTGGGCTTGTGTTGCAGCCAGTGGCACGGGGAACATTTCACTGGTAGAGGGAAAAAATTATTCAATTAAATACCAGTAAATTCTGGAAGCAAATATCACACCGTCTGTAAAAAAGCTGAAGATGAAAAGAGGATGCTTCTACAACAGGATAATGATCCTAAACACACCTTAAAATCCACAATGGACTACCTCAACTGCGCAAGTTGTAGGTTTTGCCATGGCCCTCACAGTCCCCTGACCTAAATATCATCGAGAATCTGTGGCTAGACCTCAAAAGAGCAGTGCATGCAAAAAGGTCCAAGAATCTCACAGAACTAGAAGTCTTTTGCAAGGAAGAATGGGTGAAAATCCCACAAACAAAAATTGAAAGACTCTTAGCTGGCTACAGAAAGCGTTTACAAGCTGTGATACTTGCCTAAGGGGTATTACTAAGCACTGACCATTCAGGGTGCCCCAACTTTTGCTTCGGGCCCTTTTCCTTTTTTGTTATTTTGAAACTGTAAAAGATGGAAATAAAAAAATAATCTTGCTTAAAATATTAAAGAAATGTGTCATCATTAACTTTTGGGAATCAGTTCATCTTTTACTTGCTTAGCAATTCACAGTAACAGAAATTTTGATTGGGGTGCCCGAACTTTTGCATGCCACTGTATAATTTTAACACTGAAGATACAGAGAACAGTCTATTCCTAGACAGGGGATCAATCTCTAAGGTAAAACAAACAGCATTTCCAATTTATTCATGGAAGAGAAAGATTGCACTTTTGAAAAATGCAACCCGTACTTTTTGTAGTCAACAGAATCAAAGTTATAGGGAACATTTAGTCATTTAGCTTTGAAGCTAGTTTAGATGACAGCAGGACACTTTAATTAAGTCACATAATTGCAAATAAAAGAAAGTACTTGTAGAGTTGAGCTACAATTATCATACATTTTATTTGCATATGCATTGGAAGTACAGAATACCTGATAGAACGTGAGAGGAATTATATTTCAACTTCCTTTTGGAAAATAGTGATAAATCATAAAGTTTGCACTTTGGACTTTTCACATATTGTTCTGATTTATTATCATTTGTATTGCTTTGTGATAGTGCCTCGGTGTGTGGACATCAAATCGAAGGATAACATCAAATCGTTAGTTCTATTTATTTGAAAGTCTAGAGATCCTCCACTGGTTGGGGTCAAACATGGATGCTGTGTCCTAGCTGTCTACATCATACGCAAGCTAGGGCAGTATGATAAAGAGAGCAAGCTGTTGCCATGTAGCAAGCTCCCCCTCTCCACGCATCTGATGAATCGAAAGGAATGGAAGAGACCGACACAGTTTAGCACCAACTGCATCGCAGGAGTTGCCAGTCAGCGTTGAACTCAATGTGGGACTACTTTAGGGACTCCAGCTCCAGAAATTTTCTCGGGGTTTACTCCTGAAGCCTTCCCCATGGGCGAGTATAGGTATAAGGCAGCAGAGGTTTCAGATCAGAGCTTCCCTTCTTCTACATGAGCTGGCAACCATGGCTGTTGAGCCCCATCTGAAACAACTGGTTTTAAGGTGCCAGTAACCTACCTTTTCCCTCCTCCTATCAGTAGAAACGGTTCTGCTGGGCTTAGTAGCTAACCCACATGTGAAGCCCAGGACTTGGTTGTCAGAGGGTGGTTGAGTCACATGCCATTGGGAGCATTTAATAGGAAGTGGGACCTCATCCCCACTACCCCACCCCAGCTACCACTTCCTTAAGGAACTATTTTATAATTCCACATAATGCTACATTAGGGAAGAAACAAACTGCGTCACTTTCCTAGCCTCTTTCTTTTCTTTCTTCCATACTTTATGCTTCTTCTGTGCTGTATTAAGGGAGAAGTGTACATTAGTGTTGAAAGTGTTGCTGCTGAAGGAACATTAAATAGTTGGTGCCAGACCCGGGTGACTTCTTCCAGTTCACCTGTGAAACAGCTTATTCTTCATTTCTCATGTCAGGTGACTGGGGTCCTGCTGGAGTCCGTGATCTACAGTTGCAGCTCAAACTACAGTTCTCCACGAGGAATGTATTCTCGTTCTCAGCCTCACCGGGAGGTCTGGCGCTTCGATATCTCCAGGCGCGGCTGGAAGACGTGCGCCTTTGGGGTGCGGCCCCTTGGACAACCCATTTTGTCACCGATGTCATTGACTGAAGCATCGCAGCAGGCTGAAACATCAAGACAGCAGGTGGCGTGTGCTGCGACACTCAAATGATCCACTCTCTCTCTCTTTGATGGTGAGTTGACAGCCTGTTGGTTCTCAAATCTGGGGACTAGGAGAAGCGATGTGGAAGGTTGTAACATCAAAACAATGAGCTGCCGGTCCCCCGCTTTCATTGTTGCAGGAATGATCTCTCTCTGGAGAGAGAGAGAGAGGGAGAGGGGAGAAAGAGAGAGAGAAGAGGGAGAGGGGAGAAAGAGAGAGAGAAGAGGGAGAGGGGAGAAAGAGAGGAGAGAGAGAGAGAGAGAGAGAGAAGAGAGAGAAAGAGACTGTCTGAGATGCTGAAGTGTTGGAATGGACTGTACTTTTTGATGGACTCCAGATCAAGGTCTCTTTGGGGGCTTTGCTATTGCTTGCATGTGGAGGGGAGTTGGTGCTTTTGCTGGTGAAAGTGGGGGAGTGGGAGTGTCGATACTTTTAACTGCTGCTTGTGTGTGGGGGGTGATGTTTCATGGATGTCCATGAAGGGTAAGAATTTCAAGTTGTACACTGTATACATTCTCTGATATTAAATTCAACCATAGAAATAGTTAAATTTATAACATTGGAAGTAAGTATAACATCTTGGCAAATTAATCCATGAATTACCAAACATTGCTGAAATAGCTCATCTTATCTCTGTGGATTCATACCTACCACTGAGTGCCAATATATTGCTGTATCCAAGATTCATCTTCCATATACCTGACTCCACATGCCACTGACTCTCAATCACGCAATCTAATTACTGTCTCAACCTTCCCAGTCCTTGAGATCTGAACAACATCCTGTTCCTGGGGCACCACTTCCTCTCCCAATGCCCAGGTCAGCCATTCCATTCCAGCTCCTGAAGCTCTGGTATCTCAACCCAACAGCTACATCCAACCCCACCCATAGCACAGCCACGTCTGTGATCACATTCCCCTCCCAAAGGCATAGCAGCTACAGACTATGACTAACTTGCGACTAATGCTCCTTGGACTCAACTAATCCAAGCAACACTTGCCTGCAGCAGGTTTTTGACTCGAGGAATTCCTGAATCCTTTCATTGTTGCCTGATGATGATGTTCCATGGTCAAAGGGTTATCTTTCCGACACTTCGCTCTTTGTATGCCATTATAACAAAACTCTCCTGTGTCTTGGACACAAGGGATTCTGCAGACACTGGAAATGCAGAGCAACACGCACGAAGGACTGGAGGAACTCAGCAGGTCCGGCAGCATCTACGGAAAGGAATAAAGCATTGGCACTTTGGGCTGAGACCCTTCATCACGACCCAATGAAGGATCTCACCTGTGATCCTGAAGAAAGATCTCAGTCCAGAATGTTGACTCTTTATTCCTTTCTATAGATGTTGCCTGACCTGCTGAGTTTCTTCACCATTTTGTGTACGTTTCTCCTGTGATTTGCCCCTTTTCTTCTGTTCTCTCCTCCTTCTCTTTATTCTGCATCTGAAAACCTGGAAACTCTAACAGCACTGATGAAAAGTTATTGACCTGAAATAACTCTGTTTCTGTCTTCACATGCCTGACCTGCTCAGTATTTCTAGAACTTTTTAATTTTTTTATTTTACAGACAATTTATCCTCCCATTTGGTGACTAAGATCTAATTATCCATCCAAAATGCAGGCAAGAAAGAGAAGAGGACTTGTCACTCCTAGCCCAAACAATGCAGTGTACCCAAATGATGCAGCGTAGGTAATGGGTAGTCGCTCCATATGTCACTACTACAGGGTGTGACGACCCTGCCTTACACGAGTCCCGGGCTCAGCTGGCTCCGGCTGACAGTACCCAGTATGGGCCCCTATCCAGGGTTACGGATCCCCACTGCCTTGTGGGTATCTTCGGGAGAAGAGAAGGCTAAGGAGTAAACCCTACACAAATCCAGAGTGGAGCCCCTAAGGTGGTTGGATGACGTATCACGTCACCACCCGGCAGCTCCTGCAGCCAAGCTGATGCCAAATGTACTGCTTCGCATTCCTTTGGACCACATCCGCGAGGCCGAGAGGGGGATCTTGATGTCTGGGCAGCCCAGGATCTCCATATTCATCGCCCAGGTCTGTGCCCTGGAGAACCAGGCGCATCCATTGTCGACTTAGACAGATGGAGCCATTACTCAAAACAAAAGCTTTAAGGGATTATTTCCACTTGTTACCGGACAACAAAGATTTGCTTCCTGAATACTTCTGTGAGTATCTTACGGCTTTTAGGCTGCAGGTCATGAAAATTACCATGAAATTTCCCTAAAACCATAGTTCCCTCTAAGCTGTGCGTGTGTGTGCGTGCACACACGTTTTTCAACCAGCACTCAAAGGAAATTAATGTGCGCACAAAAGTTTAATTACCTAAAATAATGTAGTAATTAATAATTATACTTTTGAAAATAACCTTTTAGCTAACTGTTTCTGTTAACCAGTTAGTCGGTTTTTCAAATACCACAATGCACATCACTAATTTACGTCACCTCACCTATCCTGTTCCGGTTTGCACAGCAGCATCACGGCGGCAGCCATGTTTGGCGGACAGTGTTCATATCGTAAAGTTTACAAAGATCTGTTTCAAATCCTGTAGATAGTTTACTAAGTTTTTATTGGAAAAATATTGATTCACTATGTCGAATTCAAAAGAAACAAAGGGCATGAAGTGCAGAAGAACTGCAAATTTGTTTAAAGATGAATGGCTTAACAAAATAGTAGAAACTGTTACACTGAAAGCTCATGAGGTCATGAACGTTCAGCTACGAGAAATATTTATGTATGATTTGGAAACTGGAGTTATCTGTTTGTATTGTCCTGATGCAAAAGTTGCTGGAGAATTTGCTAGTGGAAAGAAGTGGGATGATATTTAGAAACTTGACTTTTTGAAGCATCATTTGGCAAGTACATCAGGTTTGGATGGTGTATAAAAGCTCAGGCAACAGAACCTGCCATTACCGGTTACAGGAGTGCTACGCATGTTACGGTTGAGTGCAGATGAGCGAGAGCGAAAACAATCAAACCCAGGGGAGATCAAAGTTGAGGTACAAGGATGGTCAGCTTTTGATTTGGCGATGGACAAGTTAATGCCTTGTGTCTAAAATACCCATGATTTTCTAGCTAAAAATATTGTAATAGTTAGACAGTTTAATGATTCAAATTTTCCATGCAAGAAAAAATTAAATCCAAACCGATTTCAAACTTTGCTCAAATGGTGGCATTTGTACTTCAAAATGAACAGTTCTGTGACCTTGCACAGTTGGTGGACATTGGGGGAACCTTTCTTGCGTCTAGTGCGGACTGTGAACAAGCTTTTAGCCTAATGAATCAACTCAAAAACAAGCTGAGAAACCATTTAGGTGAATGTTATTTGGATATGTTAATGAGAATCAAAAGCTATCAATGGGATGGAAGTTCTATTAGTCGAGATAGAGTTTACAAAGAATGGGTAAATGCCAAAGACAGGAGAGAGAAAAAATAACTGAGTGACTTAAATATGATAAAAATTAAATATCTCCAACCTGATGGCATGAACATTGACTTCTCTAACCCGTTAATGCCCCTCCTCCCCTTCGTACTCCATCCCTTATTTATTTATTTATTATGTTTTTTTTTCTTTTTCTTCTTTTTCTCTCTTTTTTCTCCCGCTGTCCCTCTCACTATAACTCCTTGCCCATCCTCTGGGCTCCTTTCTTTCTCCCTAGGCCTCCCGTCCCATGATCCTCTCCCTTCTCCAGCCTCGTATCCCTTTTGCCAATCAACTTTCCAGCTCTTGGCTCCATCCCTCCCCCTCCTGTCTCCTATCATTTTGGATCTCCCCCTCCCCCTCCCACTTTCAAATCTCTTATTATCTCTTCTTTCAGTTAGTCCTGACGAAGGGTCTCGGCCCGAAACGTCAACTGTACCTCTTCCTATAGATGCTGCCTGGCCTGCTGTGTTCACCAGCATTTTTTATGTGTGTGACTTAAATATGTATGTTATTTTGTTGTTATTCTGTGCAGTTTTATATCAAATATTTTGTAAACCTACATAAACTGTCCCATGTGTATGTTCAGTGCGCATACTTTTGTCACAGGAAAAAAATTTGCACAATGTAAGATTTTTGCGCACACTGACTACTAAAAATTAGAGGGAACATAGCCTAAGACACACCTATTTTCAACAAATCTCCTATATATGTTATTTCATTTCTTAATTCATGTCAATTAAAATGTTCCCCACAATGTAAGCTGAAAAGTTTTCTATCTTGTGCAGGCCAGATGCTGCATGACAGGACCGGTTTTGGAAAAGCTATACATTTTCGTGAAGGATTTCGATATTTGAGACAGACGTTTCTCAGAATAACTGATACCAAGATTAAGGACATAAACAACAGGAATTCTGCAGATGCTGGAAATTCAAGCAACACACATCAAAGTTGTTGGTGAACGCAGCAGGCCAGGCAGCATCTCTAGGAAACGTCTCGGCCTGAAACGTCGACTGTACCTCTTCCTAGAGATGCTGCCTGGCCTGCTGCGTTCACCAGCAACTTTGATGTGTGTTGCCAAGATTAAGGAAGTGATTTTTGTTGGTCCGCAAATCAAACAGGTCATCAATGACAGGCAATTCGAAGAATTTCTAGTGGCACTGGAGAAAATCATAAGGAAGGCATTCAAGGATGTTGTTGAAAATTTTATTGGCAACTACAGAGCACCAAACTATAAGCAGCTGGTTGACAACATGCTTCAAGCATACAAAACCATGAAGTGCAATATGTCACTAAAGCTTTATTTTCTGCATTCCCATTTAGACTTCTTCACCTGCAAATCTTGGCACTGTCAGCAGCAAGCATGGTGAAATGTTTCAGCAGCACATTGTGTCATGGAGAAACAGTATCAGGGCAACTGGAATCCATCAATGCTGGCTGATTATTGTTGGACACTTAAGCAAGAAGCCTCAGACACTGAGTACAAACAAAAATCATCAACAAAACATATTTAGCTTAGTTGAATTATTGCAAAGCATCAGCACTGTAATGCAATTAAATGCATTATATTCAATAAAAGCTAATTTCCTGTTTCTCCAAATTCCTACATGATACAAGTAGTCTGAAATTAAATTTGTGTTCAGATTGAAGAGGTCTATCATGAATAAAAAAAATTCTGAGGAAGCAACACTTCCGAAAAAAATTGTTGTTCAGTAGGTCTTGCACCAGGTTCCAATGGAATTTAGTAAGTTTTCCCAAATATTGGTGTTCATAAGGGGAAAAAAAACCCTGAAAGCATGTACCACTGGGCTCAAGGACAGTTTCTATCCTGCTGTTATAAGAGTATTGAATGGTCTTGTTGCATAATAAGATGGCCTCTTGACCTTGCATCCTATAGGATACACCATATTGTCTGTCCGCACTGCACATTCTCTGTAACTAGCACTTTATTCTGCATACCGTTATTGTTTTTCCCTGTGCTACCTTGAAGTATTGTTGTGATGAAATGGTTGGTATAGATGGCATGCAAAACAAGTTTTTCACTGCACCTTGACACACTTGACAATAATAAACCAATTTACTTTCACTGTAACTGAAGGCGTTATTGTGCATTCTGTTATTGTTTTTCCTTTGTACTACCTTAAAGTACCTATGGTTTGACATTATATGTACAGATGCCTTACAAAACTATTTTTTTTACTTGGCACATGTGACAATGTCCTCTGGGGGCGGGCAAAGTTTACTGTTAGAAAGCCACTTCCATCGTGCTGATTGATTAGTTTAAATTTTGTGATGCTCTTTTCCCATTGGGTGGCTTTTGGGCTCAATGGAGCACATCTCCTGTTCTGGGCACCCTGAAGGTATAAAAGATCACATGTGCAGAGGGTTTGCCCTTTTTCTTTCCTGCCACCCATGGGACCTGACTTTAGGCTGAATCCACGATCAGTCCTGAAGGATCACTGAGAAAGAGCATTGCAGACATAGATGGGCTCCCCACAGTTTGTTTAGTTAAGTACCATTCACAGCATGCTTACTTCTTGGGTTTTATAACTTGGGGAGGTTTAGCATAGTATCCATTCATTTAAAAGGTAACTGAACGTATAATGTAGTGGTTTGGGTAGTTTAGGCGAATAGTTGTTTACCTGGATGCCAGATTTAGTGTTTCACTGTCAGTTTTTTAAATACTTAACATAACCAACTTTAAATCTGTGTCTCCTGTTTCACTCATTGGATCCTAGAACCTGCTCTCCCACATTGCAGACAATAATAAAGCAATTCCAAAAATTATGCTTGCTGGGTGAAGGTGTGTGGGGGACAAATGAAAAGTTGTGAGATTCACTAACAAGTTTGTAATGTATCAGGCTCGGCCTTTGATTGCACCCACATCTCTCTATCACAATGTTGTGGAAATAAGGCTTAACCTTGTGATTTGAACACATACAGTAAACCAAGCTGATGCTTCAATGCAGTAGAAGAGAGCTGTCGATATTTGGGATGAGAGGTTAAATTGAAGCCCATCAGGTTGCATCGATTTAAGATGATAAGTAACTATTTTGACATCTTGATGCCTCAATGAAGACCAGTGAAACTAGTTGCCTCATTCTTTGTTTCGTTTATAGAACATAAACACCTTTATAGAAATCTTCTGTCGGTCATTTTTGAAGCAAGAATTAACTGCTGAAAACTGGCAAGGCTTCCTAGCACACTGAACCCAAATAATATCAAATAGTTCCTTGTTCTGACTCTTCTGTAGCACTGTCAAGCTTCAGATGGATAACAGAAGTTCCAAGGACAAATTCCATCAGATATTTTACATGCTCAACCACTTCATTACAGCGTCAGGTAACATGACTTATGGGTTGTTACAGGTAGCCCACTCAAGATTCTAAGGAGACTACTTTCACAACAAGATCATTCATTGTACCAGCATTTCTGCTGGAATAAAGTAACTTGAGTGCCTCTCAGTCTTCAACATGTGAGATAATCTTTTAAAAAAGACTAAATTTTTCCATGTTATAAAAATATACAATCATGAACTGAACACCAATGAGACAATAACGTACTTACTTAATATTCCCATGTGAAGATGTTTCATTATTTCTCAGCAAATGGCTAGAAATTAGTTTGTACGTTTGTTTATAAAAACAAAACTAACATGTTGCAGTAAACTAAAGAACAAAATAATTCTGTTCTGTGAAACTCAAATGAAATTCTCACTCTCTGTACAACTTACACAAACAGGGTTAGTGAACAGCAATACTTTTCCTCCATGAAGAATGGGAAATTTCTTTGCAATTCTAAACAAAATTTATCACTCATCTAACATTATTAAAAATCATCTAACGTTATTAAAAATGGTTGTAGTTGAGGTGCAAATTAACTGCTGCTTTTCCTTCAATAATAAGAGTAATGGTATTTCAAAAGTATTTTATTTGTTACAAGAGACTGTGAACTTGGGTAATGAAACATGCTCTATAAATATATTTTCCATGATTCTGTATCAAAAATTAAAGAAAGAACGAGATAACTAGTTTCACAGGACTTGATTGAGGTACCAAGATGTCAAGAGGACACCCTTATCATCTTAAATCCATGAGGCCTGAGGAAATACATCCTTTTCTACTTAAATCAATGCAGCCTAAGGGGGTAGATAGGTCTGAATTTAACATCTCATCCCAAATATTGACAGTTCTCTTCTACTGCATTGAAGCATCAGCCTAGTTCAAACGCTCAAATCACAATGGACATAATTCCACAGCAATATGACAGAGAGATGAGGGTGCTATCAAAGATCATGCCTGACACATTACAAAATTGTTAGTGAATCACACAACTTTCAATTTGTCCCACATGCACCTTTGCCGAGTGAGCATAATTTTTGAGCAACAAATTTTGCAGTTTCAACTTTGATTCATGCAGTTGAGATTGTCAGAACAGAGTACAATCAAAGATAAGGCAGTGCACAGGAGGTTCACCAGGTTGATTCCAGAGATGAGGGGGTTAGACCATGAGGAGAGATTGAGTCACCTGGGACAGTACTTGCTGGAATTCAGAAGAATGAGAGGAGATCTTATAGAAACCTATAAAATTATGAAAGGGGTAGATAAGATAGAGGCAGGAAAGTTGTTCCCACTGGTAGCTCAGACTAGAACCAGGGGACATCGCCGCAAGGTTCTGGGGAGATTTAGGGCGGAGATGAGGAGGAACTGCTTTTCCAAGAGAGTGGTGAACCTGTGCAATTCTCTGCCCAATTGAACCCATGGAGGCTACCTCAGTAAATATATTTAAGATAATGTTGGATAGATTTTGGCATAGTAGGGGAATTATGGTTATGGGGAAAAGACGGGTAGGTGGAAATGAGTCCATTGCCAGATTAGCCATGATCTTATTGAATGGGGAGCAGGCTCAACAGGTCAGATGGCCTACTCCTGCTCCTATTTCTTATGTTCTTATGTTATGAGATTTAAACCCAGAGTAGGTATTGCTAAGTACTATCAATACTGATTCAAATCCTTGATCATTTACATACTTCAAAATGACAAGAGCAAAATCAGGGACGGAAGCTAAGGCAGGGATGGTAACTTTGAGGATGGTGCAGCCTATCGTGCCTGAAACAGCTTTTTGAAATTGGTAATAGTCAGTGAGACTGCCCAGACTCAACTTAATACCTGGTAACCTGGGATCAGCCTGGCAACAAGTGGGTTTTGAGGACTCAGATGAGATTCATGGACCCTGGTCTGGCCAAGGATTGAGTAGACAATGGAGTCTTACCCTGAGGGCTCTTCCGTATCACCACACTATTCCTTCTTACTGCTATTACAAAGTAAAGAACCGTTAGGTGCCACACCACCAGGTTCATGAACAGTTATTAGCCTACAACCATCAGGGTCCTGAACCAGCACGGATAACCTCATTCATCACTACCCTGAACTCATTCTACGATCTACAGACTCACTTCCCGTCACTCTTTCCAACTAATGTTCTCAGTATGATTTATATTTGCACAGTTTACCTTCTTTTGCACATTGGTGTGTATCATTCTTTCTCTTTTTATATCTGGTATTTTGCAAAATTCAGTTTCTTTTTTCCCTGTAGATGCCGGCAAGGAAATGCCAGAGGCTTATTCCCAGGGCTGAAATGGCTGACACGAGGTGGCATCGTTGTAAGGTGCTTGGAAGTAGGTACAAGGGGGATGTCAGAGATAAGTTTTGCGTCGAATGCACTGCCAGCGAAGGTGGTAGAGGTGGATACAATAGGGTCTTTTAAGGGACTCTTAGATAGGTACGTGGAGCTTCAAAGAATAGAGGGCTATGCGGTAGGGAAATTCTAGGCAGTTTTTAGAGTAGGTTACATGGTCAGCACAACATTGTGGGCCGGATGGTCTGTAATGTGCTGTAGATTTCTATGTTTCTGTGAATCTCAAGGTAATAGATTGAGCAAATATAGAACACTATAGAATCATATAGGCCTTTTACCCACAATGTTGTGCTGACCTTTTAAACTACCCTAAGATTAATCTAAGCCTTCCCTCATACATAACTCTCCATTTTTCTATCATCCATATGTGCTGGTAACATACATGCACTTGGATAATAAATTTGCTTTTTACATGGTTCAGGACTCCAGGGAAAAATGTTTGCTTTATTTATACAGTTATGGCAATCCTGGGGACTCCTGACACTCCTGACACTCAACTGCATCTGAAAGGGAAATCTTGCAAAATATGGCCTGATGAAGGATCTCAGCCAGAAACGTCCACTCACCTGCTGAGTTCCTCCAGCATTTTGTACGTATTACTCTTGCAAAATATGAGATGTTGGCAACACTACGAGTACATCTGGCTGAGTAAAATATAAAAGAAGGTAACGAACCTCCTCCACCTGCCCTACCTTTATCTTCCCTCTGCACTCAGAACATCAGCCACCCACTTGCCTTCATAGATGCTGCCTCACCTGCTAGGTTTTTCCAAAACAATTTGTTCTCTACTCCAGGTTCAATCATCTGCAGTCTCTTGTTTTTACAGCAAAAACATTATTTTCATGATTAACATTACTGATACCACCTTTTTAATTCCATATTTATAAAATTATGTGAGGTTTGAACTCCTGTTTCCTCACCATTATTTCAGACCTCTGGATACCAGTCGAATAACTTTACCATCTGCTACTTAACCTCATTAAAGTGAGGCCGTAGCAAAATAACATGGGTTTCCTGAAAGTGAATGCAGTGGATAATGCACTCTCAAATGATCAATACTATTCAGTGCTTGAAAAGAAAATTGGTATCAGCTAAAAACACATCTTAATCTTAATGACAGGTTGCAGTTTAAAGCTTCGTTGCTTTTACATACAAAACGTTGTCCAGCAAAGCTAGAATTATTATTTTGGAATTCTGGGTCAGTGTTTTAATAGGAAATTTATTTTGCCTGATTATAGGAGTATTAAAACTCGCACATCACAGATTTAGATGCAAGTGTCTGCAGCCACATTGTTATTTTCTGCTATGTAAAGTATTGAGAGAAAGAGAGAGAGTTATAATTTTTCTTTGTAATTACAGTGAAATGTTTGCAACTCTCCTGCATTCTACTATTCATCATTATCCATGGTGATAGATTTAAATATGTTGCAGCTGCTGATTGCAGTTCCATCAGTAACAGCTGGCTTTTTCTTGTGAAGATGAGGGCAAGGTCATGGAGTTATTCAGCTGTTGTTATGCCAGTGTTATTAATTACTTTCGATATTTTTGTTTGTGTTTATTTATTTCATATTGCATCATGCCAATAAATCCATCAACATAAGAAATTTCCAACAAACAATTCACAAATGAGAATATACATTTGTGGAAATACGGGTTTTGCTATAAATAGATTTGTAAGTCAAAACTGTGCAAACAAATTTTCTCATGGAATGGCTGATCTATAAAATGAAATTGTATTTTGAATAGACATACCAGTCTATCAATCTCATCTTCATTCATGTGAGCTCTCAATGAAGGATGTGAAGAGTGAATTAGTTGGACAAGAGGCATTGCATGTTCCTGTCCCCCTACACACAATTAAATGACATATGCAAACTGAACTATTTGCATCTTTTCATCAAAATGAGAAGCATTTTACTGAAACTGACAAAAATCTTCCTCGTGATGTAAAATGTAGGTTAACCTGTAGTTGCATTTCAATCTACCAATATGTTAAGACAATAATGATTATTCTTCTTCTTTACAAATGCACTCATTCATTCACTGATGGTACTGAGCCACATCAATATGGAAGGTTTCTGGTTCATTATTTTATAGTCTATACTACACTTCAGGGTTACTCAGTGAAAAAACTCAGATGAGGTAGCAGAGAGCAGTGATAATCCCACTTCTATTATTATCCAATAAACCACAACAGTCATTATATTGATTGAAGGGGGAGGGAAATGGATTGAATGTTTAGGCGCAATACCCTTTCTAAAATAACCTATGTGAAGTTGATCCTGATGAGGCATTGCACTATTATTTTATAATGGTGATAAAAGACCTACCATTTAATTTAATGGCTTCAAAATTACCAACATACCCTTCTGTCAATAATTGGAAGACACTCCTATATTTTGTTTAGTCTTCTGACCCAATAAGTTTGATCATACTTTAAAGAATAACTTGCTGCAGAGTACCTTGAAGTGCTCTGGGATGATGATGAAGGGTTTGCAACCAACAGCTGGTGAAACTGTTTCACAGGGTGATCTAGCTGGCACCTGATAGTCTGTGGACCTTCCTACGTATCAACATGACATTTCATTAATCGATAATGCCCAGCTTAAACTACTGCTCCTATGATATCCTGCTCCCAGCTCATCCAACCTGCTGACCATAGGTTTCTGAAAGTCACCAGCACACCCATTCCTTGGTTTCAGGTCTGCTTCAGGATAGATATTTTACAAATTACCATAATTAATGGAAAATAAATAATACTTTTCCGCAGTTTTGTTTGCGCTGTCTCCGACTTGACCACAATTTTGTGAAGTTCATCCTACAAATTAGGCATGACTTTTATCAATGCAGTAGTTACAAGTATTTTAAACTGAGCCAGTGAGTACAATATTGATGTGAATAAATTAAATAAAGGCACCAGTTTAATTCATTTATCTGAACTAGACTCAAAGTCAAATAGCAGAAGCAAAGAAGCAGTGTTTTAATTACTAACACACTAGACCACTCAGATCCTCCTCGCATTTTCTAGTTTTTAAAAAAATCTAATTCACTAACCTACTGGGAAAATGAGTACTTATTTAAATTTTTAAGACAGTTTACTTCCTCCACTTGGCTACGAAATTGAAAATTTGTCCATGGTTGAATTAAGCAGACTTAATTACTATATCCTATCGTAAACACTTGACAGCTGTGAGACATATACTGGTACATTTTTAACAAAATCATGCAGATGCTTTAAAAGGTGCACTGTACGGTGTTTAGTGATTGAGGGGCAGATTATAGTTTTAGGATTAGGAACCACAGAAACACCAAACTAATGAGAAATTAGATGTTATCTATAGACAATAAAGTCTGAAAAAAGTAAATGAAACATTAATTTGCCCATAAATTCATATACTTCCCAGAGCCGCATTTCAACATCAAGCTCAGGTGTCAACATTACTGCCACATAGAGACCTAGACCTCAACCATCTGATCTTCAGATACCACCCAAGCAACCTCTAACCCTGTCAGGCCCCAAGCCTCATACCAATGGAAACATTAACCTCAAATTCAGAGCACTGCCAACTCACACCCACCATTCATGTTATCAATCTTCGTCTAATTTCCCAGTCTCTCTTATTCAAAGTACAGGCATGACCGCTCCCCTCAAACCTCCCACCATTACTCAAAGTCACATCTCTTCTTCTGCCACTGAAGCTGCCATGGGTGGGCCTTCAGCTGAAGCAGTTATTGGCACCCTGCTGAAAATCCATCTGTCACAACCTTTTGCATGTACTGGAATTTCTAGGCCAACGTGCTTTGCATGGAATTGAGCAATTGCTGGGGAACAGAACATCTCTGGATTCATGGTGTCAGTGTCATTTCACTCCTGGTTTACATATTATACTAATTACTGCAGAGCAAAATCAAGAAACTGCAGAAACTGGAAATCTGGGATGGGGGAGAGACCCCCATCCACCCCAGACATTCTCTCTTTTCCTCAAAAGCCTGAGAACATGCACCACCAGGCTCAAGTATAGCTTCTGTCCTGCTGATTTAAGACTATTGAACGGACTTTTTTATATGATAAGGTGGACTCTCGTCTTCACTATCTACCTTGTCGTGATCTTGCCTCATCATTATCTATATGCACAACAATCTCAATGTAATTGTAACATTTATTCTGCATTCCATTATTGCTTTTCCCATGTACTAGCTCAATGCACTGATGTGGTAAAATGATATTCATGGATAGCGTGCAAACCAACGTTTTTCACTGTACCTCAGTACATGTGAAAATAATAAACCAATTCACTAATTTAAGTTGTTGTGACAAAAGTGTTCGGGTCATGAAGCGGTAAACCTTCAGAGATTTACACTAAAGGATACTCAATCAACAGAAACTTTGGGATTGAAACACTCAGAACATTCAATTTTGATGTTCCATGTACCAAAGAAAATCATCAATTGGTTGACGGAATGCTGGACCAGAACAGTCATATAAAGCATCAGTTAAGCCTAGCTAAAGTGTTCTGAGTTGTTTTTGGCATCATATGTTCAAAAGGCTGAAATGGTCACATAGATAGTGCAGCTAGAAATTAACAAAATTATCCAGAAGGAACCAGCTAAACTCTCACGAGACTCCATAAATGAATAAAGACATAGGAGAACAAGTGAAGACAGGAGACGTATAGTCAGCAGGTAAGAGTAAAATGAATGGATTAGGAGAGCAAATGAACAAATTAGGAACACAATGAGGATCTACTAGGAGTGAGGCAAAGCAGCAGCAAGGTCATGTGCCCTATGCAAAATACAGACTTGAGTCAAATTGGGGTGGATAAATCCTCAGGACTTGACAAGGTGTTCCCTCGGACACTGAGGGAGGCAAGTGCAGAACTTGATGGGTCCTAGCAGAGATATTTAAATCACCCAGTTATTAATACCTTTCAATAAGGTATTCTAAGGGACCAGATATATGACTATTTGGATAGACAGGGATTGATTAAAAGGATAGTCAGCATGGCTTTATGCATGGTAAGTTGTGTCTAGCCAATCTCATAGAGTTTGTCAAGGAAGTTACCAGGAAAATTGACAAAGGCAAGGCAGTGGATGTTGTCTATCTGGACTTCAGCAAGGCCTTTGGCAAGGTCCCACATGCGAGGTTGGTCAAGAAGGTTCAGTCACTTGGCATTCAAGATGAGGTAATAAATTGGATTAGACTTTGACTTTGTGGGAGAAGCCAGAGAGTGGTAGTAGATGGTGGCCTCTCTGACTGGAGGCCCGTGACTAGTGGGGTGCAGCAGGGGCTGGTGCTGGGTCAGTTGTTGTCTGTCATCTACATCAACAATCTGGATGATAATGTGGTTAACTGGATCAGCAAATTGGCAGATGACACCAAGATTGAGAGTTAATGGACAGCAAGGAAGACTATCAAATCTTGCAGTAGGATCTGGAATATCTGGTAAAATGGGCTAAAAAAAGTGGCAGATGGCATTTAATACAAGCAAGTGCAAGGTGTTGCATTTTGGGAGGACCAACCAGGGTAGTTCTCACGCAATGAGTGGAAGGGCACTAAAAAGTGCTGTAGAACAAAGGAATTTGGGAATATAGGTCCACAGTTCATTTAAAGTGCTGTCACAGATAGACAGGGTCGTAAAGAAAGCTGTTGGCACATTGGTCTTCATAGATCAAAGTATTAAGTACAGGAGTTGGGATGTTATGTTGAAGTTGTATATGACATTAGTGAGACCTAATTTGGAGTACTGTGTTCAACTTTAATCACATACCTATGTAAGGGGGTTTCGGCTCTTATGTTACTGCGTAGGCTAATTAAAATGGCTTCTTTGTTATGTTATAGTTGGGAATACTTCTTTGTTATATTAAAAGCTGAGAAAGTCTCTAGCTAGACATTTGCTTGGGTTAATACAGACAGCAGGGTGCTATTAGCCAATGGGTGGTCATGTATCGTTTTGTTTTCGGATGATAATGCTGTATCATATGACTGGGGATGGGGTTTTTGGTGGGGAGTTGGAGGAGAGACGGGGAGTCGGAAAAGACGACGGACGTGCGAAAAGGCTCCGGTCGATCACTCCGGGTGGTCCCGAGCCGTGAGTCGACAGGATCCGGGTGGTCGTCAGGAATTGATTGAGCTCCAATGGTTGTGCATGAAGAACTTGGACTTTGATAAGTCTGGTGCCTTTTTTTTCCATTACTTCCTTTTCTGTATGAATTTATATTAATCTCATAGACTGAGTAATATCTATAAAGTGTACTTGGTGAAACGTACTGTGTGTGCTGGCTGATGATCGACGTTTGGGATCGATTCAGGCGGCAGTGATGCAACAACCAATTCAGTGGGAAGTGTTCAGGCCGGTGCTGGGCGGGATTTCCCCTAGACATATACGAGCCAATATAACTGAGCGTTACATGCAAAGAAAGACATAAATAAGACTGAAAGAGTACAGAGAAAATTTACAATAATGTTTCTGGGACTGGAGGACCTGAGTTATATGGAAAGATTGAATAGTTTAGAACTTTATTCCTTGGAATGTAGGAGATTGAGAGGAGATTTGATAGAGGTATACAAAATTATAAGGCGTATCGATAGGGTAAATACAAGCAGGCTTTTTCCACTGAGGTTGGGTGAGACTACAACTAGCGGTCATGAGTTAAGAGTGAAAGATGAAATGTTTAAGGGGAACATGAGGGAAAACTTCTTCACTTAGTGGGGAGGTGAGAGTGTGGAACAAGCTGACAGTCCAAGTGGTGGATGCAACTTTGATTTCAATGTTTTAGGTACATGGATGGGAAGGGTATGGAGGGCTCTGATCCGGGTGTAGGTCGATAGGACTAGGCAGTTTCAAATGGTTCAGCATGGACTAGATGGGCTGAAGGGCCTGTTTCTGTACTGGAGTTTTTAATGACTCTATTTTAAGGAAACTCGGAAATCAGCAGATACATCAATGCACATGTTTAGCAACTTGTTAGAAAAGTTGTAGGGTCAGAGGGCTAGCAGATGGCTAAAGTAATATCCTTATTTAAGAAGAATATAACCTGCCTAGTGAAATATAAAGTCAGCAGTAGGGAAAAAAACATCATTCCTACCAAAAGGAGAGAATATCCAGCAATGAATCTCTTAACAACAGACACATTAAGCTAAATGGTCTCTTTCCACGCTGCAAGTCATCTGTGGCTCTATGAGTAATCAGCACAGATTTCAAAAACTAAAATCTAGTTTCACAAAACTTATTGAACCTTGATTAGAAGGTCACAAGGAAGATACTAGAGCAGTGCTGTAAATGCATTTTATTTATATTTTCAAAATGCTCTTGATTAAAGGAGTGACAAAAAAAAGATCCCTGCACCCTTCATTCACTGACAAGGAGCAGAATTAATTCTCAGGTGGCTTCAAGATATAAAACAGAGAGAGCGTTCACTGTAGAAATGGATAGGTGTGTTCTACAAGGGCTTTCAATACTGATTTAGATTAGAATCAAAAACCTGCCTTCCTCATTTGCAGAATGGATTCAAAATGGAGAACTGCAATAAGTTGCAAGAGGATATTATTAAACTTACAGAATTGGCATTTAGTTGGCAAATGGAGTTCAACTAAGCTAAACCAGACCATAAGATAAAGGAGCAGAATTAGGCAATATGGCCCTTCAAGTCTGCTCTACCTTTCAAACATGGTTGATTTATTTTTCCTCTCAATCCCATTCTTCTACCTGCTCCCCATAATCTTTGACAGCCTGACAAACTCTGCTTTAAATACACTCAGTGACTTGGCCTCTGCAGATGCCTGCAGCAATAAATTTCATAAATTCACACGCTCTAGCTAAAATGAAACATAGTACCTTTTGGTAGGAAGACAGGAGGTTTCTTATATCTAGAAAGGCGCAAACCTGGGGAGCAGGGTTGAGTTAGGAATCAAAGGGGTTCTCAGAATGCAGATATATTTATCATTAAATGTTGTAGCTCACAGTAGCAAGAACCTAAAAAAGGCAAACCAAACACTCAAGTATAATTGTGTGGCGCTAGAATTGAAAAACAAGGAAGTTATTTAAAACTTAAGCCAGACCCTAGTTAGAATGCGTGAAAGATCACTTTGCAGATCTCTCATCCAATTGATATACTGAGGAATAAAATAAGGAGAAGACAACAAAAATACAAGAGAAAATATATCGAGGAAGGATGAGCAGACTGGTTCTTTTCTTGAGAAAAAGTTACAAAAGAGAGCTTTAAATTTATGTTTCAATAATAAAGATGACATTGTGGAGCAACCATCAGTGCAGCTGTCTCAAAGATTAAGAGATCCAGGTTCTCCAGGGTAACATACATGTGGACTTTGTATATTTGCCACATAACCAGAGAGTCCAGTTTCATCCCACATTCCAAAGATGGCTTAATTATCTACTGTAATTATCACTTGGATAGTAAAGGGAAATAAAGTAGAGGTGATGAAGTAGTGGATACAGAAAGAATTGTTGCATTTCTAGGGAAGAGTGTGTTTATAAACCACAGTTTTTTCATAATACTTCATATAAGACTTGTACTTTTAACAAATCATGTATTTTCACACTCACTGGCAGAAAGCAGCATAGCAGCTAAACTAACGGTTTATCACCTTTCTCATTCTTTCATTGATTAAGTATTAGCACATTACCCATGTGATGTAATTGTTTTAATCATAAGACCATAAGACGTAGGAGCAGAATCAGGACAATCAGCCTATCAAGTCCAGTCCATCATGGCTGATCCCGGATCCCATTCAACCCCACACACCTGCCCTCTCACCATATCCCTTGATGCCCCGACCAATCAGGAATCTATCAACTTCCACTTGAAATATACCCATGGACGGCCTCCATCACAATCTGTGGCAGACTTTTCTTTGGCTAAAAAAAAATTCCTCCTTACTTCAGCTCTAAAAGGTCGTGTGGCTGTGCTCTCTAGTTCTGGATACCCCCACCAGAGGAAAAATCTTCTCCACATCCACCTTATCTAGTCCTTCCAACATCCAGTAGGTTTCAATGAGATCCCCAAGCAATCTTCTAAATTCCAGTGAGTACAGGCCCAAAGCTGCCAAATATCCCTCATACGTTAACCCCTTCATTCCCGGAATCATCATTATGTAGCTCCTCTGAACTCTCTCCAATGACGATGCATTCTTTCTGAGATAAGGAGCTCAAAACTGTTGACAACACTCCAAGTGTGGCCTGCCTAACATGTAACCTATTAACTAATTTACTTCTATCGAAGGAATTTCTCTTATCTGTAAAAGTGATAGATTTTTCAGAAGAACCGTCATTATTCTTTTCTCTTACACTCGTTAGCATCATTTCTCAGCTCTTTATTTAGTTTGCATATTATTTGTATGCTTGTTTGTACTCTAAAATAAACTGAAATCTTGGAATTAACACTGTTCATCATTTTTGACTCCCAGAAGAACCCCAAGGATCATAAATTAAACAGAGACCCAACAAGCTTAACCAGAGGCTTCTCTCATATGTAAGAAATCCAAAAAAATCCAACAGAGAATTCAGAAGAGGCATTTTTACCTGAAGAGTGTGAGAATGTGGAACTCATTAACACAGGGGGTAGATGAAGGAAATAGCCTTTCTGTGGTGAAGGTGCATAAACGGAGGAGGATGGGAGGAGATGGTCACGGCAAAATATTTGAATGAGGAAAGCGGGAGGAGGTTCAAGCAGAGAATAAACAGCAGCCTGTATTGATTAGGCTAAATGGTATGATACTCTGCCTGAACCCTCTGTAATCCCTGGAATTTAGAAGTTTATACAGTGATTAGATTTGTGGTTTTAGGATAAGGGAAAACATATTTCTTTTGGTTGGAAATCAAGAACCAGAGACCAAGGTCTTAAAAAAAGAGGCAGATCATTCAAGCGTGAAACCAGAAAATACTTCTACATGCAAATTGTGATACAAGTGTGAAACTTTTGTTAATGAAGCTAATAGAAGGATAAGTGTTAATTCTAATTCTGGCACTGATGGAGTTTTACAATCAAGAGAGATTAAAAGAGTGTAAATTGTTCGTTTGGAGTTTGATTACAGATTAGATTTGACTCAGTGAATGGCTAGGTGATTTCTGTAAGGACAGTGACCATACCCTGACACTGCATATATAGACACGAGGGCAACTTAAATACAATTACTTCATTGACATCCAGGTGACTTCTGTGCCTAAGTGAATTAAATTGACTTTATTTCTTACATCGTTCACATACATGAGGAGTAAAAATCTCTGTTACATCTCCATCTAAATATGCCATGTGAAATAAACAGACAATCAATGTAATATAGCTTTAAATCAGCATGAGTTCATCAGTCTGATGGCCTGATGGAAGAAGCTGTCCTGGAGCCTGTTGGTCCTGGCTTTTACGCTGCGGTACCGCTTTCCGGATGGTAGTAGCTGGAACAGATTGTTGTTGGGATGGCTTGGGTCCCCAGTGATCCTACGGGCCCTTTTTACACACCTATCCTTGTAAATGTCCTGAATCATGGGAAGTTCACAACTACAGATGTGCTAGGCTGTCTGCATCACTCTCTGCAGAATCCTGTGATTAAAGGAGGTACAGTTCCCATATCAGGCAGTGATGCAGTCAGTCAGGATGCTCTCAGTTCTGCCCTGTAGAAAGTTCTCAGGATCTGGGGGCCCATACCAAACTTCCTCAACCGTCTGAGATGAAAGAAGCACTGTTGTGCCTTTTTCACCACACAGCTGGTGTGTACAGACCACATGAGGTGTTCGGTGATGTGGATGCCGAGGAACTTGAAGCTGTTTACCCTCTCAACCCCAGATCCATTGATGCCAATAGGGGTTAGCCTGTCTCCATTCCTCCTGTAATCCACAACCAGCTCCTTTGTTTTTGCGACATTAAGGGAGAGGTTGTTTTCTTGACAGCACTGTGTCAGAGAGAGAAATTCACACTCGCACACCTTAACTGTCGGCTTATTGTGATCAAAACCACAGGATACCACCTCCTGCGATAATAAAATTTTTACAGCAACTTTGAAATGGTTAATTTATCTCTGCTTAGTGTTGGTTTCACAGATGAATCATTCCTTTCCAGTTTGAGCAGGACCATGTTTGTATAACTGTCAGTTCTGAATAAAATGCTTGGTCAGCAGACATCACTACCTCATTTACCAAGCATTGCTATCATAGAACTCACTTCTTTGACAACTGATGTAAAAAAATAACTACATCAGCTTGAAATGGACAAGTGTCAAGTGCAACATCAAAATGAAATTCATCTCTAAACTGTAAGCAAATCAAATAATTGAAGCTACGTATTGAATTGTCAATTACAGCTATCAGAAAAAGGAAAAGGCTGGGACTTTTTCAGATATGTTTGAAAACAACAAGGTAGATAGAACAGATGAATTTTGTGCAGTATAAACAATGACGTGCGTGCACAAAGTCAAATCGCTTGCTCCAACGCTATAGATTCTTCATAGGCTAAGTTGAAAGTAATAGATATATCACATCAGTGGCTGTGGAGACAAGTATCCTTCTGCGTCTAATAATTTTGGAATTTGGTTCTAACTTTTTTCTAGTAATTCCAGTTTCACTCCATTGGATTATGCTTGGTGGTGACACTATGATCTCACTTTGGACAATGAAAAGTAGATGGCTTATTCATTGCAACAGGCTCTAATACTGCTTTTCATTGCCAGCTTCAAATATGGTAACGTCAGCTGATTTGCCAACAGTTACAGAAACCAACAGTGGCGCCTCACAGAAGCAAAATAGTGTAACTCACCTTCCTCCAGAACACAGCGCTCACTATGCCATTCAGAAATACAGCAGCAATATAATTATCCGTTGAACTGCAGGAATGGACTTTGCGAATCACTTAAACCTCTTAAATATTTGTTAGAAATATTCAGGATTGCCAAGAGGAGCAGACACAAGAGTGAAATCTCATTGCTGGGATCCATCAACCATATATTAAGCATTTATTGAGATAAAGTGTGTAATAGGCCCTTCCAGCCCTTTGACCTTTGCCAGCTTGCAACCCCCCCCCCATTTAACCCTAGCCTAATCACAGCACAATTTACAACGATCAACTAACCTACCAACATCTTTGGATTGTGGGAGGAAACCAGAGCTCCTGGAGGAAACCCAAGCTGTCACAGAGAGAATGGACGAACTCCTTACGGGCAGCAGCGGGAAATGAAGATGGGTTGCTGGTACTGTAAAACAATGTGCTAACCACTATGCTACCATGCACTAGACCTAAGCATTTTAAACAGTGTTTTAGATGTGATGTGTCACACCTTCAGTATAAAGTTTAACAAATAATTATTCTGTTATAAATAAATGAAGCATTTGATAAATGCCACTCTGTCATTTTTCACATCACTCATGTGCCTTTAATAAATCTCACTCACACGAATGATCAGCATGACCAAGAGTTCAAACTTTCAGCTTAGAGTACAGAAAAATAAAAATCAGTCCATTTTCAATATCTCCCAAAAGAACAAAAAAGCTCACATCGTATTGGAAAAGACCCTGCACTCCTGATAGAGTCACTTCTGGCTAATGGAAAACTGACACGAATTTAAGTTATTTTAAAGTGAATCTCCACAGATGTTATATAGTGATTTTCCTTGGCCTGATTTAACAATCTATATTCCTTCTTACTTGCATTAATAGAAGCTGCTGGTTGAGACTGTGAGCCCTCAGATACATTCAAATGATCATTTTGTACCTGTAAGCCCAGGTAGATAGTTACTCTGTACTGAGCATGGGGAGGGAGCATTACTGCCATTATCACTACTAACCTTATCTAAAGATCTCACCTACAATTCCAGCTTTTAAAATGAGGAGTGGGCTCAATAGTAGCAAGGAACCTAACAATCTTGCTTTCTAAACCTGTTGGATGAACTTGGGGTCAGACTGCATCCGTGGTCTATGTTTCAGGTCGGGACCCTACATCAGAACTCTCGATTGCAGGGTTTTGATCCCAACATTGACCATCCTTCTTGCTTCCACAGATACTGGCTAACCCACTAAGTTCCTGTAACAGTTTGATTTTTTTTTGCTCCAGATTACAGCATTTGCAGTCACTTATGTCTATACAATTTTGTTCATATTGAGGGCAACTATAGACTAATTTTCCAACTCCTGTTGTTTCTCAATGTGGACATGAACACCACTGAGATGTACTGCCCATTCTAACGCTGGGCGTCACTTTTGGCTCATTGTATCAAAGGGGCAACTCTGAATGGTCCATTCAGATAAATTGGCTCAATACCAAAAGAGCCAATCTAATGGGGTGCTATTGAAACAGGAACAATATAGCACCATAGTTTATCTCTGAACAGTGCTGGTAGCTATTCAATTCAAATCAGACGTGGATGTCGCCCATAAAGTGATAGTGGAGCCCAGTTCTCCTGATGCTTGTATAAGTGATGAAGTTGCTTCAAAGAGATGATGTTATATTACCAACTCCCTCTAGTGGCTGGAGGATGCCACATAAATAGAAAGATTTCTCACAAAGTAGCTCAACTGTGAGCATTAATGATGCTTGTAAAGTTAGGATGGTACCATCATGATACAAAGATCCATTAGCCTGTGATCAGCGTGGCAAAATGAACAAAGGACATGGGCATGGGGTTGCCTCTCTCATTATCTGATTCCAATACTAATGCAACTCAAAGCCACAAACCGTTTTACAGAGAGAAGCGGTACATTAATTGTAATTATTTAATTGAGCAGAGAAACAATATATTTTTTTCTGCTCATAGTGCGTGGCTGGTAGTTACATAAAAACATGTGAATTAGGACCAAGAGGTGACCACTCAACCCCTCAAACTTGTTCCACCCTTTAATAAAATCATGGCAGATCTGAATACAGCTTGAGCTCATCCACCCACAGCAATCCTTCAACCTCTTTCTTTTAAATCAGAAGTATGATTTAAAGATATTCACAGATCACTTTCACCACCCCTTGAGGAACAGAGTTCCAAAAACTCATGGGGGAGGGGGCAGAGAGGGAGGGGGGAGAGAGAGAGGGAGAGAGAGGGAGGGGGGAGAGAGAGAGGGAGAGAGAGGGGGGAGAGAGAGAGGGAGAGAGAGGGAGAGAGAGGGGGAGAGAGAGGGGGAGAGAGAGGGGGAGAGAGAGGGGGAGGGGGAAGAGAGAGAGAGGGTGAGATAAGGGGAGGAGATAACCTCATCTGTCTTAAATGGACAGCAACTTATTTTTAAACATTGACTCCTAATTCTAGATTCTCACACTTAAAGAAACATCCTCTCCACTTCCACCCCTCAGCACCTTAGAAGTTTCAATTAAGTTGCTGTTCACTCTTCTAGACTCTAGTGAGAACAATCCTACCCTATCCAACCTTTTCTGGTAAGGCAGCCATACCAATCCCCATTCCAGGTATTAATCTAGTAACCATTCTCTGAATTGTTTCCTATGCATTAGCATCTTCCCTTCAATAAAGGGACCAATTCTGTACATGGAACTCCAGATGTGGTCTCACCAGTGACCAATACACAGTAACTGAAGAATAACCTCGCTACTTTTGTATTCAATTTCTAGAGCAATAAACACCAATGCTCCCCTGGGCGCTCCAGTTTCCTCCCACATTCCAAAGACGTACAGGTTAGAGTTAGAAAGTTGTGCGCATGCTGTGTTGGCCTCAGAAGCATGGTAACACTTGCAGGCTGCTCCCAGCACATTCTTGGACTGTGTTGGTTGTTAAAAAAAATGATGCATTTCACTGTATGTTTTAATGCACATTGACAAAAAAAGATAAATTGTTCATCTTTATTCTTACTGTGCTTGCTTTCCTAATGAAGGTTCTACATGTATGAACAGTAAGTAACACAAGATTTCTAACTTAAATTTCCAAAAGCATTTTGCAAATCACGAAGCAGGACACCCCAATGCCTTCTATACCTTAGTGCTGTATAATCTATCATTGCTTAGGTAACGTGCTTCCTTATCTTTCCTGCAAAAAATGTACAATACTGCATTTAGATTTTAGATTTAGTGATACCATAAAACCATAAGATTTGGAAATAAATTAGGCCATTTGGCCCATTGAGTCTCCTCCACCATTTCAGAATGGCAGGCGGTGACTAGTGGGGTACCGCAAGGCTCAGTGCTGGGACCCCAGTTGTTTACAATATATATTAATGACTTGGATGAGGGAATTAAATGCAGCATCTCCAAGTTTGCGGATGACACGAAGCTGGGTGGCAGTGTTAGCAGTGAGGAGGATGCTAAGAGGGTGCAGAGTGACTTGGATAGGTTGGGTGAGTGGGCAAATTCATGGCAGATGCAATTTAATGTGGATAAATGTGAAGTTATCCACTTTGGTGGCAAAAACAGGAAAACAGATTATTATCTGAATGGTGGCCGATTAGGAAAAGGGGAGGTGCAACGAGACCTGGGTGTCATTATACACCAGTCATTGAAAGTGGGCATGCAGGTACAGCAGGCGGTGAAAAAGGTGAATGGTATGCTGGCATTTATAGCGAGAGGATTCGAGTACAGGAGCAGGGAGGTACTACTGCAATTGTACAAGGCCTTGGTGAGACCACACCTGGAGTATTGTGTGCAGTTTTGGTCCCCTAATCTGAGGAAAGACATCCTTGCCATAGAAGGTTCACCAGATTGATTCCTGGGATGGCAGGACTTTCATTGAAGAAAGACTGGATGAACTGGGCTTGTACTCGTTGGAATTTAGAAGATTGAGGGGGGATCTGATTGAAACGTATAAAATCCTAAAGGGATTGGACAGGCTAGATGCAGGAAGATTGTTCCCGATGTTGGGGAAGTCCAGAACAAGGGGTCACAGTTTGAGGATAAAGGGGAAGCCTTTTAGGACCGAGATTAGGAAAAACTTCTTCACACAGAGAGTGGTGAATCTGTGGAATTCTCTGCCACAGGAAACAGTTGAGGCCAGTTCATTGGCTATATTTAAGAGGGAGTTAGATATGGCCCTTGTGGCTACGGGGATCAGGGGGTATGGAGGGAAGGCTGGGGCAGGGTTCTGAGTTGGATGATCAGCCATGATCATAATAAATGGCGGTGCAGGCTCGAAGGGCCAAATGGCCTACTCCTGCACCTATTTTCTATGTTTCTATATTTCATTGTGGCTGATCCATTTTTCCTCTCAGTCCCAATCTCCTGCCTTCTCCCCGATTCCTTTCATACCCTGACCAATCAAGAATCTATCAACTTCTGCCTTAAATATACATAACAACATGGCCTCCACAGCTGCCTGTGACAAACAATTCCACAGATTCACCACTCTCTGGGTAAAGACATTGCTCTGCATCTCCATTCTAAAAGGACATCCCTCTATTCTGAGCCTGTGTCTTCTGGTCTTTGACTCCTCCACCAAAGGAGACATCCTGTCCACGTCTACTCTCTCAAGGCCTTTCACTATATGACAGGTTTCAATTAGGCCATCCCTCATTTGTCTAAATTCCAGTGAATAAAGGCCCAGAGCCATCAAATGCTTTTAAATATGACAAGCCATTCAATCCCGGAATCATCTCCATGAACCTCTTTTGAACCCTCTCCAGTTTCAGCACATCCCATCTAAGATAAGGGGCCCCAAACTGCTCACAATTCTCCAAGTGAGGCCTCATCATATAAAGTCTCGACATTACTTCCTTGATTTTATATTTTAGTCCTCGTAAAAGGAATGCTAACATTGAATTTTCCTTCCTCACCAGAGACTCAACCTGTAAATTAAGCTAAAGGGAATCCTGCACAAGGATTTCCAAGTCCCGCTGTGCCTCAGTTTTTTGTATTTTCTCTCCGTTTAAAAAATAGTCAACCCTTTCATTTCTTCTATCAACGAGCATGACCATAGACTTCCTGACACTGTATTCCATTGCCACTATGCCCATTCTCTTAATCTATCTAGTCTACCTGAAGAAGGCTGAAAAAGCAGGACCTCCAGGGTGGTTATCTCGGGTTTGCTTCCAGTTCCTTGTGCTGGAGAGGACAGAAACAGGAAGATAGCCGATCTGAATGTGTGGCTGAGGAGCTGGTGCGGGGAGCAGGGATTTAGATTCTTGGACCACTGGGATCTATTTTGGGGTAAGGATGAATTGTACAGAAGGGACGGGTTGCACCTTAATAGACGGGGGACCAGCGTTCTGGCAGGCAGGTTTGCCACTGCTGCACGGGTGTGTTTAAACTAAGTAGGGGGGGGGGGAGGGGGCGGATGAACTGGAAATATAAGAATGGAGTGAAAGGGAAAGAGAGAATAAGAAAAGTTAAGAAAGACAACAGAATTAAAGGGGCGAAAACTCAGGAAGGGATCGGAGAGTATGGCCAAGTGCAATAGGAATCGATGTGAAAGGTGCGGGGAGTAATCACTTTAAAAGGATTAAGAGTATTACATAGGAATGCACGGAGTATAAGAAATTAAGTGGATGACCTCGAGGCTCAGTTGGAAATTGGCAAGTATGATGTTGTGGGAATAACAGAGACATGGCTGCAAGAGGATCAGGGCTGGGAAATGAATATTCATTTAATAAATCTGTTAAATCCCCAGGGCCTGATGGTCTGCATCCCGGGGTACTTAAGGAGGTGGCTCTAGAAATCGTGGACGCATTGGTAATCATTTTCCAATGTTCTATAGATTCAGGATCAGTTCCTGCGGATTGAAGGGTAGCTAATGTTATCCCACTTTTTAAATAAGGAGGGAGAGAGAAAACAGGCAATTATAGACCAGTTAGTCTGACATCAGTGGTGGGGAAGATGCTGTAATCAATTATAAAAGATGAAATAGCGGCATATTTGGATAGCAGTGGCAGGATAGGTCTGAGTCTGCATGGATTTACGAAGGGGAAATCATCTAATCTTCTGGAATTTTTTGAGAATGTAACTATGAAAATGGACATGGGAAAGCCAGTGGATGTAGTGTACCTGGACTTTCAGAAAGCCTTTGAGAAGGTCCCACATAGGAGGTTAGTGTGCAAAATTAGAGCAAATGGTATTGGGGGTAGGGTACTGACATAGTTAAAAAATTATTGGCAAACAGGAAACGAAGAGTAGGGATTAATGGGTCCTTTTCAGAATGGCAGGCAGTGACTAGTGGGGTACCGCAAGGCTCGGAGCCTTAATGATTTAGATGAAGGGATTAAAAGTAACATTAGCAGATCTGCAGATGACACAAAGCTGGGTGGCAGTGTGAAATGTGAGGAGGATGTTAAGAGAATGCAGGGTGACTTGGACAGGTTGGGTGAGTGGGCAGATGCAGTTTAATGTGGGTAAATGTGAGGTTATCCACTTTGGTGGCAAGAACAGGAAGGCAGATTACTATCTGAATGATGTCAAGTTAGGAAAAGGGGAAGTACAATGAGATCAAGGTGTCCTTGCTCATTAGTCACTGAAAGTAAGCATGCAGGTACAGCAGGCAGTGAAGAAAGCTAATGGAATGTTGGCCTTCATATCAAGGGGTGTTGGGTATAGGAGCAAAGAGGTCCTTCTGCAGTTGTACAGGGCCCTGGTGAGACCACACCTGGAGTATTGTGTGCAGTTTCGGTCTCCAAATTTGAGGAAGGACATTCTAGCTATTGAGGGAGTACAGCGTAGGTTCACGTGGTTAATTCCCGGGAAGGCGGGACTGTCATATGTTGAAAGATTGGAGCGACTGGGGTTGTATACGCTGGAATTTAGAAGGATGAGAGGGGATCTGATTGAAACATATAAGATTATTAAGGGATTGGACACGCTGGACAGGTAGGAGCAACAGGGCTCTCACAGCTAACGGTACGAGCCAACTGTTTAAAAAGTTCGCCTGTTTGGCGAGGTAAGTGGATGAGTAGACTTATTTTTCCTGTTTCATTCCTGTACAATTAGATAGCATGCCTGCACGGTTAGTGCTTTGTTCAGGGTGTCAGATGTGGGAATCATGGGAGACCTCCAGCCTCCCTGGTGGCCACATCTGCGCCAAGTGCACCGAGATGCAGCTCTTCAGAGAGCGTGTTAGGGATCTGGAGCTGCAGCTTGATGACCTACTGCTTATCAGGGAAAGTGAAGAGGTGATAGACAGGAGCTACAGGGAGGTAGTCATCCCTAGGCTACAGGGGTCAGAAAACTGGGTCACTGTCAAGAGAGGGAAGGGGAATGCCCGGATAGTGGAGAGCACACCTGTGGCTGTCCCCCTCAGCAATAAATATCTTGTTCTGGATGCTGTTGAGGGGGATGACCTGACAGGGGATGCCCACGGTGAACGGGTCTCTGGCACTGAGCCTGGCTCTGTTGTGCAGGAGAGAAGGATGGAGAAGAGGAATGCGGTAGTCATAGGGGATTCCATAGTCAGGGGAACGGACAGGAGATTTTGTGAGCCTGATAGAGATAACCGCATGGTGTGTTGCCTCTCAGGTGCCAGGGTACGGGATGTCTCAGATCGGGTCCTGAATATTCTGAAGGGGGAGGGTGAGCAGCCAGTTGTCTTGGTACATGTTGGTACCAATGACATAGATAGGACAAAGGAGGAGGTCCTGAAGAGAGATTTCCACGAATTAGGAAGGAAGCTGAGAAGCAGGACCTCCAGGGTAGTAATCTCGGAATTGCTACTTGTGCCACGTGCTAGCCAGGGCAAGAATAGTAGGATCAGGCAGATGAATGCATGGCTGAGAGACTGGTGCAGGGGACAGGGCTTCAGATTCTTGGATCATTGGGATCTCTTCTGGGGGAAGTATGACCTGTTCAAAAAGGACAGGTTACACCTGAACCCAAAGGGGAGCAATATCCTGGTGGGAAGGTTTAATAGAGCTGTTAGGGAGGGTTTAAACTAATTTGGCAGGGGATGGGAACCGGAATGACAGAGCGGAGGAAGGGGAAAACAGAAATAACTCTAAGATAGTGAGCAGTAAAGATGTCAGGAAAGACAGGCAGGTGATGGGGCAAATTTGTAGCCATTGGGATGAGTTGCAGTGCAATAAAGTTGCAGGGTAATCAAAGCAAAAAGTACCAAATACTGTTCTTAAGGTGTTATACTTAAATGCACGCAGCATAAGGAATAAGGTGGATGATCTTGTCGTACACCTACAGATTGGCAGGTATGATATTGTGGCCATCACTGAGATGTGGCTGAAGGATGCATGTCTCTGGGAGCTGAACATCCAAGGATACACGGTATATCGGAAGGATAGGAAGGTAGGCAGAGGGGGAGGCGTGAAATTTGAAAAAGAGAAGTTGAAATCTGATGTGTCGGTATTTCAGTGGAGTAAAGGAAATTACAGTGGCATGGGAGAGGAACTGGCCAAAGTTGACTGGAAAGGGACACTGGTGGGAAAGACGGCAGAGCAGCAGTGGCTGGAGTTTATGCGAGAAGTGAGGAATGTGCAAGACAGGTATATTCCAAAAGAGAAGAAAATTTTGAATGGAAAAAGGATGCAACCGTGGTTGACAAGAGAAGTCAAAACCAAAGTTAAAGCAAAGGAGAGGGCATATAAGGAAGCAAAAATTAGTGGGAAGACAGAGGATTGGGAAGTTTTTAAAACCTTACAAAAGGAAACTAAGAAGGTCATTAAGAGGGAAAAGATTAACTATGAAAGGAAGCTAGCAAATAATATCAAAGAGGATACTAAAAGCTTTTTCAAGTATATAAAGAGTAAAAGACAGGTGAGAGTAGATATAGGACCGATAGAAAATGATGCTGGAGAAATTGTAATGGGAGATAAGGAGATGGCAGAGGAACTGAACGAGTATTTTGCATCAGTCTTCACTGAGAAAGACATCAGCAGTATACCGGACACTCAAGGGTGGCAGGGAAGAGAAGCGTGTGCAGTCACAATTACGACAGAGAAAGTACTCAGGAAGCTGATTAGTCTAAAGGTAGATAAATCTCCCGGACCAGATGGAATGCACCCGCGTGTTCTGAAGGAAGTAGCTGTGGAGATTGCGGAGGCATTAGCGATGATCTTTCAAAAGTCGATAGATTCTGGCATGGTTCCAGAGGACTGGAAGATTGCTAATGTCACTCCGCTATTTAAGAAGGGGGCAAGGAAGCAAAAAGGAAATTATAGACCTGTTAGCTTGACATCGGTGGTTGGGAAGTTGTTGGAGTCGATTGTCAAGGATGAGGTTACAGAGTACCTGGAGGCATATGACAAGATAGGCAGAACTCAGCATGGATTCCTTAAAGGAAAATCCTGCCTGACAAACCTATTACAATTTTTTGAGGAAATTACCAGTAGGCTAGACAAGGGAGATGCAGTGGATGTTGTATATTTGGATTTTCAGAAGGCTTTTGACAAGGTGCCACACATGAGGCTACTTAACAAGATAAGAACCCATGGATTTACGGGAAAGTTACATACGTGGATAGAGCGTTGGCTGATTGGCAGGAAACAGAGAGTGGGAATAAAGGGATCCTATTCTGGCTGGCTGCCGGTTACCAGTGGTGTTCCACAGGGGTCCGTGTTGGTGCCACTTCTTTTTACATTGTACATCAACGATTTGGATTATGGAATAGATGGCTTTGTGGCTAAGTTTGCTGACGATACGAAGATAGGTGGAGGGGCCGGTAGTGCTGAGGAAACAGAGAGTCTTCAGGGAGACTTGGATAGATTGTAAGAATAGGCAGAGAAGTGGCAAATGAAGTACAATGTTGTTAAGTGTATGGTTATGCACTTTGGCAGAAATAACAAACGGGCAGACTATTATTTAAATGGGAAAAGAATTCAAAGTTCGGAGATGCAACGGGACTTGGGAGTCCTCGTACAGGATACCCTTAAGGTTAACCTCCAGGTTGAGTCGGTAGTGAAGAAGGCGAATGCAATGTTGGCATTCATTTCTAGAGGAATAGAGTATAGGAGCAGGGATGTGATGTTGAGGCTCTATAAGGCACTAGTGAGACCTCACTTGGAGTACTGTGGGCAGTTTTGGTCTCCTTATTTAAGAAAGGATGTGCTGACGTTGGAGAGGGTATAGAGAAGATTCACTAGAATGATTCCGGGAATGAGAGGGTTAACATATGAGGAACATTTGTCCGCTCTTGGACTGTATTCCTTGGAGTTTAGAAGAATGAGGGGAGACCTCATAGAAACATTTTGAATGTTGAAAGGCGTGGACAGAGTGGATGTGGCAAAGTTGTTTCCCATGATGGGGGAGTCTAGTACAAGAGGGCATGACTTAAGGATTGAAGGGCACCCATTCAGAACAGAAATGCGAAGAAATTTTTTTAGTCAGAGGGTGGTGAATCTATGGAATTCGTTGCCACGGGCAGCAGTGGAGGCCAAGTCATTGGGTATATTTAAGGCAGAGATTGATAGGTATCTGAGTAGCCAGGGCATCAAAGGTTATAGTGAGAAGGCAGGGGAGTGGGACTAAATGGGAGAATGGATCAGCTCATGATAAAACGGCGGAGCAGACTCAATGGGCCGAATGACCGACTTCTGCTCCTTTGTCTTATGGTCTTATGGAATACCACTACTCACTGGCAGCCAACCAGAAAAGCCTCCTTTTATTCCTACTCTTTGCCTCCTGCCAATCAGTCACTCCTTTACCTGTGCTTTATCTTTCCTGCAATACAATGGGCTCTTAGCTTGTTAAGCAGCCTCATGTTTGGCAACTTGTCAAAGGCCTTCTGAAAATCCAAGTACGCAATATCAACTGCTTCTCCTTTGTCTATCCAGCTTGTTATTTCTTCAAAGAGTTCCAACAGATTTTTCAGCCAAGATTTTCCCCTGAGCAAACTATGCTGACCACGGCCTAGTTTTCTTTCTTCTGCCTTTCTCCCTTCTTGAAGAGTGGAGTGACATTTGCAATTTTCTAGTCTTCTGGAACCATTCCAGAACCTAATTATTCTTGAAAGATCATTACTAATGCCTCCATGGCCTCTTCAGCCACCACTTTCAGGACCCTAGGGTGTACACCATTTGGTCTAAGTGACTTATCTACCTTCAGACCTTTCAATTTCCCAATAATCTTCTCTCTAGCAATGGTAACTTCACACACCATGACCTGCTGACACCTGGAACTTCCTCCATACTGCTAGTGACTTCCACAGTGAAGACTGATGCAAAATACTTTTTCAGTTCATCCACCATTTACCTGTCCCCCACTACTCCCTCTCCAGCATTGTGCTCCAGCTGTCCAATATCCACTCTCGCCTCTTTTACACTTTATGTATCTGAAGAAACTTTGGTATCCTCTTCAATATTATTGGCTAGCTTACTTTTGTATTCTATCTTCACCTTTTTAATGACTTTTTAGTTGCCTTCGGTTGGTTTTTAAAAGCTTCCCAATCCTCTAACTTCCCCATTAATTTTTGCTCTATTATAAGGCCTCTCTTTAGCTTTTATTTAGGCTTTGACTTCTCTTGTTTGCCAAGGTTGTGTCATCTTTCCTTTAGAATACTTCTTTCTCTTTAGGAAATATATGCCCTGTGCCTTCTGAATTGCTTCCAGAAATTCCAGCCATTGCTGCTCTACCATAATCCCTACATTTTATATTTCCAATCAATTCTGGGCAACTCTTCTTTCATGCCTCTGTAATTTTCTTTACTCACTTGTCCCTAAGGGTTCTTTTACCTAAAGCTCTCTAATCAATTCTGGTTCATTGCACAACAACTAATCCAGAATCAACCCTGAGCTGCTCTAAAAAGCCATCTTGTAGGCACTCAAAAAATTGTCCTTCCTGCAATCCAGCACTAACCTGATTTTCCCAATCTACCTGCATATTGATATCATATTTGTGAAGTAGGATGCCATGCACAATCCTGATTTGATGGAGACAGCCGTGAGAAGCACAGAGGAACATCTGGAGAAACTTCTGAAATGCCCGCTTCGCTGCCGCTGCTACTGTGCAATCGAGAATCTCTGGAGGGGAAGGCCCCAAATCCTCAGCTTTGCCTATCGTCTGTTGCCGGGGCTGGGGTCGAAGCGCTCGGCAGAGATGGTGCTTGGTGCTTGGTGTCGGACAGCTGGTTGGAGGCTCAAAGTTTTCAGATGGACTCGAAGTCGGACTGTGGTCGGGTGCTTCCAGGATGCTGCGTCGGCAAGTTTGTGGCGCTGGAAGCTCATGGCAGGAAGAGTTTTCTTCGTTCTACTGGCTGCGTGAGATGATGGGACTTTCGAGAGACTTTGAGACTTTTTTTTACCATGCCCATGGCCTGTTCTTCTATCAAATTACGGTATTGCTTGCACTGTTGTAATTATATGTTATAATTATGTGGTTTTTGTCAGTTTTTTTTAGTCTTGGTTTGTCTTGTGTTTCTGTGATACCAGTCTGGAGGCACAAATTGTATTATTTCTTAATGCATGCATTACTAAATGACAATAAAAAAGGACTGTATGTCCTCATAATCTAATCTAATCTAATACTGAAGTCATCATGACTATTGTAACATTGTCCTTTTGACATGCATGTTGTAATTTGTAGACCACATCCCTTCTACTGTTTGGGGCTCTGTATACAACTCCCATCAGGGTCTTTTTACCCTTGTAGTTCCTTAGCTCTATGATTCAAAATCTTCCAATCTGATGTCACCTCTTTCTAATGACTTGTTTTCACTTTTCACCAACAGAGCAACACCGCTCCCTCTGACCCTCTGATACAATGTGTATCCTTGGACATTAAGTTCCCAGCTATAATCTTCTTTCAGCCATGATTCAGTGATGCCTGTAACATCATACCTGCCAATCTGCAACTGTGCTGCAAGTTCATCTACCTTATTTCATACACTGCGTGCATTCAAATATAACACCTTCAGTCATTTTCGACTTTGTCCACTTTTTACGTTGCAACTAATCCTGTTGACAGCAATCAACAGCCTCTCCTCACTACACATTGCCTCTGTTTGTAAACCAGCTACCTCATCTTCAGCATTATCATTCACCTTTTCTAAGATACTTATTGCCTTGAAATTATACGCAGCTCATGACACTGTTCGAACCTTTTGATTCCTAACTTTATCTGAGGTCTTACCAATATCTGTCTCCACAACCTCTCCACCAACTGTTCTGGCAATCTGGTTCCCATCACCCTGCAACTCTAGTTTGAACCCCACTATGCAGTATTAACAAATCTTACCGCTAGGATATTTGTCACCCTCTAGTTCAGGTGCAAACCACCCCTTCTCTTTAGGTCCCACATTCTTTGGAAGACAGCCAAAAACTTATGCCCTCCCTCCTACGCCAATTCCTTAGCCACATATTAAACTGCATATTCTTCCTAGTTCTGGCCTCAATAACGCAGTTGGCAGTCCTGAGATCAAAACCCTGGAGATTCTGCCCTTTAACTTAGCGCATAACTCTCTGAATTTCCCACACAGAATCTCATCACTTGTCTTACCCATGTCAATGGCACCTGCATGGACCACGACTTCTGGCTGTTCACCCTCCCACTAAAGAATGCTGACGACTCGATCTGAGATATCCCAGACCCTGGCACCTGGGAGATAACATACTACCCAGGAATCTTGTTCTTGCCCACAGAACCCCCTGTCCATTCCCCTAACTAAGAGCATGCCTCTCCTTCCTCCATCCCTTCTGAGTCACAGAGGTAGACTCAGTGCCAGAGACTTGACCACAGTGACTTTCCCGTTAGGTCATTCCCCCGACTCCTTGACAGTATCCAAAGCCATATACCTGTTGTTGAGGGGGATGGTCACGGGCACCTTTCCCCTTCCTGGCTGTCACCCAGTCTCCTGTGTCCTGCTCCTTGGGTGTAACTGCCTCTCTATATGTCCCGTCTATCATCCCTTCAGCCTCCCGAATAATCCGGAGTTTATCCAGTCCCAGCTCCAGCTCCTTAACACGGATTGTTAGAAGCTGGATGCACTTCTCACAGTTGTAGTCGTCAGGGACACTGGAGGTCTCCCTCCCTTCCCACATCCTGCAAAAGGAGCACTCCACTATCCTGTCTGGCATCTCCACTCTCTGAGCTGAGCAAACATAAAGAAGGGAAAGAGAAAAAAAACTTAACCTTGAGCTTTTCTTTCCTCTGATTTCTCTGACTGAAGCCTCTCTTCGCTGGAGACTTGAACAGCTCAAGCCTTAAGATCGCCACTCTCTGTCCGCTCAGGCGATGGCTGCTGTGCTTGGCCCTGCCTTCCTTTAATTTGCTCTTGCTAATCAATCACAAACAACGATTGGTCGCTGGTCAAAGCTCTTTTGTTGTTGTAGCGACCCACTGCCGCCTTTTATCCTCGGGCAGTGGACCTGACTGTAGACCCCTCTTCTCAAAGCTTCCAATGTCCGGATTGGCTGCTGGTCAAAGCCATGTCAACGAGCCCACACTGGTCAACGACATCAATTCACCAATTAACCTGTACGTCTTCAGAATGTGGGAGGAAAGCCCAGGAGCTGGAAGAAACCCATGTGGCCACAGGAAGCTCACACAATCTCCTTGCGGACAGCAGCAGGAATTGAACCCAGGTCACTGCCACTGTAGTAGCGTTGCACTATTTGCCATTATATGGCCCATTTGCCAGGTGCACTCCTTTTGTCCACTCACTTATCCTGTCTCTGTCCCTCTGTAGTCTCCTCATGTTCACCACACAATTTCGAATTGAACAGAATACAGAAGGAGGCTGTATAGAATCTAACAATAGCAGTGCTAAAGCGTCAGTGATAAGCACGTCAGAGACGCAGTGCACTACATTATACATTGCTACTATATAACTGTAACTCTCCATATGGCAAGTTACTGATATCAACCTCACTGGCAGGCTGGCATCCAAAACAGCCAGGTGCTTCTCCACAGGGAGAAAGGGAACTGTCAGAGAGGAGAGCTGTGCCAAATTTTCCCAGGTTGCTTTTGCACTCATTCCAGGAAAACACCTGTGAACAAGGCACCTCGTTGGTATGCTGCTGCCTTTTTTTTTACAAAGCATTGGAGAAACTTGCAGAGGCAACAATTTTCAGCTGTTCTTTCCCTCTGAACAAAGACGACAAGAGCCTGTTTGAAAGCGAGGCTAAAGGTCACAGCGTGCAGACTAGTCTCCTGTTACGTCAAATCTCAGAGCCAGCACTATAAAATAATCCAAATTTTATCTTTATTTGCAAACATTTAAACACTAATTTCATTTAGAAAAGGGAAGCAGTAGACAGTCCACAAATTAGAAATCTCTGCAACTGTCCTTAAGAACATTTTCTTGGTTTAAGATGAATTCGTAAGAGATCGGGAAGCTGAATAATATAGGTGCCTGCAATGTAATTACAAACATCCAACATAATAACATAGGAAGGTTTAATCCATATATTACAAAGTAAGAATTAAGTCAATTATCAGCCCTGATTGATGCCATAATCACTTCATCAAAAATTATTACACTGCTCTATTTATAGCAGACAGTTCCTCCACCATATAAAACACATCCACCAAAGCAGATACAATCTTATGTTTATAACTCATTATTGTTGATGGTTTTGATTGCTGGCTGATAAAAAGCATACAGCACCTGTTCCTGCAAAACCAGATGCTGGTGTCCCTGCTGCGAGTTCCTGACATCATAAAAGCTTCCCTAAAATTAAAAATATATACAATACTTTCTTCAGTAAAATTCAGGACAAATTAATGAGAGAGTGATTGCAACTTACAGAGGGCGGCTTAGACAGAAAGCGAAAATCAGCGTGGGAATTCAGGTGAAGGGGGAAGCAGAAGCTGCCTGCTGCCAGCAGTGCTGGTGGAGATTCTTTATTTCCTTCAGACTGTGAGTATTTAACCCACTTTCTATTACTTAATGAGTAGCTTCATATTTTTTTTAAGAAAAGCTTTCAACAATCATGATAAATTAACTTTTAGTAGAAAAACTAATGGACTATAAAAATCTGGAAATAAAAAATAAAAAAATAAAAAAAAAGTGCTGGAAACACTACAGATTTCCAGCATTTTCTGTATTTATTTCAGATTCCCAGTGTCTGCAGTTTTTTTTTTATTTTCATATAAAACTCCAAATGTCAACTGAACCTCATCCTGAACCCTAATGAACACAAGTCAACATTTCATAAGGTTGGCAGGAGGGGTGATTTATTGCAGGGGCAGCAGGTGCTAGTTGGAGATCAGAGCAGTGCCCGACAACCATAGCTGCAGCAAGTATTTGCTTCTCTGGGGGACTTTATCTCAGGGTGTTGAGCTCTATATAGTCTCTCAGCTGACCTTGGCTGTGTGAGTGGTAGCTGCGGGGACTCTCACAGCACTTTAAAAAAAAAACTGTTTGAGCACTTGGGTCACCAAGGTACAGAAGATCGCTGACCCAGGTTAACAGGATATGTAGAGTTTGGAATTCAATAGTCAGTATGAATATGGTGGCTAAAGGACCTGGTACTATGATACCATAACTCTCTTTGAGATAAATGGCACTGGCAAATGAGAAAACTGCTCCCATTGAAATGGGTTTCACTGGGAGTGGATCGATTAGTGTCCTGGCAAATTGAATAACCAGGACTGCTGGTCAGACTTCAAACTCAAACCTGTGGAGGTTCAGGTGATGATTAAATTGTTGGAATGATGTTTAATAAACAAAATATGAAAAAAATATACAGAGAGCAGCAGGCAGTGATATCGAAGCAGCAAGGAGAACTAAGGAACAATGTAAAAAGTCAATGTTAATGGCAATTTTGGAAGATGTCGATCAATGCATTCACTATCTCTGCAGCTACCTCTTTTGGAAAACTAGCCATTAGGTCCAGGAGATACTGGTCCTTAAATCATTTGCTAATTTATTCATCAAGGAGCCAGAGTAGTAGATACCACGTTTAGGATTCCTTGGGTTACAGATCACCTGACTTATTGAAATCCGATTAATGCAAACTGTCCAAGACGTTTTAAAGCTTCTTTCAAGAAAGTAATAAAGATTAAAAGTGAGCTTTATTTGTCACATGTACATTGAAACATCAAAACATTCAGTGAAATGTATCGTTTGTGTCAATGACCAGCAGCCTGCAAGTGTCATCACTGTTCCAGCGTTATCGTATGTCCTCAACTTACCAACACTAACCTGCACACCTTTGGCATTTGGGAGGAAACCACAATACCCAAAAGAAACCCATGCGGTCATGGGGTGAACGTACAAACTCTTTATAGACAGTGGCGGAAATTTAACCCCAATTGCTGGCACTATAAAGCAGTACGCTAACGTGCCTAATAATCACTGCGCAGAATAATGTTTTGTGCTATTTATTAATGACTGGCGGGTGGGAGGGGTGGAGATACGGCTCTACCAAAGGGAACGGAATGCTCTCCTTCCCTTCACCAGCCTGCAGGTCACCTTTGGGTAAGGTGCTGCACCTGCTTCACCCCCGATCAGAGTCACATGAAGCCGTAGGAGCAGGTGCTGGATGGTCTAATGAGCAGCTGGTCCACATCACAAGTCCTGGTTATGCGACCACTGGTGCCAGCCGGACAATCTCTGTAGAGTATTGATAATGGCTGGGGTCACCCGTCTTGAAAAGGCACTGCCCAGAAGAAGGCAATGGCAAACCATTTCTGTAGAAAGATTTGCCAAGAACAATCATGGTCACGGAAAGACCATGATCGCCTATGTCGTACAACACGGCACATAATGAACAAACGACTAATGACTGGATGTAGTATATATTCCATTGGCTTAATGATAGGTCATGTTAGATTGAATATTCAGTGAAATGAAAGAATTACAGCCAGAATAAGCAGAGCAATGATGAGATTTGGGTTATTATAGAAAATGGACATTTCTGACCTACAAAGAAATCAGCTCAGGACAGAACCAGTGAGTAACCAGCATCTGGATTTCCAAAGGCATTCTGTAAAATGCCACATGAAAAATGATACAACGAGAGGGTCACAGGGTAGTGTGCTATTAACATGGCGAGGGAACTGATTAACAGATTGGACAGAGCGATCATTGTCAAGCTGACAAAATGAAACTCGCATGTGGCTCGGGAATCAGGACTGAGGCTCAGCTACTTAAAATTTACATCAGTATTCATCTGCCATTATAACTAGAGAGCAGCTTATGGTCACAATATTGTTTAATAAAAAAATTGTCTTCTTTTTCCAACTTCTACAGATCCATGCCCCCCCACTCCCACTGCTGAAAAAAACTTTGTCACTGCGTCATAGTAGAAACTGCTAAAGTATACTGTACATATATAGAGATACACCTGGCAATATTTCATTATAAACTGCAGCCTCCACCATTTATTACAGCCTTCATGGATACTCCTGTCACAGTGAAATTACATCCTCCTGTCAGTCGTAGTCTAACCATGTTCAGCTGTTTCCCTTCCATTACAATTGGGAGACATTGCAGTCAGCCAGCCTCTCAGCAAATGAAGGAGTCCTTGCCTGCTTGCAGCAACACCTCACCAGTATTACCGACTGATAAATAGCAAGGAAAATTTGTGCCACAGATGTCAGGAAGTAACCAGTTAGAACAAAAACGTGTTAATCTCTTGCCCTCGACATTCAATGGCACCACCATGCAAAGTCTCTGATCTCAAGGATCTCTATCAACTAAATACTGAAATGGATCTGCCTCAGAAATATTATCACTACAGTATAAGAGAAGGTCGGAGACAAGTACCCTGACACCCTAAAGCCTTTGCACCATTCAAAATGTGCAAGTCAAGAGTGTACTGCAATACCCTTTTTTATGCCTGGATGAGTGCAACTTCAACAACACTCAACCCCATTCAGAATCAGAATCAGGTTTATTATCTCCGGCATGTGTCATGAAATTGTTCAGGTTAAAGCAATCTGCTTGATTGCTATCCCATTCCGCCATCATCTACAAAATGCACTGTAATTAGTTGCCTAGGCTGTTCTGACCCAAGCTTGAGACCTCCATTGCCAAGTACAGGTGCAGTGGCAGGTTGGAACACTACCATCTTGGCAGCACAGTGGCTAAACGCGTAGATTTTTCTGCTTGACAGCTATAGTGACCCAGGTTAAACCCTGACCTCCAGTGCAATTCAACCTGCAGCTGCTCAGGTTTCTTCTGAGCGCTCCAGATTCCACCCACAGCCCAAAGACTTGTGACTTGGTAGGTTGACTGGCCACTGTGAAGTACCCTGGTGTGTTGGTTAGTAGTAGAACCTGAGGGAACATAAACAGAATACAATGGGATCAGTGCAGGCTTAGTGTGAATACTGCTTGACAGATGGTGTGTTGCTCAGCTGGAGGGCCAGTTTAATGCTACAAGACGTTGTGATCTCCAGATTCCCTTCTAAGACATAGATCAGAAAATATAAAAGTAGAAAGAGAAAATGCTGGAAACCCACCTACTCATTATCTGATAAACTGTTTATAACTAAGCCCATGCTCACCCCAGTTTTACCCTACCAGAGACATACTCCCTCCTTGCAGGTTCACAAAGTTCTTCGGTCTCCTTTTCATTTCCAATAAAGAATCTCTGACCGAAGGAGACACTTACAGAGGCACATGACTGTGAGGAAGATGGAGGGATATGGGCATTGTGCAGGTAAGAGGTTTTAGTGTTTGGGTGTTTTTGATTTACTTTTTGGCACAACACTAAGAGCTGAAGGGCCCATTCCTGTGTTGTACTGTTCTATGTTCTATCTACCGAACTCTCACCCGCACCACCACCCCGCGCCCCCCCCCCCCACCATTGAGAAGCATATGTAATCAGATTAAGGAAATGTGCAAAAATAATAGGATTGTTGTCATGGGGAATTTCAACTTCCCTAATATAAACTGGAAATTTCTTAGTGCAAGGGGTTTAGATGGGGCAGAATTTGTTAAGTTTCCTGATTGGTCAGGATATTACAGGATATGGCGAGAAGGAAGGTGTATGGGGTTGAGTGGAATCCGGGATCTGCCATGATGGAATGGCGGAGCAGATTCAAAGGGCTGAATGGCTTAGTTCTGCTCCTATGTCTTATGATCTATGGTCCTTGAAAGCAGCTACACAGGTTGATGCTGTGGTTAAGGAAGCTTATGGATTGCTTGCTTTCATTAGTCAAGGCACTGAGTCCAAAAGTCAAGAGGTTATGTTGGAACTTTATAAAACTCTGGTTGGACCACCTCTGGAGTTTTGCATACAGTTCTGGTCGCCCCCGTTATGGGAAGGACGTTGAGGCTTGGGAGAGGGTGTAGGAGAGGTTTACCAGGATGCTGCCTGGTTTAGAGGGCATGTGCTACATTGAGAGGCTGGATAAACTTGTGTTCTTTTCTTTGCAGCAGCAGAGGCTGAGGGGAGATCTGATAGAGAGATTATGAGAGATCTTTTCTGATAAGATTATGAAAGGCATAGGTAGAGTAGACAGGGAATATCTGTTTCCCAGGGTTGAAGTACCAATTACCAGACGGCATGAATTGAAAGGTAGAAGACGCAGGTTTAAAGGGGATGTAAGGGGCAGTTGTTCATTCAGAGAGTGGTGGATGCCTAGAATGCACCACCTGGTATGGTGATAGAGGCAAATACATTAGAGGCTTTTAAATGATATTTAGACAGGCACATGAATGTGAGGAAGGTAGAGGGATATGAACATTGAAGTAGGTAGGAGGGATTAGTGTTTGGGTTTTTTTTAAATTTGCTGTTTAGCTAGTTCAGTACAACATTGTGGGCCAAAGGGCTTGTTCCCGTGCTGTACTGTTTTATGTTCTACGTAAATCTTTTTGTAAATACAACTTTGCTAGATCAAATAACAACAGCACAAAAAGATCGTTACTTATCTTTTCACTCGTTTATTTCTTCGAGCTCAGCCGACGAGTGACCTTGGACCCGACATCAGGGAAAGACTCTTTCTCATCTCCCCGGCGGTTCTACGAGTTCACTGCCCGATGTCAGAAGTTACAAGGCCACCGATACAAAAGAACAATCAGTTTGATAACCATTCCGGTCAAGTCAATGGACTATTGATAAAAAAGTACAACCAATTTGTTAGACACTCCAGCCACCTTAATTAAAGAAAAGAATGTCCTACCTGGTTTGCTGGAGCCACAACTTAATTACAAAGATAAGAACATCTGTTAAATTTATGCTTTAATTAAGAAAGGAATGTTCTGTCTAATTTCCATCAGGTACTGCTTTTTGTCAAAATCAAAAGGTGTGAAAAGCTCAGAGATATTTTATGTGGATCTGGGTGAACTTTAACCCTTATCTTCTCCAAAGAAGGCAGCTGTGAGACATTATTCATACACACTGCAGTCACAGACATAGTCAGTACTGAATCCATTGTTTACAGGAATATTAAGAATCCCCCTTTCCCTTAAACTTTATCATTTTGATTACATTTCTCTACCCACAGGTGTGGTCTGACCTAAGTGTTTTGGGCATTTTATGGTTTTGATATATATTTCCAATATCTGCTGTTGTTTTTTTTATTATTTTCACAGACCTGGAAGTCCTTTCATCATCATTAGGTCTATTGCTCTGGGACTCCTTACCCAGCACAACAGGAGTATCATCACCACTGCAGGCTTACAGCCACAGCTCATCAGAAACTTCTCGAGAGCAATAAACATAAAAGTTGCTGGTGAATGCAGCAGGCCAGGCAGAATCTCTAGGAAGAGGTACAGTTGACGTTTCGGGCCGAGACCCTTCGTCAGGACTAACTGAAAGAAGAGCTAGTAAGAGATTTGAGAGGGGGAGGGGGAGTGAGAGATCTGAAATGATAGGAGAAGACAGGAGGGGGAGGGATGGAGCCAAGAACTGGACAGTCGAAAAAGGGATATGAGAGGATCATGGGACAGGAGGCCTAGGGAGAAAGAAAAAGGAGGAGGGGGAGAAAAACCCAGAGGATGTGCAAGGGGTATAGTGAGAGGGACAGAGGGAGAAAAAGAAGAGAAAGAAAAAGAATGTGTGTTTATAAGTAAATGACGGATGGGATATGAGGGGGAGGTGGGGCATTAGCGGAAGTTTGAGAAGTCAATGTTCATGCCATCAGGTTGGAGGCTACCCAGACGGAATAAAAGGTGTTGTTCCTCCAACCTGAGTGTGGCTTCATCTTTACAGTAGAGGAAGCCGTGGATAGACATATCAGACCGTGGACGTCCCATTCCCATTCTGATATGTCTATTCACGGCCTCCTCTACTGTAAAGATGAAGCCACACTCAGGCTGGAGGAACAACACCTTATATTCCGTCTGGGTAGCCTCCAACCTGGTGGCATGAACATTGACTTCTCAAACTTCCGCTAATGCCCCACCTCCCCCTCGTACCCCATCCGTCATTTATTTATCTACACACATTCTTTCTCTCTCTCTCCTTTTTCTCCCTCTGTCCCCCTCACTATACCCCTTGCACATCCTCTGGGTTTTCCCCCCCTCCCCCTTTTCTTTCTCCCTAGGCCTCCTGTCCCATGATCCTCTCATATCCCTTTTGCCTATCACTTGTCCAGCTCTTGGCTCTATCCCTCCCCCTCCTGTCTTCTCCTATCATTTCGGATCTCCCCCTTCCCCTCCCACTTTTAAATCTCTTACTAGCTCTTCTTTCAGTTAGTCTTGACGAAGGATCTCAGCCCGAAACGTCGACTGTACCTCTTCCTAAAGATGCTGTCTGGCCTGCTGTGTTCACCAGCAACTTTTATGTGCGTTGCTTGAAATTCCAGCATCTGCAGATTTCCTCGTGCTAGAGCAATAAACATTGATTTTGCAAGTGATGCCCAGAGCCCAAAAGTAAATGAATGGAAAAGTCAGGATCAACTATTGTCTTTGGGTAATGTTACAGAGATGTTACACTCAGTGGCCACTTCACTAGGTACATCTGATCCTTACAGCAAATACCTAATCAGCCAATCATGAGGCAGCAACTCAATGCATAAAAGCATGCAGACATGGTCAAAAGGTTCAGTTGTTCAGACCAAACATCAGAATGGAAAGGAAATGTGATCTAAGTTACTTTGACCATGGAAATCTTGTTGGTGTCAGATGGGGTGGTTTGACTACCTCAGAAACTGCTGATCTCCTGGGATTTTCACAGATGACAATCTCTACAGTTAAAAGAGAATGGTGCGACAAATCAAAAGATAGTCAGTGAGCGACAGTTCTGTGGATGAAAACACCTTTTACTGAGAGAGGTCAGAGGAGAACAGTCAAACTAATTCAAGCTTATAGGAAGCCAACAGTAACTCAAATAACCATGCATTACAGCAGTGGTGTGTAGAAGGGCATCTCTGAGTATGCAAGATGTCTTGAATTAGATAGGCTACAACAGCAGATACTCTCAGTGGCCACTTTATTAAGGCCCATAGATGAAACTGGGTCTTCACCTGCACATATTTGTACAATATTAATACCTCAAAATAAACAGCAAGATTTTTGACATCTCATGAGGAAATATAACTAATTGGAACACAATTTCTCTGGAGGTCAGATACAAGAACAACACAACTATGCCACCTCCACATGAATCTGTAATTATGAACTTATATTTATAAGAAGTTTCTATTATAAATATCGTTGTCTGAACCCTTAGTGCCTAGGTGGCACATGGGGCCTCATTATAAATATGATCAGAGCCACTGATCATACTTTCCAGTAAGATGGTGGTGTGAGACAGTAACCTCTCCGGGTCAAACCAAAGGTGCTATTATCATTTTTAAATAACTTTTTTTTTTACTATTGTAGGACACTGCCGGACATTAAGAACTTCAAGTTTGTAGGTCGTCCCCATCAGTGAATTGCTCGTTAGCGGAAGAGCTGAACTTGGTGCAGACCGTGTTACTGCCTTCTACAGAAAGGCATAGATATTAGTGTACGAAGGCAAAGTGCAGTCTAACAGCGAGTCTTGGATCTTTTTCTTGCAATCGCAAGACACTGGTAATAGAGAATCTGCAAGCCTGGTTCGCTGGTTTACTGGCAAGACCAATGGCGGAGGAGCTGCTTGGCTTTGGTTGTGGCACAAACTAGGCCTCACGCGGCGGAGTTGTCTTTTTCAGGTGCCCAGGAGCTGAGACGCCAGAGGTGGCACAGCGCGACGTCCATGCTGGATTGGGGCCTGTCCCTTTTTGTTGGTGCTGCCCTCCAGTGTTTGCTCAGTGGAAGACAAGCTGGACTGCATTCATCTGCAGGTTGCTGTGGGCTTGTTCTTGGCGACAACATGATGTACCATCAACCTACAGGACATGACATTCAGGGACTTGAGCAGTATTATTTTTCCTGTGACTACGTTTACCGCTATCTTATATGTGCTGTATGTGACTTGTGCTGTGTGCAACTGTTGGCACTGTGTTTGGCACTGTGTTTGGCACCTTGACCCCAGTGCAATGCTGTTTCCTTTGGCTGTATTCATGCTTATGGTTGAATGACAATTAAACTTGAACTTGATCAGGAAATGCTGGTAAACGTGTCTTTTAAACTCCTTTTACTACAAAGGCTTTACACACACTGTTCTCAGTACAGTGGAAAATAACTGGGACACTTAAAAAAGTGTGCCCCATACACATTTAGATACATAACAGAAAAATAGCTTTGTTCAGATGAACTGATGGCTAGTTAGCAGTATTAATTTTACAGTGACTAATAATCTGATGTGAGAAACAGTGAGGGGGCATTTTTAACTTCAGCCGCCCAGCAAGAAATTAATTTAATTGGATTGGCTGTTGTTTTATTTACCTCGGGTTTTTTTTCACACCTAACAGGTTAGATTAAAATGGCTCTTTAAGCACTTGGAAATAGTACATTGACTGCGACCTTTATCTGTAATTACGCAGTTCCGATGCAGCTCGCTAACCAAACTAACATGCTGATGCTTTAAAGACACACTCTTCAACAATCAAATCAAACCATTTCGTTGTGGTATCTGTATTTTTGCCTTCAGGATATACGGACATTACACACTGAATGAAGTAACAGGGCTGATGAGGATCAGAGTTGAAAAATACTTGTGTCGAAGAGACATTCAGTGCATTGCGTATATAATAAAGGGGGGAGATGAAACAAAAGCTGGATGAATATATAAACTCATAATCACAATTATGCTACAATTTCATTCACGCACTTTAGGTCGGTGCAAATTCTGATGGGTTAGCTCCTGCACTACTGAAATGAAAAAATACATCCGAGATGTGCAAAATGGAGTCTACTATTCTGTTTCTTCATTGTATTCAATTTTCGGCACATGCTCATAACTAAGCAAGGTGTTCTTAAAAGGGAAACGCACGCAATGCTCTTAAAAGGGAAACGTGCTTATCGTAAACTCAAAATAATAGTAACATACAATCATTACAAGTTAGTAAATAAAAGTTTTGAAATTTACTTTTCACTAAATGATACTTTTCCAACACCACAATCAACTTACCAGGAGCCACAAGTTAAATGTTATACAACTCATTGTAATGCAAAATACTTATTTAAAATTGAAAGCTTTCCTCTCAAATGAAACACCTCAATCCTGTAAAAATTTTCAACTTCAAAATGTACTGCTTACAAAATCTTGGCTCTTATTTTTTAAAGTACTCCATTATTTTATTTTAATCAATCTCAATAATTTAGTGCAAAGGTAAAATTATGCAGATTCTGACTTGGTGTAGCAGGGTGAAAATGAGTTAATATTTCTGGTCAGTGACCTTTCATTAGATTTCAGACTATTTGTAACATCAGGAATGTAAAGGCTACACATCTCAACTCCCATGTTTCATTTTGAAACTAGCTGGACATAAGCTCTTTAAATTGAATACATCTGAATAATCAAAAATGCAACTGAGTTCATTACAAGGCATTGCACTCCTAAAGATAGAGCGTTGTCATTTACTTGTAAAGAGAACAGATTATTGATCAGACTGCAAACAGAACCACAGACATTTATCATTGACATGCACAGTATGCTCAGGATAACCATAAAAAGTATTCACCCCTCTTGGAAGTTTTCATGTTTTATTGTTTTACAACACTGAATCACAAGTGGATTTAATTTGGCTTTTTAATGCTGATCAACAGAAAAGACTCTTCTGTGTCAAAGTAAAAATAAATTTCTACAAATTGGGCTAAATTTATTACAATTACTAAATGCAAAATAATTGCATAAGTATTCACCCCCTTCAAGTCAGTATTTAGTAAATGCACCTTTGACAGCAATTACAGCCTTGAGTCTGTGCGAACAGGTCTCTATCAGCTTTGCATGTCTGGACATTGCAATTTTGTCCCATTCTTCTTTACAAAACTGCTCGAGCTCTGTCAGATTCCATGGGGATCATGAGTGAACAGCCCTTTTCATGTCCAAACACAAATTCTTAATTGGACTGAGGTTTGGGCTCTGACTTGGCCACTCAAGACATTAACTTTGTTATTTTTAAGCCATTCCTGTGTACGTTTGGCTTTAAGCTTGGGGTCATTGACTTAGTGGAAAACAAATCTTCTCCCAATTGGCAGTTCACTTGCAAACGGCATCAAGTTTTCCTCCAGGAATCCCCTGTATTTTGCTAAATTCATTTAACCCTTTTCCTTCACAAGCCTTCCAGGGCCTGCTGCAGTAGAACATCACCACAGCACGATGCAGCCACCACCAGGCTTCACAGTAAGGATGGTGTGTTTTTGATGATGTGTGGTCTTTCACTTACACCAAACATAGTGTTTAGTCTGATGGCCAAAAAGCTTAATTTTGGTTTCATCAGACCATTGAACCTTCTTCCAGCTGACTTCAGAATCAGAATCAGGTTTATTATCACCGGCACGTGTCATGAAATTTGTTAACTCCCACATGCCTTCTGGCAAACTCTGAATGAGATTTCATGTGAGTTTTTTTCAACAGTGGCTTTTTCTTTGCATTTTCCCATAAAGCTGTGACTGGTGAAGCAACTGGGTAACAGTGGTTGTATGCGCAGTCTCTCCCAACTCAGCCACTGAAGCTTGTAACTCTTCCAAAGCTGTCACAGGTTTCTTGGTGGCCTCTCTCACGGGTCCCCTTCTTGTGTGGTCACTAAGTTTCTGAGGATGGCCTGCTCTAGGCAGATTTACAGCTATGCCATATTTTTTCCATTTCTTGATGATTGACTTAACTGTACTCCAAGGAATATTCAGTGACTTGAAAATTTTCTTGAATCCATCTCCTGACTTGCGCTTTTCAATACCATTTTTTTGCAGAGATGCTTGGAGTGTTCTTTTGTCTTCATGGTGTAGTTTTTGCCAGGATACTGACTCTCCAGCAGTTAGACCTTCCAGATACAGGTGCATTTTAACTACAATCAATTGAAACACCTTGACTGTGCACAGGTCTCCAAACCCAAATCTCCATTTAACTAATTGTGTGACTTCTAAAACCAATCGGCTGCATCAGTGATGATTTGTTGTGTCATATTAAAGGGGGTGAATACATATGCAATCAATTATTTTATGTATTATTGTAGATCACTTTGTAGAGGTCTGTTATCACTTTGACACGAAAGCGTCTTTTTCTGTTGATCAGTGTCAAATAAACCAACTTAAATTTAATGTTGTAAAACAATAAACCATGAAAACTTCCAAGGGGGGTGAATACTTTTTATAGGCACTGTAAGTAACTAAACCTTAAGTTGCACACCTAATAAAAAAGTGGTACCTCATCTGTCCACATGCTCATCACACCGTGCCAGCCATCAAGCTCCATCTTGATGAGATTAACCACACTTTGGAGGGAAAAAGTTTAATGTGAGGCTGCAAGGATATCTAAAGTTGGGGATGATCTAACTGTGAGAGTTTACCACCTCACAGAGATGTGAGGCAATGAAGAAGGTGATCACTTTTAGGCATCCATTAGTCTCATGAGACCATGAATTTGCACCTTGGAAGGTTTTCAGGGTGTAGGCCTGGGCAAGGTTGTGTGGAAGACCAGCAGTTGCCCATGCTGCAAGTCTCCCTTCTCCACGCCACTGATGTTGTCCAAGGGAAGGGCATTAGGACCCATACAGCTTAGCACCGGTGTCGTCGCAGAGCAATGTGTGGTTAAGTGCCTTGCTCAAGGACACAACACGCTGCCTCAGCCAAGGCTCGAACTAGCGACCTTCAGATCACTAGAACGCCTTAACCACTTGGCCACACGCCAACACAGCTGGGGCAGAGAAGAAGGTGATCACACTACTCAAAAATGATGATTGGGTGGGGTGGGGGGGGGGGGTCAGCTGACTGGTAAGTGGCACTAGTTGAGTATTTCCCAATACAGACAAATGGGACGAGATTCGATAGGCGAATGGGATTAGTATGAATGATTTTAGGTCAAAGGACCTGTTTCCACAATCTACATCTCTATAACTCTATCATGCCTTTATAGTTGATAAACTAGGCAGAAGTAAAGACTAGGTCTTGAGATTATTGGCAGGAATGTTCAGAGTGAAAAACTGTTCCAATGTAATTAGTGGCTTTTAGCTTCTGCTAATTTAACGTTAACTGAGACATAAGACCTTAGCCCCCTCCTGCACTGGTATGATATCAAGGATACTGAAGGTCGATCGGATGTCCAGAAGTCATAGCTCGATAGCTGAAGCTTAGAGAGCCAGAGGGCTGACCTGGAGCTGGAGGTCAATCCATGTGGGTGGGTAGGAGGGAGGGTGGGAGAGAGAAAAGGGGTTTGTTGTTTGCTGTGTTACATTTTGTTGTGCTCTGTGTTATTCTGCCGAGCATTGTGGGTATGCTCTGTTGGCACCAGAATGTGTGGTGACACCTGCACATCCTTGGGTGTGTTGGCTATTAAGGCAAACAATGCATTTTACTGCATGTTTCAATGTACATATGATAAATAAATCCAAACTGGAGCTGTGGGTCGATTCACTGCGGTGCATAATCCACAATGATATTTGCAAGGCTGGCACGTTGAGTGAGATGGTCATATCACAGATAAAGATTTCACAGACAGGAAGAGAACAGGTTAGAGTAAAAAAAAATGCAGGTAGTGAAGAAATTCCCCATGGCCGTCCATCCCTTCAAAAGGCTCTAGATACTGAGGGGAAGATGGCTTCTTAAGAGAAGACAGTAGTAGAAGCCATATTCCGCACACCAAGCATGGAAAGGGAAGGAAAAGAGGGATATGGACATGGGGGATTCAATTATTAAGGGAGTAGGTGAGTGGTTTTGTGACTAGAAATGAGACTTCAAGATGGTATGTTTCCTCCCTGGTGCTTCAGAACAACTGCAGATTATTCTTGAGCAGGACGAATAGCCCTAGCTCATGGTAATGTTGGTACAAACAACGTGAGTGAGAAAAGGCTTGAGGCCATGCAAGTGGAATACTATAAATATTTCATAAATCAGCAAGCTCCTCCAAGTAAATTCAAGCCTTCTTTCAGTGCCAAACAGAGTAGAAACAAGAAGATGCATCAGATGAACACATGGTTGGAGCAGTTCTTCCAGTCTGGAGGTGGCAAATATAACCACAGTTTAAAAATGAAATTAAAGACAGAATTTCAGACTGGTTAATCTGCCAGAGTGAGGAATCTGCTAGAACTTATTACCATCGATGCAGTGGCAGAACAGTTGGAAAAGATAAATGGAATTGAGCAAAGTCAGCATGGGTTTATGAGTGTGAAAGTCATAGAGTTTTATACCAGGCCCTGTGGCCCAATCCGTCTGTGCTAACCAAGGTGTCTCGCTGAGCTCTCCAATTTGCCTTCATTCAGCCCATTACCTATAAAATGTTCCTATCCATGTACTTGTCTAAATGTCTCTTTAAACACTTTAACTATATTTGTGTCTACCTCTTCCTCTGGGAGCTCATTCCATACATCCACAACGTGGAAAGAACTGCCCCTCTGTGTCCCTTTAAATTTCCTTTTCTCACCTTAAACCTCTACTCTCTAATTTTAGGCTCTCCTGTTCGGAGGTCCAGACTGTGACTCTTATCTATGCCCCTTGTGATTTTATAAACCTTTAAGTCATCTCTCTGCTCCTCAGTTTCAGGGAAAACATGCCAGCCGATCCAATCTCTCCTTGTAACTCAGCACCACCTACTGCCTATTGGAGCTTAGGGGGCAACACAGTAAAACACAGCCACTAATGGAACACTTTACAGCACCAGTGACTGGGGTTCAATTCCTGTCTCTATCTATAGGGAGCTTGTACATTCTCCCCATGTCCATGTGGGTTGCCTCCGCTTTCATCCCACATTCCAAAGATGTACAGGTTAGGGTTAGCGAGTTGTGGCCATGCTGTGTTGGTGCTGGAAGCATGGTAACATTGCAGGAAGTCCCCAGTACATATTCAGAGTTTGGTCACTGACACAAACTGAGAGTTTCACTGATGTGCATGTGACAAATAAAACTGATCTTCAATCTTTTTAATGTTTTTTAGACTGTGGTGTATTTTTACTTTTGGAAAGCTTTTTTTTTGATAAGGACCCACATCATAGGTTAGTGTGGAAAGTTGAAGCACATGGGATTGGAGTAATGTACTGGCATGGATTGAGAACTGATTGATAGACAGCAAACAGTGAGAAGGAAAAAAATGGGTATTTCTTCAAGTGGCAGGCAGTGACTAGTGTGATGCCGCAGAAATCAGTGCTTCAGCTTGAAGTACACACAATATACATCGATGATCTAGGTGAGGGATTACATAAAGCTGAAGGTGGTGGGTGGTCAGGGAAGGGTGATCTGTAAGGAGTCTGCAATGAACATCCAATGTGTGTGAGACAACTTGAGTGAGTTGATAAATGCATGAAAGATATAGTATTTTAGTATAAGGGTTGTCCAATCTAACTCCACTAAAAGTCAGCATGACCAAAGAAGTAACTGTGGACTTCAGGAAGGGGAAGTCGGGAGAACTCAGACTCACCTTCCTCAAGAGGTCAACAGTGGATAAGGTGAGCAGCTTCAAATTCCTGGGCATCAAGAGCTCAGAGGATCTACTCTGGGCCCAACATATTGATGCAATTACGAAGAAGGCATGTCCGTGGCTCTACTTCATTAGGACTTTGAGGAGACTTTGTATGTCTCCAAATTTGCAAATTTCTACAGAGTACTCTGACTGGTTGCATCACCACCTGGTGTAGAGACTCTAAAGTGTTGGATCAGAAGAGACAGCAGAGAACAGTAGATGTAGCCAGCTCCATCACAGGCACAACTTTCCCCACCTTTGAGGACATCTTCAAGAGGTGGTGTTTCAAAAAGGCAGCATCCATTATTAAGGACCCTCACCATCTAGGGCTTGCCTTCTTCTTGTTACTCCCATCAGAGAGGAGGTACCAGAACCTGAAGAAACACACTCAACATTTTAGGAATAGCCTTCTCCCTTCCATCAATCAGATTCTTAACACTCCATGAACTCATCCACACTAACTCTTTGTTCCTCTTCTGCGCTACTAATTTATTTTTGTAATTTACATTAATTTTTATATCTTGCACTATTACTGCTGCCACAAATGAGCAAATTTTACATTATACAACAGTAATAATAAGCCTGATTCTGAGCCTGGTGATAGACCGGGGAAAGGTAAGAGGTAGAGCAAGCAGTTTTAAAGACAAATTGGCCTTCCATGGAAAAGAATTTGAGTACAAGAGTGAAAATGTCATAATTCGGCTGTATGGGGTCTTTGTGCATCTGGAGCTTGGTGCAGTTTTTGTCCCCTTGTCTGAAGAAGGATATTTTTCCTATGGAGAGGGTGCAATTAATGCTTAGCTCCTAATGTGGTAGAACTTGGAGAGAATAGATTGATTAGACTTATATTGACTAGAGTTTAGAAGAATGAAAGGAGAGTCTTGATGAAGAGTCTTGGTCCAAAATGTCAACTGTTTGCTCTTTATCTGGCCTGCTGAGTTTCTCCAGCATTTTGTGTCTGTTGTTAATATTCTAACAGGATGGGACAAAGATGTTCCCAATTAGCTGAGAATCCAGACCAGGAGTCACATCTGCAGGATATGGGTAAAGCCACTGGAGCCAAGTTCTGGGAAAAGCTCTTCACCCAAAGGGAGGTGAAACTGTAAAACTCACCCTCAAAGCAGGCAATGGGGGCCAAGTTGTTAAATATATTCACAAAGGAAATCAATACATTTCTTAATACAAATAGGTCAAGAGATACAAGAAGGTGGGATCATGGTATGCAATTGGAAGTTCAGCTATGATAGTGTTCAATGGTAGGGTGACCTGAAGGGCTAAAAGGGCCTAACCCTAACCCTAACCCTACTCCTCTTTGCTGGGGAAATAGTTCTTAGATGCTGCACAGAATCTCGTACTCCACAGATTTTAATGAAATTGCTAGATGGCAATTATGAAGAAAGGTGAAGGTTATAAAAACATCTGTTCAATTTAATGTCTTTAATTATTTTAAGTGTTTATCTTTTTTTCCAAGTAATTTAATATTTCATCGCTTACTTTATTTTCATAGTTTAAAAAGTTCACAAACACTGAAAAACTACTAAAAATCCATCAGAAAGTAGGGGCAGGATCTCTGCCAGTGATCAAATCTCCTAGTGGTGATTTTGGGGTAGAGTTTCCTTCATATATCACTACTGGGACCACAACACTGAGGATTGAGGAACAAGAAGACATGCCCTTCACATTTGGGTCAGCAAGACAAGTCACTACGTACCCAGACCATATCAACATGAATGGGATTCCAAGCACTAGATCCAGGCCAGCAAGAACTGGTCCGTTTATATTTGTACTTCAGTGTGACAAAGGCAGCTTCTGCAAGCCTGAGCAATTCTATTTACTTTTGTGTATATATTATTGTCTTTCTCATTAGAGTTTAACAGGCAAACAACAGGTTAGTAAGTGACAGTAGTAAAAATCATCCGTGGAACAGGGTAGTGCTGCTATTTTTCAGCAGTTTGAATGAGCTATCAGCCATATGTTTAATTTAAAAATACTCACCGAGGTTAGGGATATTTTTGTACTGTATTTTGCAAATTTACTACTGCAGAAATTGAGCCTATGTACACTGGAAATAGGAGAGAGAGGCATAGGCCATTTGCCTCCGTTTTGCATTCCCATCTCCCTCTTATCACCTTCCTGACTCTTGCACATATATCCACTTGAACGTATTCAAGAACAGAAGTGAAGATGAGACAGGGAGAATTGAGATCTTGTAAATAGCTCGATGAATCCTAGTTCTTTGCATTGTCCATACTTGATCACTTCAACTGGCAATTCAAGACCAGCAGTTGTATCATTTAGATAGGCATTCAATGACATTTGTAAAAAGTACAAAGGGCATCATTGGATGAAAAGGGAATGAGCTGGAACAAATAAGAACAGACCAGCATAGGGACAACAGTGATCGCAATAGGACAGGACTTGACTGCATGAATGTAAGTTGTGCTCATCCCAGTTCTCCCAGAATAATTTTGTTAATCTCATTCCCCTATTCTTTCTCCACAGCTATGCATGGTCTTCAGGTACCTACTGAATTTACTTGTAATGCAATGAGTGAATATGTTTGTACCACCCCAATGGCCACTATGATCTTGTGTTTATTATTTGATGGACAACAATTATTATTCCTCATGCCATGCTTGGTCCCTTCAATCATTTTGAATTCCTGTTGTCCAGTTGTTCATCCTGCCAAAGAGAACAGTTACTCTCTGTAAACACAAGAGATTCTGATGAACAGTCTTCGTCCAAAACTCTTTATTCCTTTCCATAGATGCTGCCTGTCCTGCTGAGTTCCCTCAGCATTTTGTGTGTGTTACTCTCCATTCTCATTATCTAGATGATTCATTATTTTAAACACTTCTCCAATTTCTCTGAAGAGAACAATCCCACCTTATCAAGTCCATCCACACCGCCAGGGCCATCCCAATATTTTGTTTAAGAATACATATCCTTCCTACTTTTGTATTTTACACTTGTTTAAACAGTGGATCTTTTTCCCTACTAATCTTTCCTCCTCAAAGATCTATGTACTCAGGTCTCTCTGTTCTGTATGTACTGTAGCAAGAACTTCACTGCCTTTCTTTGCTCTTAGCAAAATTCAAACCTCGCCTTAAATTTAATCAGCCATTTGATTTGAGGAAATCATCTGCATTTATACAGGGCCTTTCGGAGTCTCAGAATGGCCTAAAACACTTTAATAAGATTGAAAGCAACACACACAAAATGCTGGAAGAACTCAGCATCGATGTTTTGGGCTAAGACCCTTCTTCAGGACTGGAAAGGAAGGACAGAAGTCAGACTAAGAAGGTTGGAGGAAGAAGTACAAGGTGGCAGGTGATAGGTGAAACTGGGAGTGGTGGGGAGGGGATGAAGTAAAGAGCTGGGAAGTTGAAAGGTGAAAGAAATAAAGGGCTGGAGAAGGGGGATTCTGATAGGAGAGGATAGAAGACCATGGAAGAAAGCAAAGGGGGAGGAGCAAGAGGAGGAATTAGGAATAGGGAATGGTGAAGGCAGGTGGGGGGGGCAATTACCAGAAGCTCGAGAAATTGAAGTTCACGCCATCTGGTTGGAGGCTACCCAGATGGAATATAAGGTGTTGGTCCTCCAACTTGTGCATGGCATCATTGCGGCAGTCGAGGAGGCCTTGCACTGATATGTCAAAATGGGAATGGGAAGTGGAATTAAAATGGGTGGCTACAGGGAGATCCCACTTTTTCTGGCAGAGTGTAGGTGCCCGGCGAAGCGGTCTCCCAGCCTACATCAGGTCTCACCGATATACAGGAGGGTACACCAGGAGTAGATGACCCCAAAAGACTCGCGGATGAAGTGTCACCTCACCTGGAAGGACTGTTTGAAGCACTGAATGGTAGTGAGGGAGGAGCTGTGGGACAAGTGTGGTGGCACTTGCTCTGCTTGCAAGGATAAGTACCTGGAGGGAGATCAGTGGGGAGGGACGAATGGCATAGGGAGTGATTCCTGTGGAAAGCTAAAAGTGTGGGGGGAGGGAAAGATATGCTCGGTGGTGTCACCTGGCCTCAGCAAGGTAGAGGTCAGTCCGCCAGACTATTACAGCAGCTCACTTATCTGCGGGTTTGACAGTGAGGTTAGGATTGGTGCGGAAGGCAGCACGTTAAGAAGGAGTGAGGTTTGAACTGGAGGAAGGAGTGTTAAAATCTCATCGGCAGTTGGCAATGAAAAGATCCAGAGCAGGTAGAAGATCAGAGCCAGGTGTCCAGGAAAAGGAGGAGGGTTGAAAATGGGAGGATAGTTGAAGATGGAAGAAGGGGTGACCAGTGCAGGCCGGAGAGTCCTTGCCAAAGAAGTTGGCATGGAGATGTAAATTTAAAGCGTAGCTTCTGTGACATGTATAAAATAAGGCACAATTTGTGCACAGTAAACTCCCACGTAGAGCAATGAACAGATATTTTTTTTATTTAAAGCATCTTGAAGGATTTTGGCTTCTTCATCCTTCCTTACCAGTCCTGATGAAGGGTCTTAATCTGAAGCATCGCCTGCTTATTTCACTCCATAAACGCTGGCTGACTTGTTGAGTTTCTCCAGCACTGTGTGTGGCTTTCTCAAGATGTCCAGCTTCTCTCGCGATTATTACGGAAGGATAACTCTTGGTACTGACAATCTGGGGGAGGGCGTCGAACTTACCTGCTCCTCTTCAAAATGCACTAAGGGATCTTTAACACAAGAAAGCAGAAAGGGCCTCTGTTTAATATTTCATTTGGTAGATGACACCTCTGTGCTGAAGTAATTTGGAGAGGGACCAACTCAACTTTCTGATTCAGCGGCAGGAATACTACCCACTGAGGCACAGCTGACACCATTTGATTAAGAACCTTAGTTAGATAAACTTGGAACAGAGTGAGCGTCTCCAGTTCACATATTATAAAAATTTTGGAGGCACTAGAGAAAATTCACGTAATATTTAATTACTTGAGGAGCATACCAAATGACTGTACAAAATGGAATGGCAATTACACGGCTGAAGGACTTCCCTTAAGGAAAAACTAAACATGAATGGGGATAGATGAAAAATTGCCGATGGGAGGAGTAGGGATGGCAGTAAGGGGGGTGGGGGGGGGAAGTCATCTGAAGCATAAACTCAAGCCTCAAATTGATGGAACAAATGGCCTGTTTAATATGCTGTAACTATTATGTTAAAATCTAATCTAGAGTTTGGGGCAAAAGATACTGTCACTAATTCTATCATCATTCTCCAGAGAATACAACTCCAATTCTTTTTAAATATTAAACAATTACATCATACCGTCCTCCAGCAAACTCCATGAAAGAGAGACTGCTTGGGCTTGGGGAATGTATGGGGAAGATTATGATATCAAAAGCACTTTGAGGTAAAATATAAACACAAGAAATTCTACAGGTGCTGGAAATATTGAGCAACATGCACAAAATTCTTGAGGGGGACTCAGCAAGTCAGGCAGCACCCACGGTGGGGAATAAACAGTCGACGGTTCAGGCCAAGACCCTTCACCAGGACTGGAACAGAAAGAGATATAAGCCAGAATAAGAGGGTGGGGGGGGGCATGGATCAGGGAAGGAGTACGAGCTGACAGGTGATAGAGGTAAATTCTGTAGTTTACTTCACGTGGAGAGAGATCCTGAGGTTTCACACTCGTAGGGAGAAACCTTGAGGTTCAGCACTCAAGATTAAATCTAAAGAAATGGCAGACCTCGAACTGTGATACACAAGGATTTGTAGAGCTTACAGCAAGCTAAGATAAATGAAGTTATAAGATGGAAGAATGTTGTGATCTTTGGATTCCAACAGTGCACTGGAAGATCTTCCTCTCTCTCCAACTTGTATATACTTCTATTTAAAAAGCATTCGAATTAGTTGCACGGGAGATGGTCCAGTGATTGGCAAGTGTTTGGGTAATACTAGCCCCATTGAAAAGAGGTACTGAGCTCACACAACACCACAGAGGCAGCAGCTGAAGCATCACAAGGTTTGACAATTACACTGAGCAGCAACAGGGCAGGTTTAATGGTCTGAAAACACTCTGCGAGATGGGGGATGTTAGCTGGTGAAAGATAGACCTGAAAAATTTTCACTATATGGAAGATTTCCCAGGTGGCACTAAAATTTCTTTTAATTGGTTTTCGGAATATAAATTATTTTTTCCTGCCTGTTTTGAAAAACATGAATTATATAAACAACAGCATCTCCAATACATATATTGTTTGCATCTCTAAAATTACTCCATTAATCATTCAACAGTTTACAATGTACATTGTTTCTATGGTGTGAAAGTAAGGAAGGGGTGCATTCCTCCAGCAAGAGAATTTGGAAAAGTAATTCATATTGCCCCTAGCAATCAGAGTTCTAAAAATAATCTCTTTATGAATTGATTTCTTTTCATATGCTAGAATTCTAAAACTATCTTTATTTCTTGAAGTAGTGACTCACAGGAATTTACACTGTTGGAGGAGACCATTAAAGCCCATGGTTACATTCAGCCATAGAAGAAGAGTTTATTATCAGAAATGATGAGGCCACACTCGGCATGGAGGAGTCACACCTTATAATGCGTCTGGGTAGCCTCCAACCTGATGGCATGAACATTGATTTCTTAAACCTTTTGTAATTATACACCCCTCCCCTTCACTATTCCCTATTCCTGTTTCTCTCTCTCTTACCTTATTTCCTTACCTGCCCATCACCTCCCTCTGGTGCTCCTCCCCCTTCCCTTTCTTCCATGGTCTTCTATGATTCCCCCCTCTCCAGTCCTTTATTTCTTTCATCAATCAACTTCCCAGCTCTTTACTTCACCCCTCCCCCAGTTTCACCTATCACTTGCCACCTTGTCATTCTTCCTCCCTTCCCCCAACCCTCTCACTCTGATTCCTCTTCCTTTCCAGTCCTGAAGAAGACTCTCCACCCAAAATGTCAACTGTTTACACTTTTCCATAGATGCTGCCTGGCCTGCTGAGTTCCTCCAGCATTTTGTGTGTGTTGCCTTGGATTCCCAGCATCTGCAGATTTTCTTGTGTTTGGAGTACTGAAAATATTCAGATCAGGTCACATCTGTCAGAAGCGAGTCAGAATTTACACTTCAGGTCCAAGATCCTTCATTCCCTCTGACGAAGGGTCCCCTACCTGAAAATTTAACTGTTTCTTTTCCCACAGATGCAGCCCAACCTGCAGAGTGCTCCCAGCATTTTCTGTTTTCCTTTCACATTTTCAACACTTGCAGATTAGTTTTGATTTTCAAGTATTTAATCTGAGTTGACCTCCAAGCTCTTAGTCCATAAATTCAACTCTGTGCCTTCTCTATTTTACATTTTATTTTAATGTAATCTAAATTTTACACTTCTTCCTTAAACTTCACTCAGTCTCCTCTGTTACAAAGGAAATATTCCCAGCATAGTCAATCTCCTGGTGACCATACCCTCCAGACGAGGAAACATCAACGAAAATTTCCTTGCACTCTCAGTGGTACTTCAACATTTTGCATTTTTTTTGTAATTTGTAATCTAGTAACCAGAACTTTACAGATTAGCTTGTTTTTACGTAACTTTATGTAGTTTTATTATGACCTCCTGCTCTGAACATCTACAGCATAGTTAATAAAGTCTATACGCCTTCTTAAATACTTTATACATTTTTCTCTGGAGCATAATGGGGAATCTTCCCCCTATTTCTTGACACATGCCAGTATCCTAACATCTGTGCCTGGTTTGCCATTCCCACCGGTCTCAGAAGCAAATTCCCTGCTCCACTCTTCTGCTCACTTGACCTATTCACTGTCATGAAAGATAAAAATATACCAAAAAAAATACATGTTACTTGAAGATGAATTGCCGCAGATGCTGGAAACCCACAGTAACACATACAAAATGCTGCAGGAACTCAGCAGATTAGGCAGCCTCTACAGAAAGGAATAAAGAGTCTACATTTCGGGCCCAGGCCCTTCATCAGAACTATAACATGTTACTTAAAGCACCATTCTGAATGTTTGAAAGGTCAGTCTGGAAAAAAAAAGCCAAAGGACTGAATTCATTTTATGGAAGTTGGGGCAAACAATTCAGCCACATCAACTCACAAGGACAGATGTATCCCCCAGTCACCATGGATTCACCTTCACCACTCAGCAAGTGAGAAGGACTGTGGGGAAACTCAGATATGGCAAAGCACTGGGATTGGATGGCTTGAGCCCCAGGGTCGTGAAGGAGTGTGCTGAGCAGCTGTGTGGAGTTCTCCAGGGCATCTTCAATCTGGAAAGGGTGCTGACTGTGAGGAAAACATGATGTGTGGTCCTAGTACCCAAGGAGGGCCAAATGAAGGTCTTGAATGACTACTGTCCAGTGGCCCTGACCTCACACATCATGAAGACCCTGGAGAGGCTTGTCTTGGCTCATTTCCGACCCCTGTTCAGATCAGCCCTCGATCCCCTGCAGTTTGCCTACCAGGAGAACATTAGAGTCGACTGTGCTGTCATTTGCCTGCTGAACAGAGCTTGCTCCCATTTGGAAAAGCAGGGCAGCACTGTGAGGATTATGTTCCTTGATTTGTCAAGTGCCTTCAATACTACACTGCCCTCACTGCTGGCAGAAAAGCTCCGTTCAATGCAGTTTGGCAGTTCCATTGTATCCTGGATAACGGACTACCCGAATGGCAGCCCACAGTTTGTGCAGCTTCAGAGCTGTGTGTCAGACATGGCTAAAAGCAGCACTGAGGCCCCACAGGGGACTGTATTGGCTCCCTTCCTTTTTACCCTATATATCTTGAACTTTAGATACAACACTGAGACATTCATCTGCAGAAATTCTCTGATGACTCAGCAATAGTTGGGTGTATAAAGGGAGGACAGGAGGATGAATACAGGGCCCTGGTGGAGGACTTTGTCAAATGGTGCATCTTGAACCATCAGCTCAACATCAGTAGGTCAAAGGAGGTGATGGACTTTAGAAAGACCAAGCCTGCACTGCTCCCTGTTACTATTGATGGTGAGGACGTGGATGTGGTGAAGAACTACAAGTAGCTGGGGGTGCACCTGGATGACAGACTGGATTGGAGCATCAACATGGGTGATGCCAACAGGCTCAATAAACTGATTAGAAAGGCTGGCTCTGTTATAGAAGTCAAACTGGACCACTAGAGGCTGTAGTAGAACAAAGGGCCCTCTGAAAAATCCTGACAATTCTGGACAATGTTTCTCACCCTCTGCATGCAACCTTGGCTGAACAGAGGAGCACTTAGTTGTACTAAGACAACTGTGCTGCTCCAAAGAGCGCTACAAGAGGTCATTCTTACCCTGAGCTATTAGACTCTATAATGAGTTAACATATAGCCAGGAAAGTGATGACCTCCCTCCTGTTAGAGGTTTTTTTTTAATTCTTTCCTACTTCTTTTCTAATATTTGTATATCTGTGCACTTGTAATGCTACTGTGACACTGTAATTTCCTTTGGGATCAATAAAGTAACTATCTATCTATATAAGCCTAGGAGACAACAGAGAATGCTAAATGCAAGCTCATAACTTTGATTCCATTCAATAGGTTAGCTGTCTAATGATAAGCTGTCAATTATTTAAGGAATATAGTCCCCGTCTGCTTTTTAATTTATATGAATCTCAAAACACTGACCTCAACTTGTAAACTTTAATCTAGCAACATTACTGCTGAGATACTGTGTCATAACTGAACATGCATTTGTAACCTGTTATTTCAATAATGAACTTCATCTTCCAATTTTAATTATACAAGATAGAACAACAGAAGGAAGGTTACCTCTCATCATTGCAAATCATTATAATCAGTAAGTCAGTATTATCAGTTGTACTGATGTAGAATTATCATAGATTCAAACAACACAGAAACAGGTCCTTCAGCTCACTTTTTCTACCCCAATCATCAAGCACCCATCTCCAGTAAGGTCATTTTCCTCTCACATCATCAACTTCTTCCCTGCCTCTTATTTTCATGCCGCCTACCTACACCACGGGAAAATCAATGCAAACACTTAATTAACCAACTGGCACATCAAGACATCTGACTGCAAGACCCGACAAAGGAATATGAGGACTGCTGAAAGCATCATTGGGGGTGTCTCTTCCATCCATCTGAGATACTTATCAGGAGAACTGCATATGCAGCACCCTTAGCATTACCAATGATCCCTCCCTCCCATCCATCCAAGTCTCCTTGACCTGCTATAATCAGGCAGGAGGTACTATTAGGATGAGGACTGTTAGGATGGAAAGCTGCTTCTTCCTCCAGGCTGTAACACTACTGAACTCCCTGCCACCACTCAGGTCTCAGCAAGTATGAAGCACCAGTGTTTACTTTTTCACTTGAGTTGTAAGTGCACCTTATTATTTGTTAATTTAATTGTGGTAATATTACTTACGTGTTGTGTGTGGAGACACTGACCAGAAGGCAGCAAACCACTTCGGTAGAAAAATTTGCCAAGAACAATCATGGTCAAAGACCACACTTGCCCACGTCATACAGCACAGCACGTAATGATGGTGATGATGATGTTAGTTGTGATTATACGTTCTGTGGTATGCACCTTGGTCTGGAAGAATATTGTTTTGTTTGGCAGTATCCATGTGTACGTTGAATGACAATAAACTTGTACTTGAACTTTGTTACATAGGAAGAAACCAGTACACCAGGGAGAAACAATGATGGTCACGGGGAGAAAGGGTAACTGCATGGCAGGCATCTGGATTTCTGGAGCTGGGAGGTTGCAGCATTAATCTTGGAGCCACTGTGCCACACACTGGGAAATGCCAAAGACATAATCCCAGAAATTTACAAAGAACTAATAACCAGATAATTTTCACTAATAATGATTGAGGGACTAATATTGGTCTGGACATCAAGGAGAATTCCTCTGTTCTTCTTTTCCAAATAAAATTTTAATCAATCACCCAAGCATGTGGATGGGTTTGAGTTTAGTGCCTCATCTGAAAGACAGCACCAATCCACAGTATGGCTCTCATTCAGCTTTGCAAAAGGTGTCAGTCTATAATTTTGTGCTCAAGACTCCTGTTGACTCAGAGACACTAGGCTGCACCTGAAACATGCCAACATTCAAGTGCTGCAAACTATGATTGTACAACAAAATTTTAAAAAATAGTTTAAGGCTATGTTGGAATACGGTATAGCAAACAGTATAGACCATGTCCAGACCCTTCAGCCCACAATCCCTGTGCTGACCATTATGTTAAATTTAACTAATCGTATCTGCCTGCAGGGATCTGCATGCCCTCCATTTCCTGCAGGTTCATGTGCCTGCCTAAATACCTCTTAAACTCCTCTAAGGGGTCTGCTTTCATCATTGCCACTGGCAGCACATTGCAGGCTCTTACCAATCAGCATGGAAAAAAAAAGATACTCCTCAGATCTCTTTTAAACTTTCCACTCTCAACTTAAAGCTGTATCCTCTAGTAGAACATTGAACAGTACAGCACTGGACAGGCCATTGGGTCAAATGTTGTGCTAAATGTTCTCCTCCTGATCATCATCTATATCCCATCATATTCCCGTGTCTATCTAAGAGCTTCTTCAACTCCACCAAACTGATTTCACTACCACCCCTGGTAATCCATTCCAGACACCTACCACTTTCTGTGTAAAATAAAAACACTTGCCCTTCACATCGCCTTTAAACTTTCCCCTCTCTAACCTTAAAAGCATCTCCTCTGGTGTTTGACATATCTTCCTTCCTTGCACCCTTAACTCCTGCTGGAGTTGTCGGGGCGCCGTCACCACAAGCTTTGCACCAGTCTGTTCCATCTGTCACGGTTGTGTGCCGGAGCCTGGGTCACCGCAAGTGTTTTCTCTGTCCATTCTTTAATGTTGTCCGTCCATCTTTTCCTCTGTTTACCTCTCCTTCTTTTCCCCTCCACAGTTCCTTGTAGAACGGTCTTTGCAAGGCCATTGGATCTTGTTACATGGCTGTACCAACTCAGCTTTCTTTTCTTCACCGTTGTGAGAAGGTCTTCATGGGGGCCAATCTGGTGCTGGATGGTCTTGCGAACCTGCTCGTTTGTGATGTGCTCCAAGTATGAGATGCCCAAGATGTTGTGATAGCATCTCATTTCCAATGCCTGTACCTTCCTCTGTAGCTCTGCTGTGAGGGTCCATGTCTCACATGCGTACAGGAAGATGGAGAATACCAATGCATGCAGGAGTCTGATCTTGTACTTCATGGTGATGTTGCTGTCCCTCCATATTGTCTTGAGTATGGATAGTGCAGTCATTGTCTGTGTGGTCCTTGCCAGGACTTCTGGTCTTGATCCTTCATCACTGATGATTGCCCCTAGGTATTTGAACTGCTGCACTGTCTCAAGTTTCTGACCATGGACTGAGATGTCTGTTGTGATGGCACCATTGGCATTAGCCATGAGCTTGGTTTTCTAGGCACTTACATCCATTCCAAACTTTGTGGAGGCTCTGTAAAGATGGCTGACAAGGTTGGCCAGTTCGTCCTCTTTTCCTGCAAGTCCATCAATGTCATCAGCAAATCTTATGTTTGTGATGTTCCTCCCTCCGATGCTGACTGTGCCCACATGATCTTCAAGGGCAAAACTCATGATTCATTCCAGGAAGACATTGAAGAGAGTGGGGGAGAGGAGGCAGCCCTGACGGACTCCTACAGAGGTATGGAACCACTCCCCGGTGGAGCCCTGAGCGAGTACTGCACTGGTTGCCTTGGCGTAAAGCTGATGGATTGTATGAATCAGCTTCTGCCCCATGTTGAATTTCTTCATGGTGGTCCATAAGGCATCATGCCAGACTCTGTCAAACGCCTTCTTGAAGTCTATGCAGACGTGGTAGAACTCTCTCTGGTGCCAAAGGTGTTTCTCACAAAGGGTGCGGAGGTTGAAAGTCTGCTCAGTGGTGCTTCTGCCCTTACGGAAGCCTGCTTGTTCCTCGGCAATGATGTCTTCTGCCTGAGGTCTCAGTCTGTTCAAGATGATTCTGAGCATTACCTTACATACATGGCTGATCAAACTGATGGTACGGTAATTCTGGCAAAGTTGGCGATTGCCTTTCTTGGAAAGCACAATGATCAGCAACTGAGTCCAAGGTGTCAGCCATTCACCTGTCTGCCAAATCTTATTGCAGATGGTGGTAAGCATGTCTATCGTGGCCTCTCCTCCATGCTTCAGCAGTTCAGCAGGGATGTTGTCAACTCCTGCTGACTTCCCGCACTTCAGTGATCGTATTGCAGTTTCAACTTCTTCACGCATGATTGGATAGTCTTCCTCACTGGAAGATTCCCGCACGTTCAGCACGCCTGGATCCCCTTTGCTCTGGTAGTTGTACAGTTCTGAACAGTACTCTGCCCACCTTTCCATTATTTCCTTTTCTTCTGTGAGACTTTTGCCATTTTTGTCTTGGATGGTGTTCACTTTGGCTCATTTTTCTTTGGTAAGATCTTTCACCAGTTGGAATGCCTTCTTTGTGTTGTGCTGACATATCTACCCTGGGTAAAAGATTCTGAGCATCTACCCTATCTATGCCTCTCATAATTTTAAAGACCTCCATCAGGTTTCCCCTCAGCCTCCAACATACTAGGGAGAACAACCCGAGCTTGTACAACCTCTCCTTCTAAAATTCTCTAATTCAGGTAGCATGCTGGTAAGCCTCTAACATTTCTGGTATCTACTTGTTTCTTAAAATTTAACATTTCTACCCTGGGAAAATGACTATTCCTGTCATAATTCTATAAGCTTCTGTCAGGTCTCCTTTAGCCTCCGACATTCCAGAGAAAACAGTCCAAGTTTTCTTATACTTTCCTAACTGCTAATACTCTCTAAATCCAGGCAGCGTCTTGGTGAACCTCTTCTACACTCCCTTCAAGCCTCAACATCCTTTCTGTAATGTGGTGACCAGAACTGTATGCAATATACCAAATGCGGCCTGACCAAAGCTTTATACAACTGCAATATGACTTCCTGCCTCTTATAACTCAATGCCCAGACCAATGAGGACAGGCATGCCATAACCTTCTTTACCACCCTGTATTGCCACTTTCAGGGAACTAGGGACTTGTACCCAAAGATCTCTCTGTATGTCATTGCTGTTAAGGGTACTACCATTTACTGTATACTTTCTCCTGATATTTGACCTCCAAAGGTGCAACACCTATCAATTGCCCGGACTGAGTGATTGCGCGGTGTTGCTACAACAACCTTGCACTCAACATCAGCAAGACCAAGGAACTGACTGTGAACTACAGGAATGGGAAGTCGGTGGACCACACACCAGTCGTCACTGATAGATCAGCAATGGAAAGGGTGAGCAACTTCACTTTCTTGGGCCACAACATCTCAAAGGATCCTCCTAGACCCAACCCATTCAATCATGACAAAGACACACCAGGGGCTCTACTTCACTTGGAGTTTGAGGAGATTTTGTATGTTCAGGTCAAAAGCTCTAGTACAAGGGTGATGGGTGGACCTTTGTGTGAGCGCATGTCCAAATTGGCAATAACCTTCTAAAAATTCTCTCACATGCCACAGTAATATTGAGCAGAGATTACCATTGATTAACAAATTAGTAACAATCATTATGGATTTTTTTTTAAAGGAAAAAGGATTGAGTCCTGTTGCTTATTTACGTGTATTCATTGTTTAATATTAATATAGGTGCAAATGATAAACTTAAATAGAGTTTTACTACTATAAATATGTTCATTTAAAATAAAGTATCATGGAGTGTAAAACTACATACAATATTTACCATTTGTAAGGAGGAGAAGATGGCGACGCAACACAGCGCGCATGGCTGCTCCGAATGATATCGTTTTTGTGAACTAGGATGCCGTGAACAATCCTGATTTGATGGAGACAGCCGTGAGAAGCACGGAGGAACATCTGGAGAAACTTCTGAAATGCCTGCTTCGCTACCGCTGCTACTGTGCAATCGAGAATCTCCGGAGGGGAAGACCCCAAATCCTCGGCTTTGCCTACTGCTTGTTGCCGGGGCCGGGGTCGAAGCGTTCGGCAGAGATGGTGCTTGGTATCGGAGGCTCGAAGTTTTCAGACGGACTTGGAGTCGAACTGTGGTCAGGTGCTTCCAGGATGCTGCATCGGCAAGTTTGCGGTGCTAGAAGCTCATGGCAGGGAGAGTTTCGCCCTTCAACCTTCTGCGTGAGATGATGGGACTTTCGAGAGACTTTGAGACTTTTTACCATGCCCATGGTCTGTTCTTCAATCAAATTATGGTATTGCTTGCACTGTTGTAACTATATGTTATAATTATGTGGTTTTTGTCAGTTTTTTTTTAGTCTTGGTTTGTCTTGTGTTTCTGTGATATCATTCTGGAGGAACAAATTGTATCATTTCTTAATGCATGCATTACTAAATGACAATAAAAGAGGACTGCGTGTCCTCATAATCTAATCTAATTATTATTACTGGATATTCTCTGTTCATTCACAAACGTCAGAAGAAAAAATATAAACAAACTGAAGCCAATATCAACTGGCCCAACCAGTTTACTATCCAAATATTGATGCGTAGACCAGGTCTGCGAGGATTTCAAACGTATCATCCAATGTCACAAGTTCTCACTGCTGGCGCCGAGCCAGCACGAGACATTTCCTGTGAAAACATCTCACTGAATGCAGGTTGTAAAAAAAGAATTATTTGCTGCTTCATTTTGCTTTAAAGATAATCATAAAGTATCTTTTATTACAAGTGGGGTTTATAACAAATTTATGTAAATTTTATGCTGTATGCCCATAAAACTTTTGAGTGTGCCATCTTGGGCACGCGTGCCATAGGTTCAGCACCTCTGTGCATACAGCGGACAGCATTCTAACTGGTTACATCACCACCTGGTATGAAGGACCCAGTGTCCAGGATCAATAGTTTAGGAACAGCTTCTTCTGCTCCACCATCATATTTCTGAACTGTCTATGAACACTACCCTGTTATTCCTCGTTTGCACGATTTATGTACATATTTATTTGTGGCATAATAATTTCATGTCTTGCACTGTACTGCTGCCACAAGTTTCATGACACATGCCAGTGATAATAAACCTGATTCTGTTTAAACTTCAGCTACCATTCATTCACCCAAATCTAAAACTGATCTTCATCCTGCTGTCTCCTTTGATGACTTTCTTCACCATCCACACATCTACTAATTTCGTATCATCTGCTAATGTACATTTATGTCCAAATCATTTATATATAATCACAAACCACAGAGATCCTATCACCGATTCCTGCTGAACACCACTGGCCACAGAATTCCAGTCAGAATAACACCCCTCCACCACGACCCTGTTTTCTATGGCCAAGCTAATAATCAAAGATCCCACACATATTTATCGTGTTAGTTTGATTTCTTTGATACTTGGTTAAAAAAGGTAGTTTATTCATTTACTACTCCCTTACGGGAGGCTGATGGTCTTAAATTAAAATTTGGGCACTACTTGGCAAGTCGATTTAAGCAGTGCAGAGGAGGCTGTAAAGTTTGGACAGGTCCTTGGAGAGGTAAATATTTCACCTGGTGTCTTTGTTAAGGTATTGATCCAAGATCTCTTAAATATTTGATCTGTTACTGATATTTCTCATAGAGTTACAGAATTAACAGCCAGAATTTAGATTTTATTATTTCATATTTAACAATCTGAAAAGCAAAAGTCTAGAAACAGCAAATGATGGGAGATTACGAAGAAATATATCTAATGCACAATCATTTTTGGTGCAAGTGGAAATCTCAAACTCCTTCAGCTTAGTCACACTAAAACCTGGCATTCTTCAACTCCTGAATGTTTCTTTGTGTGATTTTGTTAAATTCCTTCATGCTACATGTAACGATCAGCATAAGAACATTTATGGGAGTGTATCATGGAGCCATTAAGAAAACTTCAAAGTAACAACGGTTCGTGTTTGCATGATTTTATTGGCTTCAGATCAGCCAGTACCGAATCAGCTCTAACAGCCAAGTACACAGTAAAGTTCCTCCTATTCGGGTAAATATTTACATCAATCTCAAGCTTGTAATTTGGGGGACCACTTTGTCAAGCACCGCAGCTCCAAAAACGGAGCTTCCCACTGGTGCAACATTTTAATCCAGAATCCCATTCTGTCACTTCGGTGCACAGCCTCCTGTTGTGCCACGATGAGGGCATGATCAAGATGGAGAAGCAACACTTTATATTCCATCTGGGTAGCGTCCAACCTGATCACTTGACTATCAGTTTCTTCTTCTGGCAAAAAAGAATGCCCTCGCCCTCCACTCTTTTTGTATTCCCCACTCTAGCCTCTTACCTCTTCTCACCTCCCCTGGGTCTCCAGCTCCTTCCCTTTCTCTTATGATCCACTCTCCTCTCTTATCAGATTCCTTCCTCTCCAGCCCTTTATCTTTCCCACCTACCTAGCTTTACCTATTACCTTTCAGCTAGCCTCCTTCCCGTCCCCCCACCTTTTTAATCTGTCGGCTTTCCGGTCCTGAAGGTTCTCAGTCCAACACACAGACTATTTATTAATTTCCATCGATCTGCCTGACTTGCTGAGTTCCTCCAGCCTTTTGTGTGTGTTGCTTGTTTCCCAGAAAGCATTTTTGTGCCTTTGCGAGATGTTTGACTATCCTTTCAATAAAATTTTCAATCCCAATTATGTTCAATTATAGCTGCATCCCAGATTTGTATCAAGATGATCGGACTCCTCAGTGAACACGGTGGGCAGCACATATAAACGTTTATCCAAAACGTTGCAGTGTGGACTATTTTGTAGAGCTTGGGGTGTAAGGAAACAGAAAAAAAATGTTGGAATATAACCAATGAAAAGCAAAGAGAAGAGAGTAGAAGCTGGCAGAAACCCAAGCACAGTACAGAACCAGTATAAACGTCATGTTCTAACTGAAGCAACAGGTTAGCTCTTATTTTACAGCTTGATGCTGAAAATGAGCTAGGTCGTGTGTGTGTGTGTGTGTGTGTGTGTGTGTGTGTGTGTGTGTGTGTGTGTGTGTGTGTGAGTGTGTGTGTGTGTGTGAGAGTGTGAGTGTGTGTGAGAGTGTGAGTGTGTGTGAGAGTGTGAGAGTGTGAGTGTGAGTATATATACACACACACACTATATATACACACACACACACACACTATATATACACATATATACACACATATACACACTATATACATATATATACACACACACAATATATTTATATACGTCATACTTAATGCAAGCAAATACAACTGGTCAACCCTGAAGACCTGACACTTGTCTCTGCTCTAATTAATGATCATAATAAATGAGAACAGAGCTTCCCATGCATTTTTTATAATAATTTATTCAAATAGGTTTTCCAGTAAACTGGTCTTAGCCATCTGGTCACATTATTATACATACCTCATTATTTAAAGGTGACCTTGAGAATTCTATCTTCCTTTGGAAAGAGAACAATTTATATGTTTTCCCTTCATTTCATATCCCTCTATTCCTGAACGTGCCTTTCACTCACTGGCCAACACATCCTTAAAATTAAATTGCTAAGGTGAGCACTTCAAAGATCACAATCACAAGACCAACAATTGGGAAGTGGGGCTGGGGCTGTAGCTCTTTTTCAGTCTGTGTGCAAAAAGCCCTCTGTCATTGAGGTGATGTTTCCAGGGATCATTCAGGCCAGCCCGCATCACCTGCCACATAGTGAACATAAAAATGACATGCTTCAGTTTACACATACTTCCAAATAGCTCTGCAGTGAAGCATGGCTATGCAGCACCATAAGCTACGGCTTAACTAGCTCCCTGAGGTGCCTCACTTGGAGTGACAGAAATGCCTAGGAACCTTGTGACCCTAGGGAAGGCTGAAATGATAGGCGAGGCAGGCTGGATACAGGAGCATACAGCTCTGAGCAATAGTGATGAGCAGAATAAACTGCCTGCCAGCAGTGATGGGTACAGAGGAAGTCTACGGCTGAGCGAAAGCACCGACACAGAAGAGCCAAATAGGCATCCAAAGTGAAGGGTGGGGGTGGGGCTGGGGGTCGGGGTCCAGAGACTACAAGAGGAAAGCAAGAGCAAGGAGCCTTGAGAGTACAGTGACAATCCATGCACAGAGCTCCTCAGTTCATCGGCACAACAAAAGGAGGAAATATACTTGATAAAGAAACGTGGAGCGCAGACTCCTGAAAGATTGGGCAAAATGATTTGCCTTCAGACACGCTGAGGTGGTGGAACTATAAAGTATCGCTTTCGAGGTGCTGCGACTGTGGAATAAACTGCCAGCAGAAGTGTCGAAGCAGGTCCAATTGCAACATTCAAGACAAGTCTGGATAAGTACATGGATGGGAGGTGTATAGAAGGCTATGGTCCAGCTGCAAGACAATGGGACTAGGCTGAATAACAGTCCCGCCCAATTAGATGGGCCAAAGGGCCTCTTTCTGTGTTGTGGACCTTAATGACAGAAGTATGTGTTGGGTATCACTTTGGATCTTGTGATCATAGTTCCACTGGTTTCAAGATAATTAAGGAGAAAGACAGAACTGGTCATAGATGCATAGAGAACTACAGCAGGGAAACAGGTACTTTGGCCCATTAGTCTATTCCAAAATCATTAAACCAGTAAAACTGCCTACTCCCATCGATCTGCATCAGGCCCGTAGCCCTCCATTTCCCTACAATCCATGTACCTATCCCAACTTCTATTAAATCAAGCTTGCATGCAGCACTTGCGTTGGCAGCTCACTCCACACTCTTACAACCTTCTGAGTGAAGAAGTTCCCCCTCATGCTCCCCTTAAACTTCTCACCTTTCACCCTTAATGTATAACTTCTGGCTGTAGTCTGCTTGCATTTACCCTATCTATACCCCTCATCATTTTGTAAACCTCTATCAAATCTCCTCTCAAACTTCAACATTCTAAAGAATACAGTCCTAACCTATTCAATCTTTCTTTAGAACTCAGGTCTTCCAGATTCTGCAACATCCTTGTAAATTTTCCCTGTACTCTCTCCACCTTCTTTACATCTTTCCTGTAGGTAGGTAAGTGATCAAAACTGCACGCAATATTCCAAATTAGCCCTCACCAATGTCTAACACAACTTCAACATAACATCCCATCTCCCATACTCTCACATTTATGAAAGCCAATGTGCTGAAAGCTTTCTTTTACGACCCTATCTGTCTGTGACACCACCATCCATGAACGATGGACCTGTATTCCCAAATCCCTTTGTTCTACCATGCTCCTCAGTGCCCGACCAGTTCTTAGTTAAGATTGCAAACAGGAGGAAGGTCAATTTCGATGGCATCAGCAACCACAGGCAATCGGGAATTCAGAAGAAACTTCCTTATCAAAGGAGTATCAAGAACATGGAACTTGCTACCACTGTGTGTAGAAGCAAGTATATAGGGGAAGGCTGAAAAGGCACATCAGAAAGAACAGAATAGCGGCTGATTTAGATGAGGAGGGATCATAGGAGGCTCAAGTGGAGCAAAAGAGGCAGAATGGATTTGCTGGGCTAAATAGCCTGTTTCCACGCCATATTTCCAGCATAATCCTGTGCTATCCAATTACCTGCAGTTCGCTGACCACTAGCCAGGTTGCATGGAGATAGGCTGTTAATAAAATATATAAAGACATTGATCCAGAAATGACAGCCTTAACGTTGCATCATTTGCAACTTGGAACATTGCAGGATATCAGGTTATTGCAGTAGCTTAACAGCACATAAATTCAATATATTAAGATTTTAACACAATCTCAGGGTTCAGGTGGATTCAGAGAATATCACATGTGCTGTTTCATTCCCTGCTCAGTCATGTTGCAGCTTTGTAACACATTCACATCTCATTATTTGCTTTTCACCTTTTCCCAGTTATTACAAGAGCTGCAGAAATCATGGTTGAAGTGAACAAAGAAATAGTTAACACTCGCATCCACTCATTAGGGCTTAACTTAGAAAGTTTTAAGTAATTGTTCCTTGTGGAAAGCAATTACCTCAAAATGTTCTAATTGCTTCGAGTTGGCCAATGTTTTCCATCACATCTATGGTTACCGAGTGTTGACATTTCTTTCAAATAGATAAGTGCAGCACAGGAAAGATGTCAGCTTTTCTCAGACACAGTACTCAAAACAAATTTGCACAATATATTGGTTTTCAAACAAATTTTCTGCCCCAGCAGAACTGATGGCTTTTCACTCATGTTGCTTCTGATCAGACTTTGCCACTTAATCCAGCTCACCACACCTGCCAGGAAAGATGACAATGACCTGGCAGATTAGTTCTGGCCTCTACACATTTCTTTCACCTCCTTTTCCATTAAGAATATCCCACTGAAAACTCCCTTGTGCTTCTGACAAATGAAATACATCATTTTTTTTTACCCCGAGTTGATGGGCACACAGATGTTAATGCACACTCAAGTTAAGCAGTCTTGACAGTCTTCCATGCATTTAATTAGCAGGCAATAAGTCCTTGAAAAAAAAAATACATATTTCTCTTCCACCTCCCCCTACCCTGTGAATGACATTCTTTCATGACCCTTTTGGTTCCTCCCTATCAGTTACCATTCAGCCCAACCTAATGAGAAAGAATAACCTTCATCTTACTCTAATTAATAGCTATTAATTATTCAGATTTTTAAAAAATGTTTCCACTTTCTCATCCCACCATTTTATCTGGCAGATGCATCAGGAGCTTTGCAAATTTCAGTTGATATCCTGGATTTTGTATTTTGTGAGCAAACATACCAATTTGTTGATACACAGTAGACAATGGATTACCTTCTAAAAGCGCTTTTTATCGGCCGTTTGGATTTTGTACCAATTTGATATTATGCTAACTATATATGGTTAATACCTTTCCTAAATTCTTAATATGTTTGCTTTAAAACTAAATTTACATTGTCAAATTGTCATAGCAGAATTCAAATTCTTTTTATTTCACTTGATACTGTTTGGACGACTAATCGAGGATTGGTTGTCCAAGGATCAACTTTATTCACCATATTTGTTGTGGTGTGTTGGTCAGGGTGTGACATGCAACAAAAAAACAACATTCAACAAATATAAAGAATTGTACGCTCAGTGGCAACTTTATTAGGTACAGGAGGTACAGTGCCTAATAAAGTGGTTATTGAATGTATGCTCCTGGTCTTCTGCCACTGTAACCCACCCACTTCAAGGTTCAATGTGCTGTGTGTTCGGAGATGCTCTTCTTCACACCACTATTGCAACGTGTGTTTATTTGAGTTGCTGTCGCCTTTTTATCTGGCCGTTCTCCTCTGACCTCTGTCTCATTAACAAGGCGCTTTGGCCCACAGAATTGCTGCACACTGCATAGTTTTGTTATCGCACCATTCTCTGTAAATCCAAGAGGTTATTGTGCATGAGAACCCCAGGAGATCAGCAGTCTCTGAGATACTCAAACCACCCTTTCTGGCACCAGCAAACATTCCACAGTGAAAGTCACTTAGATCCCATATCTTCCCCATTCTCGAGGAAATCTGCAGATGCTGGAATTTCAAGCAACACACATAAAAATTCGACCGTACCTCTTCCTATAGATGCTGCCTGGCCCGCTGTGTTCACCAGCAATTTTTGAGTGTCTTCCCCATTCTGATGTTTGGTCTAAATAACAACTAAACCTCTTCATCATACCTGCATACTTTTATCCATTGAGTTGCTGCCACATGATCGGATAATTAGGTTTTTGCATTAACAAGGTTGTACGGATATACCTAAAGTGGCCGCTCAGTGTGTATAAAAATAAAGTTACAAGTTAAAGTACAGATATGGAATAAAATGTGCATAAATACATAAATACCAGCATGGAATTACAATGTAAACAGCATTACAAAATGTGGTTTAAAGTGTTTACAGTGCAGTGATGGGGGTAACAGATAGAGGGGGGTGATGGGGGCTAAGTGAAATAGTTGATCAGATAAAATACCTGGGGAAAGAAACTCTTAAGATGGCGTGAACTTTATGTTCTAATAGCCTTATAATAATTTCCAGAAGGTAGCTTTTAGAAAAGGCAGTTTGCAAGGTGGGTAACGTCTGCAATGATTTTTCCTGTCGGCTTCTTTCTCCCGGACACATACAATCCCTGCAATGATGGTAAACCACAGCCAATGACCTTTTCTGCGACTTGACAGTTCACTGTAGTTTTCATGTGTTATGAGAGGATGCTGCACCAAAACCAGACACTGCTGGTTTATGTGAGGATGCTCTCTGTGATGGCAGTGTAGAATTGTACCAGTACGTTCTGGGGAAGGTGTACTTTACCAGCTGCCACAACAAGTAGATCCCCTGCCAAGCTTTTATGTTAATGAATGAGAAACGGTTCTCCCACACGAGGTTCTGTACCATAATGAGGCCCAGGAACCCGAATGTCGAAACTGCACTAACTGTCGAATTGTTGACGGTGAGTGGGTGGAGAAGAGACACATTTCTCCTGAAATCAATATGCATCTCCACAGTTTTGAGGGCACTCAGCTCCAAGTTGGTGTGGTTGTTCCAGGACACCAGTTTTTTTACTTCCTGGTGGTATTTGGATTCATTGTCACTGGTGATAGCCATTGAGCTATATAAGACAAAAAAACTCTCCCCAAAGCTGTCCAGAAGTTTGTGACAATGATAAATGTGTGTGTTCCCAGTTAACAACAGAAGCCAACTTAACTGTGACGATGGTCTACAGGAGTCTGGCAATATTCTCTGCCCAGAATATGATGAATGTCCATTTCAGTATGGCACCAGCTCTTGTAAAATACCAACCAGTGAGTCATAAGGGAAAGCAACCGCTTTCCTGGAAGTACATTATAGAAATTAAATGTACTAAATTTACACTGAATACAACCAAGACTTCCCTATTGAGCTGCATTGACTCATGGGCCAACTCTGTGCATTTTTTTCCTCTGGGAACATTACAAGCTTTCCGACAAGCTGTTCACGATTTGTTCAGTGCCCATTGTCACTAGAATCAAGTCAAAAGAGAATTTATTGTCATATGCCAAGGAACACGTGTGTACAGGTACTTACTTGCAGCAGCATCACAGCTATCATATACGTAGAATTCACAAGAAAAGCATAAATTATACACAATATTTACAAGCCTCTGACCAAAGATGTGAAGTAAACAATATACCATGCATCAAAGCAAATTAATCAGCTGGAAGTTTTAAAAACTGAGGGTTGAGTGTGAGAGTAGCACATTTTGCCTAATGACACATGATGAGGCCATTTGGCCCACAGAGTTATGCTGCTTCTCAGAGTAATCCCATTCCTCCTTTTCATATGCAAATCAACTCCAATCTGATTCTCCTTCCATCCACCCATACTTGGATACCTTGTGGTAACCAATTAATCGAGCAGCCAGCACATCTGTGGGAGGTGGAGGGAAACCAAAGCACACACATCGTCGTGAGGCAGACATGCCAACTCTGCAGTGACAGCACCAGATGTCATGATTGAACGCTGGTTACTCGAAGCTGTGCAGTACCAGCACTGCCCACTGTGACACCTTGCTTTCCACAGCAAACATTGTTTCTAAAATAGGCAGAATTCAAAATTCAATAATAAATACTCAAAGTACAAACACATTTCTGAGCCACCCTATATCAAAGCAATATTCAAAAAATAAAGAAAGAACATCATGATTTAGAAGCACTAAGTGAAGCCTGAACGGATTAAAATTCTCCTAGAAACAGAGAACGCATCACCCAGGGCAGAGTAAGGTGCGGTGGAGGGAAATTGTTGGTTTATGGAATGAAGGAAAGGTGTACTTTCACCAGAAACAGCACTGAACATTGATGCAATTGGTTGAACGTACATATAAGATATTAAAGTCTTTCTGCACACAGAGGCGATGATGATAGCGGCTGTGCATGTAAACTAACATATCAAGCCATTTTGCAGTTTTACTAATTGAAAGGATAATGAAAAGCTGAGAGGTAATTAAAAAAGACTACTATTAACAGGTTACCTCCATGTCACAAAATCTTTTTGTCTCGTGGAAAATTGCTTTTAAGAATTCAGAATATACTTCTGGATCAGGATAGTTATTCACACTACCTGTATTTTACACCACCTTACCAAATCGACACCTAATTTCTTCATACAACACAGCAGGGTTCTCAGCTCCAATCTTCCACCAGAGCCCATGTTGACTCTCTGCTACGTGTAGAGCAGCTTCTTTTAGAGAAGTTCCACAGTTCCCTTTTACTAGCTTGAACGTAAATTCTTGCCTCAATTATGCCATCCATTCTGAAGATTTCAATGCAGTGGTTTTTCATTCCACTTACTCGCTTGTAGACCTCTGAGATCACCTTTCACCCACGTCCAGCATACTTCCATACTTTTTCTATTCTGCATTCAGCACGAGAATCTTCCATCATTACCAGTGGTAACCAGTCCTTAACGTCGAATCTGCTGAGTGAGGTATAGAGACTGATCATAGCTTCTGTTAAATTTAATTCTCCTATCGTAGATTTCCAGTTTTTTTTTTCATCATATTTGATCGTTTCAAAATTCACTTTCAGAATTTGGGGATGGTCTCTTCAAGTGAAGAAGAGTATCAAGGTGATGAAACAGTGAAGACCCAACAAGAAATAGACAAGCTCCGAAAAGGCAGAGGTCATCCAAACCTTGGAAAGAAGCTGGTTACAAATGGGTTCCTTTGGACAAAACATCCCCCAGACTGCAGATCAGCTCATCAGAAAACATGTGACATGATGCGATCAGGATCAACAATACACAAGGCAGAGCAGAGAAAGGTTGCTGTATCATTTAAGATATCTCAACAGTCTTTGTTGCCTCAGTCTTTGTATTATCAACTTGTGTTACCAACTTGACTGTGTTTTGGAAACTGATGGAGCCTGTGACATGCAGTTTGGAGTTCGATCGAATGCTGTCCCTGGAGAGGGCCACAAGCATGAACTACCTCGTGCATAAGAACAGAGATGGGGCACAGGGTCATGAATGACTCCATTTCGAAACGTCCAGGGTGACTGAAGCATCAGCACAAATATGGGGAGGTCAGTGGTCACTCTCCACGGAGGCCACGGGCGGTTACAGGCGCGGTGGCCACTCTTCATGGAAGGACTGAGTTCCAGTGGCCGCTCTCCTCAACTTTGAAGGTATCACCAATCGTATGTTTTAATGAAAAGGAAGATTTGGAGGATGCAATTATTTAAAGCACTGTATGAATCAGGAGAGTCCATGATCTGCACGAAGTGCATGCACAGATTTTGATCATTTACAATCAATCAAAAGAACACAGCAGGTAGATTCCACTGTTGGTAATTATTAGGAACCAAAACATGGTTTTATAGTACTGTAAATGTATTGATAGTGTTCTAATTTGTTCTGTATTTCATTTAAATACAGAAATTGCTACTCAGTTAAATGGGAGTTTGGCTTTTTTAATACCTTTTAACTATTTCCATGAAACTTCAGCTAACTAGGGCAGCCAGTTAATTGGGCCAAGATGTACTAGTCCCAATGTGTCCCAATTAACCAGAATCCACTGCATCCCTGAAACAGTGACACTGGACATTTACACTGACCCTCACCACTGAACTTATATCGTTTTATCAGTTTCTCATCTATTTCCAACTTTACTGCTACATTTTTATCTTAATTATTCAAGATAACCTTATAAAAATTACAGTTTGGCTTTCTACAAACACTAATTCTGGAGTGTCACTTTAACAAAAGAAATATGGATACTTCTCTTCCCAAATAAGGCCATACAGTCCACAGTTACTAATATTTGTAGTACAGTTTATCCTTGAGATTATTTCTGATAAAGTGACTAATTTCTTAATGAGCTTCTAGCCACAGTCAGTTTCAAAGAGTGAATCTGAATCAGGTTTAATATCTCAAATATTCATTTTATTATCAAAGTATTTTTGCAGTATACAACTCTGAGTTTCGACTTCTCCAGATGTTGTGAAGTTTGTTCTTTTGTGGCAGTAATACATAATAGTATTTTTAAAAACTATAAATTATAATAAGAAACACATATATACACACACGAATGAATATATATATATTCCCTCGAGACTCCCTCGAGGTGGTGGGCCAGCAATGCTAAAGCAGAACCTCCCACTGGTGAGCTTAAAAACTTGGCATCTGCCTCTATCAGAGTTGTTGGTCACTTCCATCCAACAGATAGTCTGCTCTTCAGGTGTCTATGCAACTACTGAAGGGTTTGCAAGATATGTATACACTGTCTGACTATCTGCCCCTCTGGACATACTTGGTCCACACCCATGCTGATCCTTTCTCTGCTGCCTCAGCTGCAGCCCTGCTGGTTGACCTGATCTCTCTTCTAGTGAAGCCAAGGTCATGCAGCCACTTCTGGAGAGTGAATGCGATAAATCCACGGCAGCCTACTTCGAATGGATAGCATGAGACCTTCCACCCTGTCTCTGCACTCTGATCTTAATTCTGCATACTTGGTTAACTTGCGCTCATGGGCTTCATTGATGTTGTCTTCCCAGGGGACTGAGAGTTCACCAATAACCACTTCTCTACTGGTGTCAGGCCATACGATTAAATCTGGATGCAATGTTGTAAAATCTATTTGCTCCGAGAAACTGCCTTTCCCATCCAGGTCAGCCTCGACACACCAATCATTAGTACAAAGAGAAAGCAGAAAATAAGTGAGGTGGGCCACTCAGAAATCTGATGGTGGAGGGGAAGAAGCTGTTCCGAAAATGTTGAGTGCATGTCTTCAGGTGCCTTTATCTCCTCTTTGATGGTGGCAATAAAATGATGGCATGTCCTGGGTTTTGAGGGTCCTTAAAGATGGATGTCGCCTCTGGTCTAAAAAACAGTTCCTTCTCGTGAGTCTCCAAATGGCAGCAAATTTGATGATAATATGAGAGAAGTGAACAGGTGCTTTGAAATCAGTGCTCCTTACAGACATTCTTGACTCTGTATTGTAAATGGGTCAAAAGTTACACATGCCTAAAAATAGCAATTTCTAAATTCATGAATGCTCTGTTCAGTCTCAATACTTCAACACATACTTAGCAACGGATGGATTTATTTTGAGAATTCAAATGGACCTGTAAAAATAGAGAAATGTTTCAGCCCGAAGATGAATAAATGGCACAGTAATAATTGACTCAGTATTGAGCTGATGAATTGAAAGGAACCCAACTGACGAAGAGCAGTGGTATTTTATCTGCAGACAAGGTATGCACAATGAGGTATTTTCAAAAGATTAATTGCATAGCACATCCCAAGACCCCTACTTTGTAAACCATGCTCAATAGCAGAAGGAAGCAAACCTTGTTCCATATCCAGCAAATACTTGAAATGTTAATCAATGGATTGACAGAAAGATTGGAAAATAATCTCAGAGCTCAGGCCAGCTTCACATTTCCATCAGGATATCATCATAGTCCCTGCCTAACACTGCCTTTATGCAATTACTGCCTTACTCAAACAAATGCTCTGATTACCAGCTTATGGAGGAAAGCCACAAATTCACACAAGGCTTGTTCAGAACTTCATTCGTAGAACATATGGCTGGGAAGCTAAGTCAAAATTTGTCAAGAGGGTAGTTTCTACAAGATATAACCAAAGCAGAAAAGTAGGCTAGTGGTACAGTGAACACACTGGACATGTGTGAGCTACAGTGCCCCACCTCTGATGAACAGCACCTTTGGCAGCTCAGTACACCACAGCATAGCCCGGAATTTTGTGCTTAATCTCCACTTGAACTCACAAGCTTCTCTTGGATGCCTAATGAAACATCACTAAGAGACAGTCTCCTGTAAATATAAAGATGTAAAAATACATGGAAGGGGATTGTAAACTTGAGTTAATTATTTCATACAACTCTTATGCCAGCTTTCAGCAGCAAAGCTGAATACAAATGTTCATGTTGCACAAAGTCAAGTTCATTGTCATAGATGTAAGTACAAGTATGCACAAATGCAATGGAAAACCTACTCACAGCAGCATTCACAAGAAAAAATAATTTAAACATACATTGTATACATTTTTTCAAAAGGAAAGAACAGATATAAAAGTATAGTGCGTGCTGAGAATTTTCTGGCTTCCCTGGAAAACACTATTGGGTTTGTCCATCATCACATGCATCTGTACACTTTCATTTTGCCTTCACTATACAGTATCATTTTTATAGAAAGAAAGACCCTTGGAACATTGAGACATGAAACCATCCATGTTGTAATACAGCATTGCTTGAGGCTCCTTTGCTGCAATCACACATAAGGTTGTTACAGCATATTAAAGCTCCATGCGCATTATGTGGCTTGCATGCGAGTACATATTATTATTATTATTTATCTGCACTCTGCCATATAATCATATGGTAACAGCACTGAGGTGGGAGCACTTCCAAATGAGCCATAGTTAATGGCAGTGAATTATGGAGCTACACACTGCAAAACTGAAAATTCAGACGTAAATGCAATTTCATTGAATTCTTTTTGCTTTTGACGCAGTTTGTAGCAAAAGGGCAGACACCATTTTGTCTTAATTTCTAAAGCAAAACATTTGAATGCTATCTGGATATCATATTGAGACCCACAAATAAAACAAAACTATCAAGCACTTGGTGTTACCTCCAGCCGCAAATTTTAATATACATTTTGAAAGGGCTTGACAATCTAAGAGATCTCAAATGGGAAAAATGAACTATACAACCTCACATTCGTGATTTGACTTTAAAGAGCATGAACAGCACTGAATCCACATGTTAACATTTCCAGTATACATTAGGTCAAAATTTAGTAACTCCACACCAAGATGTAGGTCTGGATCTCTCAAGAAATGGATCCAATTATGTAACATTACCTCCTTAACCAAAGAGTCATATGGGGATGTACTTATCTCTGTGGAGAGGCCCCCTTCCTTTCAAAAGCACTCCTACATACACACAGTCCTTCCTCCCTCCACAGCTGCCAGTGGTCTACTTATCCTGGCCATTCCCCATCTGGGTGTGGTTCATGCAGCAACCAGAGAGAGCCACATCCTTATAATCAACCCTTGAAGGAGTCTCTGTTAACAATTAGCCATTTAGCTAAGCTGTCAACATAAAATCAGGCAACAGAGGGTTTCTGTCATGTATTATTTAAGAGTATGACCATACCTTAGTAACAGTATATAAGAGCAACTTGCTAATTTCTATAGAACTTGCTAATTCGTTTTGAGCGACATGAATTGGCAAACCTCGATCTAGAGCCTGTGTGTCAAGTATAAACTGCAAGTTGTCCATCATACCTTAAGGTGCTTCCAAAAGCAAGTCCATGACAAGGGTACCATTAAATACCATGGGCTCATCCAGCACATAATTCATGTCTCATTCTACAGGAAAAGGGAGGAGATGTGGTCTGAAGAAAACGTCAGCAATGATGGAACAATTTGATCCACATTGTTCCACACACCAAAAAGACTTCACTGCATAGGTACAGATGTTAGATTGCTCTTTTTGACTATTAATTTTCTTACGTGCTTACTCCCGCATAATGCTATTGACTATAAATTAATTTTGAATTAACCTTTTATGACAGTGACCAGGGTAGATGTTCCTCTACACCCATGCTCTAACGCATTGGACACCAATAATACTACCTTTGCCTGATCTACACAAAATTGTGATATCAATCAGAGCAAATTCAAAAGATGTCACATCTTCATAACTTTGATAGTGGGAACTAGCTTCCAGCTGTTTATAGAAGATGAATTGTGGAATAAAATCACAATCAACAGATATAAAATGCCTTTACCTACTTCAGGAAAGCTTTTACAGTATTGCATTATGGTAACAGTTAATCTATTCTAAAAAGCAGTCCCCTGCAGTTTAAAGAACAAAGTATAGTACATTCAAAGACCTAATGCTCACCTATACTGTGCATGAAATTCATTTGTGTTTCAGCAGCCCCATTAGTCTGTCTGAAAGCTTTTCCCAAGACACAGAAATTTTCTCCAAATTCAGCAGCTCTATAGCACTTAATAAGGAATAAATATCACTGCACTGAAGTCATTACCTGACACTGCATATTACATAACACAGAAAAAAATATAATTAATAGCTGTTCTCTGTAACTTTAGAAGATAGATCATCCAACTGAATAGTTATCTCGATTCACTGAATGAAATTATCTGCCACAACTATGGAGGTGAAGAGATACTGAATCTTGATGTCATTATGTGGGACACGTGACCATCCCACACACCACATCTCCCTAAGGCAATAGCGTACCACTGTCTATAACTTGCCACAGAAAAGGCATCATTTAAAATACCTTATGTCATTAGTTTGTTGTTGCATTTTGTTACTCAAGAGGGTCGCATTTATTGGCATAGGGAAAATGCAACAATTTGCATCTCAGCATCTAGTATCAGAGGCAAACACTCCTCCCTCATCTCTGATACTGCCAGGAATACACTTTCTATTCTCCCAATGGTGCACTTCAGTCGAATCTGGAACAGCAACCCTTCGGAACCAAAGTGACTCATGTGCCTTTCATCCTGGCTGCTCAATATTATTGGCAGCTCACTGTCAAAACTGGAAACAATCCTGCATTGTGCACCCACTGCCACTAAAACCTGGGGTGAGTACAAAAAACAATTTACTTGCCTAGTTCAAGTTACCATGCAATGATTAAGCTACTGAAAATTATTGCACCCCCCCCCACACCCCAGAGTGAACATAATAATGACCCTTTCCATGAGCGAGGAAAAACACTTGTTACCCAACTTTCGTTTCAGAGGACTGAGGGGAAATATTCAACCCTCAAATCTATTGAGACCCATGCTCCATTGCCCACCATTGAGAACATTTACCATAAACACTGCCTGGGCAGGGCGAAAAGCATTATCAGGGATGCATCGCATCCTAACCATGGATGTTTTACTCTCCCCCCATCCGGTAGGCACTACAGGAGCCTCCACTCCCGCACCAGCAGGCACAGAAAGAGCTTCTTCCCTGAGGCTGTGACACTGCTGAACCTCTCATCACAGCGCTAAGCAGTATTGCATCCGTATTGTACTGTCTCAGTATTTTTATATTTGTGTGCTGTAACACTTTTTTTTATTCGCAGTTATTTTGTAAATAACACTACTCTTTGCATTTCTGGTCAGATGCTAAATGAATTTCATTGGCTTTGTATCTGTACTTGGCACAATGACAATAAAGTTGAATCTAGTCTAATCTAATCTAATCCATATCTCTATCCAACTCCTCTTAATCGCTCAGCACCCAAAAGCAACACACCCATTCACTGAGACCCCAACAAGAGAGGCTTAATTTTCCCATCATGCTACTACCCTTCGCATTCGCCCTCATTTCCACCAAGAAAAACACCAACTTAAAGCATAGGCGCAAGATGTCCCTTCCCACCTGGACCAGAGCACATACGCCTAATTTCTCTTTTCTACACCCATCCCAAAGATCCACTCACCAATCAGGACAGATTCTCTCCCCCACACC